>NC_141879.1:279805000-280430000 GCF_056163025.1 Triticum urartu
AAGATCATGACGACGGATGAAAAGCAACCAAGATGATGATGGACGTGGTCGTCGCTTTTGCATGAAGTAATTTTGCGTTTGTCGTACCAAACTATGCTTTTATTTGTGCACGAACTATGTTTTATTTTATTTTTTTGCACGAACTATGTTTTATTGTTTGAATTTGAACTCAATTGTCGAAATTGTTGTCAAATTCGCTTATCGGGGTTTTTCGATTTGCGAATCGACGCGGGCTGCGGTCGAGCAGACCCCACATAGCCGACCCATAAAAGAGCATATTCTGCGAATATCCTTTTTTACGGATCCGTTTTGCGGGCTCTGACTCTGCCGCCGTCCGCATCGACCCACAAAGCTGTTTTTCCGCAAACTGTATACGCGTTTTGCGGGTCAGCATTACATGGGATGTGCTCGAGATGCTCTAAAAGTAGATCCTTCGCTTTGTTTACTTGGGAGCCCAATACTAATTATTGGTTGGGAAAATTACAACACGCGGTGAGGGAGCCCCTGCAATGCATATGCCCTGTCCACTGAATCCGTCTGGAAACTACCCCCTCCGACCTCCGTCCTATAACATAAAATCGTTTTGCAAACTGCATGGAATGGAGAGAGTATAGTTTGCTTGTGGTATTCATGCCTGTCCGTGATAGGCAGCATTTTTCCTTTCAAATCCGATCCACATTTATTACTCTACTGATTTATTACGAGCGCGCATAGTTGTACTGTACTATGTACCGAGTGGGAATATCACGTCGTCCTACCTGAGTTTATTCGCTTGCCAGCTGAGCTTCCAAGCGGTTGAGCAAGCAGAGCCGTTCGTCCTCTGAGATATGTAATCCAACGTTGACGTTAGTTAGTAAATAGTGTCCTGAGTCCTGACCCATGGTAGCCAGTATGAAAAGGTCAATATCATTACGGCAGATCATCAGTAGATGTCAATTGATTATTACTACACGGTGTAAAAATAATAATCCGCACAAAGTGAGTTTAACATGATCTTCATTTTTATTTTCATTTGCAGGATTGCACAACATCACTCTCCCGATATATAGTTTTTCCGATGGTGTTTGCCAGGATTTACAGGCTTGGTTTTCGACTGACATTTGGGCTAGAAGAAAGAGCAACCCACATGAAATGCACTTTACAGGCTTGGTTTTCGACTGACATTTGGGCTAGAAGAAAGAGCAACCCGCATGAAATGCACTGACAGTGGAATAATGCATACCCAGAGTGTCATACATTGTACTTTTAAGTTGGTAAAGATGAATCATACTATGGCTTGTCCCAGAGTGGCAGATCAACCACTCATCGTCCCAACTGTCTGCGGTCTGCCAAATCGAATACTCTATCTCTATGGCATTGAACAAATACCGGACAGCTAGGTATTTTTCAGTACCTGTAAGCTGTAGATGAGGGATAGCTGCTGGCTCAAGGCCAATTCTTCTGCCACAAATGACAAGTAGCAGCAGCAGACAACAGATATCAAGTGTGACAACTGACTAAAGCGTGTCAAGTACTTCATATTCCATAAATCACAATGGCACATATCCATATGTACAATCATCTTTCACCACAGGGCCATCTACCTTACATGGAAAGATGATGGATATAACAAGAAGCAACTCCATATACAAAATTACTATGCACCATCTGCAAACACCAACCGGACGGCTTGCAAGATGATAAATAAGACCGGCGCACGCTAAAACTAACAACCGGACAAGAGAATAAACCGCATCATCATGTTGCGGGATCTCCAGAAGAAGATTTAGGTTCCATTCATGCCACGAGCTTCGGACTATCAGCAAGACGAGCTGGGGGCTTATCAGAGCATGGAGCTGAGTAACCCAGACAGCGCCACAGCCTACTCTGTGTTTGTTTGCTGGGCGGCATACTCCTGACGTGAAGACTGCCTGCAGCAATTATCTGAAGTGCTCCTCTAACAACGCAAGCATGTCTTCGTCGCTCGTAGAACGGTCCATTGCATACTGCAATGCTGATCTGCCATCTCGGTCTATGGCATGTGTGTCAGCTCCCCTGCAAAGAAATTGATTGGAAATAATAGGTGAGACATGTCTGTTTTTGGACTTGTGCCGCTCGCCAGATCATCCCTAATAATCTACACTTCGACAAACAAAAAAGAACAGTGGGACAGTTCTCATACTGCATCCAATAATCCTAAAACTGGTTCACGTATTAGTTTTAAATTTTTTAAAAGATGCATTATTTTTCTCTTTCAGGGTACTCTCCAAAACAGGCATCTTTTTTTCGGTTTGCTAGGCCACAATAGACTGAGAGATTCTTAAGTCCCAAATGTACAAGTTGCACTTTTCTGAATTGACTGAGACTAGAGAAAAATTCTGTTGATAGACATAGACGGACTGCATACGAAAGGCAATGATCCTTTTCACGGTCTTGAGTAAGGTCTAAAAATTGGCCATAACTTATCCACAACTCGGTACAGGTGCCCTTATTTTATGAAATTGAAACTATAAGCTCCCCTACTATTGTTTCCACACCATGAAGTGCTGCAGGTAACGTCAAATTCATTTCCCAGTCCGCAGAAACTACATCCCAGCCCTCACCGGACAACCAGGTGGTCTTCCTAGTTGGCAGACAACATATGGAGCAAGATAAAGTGCTGAAGTTGTAAGCAGCTACATACCTGGAGAGCAGCAGCTTTGCATGCAGATGTCTTCCTTTCAAAATACAGTGATGAAGGGGCATCCGACCTCTTGAATCAGACACATTTACACTAGCACCATACTGCAAAAGTAATTCAAGCATCCCCACATCTGCAACACGGCATGCAAGATGAAGCAAGGAGAAACCCTCATATCTATCATCCAACTCATCTACATGTGAACTTGTGCTGGGAGGAGAAAGCGACTCTCTAGGAGAAACCTTCTCATGTGAATTGCAATCGAAAAATCTAGGGCTTCCATCAGGTGGTGAAGTTGGCTGCTCTTGTTTAAGTGCTTTTCCAAGATTCAGCAACAAACCAGAAGCCATCTGCCCATAAACCAAATTTACATTGGCGTGTGATGCCACGATGAGATTGTATACTCCTTTCTTGTCATTTGCAGTTACACTGTCCCACATCTGCTGAGCTATGTGAATCTCATCGATACTATGCCTCCGTACAAATTCCTTATCAGCATACTGGAACATTTGCACCGAAAGAGCTCAACATATGACAATACGATACATGAAACTGAAGGATAGATATTGACTTTACAAAATGCATTCTAAACCAGCTGACAGGCTATATAAATTCTAGTCCATGCATTATAATGCTCACTTAGCTTCATGGGCATCTCAAACCAAGATCAATGTTAAGGAACTCATAATGCAATTAAAAAAACTTATCTGCAGATTCATAATTTATTAAACCACAAGCTTTCCTTTTCATTATATATGGAGTTAATGTAGCCACAAAAATCCTGGTGAGTTTACTATTCTACATGGATAGCATCACGGAAGTAAACTTCGATAGTTCACATATAGCATCTGTAGTATAAATGAACTGCATGAAGTGAGTTTACATAACAAGTCAAACGCGATGCAGTTTGTAGGCCACGGAAACTAAATAAAAGCACTTGAAGCAACTTTGTCAATGTGGATACAACCTATAGACAATTTTTCTGGAACTCTGAGGATGCAGCTGTAAAGAACAAAAATATTTGCAAGGTCTTAAAATGATCGGTGGATCGCACAAGTGCCATCTGGCAACTAACCGTGACGGGCAACAACTGTATTTAGGCTAAGAAATGTTCGACTTATAAACTACCATGAATCATTTTTACCCAATCATTTTCCCATCAGGATATCTGGAGACAACTTTGTCCTCAACACTTATTTGCTAATAATGGGAGAAGTGCAGAGAAGCAATTGCAAAAGGACAAATCGCAAGCACCTTGGCATGAATAAACTTTTCTTTGGCAGAGAAAGGATCCGAGTGTTTAGGCTTGGTGGTGGTTAAGTATTGTGCTGCCTGTGATCCATTAGTACTACAAGACAACAAAGTTGCAAGTTAATTTCTGAAAGAACAAAAAAAAGACTGAAGTTTTGTAAAGAAATTCATATTACCTTGTATTATCAACAGAAGAGCCATTGTTTGATGAAGGTAATGTTTCTTCCCAAACTCTGTTCACAAACATGTTGCCTAATGATTGAAAGAGATTGATTACAGATGGCTCCCAGACTCTGACATCGAGAGTCAGAGACCTTACCTGCAAATATGATGTATTTATTTGGAAGTTATGTTCAGTTAATTAGTCATTAGTGACCCTAATGATACCATCAAACACAACCTGCTAATTATGTAATCAAATTTGACTGCAAAATATGCATTGAAAATAGGCAGAGTGCAGACACTAGTAGAAGTATAGGTGGCAATGTACACAGTTACACACACATATATAGGGACACCCAAATAGAAACAATTACTTGTATCATCTTCAAAGGATGGCAGTGTCCTAAAGTTGAATCTCAGCGAGGTCTCCTAAAAAGGATGATGCATGCAAGCCAATACATCAATGACTTAAATAACAGTGCTTGCTATTTTCTGCCATTGTTGACAAAGAAAAAGATAAATTTTGCTCTATTAAGTTTACTGGTATCACATAAAATACTGCAAATCTATATTCAAACCAAAAAGGCATGCTGCCACATTGACTAAATTAAATTTGCATATAAATAATTGCGCATCTGAGAACATCCTTTTAAAAATAGCTATGAGAAAAGGGCATAACTAAAGGCTTTAGAGATTCCAGGTTGGAATTTGGGTCTATATTTTAGAGTGCAATTTTTTAAATCATATATGTAAATGATGGCTCACAAACAAATAGCAGATGCGTAACAGCTATAAGAGTAGTTTCCGGTCACAAAAGCATGTGAGATCATGCACAGGCAAGACACAAGAATGCTGTTGTAGACTTCAAGTTAAATGGAGATGCGGCAACCAATCTATGTGCAATAAGCATGAATATATATAGTAAGTTTTCTTAAATACCTTCGATATATGCACTCCTAGATTTCTGTGTACTCCAGAACACTCTATGCACAGAAGAGCACCGAGGTTTAACGACGCCCAATCAGGTTCCGCAGCACCACAATCAGCACAAATAGTATTACCATCAACCCTCCTAAGCAAGTCAATTGGTTTTTCGGGTTTGATATTGGTCCTGTGATGATGTTGTCCATTTCCAGTGTTCTTTTCCAGTGTTAAATCTTCACTTGTGGAGGTTTCCAGTTCCACTGAACTAGTATAGGAGCTACTCTCACTAGCGCTCCGATCATGGCCGCAGCTCCTAGGGCTGTGCAGACACTGAAACATAACATCATGATAAATTGAATTGAAGCACATAAATAATCCAACTGGAATCATCTAATCTAGACCATTATTAACCTGTTCTGGGGATTGTGCGTTCAGCAAAGATGCAATGACACCAGTAATTTTTTCGATCCAATCCATCTGATCTAGAGCACTCTCTGCCTGTATAAATATCAGATGATGTCACTAAAGTAGCAAACGTGTATATTCAAAATGAAAACTGTATTGTCTGCAATTTTGTGCATCTACCTGCAATGTGTAGATCTTCATGGGTGAAATAATTCTGAAGCAGAACCTCAGATCTGATTGTTCTGCATCGACTTTAATGGTTGATGTCAGCAAATTTACTGTATGCCGTGCAACAGATTTCTCATCATGTATACCATGGTAATGAGAAGAGAACAATCTGCTCAGCAACCCTGAACCATGTTCAGGGGTATTGTTGGTTCTTTGAACTTGACTAACACCCTGATAAGATCATAAGTGAAAGTTGAGGAAAGGGGCCAAGCTGAATTGTATCATACATGTACAAAATCATGCTGAATGCATGATGATTTCAAGGGAAATGTTACGAGGGGGACCTACAGCTGGCCTATTAATTTGCTTGCGATAGTAGTACAACATCCCTCGACTATCCAGAACAAAAAACCTTCTTTTCCAGTCACCTCTCAAGTTTGATGATCTCTTTGAGAGGTAACCTTGACGAATGGTCTGAACCTGAAAATTAGTACATCATATATAAACCCCGTCCTTGGAGCTATAGGACCTTCATGTATGCATGAATCTTCAATTTCCAGTCGAGAAAAGAAATGTTACCTTGCCTTTTGTGGATGACTGCATCACTGCTTCAATCATTTTATGTGAACTTCTACCGATTGTTTGTATGCCATCTACATTAGGGGAATCATTTAAACCATTCCCAGATGACCGACCATCACGCTCTATCTGTTTTTTGTACTCATGCATCCTCTCTAAAAGAGAAGCTTGTTCCTTGTTTGCTCTCTCTCTTGATTGCTGCGAATAGGCGAGAACCTGCAGGACAATCCAACCACAAGTTAGTGATAAACTGCCTTCTTGACTTCATAATATGGAATTCGTACTTTAGCACTAAGTAGGATGTTGATCTCTCATTGCAAAACACAAGCATTGGCCAACTCTACTGATATTTTAGTTGCAAAACAATGTTTCCAATGTCCTTAGGTGCACAGCAATACCAGGACATAACCAACTTCGATTCAGTGTTGTCATCATGATTTCTCATTACCAACAGCAATACCAGCCTAGGCAAGCTACCAATAAGGCACACAGGGCACAAACAAATGGGAGTGCAAGCCCCATATACTCCCTCCTTTCCGGTTTATAGGGCTTATCTCAAAGTTTTAGTTTTTCCAGTTTATAAGGCTCAATTTGGTTGTTCCCCATCACAGGTTCAGATTCCAAGGTGCATTAAATCATCGCATGCAAGTATTAATAGAAAATTGACCAATGCATGTACTTTATGCATGCATGCATTGCAACTAATGCATTGCTAAACATAATTTTTTGAGGAAAACAAGAGCATTAATTGGGTGCTTTTGCAAACTACAAAAAGTATTCCACCACTCACCATCTACCTTGGTTGGTGAGATTTTTGAATTGAGCCCTATAAACCAGAAAGGAGGGAGTAGAAGACAAGGCACAAGGATGGTGAAAGATGCTTCTTTTTACCAGGAAACTGTAGGGGGGAGGCCCCAACAGTAAATTTTATTGAAAGAGCATATAATTACAAGAAGAGAGAATGATGAATGATGCACTAGAATACTATGTGTGTGATTGTAGGGCGCATATCTGAAACTGCAGGGCTTTGACGCACGGATCTAAAGTGCAACAAGAGCTGGGATAGATCATAGATGGTGTGCCCAATGAAAAAAATCACACTCTCCGTGTGCCAGGATTATGTAACAGCCAAAAATCATTCATATACCAAAAAAACGACCTGAAGGGAAGACCAGCAAGGGGTATTTTTTATGCGAGACCCAGGCTTTGAACCCAGGTCGGCCACCTCACTACAGGAGGCGTTACCATCGCGCTATCAACATATTCACAATTCAAACACCAAAAAAGACTAGGGAAATTGTATTAAGGAGGGAGGCATGGTTTAAGGTAACCTGATTAATATAGGGTTCCATCTGATGCAATAGTTCATATCCCTGCATGAATGGCAACAGATAAGATTAATCATTTTGTAGCAAAATATAGCATCACGAAGAGGATTTTTTTAAAAGGCGCTACTTGTTTAAAATATCGGAGGTGTGAATCCATTGTCGCACTAACAGCCTCCAAAAATTCAAATCTCTTCTTTGCCTCGATATGCGAAATTGCAGTCACCTGAAAATTCAAAGAGGTATAGGAAGCGATGGCATGATATGCATTTAAACATACATATGAAATCACAAGAGCAAAGTTAAGGCCAACATTTCACATACCAGGTTGAAACGAGCTTGCTCAAATGAAGATCTAGCACTATGGAGCTCCTGATACAGGCCAAGTGTAGGTCAGATAGAGGGGAAACACTGAATTACCTCTTATCATACAAGATTGACAGAAAGGTATTTACTTCTTCAATGGCAGTTGTTATGTCTGCTCTTGTGCCTTTCTTCAATGATAAGTATTTCTCGCGAATCTAACAAAGCAATTAGCAAGTCAATAACATATTCTCTCAAAAAATTACATAACTAGCAAAGCAAACTACTGCAAAGTTTAAAATATGGCAGAAAAAAAGACAGAAAATTAACCATAAAATAACAGTAAGGTTAGCTAAGAGAAGTGCATATATAACCATTCCAACATCAGTTAATTGACCAGAAACAATCAGAAACCGCAAACAAGTATTATTGGCTGATGAAAACTGGAAACTTGTTATATCCAAGACAAATATTGACGGCTGAAATAAAGTCCCAAGAAAATATAAAGAAAACCTTGCATCATTTTGATCACTACAAGGCAAAGGAGAATCAGAATTGCGTTGAGAATACGAAGGCATCATAATTATTATCAAAAACGTTTCCACGATAGCTTTAGAAACACACACTTCATTTTCCCTCTCTTTTTCACATTTTGGGTAATAGACATATTGATTAACTTACCTGGTCATACACGAGGCTAGCCTTGTCAAAGCGCTTCCGGGCATCCTGGTTAAATTTATGAAGCAGGAAATTATTTCAAGGACTAGTTCTTGGTACAAACTTCTAAGATTCGGTGTTAGCAGAAAACAATAATAGTACCTTAACGTCATGCAAATCAACGTCTACAAAGTTTAGCAATCTGTCATTTAGCATATGCTCAACCTGCCAGGAAACTGAATCAGAAATATACCACCTTAGGTACACAAAGTGTGTTTGACCATGAAATGAGAGCATTTGCATTTTCACTAATGTAGCATCACATTTGATACGGATTTCCAAACAAAGCATTATATATAGAAGCTTGTAATGGTTCTTGGGGGACCAAGTTCTAACATCAAAGTCATGTAGGATGAGTAAAAAAGGAAGCAGCAAAGAATGTAGTCATTCCAATAACTAGATAAGTAATATAATAGTTATTTTCCATTAACATCATCAAGTGCATGTTGACCAAGTGATCCCTGTTTTTTTTTTCTGGTAGCGATAAGATATTACAACTGCAGCTTATGCTGTTCACTGACCAAAACATCACAAGTATTGGGGAAAGACATCAGGCCAGCAATGTAACATCACACAAAATGAGCAGCAAATTTAAACCAAAATTCCAGTCAATTTGATAAGCAACGCATGCAGAATTGAAGAGTGAACATAATGCATTGTTCGAAAGCTTCAAACAATGCTTATATAACAAAAAAAAAAGATGTGGTACCTGGGAGCGCAGGACTTCCTTATATGTTCCTATTTCTCTCAGGGCAATTGTAAATTTGTTCATGACAGGTCCTGTAAAGAAGATGAATTGTGTATTCTTAGTCAAGGGAATGTCTACACTCAACTTCTCTCAGCCCCTATATGAGGCAAAGTTTTAAATAGCCGGCTATAGCCACGCTATAGCGGTTTGAACAGGGTTCTGCCAAATGGTATTCATGTACAATTGCAGATATAGTTACAAAATAGCAGGCTATAGCCCCGCTATAGCCATGCTATAGCTGTTTGAGCAGGGTGCCGCTATTTAAAACTATGATATGCAGAGAAACATGCAACCAGAATTCCAGATAAGCATTGTGTGGCCTCCCTATTCAATTTTCATTCTATCAATCATAAGGGCTTAGTTAGAACATGCTCAATTTGATACTCTCTTTGTAAAGTCAGAACTTAAAGAAAATATAAAATAAATACCACGTAGATAGAAACAAAGGATGGCATGAGTGTAAAGACAAGAAACTGAGAGCATACAGAGAAATTTCAAAGGCAACGAAGAAAACAAAGCATAAGTGAGTGACGTTGATGAAGAAGTTTTCTCAGTCATACAAGCAGATCATTCAGTACTAAGCAAAACATATCTTCAAGTACGATATTTTTAATAGAATAAATGACATGATGAAAGATATCGAGAGAATAACATGACTCACCGCCGAAAGCAACACTGATTGGGTCATTGTGGCCTCCTCCAAATGTCTCAAGTGCGCTTGCAAATGCAATATCTCCATCATAAGCTTCACCTAGCCCTTCACTGAAACAAATCACAGGTGTGTGTATTAATTTATCTACATCTGGCACAGGCTGGGGCTGAATGCGTTTACATAGCAGTTTTATGTTATTGGGATAGTGAATTACAGTTGAAGACTTGAAGTGCTCAACCATACATGTGTCAGGTAGAGTGAACAAAAGAAAATGAATGAGATCCAAATGAAAACTCACGTATACTTGCGGCAACCTTTATGAAACTTCAAGCACCTCTCTCTTAGTACTTCAGCACTTTCTTCAAGTGATTGTATCTGTTTGTCGAAAGGTCGAGAGAAGATAAAGGGTTGGTCATGAATCAAGGGAAGTCAAAAGAGAGAGCAAGGTTTCCTTCATGAATGAGTAAAATTCATTCGTGAATGTGGTAAGCAGAACAACTAATAAGGCATTGGGGCATCCAGCAACCTACCTTTCGTATCAATCACTTGGACCCAACGTCAAAAACATAAGCAGTTCCTAGTACAAATTTCTAACGAACTGGAGGACAATCAGATCTGTGCATTTCTTTGAGGCAAAGATTTTGTCTATATTTTCAGCGTATTCAAAAGTATTTCGGATGTTTCCTAATACATTAACTAAATGGTAGAATATGTTTATTCTTCCAATGGATTCAAATAAAACTACTATAGGAAGTGGTATAGGTGTATGTCAAACTGTCAAACTTTATGGGCTGACATAGACTGCACGCCTGGGAAATAAACAAAAAAAATAAATTACAGTTAATGTTAATCTAATGATGAAATGCAATTTTCCAAATAAAAGCCGCAGCTCCACCAACAAAATCGTCATGTCAACTTTGACAAAATCACACCGGTGTCAAACTAGAGCATATGTATTGAACAATCTGCACATCAATACAAAGAGTATTGTTTCCTCCAGAAGTTAGGCTAACTCGAAACCATCCGCTACAGGGAAAAGAAACTGATGAACGACCATGGAAATTCGACGTACGACAGTGAAATCGGCACACACATGCGCCAACCTGGTAATCCGAACCAAATTTCAACTCAATGAAGTAGATTTGCTTGCCCGATAGCATCAGAAGGATGTTTAAGACCCACGCGCTCCACGAAATTATTCTAAGCACATGGCCGCGCATATTAAAATCAGTGAGATGCGGCGATAGAAACACACGCAGCAAAACCAGCTTCACGCGACAATAAAGACATGCAGAGCCCAAATGACGGGTAAGAGAACAGCTTTACTCGCGCATTCACCAGAAACTGAAGGGAAAAAAACAAGAAGGCGAGCACCACTCCAACAACTCAATCAAATCAAAGATAGAGCATGCATTCCCCCGACCCGTTCGCGGCAACGCCGAGCTGCCAATGGCATAGACATGAAACTCTCGGAGGACACGCGACACCCGTTGTCCCGGCATCCCAGAGAACGAGATCCACCCGGCTCACCTGCGTCCGGAACATGGGCGAGTCATCGAGCCTGGCGAAATACATGGCTGCCGGCCTGCCTGCATGCAACCGCCGCCGCTGCTGTTCCCCACCGTCCGAGCACCTCCTACCTCCTCATCCACGCCGCCAATGCCGCTGCCTCGAACCCTAGCCTGAGCTCGGCCCTGTCGTGCGCACGCCCACCTCCTCGTAGCCGCGCCCGCCTGGCCACCGCCGGGAGCCGCCGCCGCGTCGACGCCAGGGGGGGAGGAAAGAGGAGGGGAGGGGAGCGCGTGCGCCACGAGAGTAGCCGGGATTAGCGAAATGGCGGCGATTTGGGTGGGGGAGAGGGAGGGAGGGGAAGGGGGGGAGGGAATTGGTCGGGTGGCTCGGCGAGAAGAGAGGGAACGAGGAGGGAATAGGAAGGGAGTGAGTGGAAATAACGGTGCGCTTTTCCTTTAAACTTTTTCTATTTTATTATTAATCTCTTCTCTCTCTCTCTCTCTGTCCTACTTCGCCAGAGAGAGAGGTGAGGTGGAATTCTGTTTCTTGTGATAAAATAATTGCAATAATATGATTTAGGGCCTCTTTATTTGAAATGATTTTCATGTGAATTTTGGAACCCTTAGAAAAAATATACGATTGTTTTTTCTAAGGATTCATTTGCGTTACATTTTTTCATAGAAAATTTCGTATCTACTAATCTCTTAGAAACAATGTTTTTGCTTTTTCCTATGGTGCAGTCAAACTAGCGAAAATCATGTAGTAGCCAAATAGACATAACATTACAATCTTGTGTTTTTTCTATTTTTAGTTTTTAGAGTCCTGTGAATCAAGTAGGCCCTTGAGAATAGAATAGACGACGGTTCATAAAAAGCAATTGAACGAAATTAAGATGACATCAACTAGGAAAGGCGGTTTGCCGATTCATATTGATACGGAGAAGAGTGTGCTTAATGGATGACAAAAAACATGTACCATGACACGAGAACGTTGTAGTTTGAACGCTGCAGACATTATCATACATCAGGTTGTGTTTGGTTTGAGGTTGAGCCGAAGCTAATCTACCAAGAAATTGGGTTACTAATATTTTAGGTAAGGTATTGGTTGTTCATATTTTTAGCCAAATACTGGTAGAGATAAAATGATCCAAAAAATGGCATTCGTCCAAGAAAGAGCTAAAACTTGGTAGTGTCTTGTTTGTTAGCACACTGAATACTACACAAAATTGAAATGCGGATAATATGTGATAGATTTTGTGCAACACATGAAAGAAACAAAGATTTTCATAAGAATTGGTTGCTTCTCTTAGTAGTGATCAAAACAAAAAAAATAGTTCAACATGCTGAAAAATGAATATGTTATTAATCTTACAAACGTAACAAGCTATGCATGAAAAACTCGAAGGTTTCGTTTGGATATTGATATTCAAAGCTTTGGAGCTGTATTGGTCCCAGTATCAAAACTCCCTCACTTGGTATTGACATTGATCCCAATTTTATTAGTTTGGGTGTTCATAGAATTGACACTTGGAATTCGCATGAGAGATTTAATTCTTAAGCTTGTTTGGATGGTCATTCTCTACATTGGAATTGCTCATTTCTCATATTATGGACATTGTACTTTGATGTAATATTTAGAACTAAATTCTATGCAATATGTGAACATATCTGTGAGTGATTATATATCAATAATACAACTAGTTCTGTTGGTTGCGCTGCATTTTCAGCACCTGTCATTACATCTTCAGCGGTTGCATGATCTTTCGAGTAATTGTGCAGAATGTCGCACAATTCTTCACTTCTTTGTTCTTGTAACAAGTTGCTTTCTCATTGGCATGGACACATGTACATAGTAAATCAGATGCATGTATATATCATATAGAATAAGAATATTTAACATTCTTCTATCCATGAGTAACTTATTATTAACCCAATCCCAAACAAATCCACTCTGAGATGGAATCTTGATAATCATTCTTAACGCTTGTCAAAAGTCTTGCACCTTGAGCGTATTATCTCTTGTGTGATGTCCAGTCCACACTTAAAATGCAGACATTCAACCTAAAATGTTTGGAAATTTTGGGCATGATCACCTATGTCGTGATGTTCAACAAGGACATCCAACAATGCACTATCCATCTCATTTGTATGTGTCAAGTAATTCCTACTAAATTTCTTTTTTTTAGCCATGGTGCAACAAGTAAAAAATTGTAAAAAATAGTTGGCAAACAAAAGAGAATATACCAATTGTTTTCTCATGATGATGATCTACAAAATATCCAAAAGTCATCATTCAATAGCTATGCAAAAAAGAGCATATTATCTTGCTAAGTCATCGTCTAGCTAGCACAAAAGAGAACACATCATCTTCCTAACTCATCATCTTGATAGCACAAAAGAGAACACATCATCTTGCTAACTCACCATCTAGTTACCTCAGAAGAGAACACACCGTCTAGCTAATCCACATGTCATACTATAGTTGAAAATCTGCATTCGTCACACGATAATTAGCGAACATGTTGTGAGATAATTGGTTCCTGAAGTTGGTCCACTAATTAGTGACATGAACACTTCCAATTATCTTAGCATCATCAACATTGATTGACTAAGGAGCTAATTCCTTATCCACTTCCTGCAACAACAGGTATGCCCTAGAGGCAATAATATTGTATCATTTTATTTCCATGTTCATTAAGAGTTTATATTCCATGCTATAGCTGCTATGTTCCTGGAATATTAAATTTAGTGGAAAACTAATATGCACGTGTAGAACAATAAATGATAAAATAAAATTCCTAGTCTCGCCTCTAAGACTGGCTCAAGTGTTGTTAGTGATCATGTTTTCCGGATCTTAGGATATCGTTAATTGCAACAATAGTCCTAAAAAACATGGAGAGTATGACGTTATAAGAACGATCATATTGAATCGACCCAAACTTGTTTATTATACTTTGAGATGACATCGTCACAAGTCAATTGTTATAATACGGAGTGTTAACATGTCTTTTAGTTCCTTAGACCATGAAAGTATCGTAGTCACTTCTTACCATACGATGAGCTTTGGGGCTGCTCAAACGTCATCTGTAACACGGTGATCATAAGGACAACTAACAAGTCCATCGGAAAGTCTGACAAGGGACTAGATAGCTCGAGAGTGGAATTTGCTCCTCCGATGATGGAGAGATATTCTTAGGTCCCTCTCGGTGTGATGGCATCCATCATCGCCTGTCTAGACACAGGTGACTATGTCACGGGGATGTCGGAACACGTCAACAAGAAAGAAGAACAAAACCGGCAACGAGGAGATCGGTATAGTGAGCATGTGTATAACTCAAGAGGATACCGACACATCTCACCTCGAGTTTTGTAAAGTATCATGAAGCAAAGGGAACATCACATGATAACCTAAGGTTCACTTGAATGTCATTTGTGTACTCATAGGGATCGATATGGACGTCCATGGTTCTGTTATCGGTCACTGGACAAAGGGATTTTGTTCATGTCTATGTTTTACTGAACCTACAGGGTCACAAGCTTAAGGTAATCATGATCTGATGAGTATTAGTAGGACAAGGGTAACAAGGAAATATTTGTGAAATAGTTTCATTCATATTTGAAATAGTTTCGAGATGAACCGGAAGCGTTTCGGGGTCAAGGGTTTCAGAATTTATCGGGCAATATCGAGTATTACCAATAAATAATATATATATATATATAGGTGGAAAATGTTTCAGGGGATGTTAAATTAATAATAAAATGATATACTATATTTACTCCCTCCTTCCACTTATATGTTGGGTAACGTAGTAATTTCAAAAAAAAATTCCTACGCACACGCAAGATCATGGTGATGCATAGCAACGAGAGGGGAGAGTGTGATCTACGTACCCTTGTAGACCGACAGCGGAAGCGTTAGCACAACGCGGTTGATGTAGTCGTACGTCTTCACGGCCCGACCGATCAAGCACCGAAACTACGGCACCTCCGAGTTTTAGCACACGTTCAGCTCGATGACGATCCCCGGACTCCAATCCAGCAAAGTGTCGGGGAAGAGTTCCGTCAGTACGACGGCGTGGTGACGATCTTGATGTACTACCGTCGCAGGGCTTCACCTAAGCACCACTACAATATTATCGAGGACTATGGTGGAAGGGGGAACCGCACACGGCTAAGAATATGATCACGTGGATCAACTTGTGTCTAGAGGTGCCCCCTTGCCCCCGTATATAAAGGAGCAAGGGAGGAGGAGGCCGACCCTAGGAGGGGGCGCGCCAAGTGTGGAGTCCTACTAGGACTCCCTAGTCCTAGTAGGATTCCACCTCCCATATGGAATAGGAAAAGAGGAAGGGAAAAGGAGAAGGAAGGAAGGGGCGCCCCCCTTCCCTAGTACAATTCGGACCAGACCAAGGGGAGGGGTGCGGCCACCCTTGAGGCCCTTTTTCTTCTTTCCTGTATGGCCCAATAAGGCCCAATACATATTCCCGTAACTCTCCGGTACTCCGAAAAATACCCGAATCACTCAGAACCTTTCCGATGTCCGAATATAGTCGTCCAATATATCGATCTTTACGTCTCGACCATTTCGAGACTCCTCGTCATGTCCCCGATCTCATCCGGGACTCCGAACTCCTTCGGTACATCAAAACTCATAAACTCATAATATAACTGTCATTGAAACCTTAAGCGTGCGGACCCTACGGGTTCGAGAACAATGTAGACATGACCGAGACACGTCTCCAGTCAATAACCAATAGCGGAACCTGGATGCTCATATTGGCTCTCACATATTCTATGAAGATCTTTATCGGTCAGACCGCATAACAACATACGTTGTTCCCTTTGTCATCGGTATGTTACTTGCCCGAGATTCGATCGTCGGTATCTTAATACCTAGTTCAATCTCGTTACCGGCAAGTCTCTTTACTCGTTCCGTAATACATCATCTCACAACTAACTCATTAGTCGCAATGCTTGCAAGGCTTATGTGATGTGCATTACCGAGAGGGCCCAGAGATACCTCTCCGACAATCGGAGTGACAAATCCTAATCTCGAAATACGCCAACCCAACATGTACCTTTGGAGACACTTGTAGAGCTCCTTTATAATCACCCAGTTACGTTGTGACGTTTGGTAGCACACAAAGTGTTCCTCCGGCAAACGGGAGTTGCATAATCTCATAGTCATAGGAACATGTATAAGTCATGAAGAAAGCAATAGCAACATACTAAACGATCGGGTGCTAAGCTAATGGAATGGGTCATGTCAATCACATCATTCTCCTAATGATGTGATCCCGTTAATCAAATAACAACTCTTTTGTTTATGGTTAGGAAACATAACCATCTTCGATTAACGAGCTAGTCAAGTAGAGGCATACTAGTGACACTCTGTTTGTCTATGTATTCACACATGTATTATGTTTCCGGTTAATACAATTCTAGCATGAATAATAAACATTTATCATGATATAAGGAAATAAATAATAACTTTATTATTGCCTCTAGGGCATATTTCCTTCATTATACAGGGTCTAATGCATTTTTCGAGGTTACCTTTAACCATGGGTTAGCACAATGATATGCATGCACTACTGCAGGATGCTGCTAACGTGACACTACAATCAGAGACCCTTCGACGAAACTGTGTGTAACGCCCTCGATGCGGCTATATCTCCTACGTGTCGAAGCACGACTTAGAGGCATAACCGCATTGAAAGCAATGCCGCAAGTGAGGTAATCTTCACAACAACCCATGTAAATAAATAAAGGGGGAAAGTACATAGTTGGCTTACAGTCGCCACGTCACACAAATACAGAAATAAGTCATTACATTCATCCAATACACTCAAGGTCCGACTACGGAAACAAAATAAAGATCAATCCCCAAATGCGACAAAGTCCCCGATCGCCCCAACTGGGCACCACTACTGATCATCTGGGAAAGACACGTAGTAACGACGAGAGTCTTCATCTAACTCCCACTTGAGCTCGGTCATATCATCTGGAGCGGCATCATTGGTCCCTGCATCTGGTTTTGGAGGTAATCTGTGAGTCACGGGGACTCAGCAATCTCACACCCTCGCGATCAAGACTATTTAAGCTCAGAGGTAAGGTAAAGGTATGATGTGGAGCTACAGCAAGCGGCTAGCATATATGGTGGCTAACATACTCAAATGAGAGCGAGAAGAGAAGGCAAAAGCACGGTCGAACAACTATGATCAAGAAGTGATCCTAGAACAACCTACGTCAAGCATTACTCCAACACCGTGTTCACTTCCCGGACTCCGTCGAGAAGAGACCATCACGGTTACACACGCGGTTGGTGCATTTTAATTAAGTAAAGTTTCAGGTTATCTACAACCGGACATTAACAAATTCCCATCTGCCCATAACCACGGGCACGGCTTTCGAAAGTTCAAATCCCTGCAGGGGAGTCCCAACTTAGCCCATCACAAGCTCTCACGGTCAACGAAGGATATTCCTTCTCCCAAGACAACCCGATCAGACTCGGCATCCTGGTTACAAGACATCCTCGACAATGGTAAAACAAGTCCAGCAACACCGCCCGAATGTGCCGACAAATCCTGATAGGAGCTGCACATATCTCGTTCTCAGGGCACACTCAGATGAGACATCCTACGAGTAAAACCAACCCTCAAGTTGCCCCGAGGTGGCCCCGCGGTCTACTCGGTCGGACCAACACTCAGAGGAGCACTGGCCCAGGGGGTTTAAATAAAGATGACCCTCGGGCTCCGGAAACCCAAGGTAAAAAGAGGCTAGGTGGCAAATGATAAAACCAAGGTTGGGCATTGCTGGAGGAGTTTTATTCAAGGCGAACTGTCAAGGGGTTCCCATTATAACCCAACCGTGTAAGGAACGCAAAATCCGGGAACATAACACCGATATGACAGAAAACTAGGGCGGCAAGAGTGGAACAAAACACTAGGCATAAGGCCGAGCCTTCCACCCTTTACCAAGTATATAGGTGCATTAAGATAAAGAAGATAATTTTATGATATCCCAACAATAAACATGTTCCAACAAGGAACGATCTCCAAACTTCACCTGCAACTAGCAACACTATAAGAGGGGCTGAGCAAAGCGGTAACATAGTCAAACAACGGTTTGCTAGGACAAGGTGGGTTAGAGGCTTGACATGGCAATTGGGAGGCATGATAAGCAAGTGGTAGGTATCGTAGCATTGGCATAGCAAAAGAGCGAGCATCTAGCAAGCAAAGATAGAAGTGATTTCGAGGGTATGGTCATCTTGCCTGCAAAGTTCTCAGAGTTGTCTTGATCCTCGTAAGCGAACTCAACGGGCTCCTCGTTCACATACTCGTCTCCTGGCTCTACCCAAGCAAGAACAACAAACAAAAGGAACACAATCAACCACGTTCAATGCTCAAGCAACATGATGCAAACATGGTATGATATGCGGGATGCGATATATGATGCATAGGCATGATTTGGAAAGAAATTATTGAACCTGGCCTCAACTTGGAAATCCAAGAGTGCCACTGGAAAGGTGAGATGATTTCGGTCGAAATCGATATAAAGATCACAGGAATCGGATGCACGGTTTGGAAATGGCAAGCAAAACAAATATGACACCGGTCTGCGATAATCAGCAAGTAGCCATCTAAATGCATCAAGATAAATATGCTACAGCACTCAAACATCACAACAAAATACATGGCAGGGATCCACTCATGATGCTTGACAAAATATGAACACTGAGCTACGCTAATTCATCCATTAACAGGTTCAAACAAGCATGGCAAAAGTGCAAATGATTACAGGTTTCAGACTTAATGAAATTAACAGCATGTCAGGAATTTATCATCAGGAAGCAATGTTTAGAGCATGATAACTATATGCTACAGGAACATATCATGGCAAATCAAGGCATGGAATGAAGCTACTCTAAGCATATAACAAAAGTACCTTAGTGACCATGAGCCAAAAGGGATCAAAAAATACAATTGCAAGCATGTGAACATAGCAAAAACATAAACAGATTCAGACTTAGTGAAAAACTAGAGCATGCAAAACAGATTAACAAGTAGGCATGTTTACGAGCTTGATGCACTCACTACGAGGCATTGCATGACAAACTAAGCATACACCCAGCAAATAGACATGTCATGGAAGCTAGACATGGCAAGAACAACAACATAGCATGCACGGAACAACTACAACAAGCCCGGCAAAATAGCTAAACATGTTAACAATCTGCCAGGAACATTTTATAGCAAAAGTAGAGCTCGATTGACTCAAGCTAGGGTGCTCCATAATTGCAAACAAAGACATGGATGGATAGAGCACAACATTATCTACAAAACATACTTACTGATCATGCTCAAAAGAGGCACAAATCACTAGGAAACAACATGGACATATGGCATAAAAATAATGACAGGGCAAGGACTTAGTGAAATTCTAAGTCCCTGAAATCAGCATCATTGAGTAAGCTACTTTGCATGCTTGTGCTAGTCACCATAAAGATCACAAAAATACACGGCATACACCCCTATAAAGATGGCATGGCATTCTTCAAAACACATGTAGAGCTCAGGATCATAGCATGCACACATTAATCATGGCAAAAATGACAAAAGTGCATTTGCTGAAACAGATCTGACATAATCATCACATAGCCCTCTTCCAACAGCATTTCGGGCATCAAGATGAGCTCAAATGAAAATGATGCAATGAGATGAAATGATGTACTCGTCGATACGAACATTTTGATATGCTACACGCACGAAATGGAGCTACGAATGCAGAGTTATGGCACGTCAAAATATGCAAAAATACTAGGGTTAGGGACGAAAAAGTCAACCCCGACATTTCGAATCTGAGATCCAGATCAGGGCTGCACGGAAATCGAGGATCGCCGGGGGGAGCTACTATAGCCGCCGGAGTAGTGGACGTCGCCGGACTTGCCGCTCGCCGGAGAGGAGGGCCGGCGGCTCGGGCAGCGACGTCGCCGGCGAGGGGCGTCGCAGTGGTGGCCGGCGGTGGCGCCTCGGCCGGTGAGGAGCTCCGGCCGGCGCGGGTGGTGGCGCGGTGGAGGGAGAGGGTTCGGGCGGTGGCTCCCAGACGGAGAAGACGATGCGTGGGGCGGCGGCGCGGGGAACGGGCTCGGGGGCCCGAATCGGGCTTCCCGGGCCACGGCGGCGGGGCGCGCTGGCCGGGACATGTGGCCTACACCACTGGTGCGGAACGACGGCGCGGTGTAGGTCGGACACGTCCGGCACCGGCGGACGTTGTCCAGCGCGCGGAGGAAGAAAGGGGCTAGGGTTTGCCCGAAAATTTCGGGGAGTGGCCTTTATATAGGGGTAGAGGGAGCTAGGGAGCTCCAAATGAGGTGCGGTTTTCGGCCACGCGATCGTGATCAAACGATCTAGATGATAGAAGAGGTTTAGGTAGGTTTTGGGCCACTTTGGAGGGGTCTTGGGCTGCAACACACACGAGGCCTTTTCGGTCCCTCGGTTAACCGTTGGAGTATCAAACGAAGTCCAAATGGTACGAAACTTGACAGACGGTCTACCGGTAGTAAACCAAGGCCGAATGACAAGTCTCGGTCCAATCCGAAAACGTTTAACACCCGCACACGAAAAGAGGTAAAAAGGGACACCGGAGGACATAGGAGCGCCGGAATGCAAAACGGACAACGGGGAAAATGCTCGGATGCATGAGACAAACACGTATGCAAATGCAATGCACATGATGACATGATATGAGATGCATGACAAAGACAAAACACACAGAGACAAAAACCCAACAATGAGGAAATAATATAACTTAATGCCGGAAACGGCAAGAGTTGGAGTACAAATAAGGTAAATTACATCCGGGGTGTTACACTGTGTGCGATGCATTAATCGCAAATGAAGATGTAATAAAACCGTCAAAAATGATACAAAATGTTTGCGATGGCGGAGACATCAAACACGGTTCAGGTTTAGTTGCGTGTGCGATGCGTGGCATACTATTCACTCGAATGAACTATTTGCGATGAGCACAACCGTAGAAACGGTCAGACAAATGAAGGTGTGCAATATACGGCATGCAGTTCACTCGGATGAACTGTTTGTGATTAGGCAACACAAGAGAAACGGTCAGCTAGATCAAGGTGTGTGCGATATATGTCATACAGTTTAGTCGAATGAACTGTTTGCGGTTAGCCAACACAACAGAAATGGTTGAACTTAACAAGATGTGTGTGATACGCGGCAAACAGGCCAGTAATCAGAAATGTGGGGAAGACCGATAACAACACACACGATTCCTGTTAACAAGCCGTGAGTGTTGTGAGCAAACAATTGCTGGTATACAATTGTGAGTGATTGATGAAATCATCACCGACGGGTTCCACTGTTTACTCCGTGTGCGATGTGATTTGCTCTGTACACACAACATCTACGCTCTGTCTACAACATATATACTAAAAAAACATTGCATAACCAAATTGAGCATACAATTACATAAGTGACTACACGCATAACATTTTGACACACCAAAGTAAGCAATTACTTGCATACTAAACTAGGAGAAACGAGCATCTAATCATCTACAAGTTGTTGTGACGACGCTTGCCATTGCTCTGCTTTTGGCTGGATCCCTGGCTGTTTTGGGGAAGGAGGCACTTCTTCACGTCAATGATCCGTCTGTACATCTCATAGCTCGTTTACACCTCCTTGTTCGCGTACACAATGTGAACTTTTCGAGTTTCTCCATCCAAGTCGAGTGCCAGGCATGCTTGTCCTTGTTGCAGGAATACTTCATGTCTCTGTAGTAGGGGTCGATGATGACCTCGGCGAGGTGAACCAGTGAGTCCTTCTCATGCTTCTTGCTGCCCCAGATCTTGTATTGGCCCTAGATGTCGACAAGATTCTGGCAGGCGATGCCCGAATTCTTGAGCACCTTTACATCGTTGGTGATGTCCACCATAGCGAACATGTAGTGGGGGCTATTGACAAACCTAGCGAAACCCTCGCAAGGCCTTGTGGCAGGCAGTAGTGGTAGACGAGGACGTGATTGCACACGCACATCTGGGCGACGGTGACCTTGGGACGAGACCCGGCATGAGCGCAGGTGTACTCGAGGTCGAACCCGACCACCTTGTACTTCTCCTCAGCAAGCAACATGTCCATGATGTGGATGGAGTGCTCCACCCAGACCGGGTTGTTGGTGTACACCATCGAGAGCTCCATGAACCTTCTGTGGGTGTCCACCACGGCATGCATGGAGAACTGTTGCTCGTCATCGGCAGCTGCTTAGAGCACCATTGGAGCCGCGCAGGATGCCCTCTAAGAATTTGTCATGGTGGGTGTGCTTCTTGCAATACTGGGGCGTGATCGAAAGGTTGAAGAGACACAAGGGTTAAATGGTCGTTGTAATAAATGGGGGCTGGCCGGCCTGTAATCGTCACGTCTTATCACAACGTTCATAGCGGAGGATTCCAGTGCATGCTTGAGCACCCCGCACGTGTTTCATTTGACCACGCGTGAGCTCGAAGAGGCGCCAAATGTATCATTGGTGAGCCTGTTCCCGCGCAACCGCGCAAGCTTCCCGCCCGGGTAGTTTGGCCACGCGTCGGCTAGAAGAGGGGCAAATCATGGGTGTTTATTGGCAAAAGGCTTTGTAAAAACAAAGTGTGTGGAATAACTTTGATCATAAGTTTACCCACGGGTGATGAGATCAAAGTTACACAGAAGGGTGATGACGGACACTCGAGTGCGATAATTAATTTTGCGCTCTACATGGCACATGGTTCAAGAAACCAACTGTGTGCAATAATGTCGAAGATCGTAGTCGAGTTAGCTATACAAATCATGTGCTATGAGATCGACAAGGGAAACACATTCAAGAATGGTTAATAAAATCTAAGTCCATTGCATATTAAGGTCAAAATAGTACTACCAATATACGAGTCTCATACGATGTCATTTCAACGACTGTACCACAAAAGCCCCAAATATTACAAGGTTCAAATTCCAGAGTTATATGGCTCAAATTCAAAGATTACAAGGTTCAAACTGATATTAGAAATGAAATTTAGCTCATTCAGCTGCAAACGCCCGCGCTGATCAGCTGAACATGGATATAAGAGAGGTTCAAACTAATATTACCACTAGTAAGGCTGGTTTTGAAACCTCATCATTTCTGCAAAGGGGTCAACCACTGACAATTCATGTATGGGGTTGACACGATGACTTCCGATTACTCTATCATCCAAAGTTCCAAAATGAAATTCAACTTTTTCGGAGCGTTTTCCATTCCGATGCAACCGCCGACGCTAATCAACAAACCATTAATTTTTGTGAAATAAATCTAGGGCAAACCTTATTACCTTCAGCACCCTTGCTCTAACAACAAAGAACCAGGTGAATATAATCTCCGGTAAGGTCCCTCGATAGGAGTTCAAAGTAATTTCTGACAGATGCAGATCTAGGCATTCGATGTGATTGTTATATTGTATCACATTATCCACCACCGGGCCTAATCTTATCTGCAAAATAAGAAAACGTGTTAGTGCCTACATGTAGTTTTGGACACTACTACTGGCCTATTTGGTTTGCAGGATTTGTAAAATACACTAACGTGCCATCTTCAATCTGACATGATTAACATGGGCATTTGATTACAATATAGAAAAATGTAGCCTTCTTCACAAGAGGTTGGAGTGGATGAAAAATTCCCTAAGAAAACTAGTACAGATGAATCCAAAGGAGAAATGCTTATGGATTGTAACCATATGAATCAAGCAACCAATATGGGGGGGGGAACATGTATGTACTGAAATCCTCCAAAATTCCTTCAGAAATCGTAGTACATTGTCATTGTAAACTTGGGAAGAGGTGCCAAAATTAAACTCCCTTATGGTTAACATTTAACAGGAAAGGAACATCACCTTGATGTATAGCTTCTCCAGGCACGGAAAGCATCTCAGGAAATTGACAACTTGGTCCAGGTTGGAGCCGCTAGATTATAGTGCCCAGACCTTCACTGTGCGCAGATTCAGGGTCAAGCTTGTCGGAACCATTTTCTGGATGACAGACGAACATACATCTTCAAAATTAGAAATAATGTTAATTTCAAGAGGGAGAGGTAGAAGGCGACTATTGTACCTAAACGGGTGTGGATCCAATAACAAGTTCAGTGTTTTTAACGAGCGGGTAGCCCACCATTGTCAATTTCGGCGCAGAAATGACATTGATTCTTGTTGGAGCTTGATCAACTAAGTAATCTCTCAAGTGAAGGTGTGTCCTCAATGACCATACTGTGGTACACCTCTTTGTGATCTCTTGTTGCAGCACCAGCAACACACATAAATAGTCCGAAGAGTCATGGAGGTGATGTGGAAGCTAATCAACCCATTGATCGCCTGAAGACGAAGGTACTCGAGTGCAGTACAGCCATGGAGCAGGCGCTTCATGTCATCCTTTGGGATGCAGATGGCGATGAGCTCGAGGTGCTTCAGTCGTGGTAGAAAAAGAGCGGGCGCGTCATTAAGGGGGGATGGCAGTTCATGAACTTGGTGAGGCGCAGCATGGGCGCGAAGCAGAGCACAAATGTTGGCAATGAGCGCATATGCCCATCATTAAAACTGAGCTCCTTGAGCTGATCTAGGGCGGGGAATCAGAACCACTCGTCAAGCTTGGCTCGGTCCTTGCCGTTGGAACGGAACTTGCCCATGCTAAGGCCTTTGATTGGGCCACGGTGACTGCCGAGGATCTGGGACAACACATCCAAGTTTTTGCGATAGCCATGGCTGAGCTCATGGGCGTCGATGAGGTCGAGAGGGGTGGAGTGCCATAGGGGGCGCCAACACCGGGAAAGGACGGTTGTCTGTACCCCATATTTGATTGGGAGGAGGGAGATGATGACTATAAACATATCATCGGGGTGGCTGCTGATGAAGTCTAGGCCTGCTGGAGTCGCTTGCAGTTCTTGCTCGACCCGCCTCCGCTTATTGGCAGCCTCATTCTCCACCTCCGGAGTCTCCTCGTCAGCGGCGCTTTCTGATAGAAGTGGGAGTAGAGGGAATATTTAGTTAAAACAGGGCAAAAGAAAAGGTATTGGTAACTAAAAGTTAGTAGGTAGGAATAGAGTAAGAAAATGGAATAACAATTGGTTGCTTAAATACTACACAATTCCTTTGATATTGATGGGTAAATCAACATGCAGATACTTGTAAAGAACACTTACTTCGAACAAAGTCTGGACGGATGATATCATCGGGGAAGTTATCATATATCTCATGACCAGGCTCTTTTATGTGTAATGCAATTTTAGTGCCACTTTCAGTACATAAAACTTAGAAATTTCTGTCCAAAGGCCCGTGGCAAAATAGGAGTGATCATGTTCATCAAGTCTTACAGAAGCAACAATTGTAAATCCATGGTTGTGTTCAGTATGACATTCCTACAGTCTTGACTTATGTAAAGGGCAAGATTGCGTAATACAGATGATGTTGCATAGCAAGGAACGTGCTGCAGAAAATGGTAGTATTGTTCAAGAATATGGTAACATGCAAATATGGGCAAAATTGAAAGAACAGTATGGTAGTTGAAATCAAAGGACAAAAATCTATAATTAAACATATAGTGTAACCATGATGTCATGGAAATATGAGAGTAATTGAAGGAACAATACACCATTAATTTGCCTAATATAGAAAGAAGACGGAAAATCCCCTTTGACGTATATGTTGCATGTGGCACCTTTTATCCAAATGTAGCAATATATAGTTTATGTTCAGGAAAGTAGGCCATGTGAACTGATGTTGGGTGAGATTGAACATACCGTGCACATCGTGAAGTCATCTGGTACGGTGAGATGGAACTCCACGGATGCCTGGCCGAGGCTGCAAAGTCCCGATGTGTCCGTGCACTGTACACTCTATGAACGAAAGAAAAACCTCAAACCAGCTCGAATAAAAATGAATTCACAGTTATTTTCGGTCGGGTGATTAAAGGAGGCAGATGAACTGGGGTAAGAAATGAGAGAACATCTCAATAAATTAGTTACATTGTTGTCCATGAGAAAAAACCCTCAATACCTCAGATTCCCCAATTGGGCAGAGCTGGGTCGATGATACATATCCAACGTATCTATATTTTTTGATTGTTCCATGCTATTATATTATCAATCTTGGATGTTTTATAATCATTTTATAGTCATTTTATATCATTTTTTGGTACTAACCTATTGACATAGTATCAAGTGCCAGTTGCTATTTTCCACATGTTTTTTTATATTGCAGGAAATCAATAACAAACGGAGTCCAAATGCAACAGAACTTTACGGAGATTTTTTATGGACCAGAAGACACCCAATGGGCCAAGGCAGCTCATGGGGGTGCTCCGAGGGGAGCACAACCCACCAGGGCGCTAGGAGGCCCAGGCGCGCCCTAGTGGGTTGTGCCCACCTCGGGTGCCCCCCGGACTGCCTCTTTTCTCTATAAAGACCCCAATATTCCAGAAACCCTAGGGGAGTCGACGAAAATCAATTCCAGCCGCCGTAGAGTCCAGAACCACCAGATCCAATCTAGACACCATCACAGAGGGGTTCACCACTTCCATTGGCGCCTCTTCGATGATGCGTGAGTAGTTCTTTATAGACCTTTGGGTCCATAGTTAGTAGCTAGATGGCTTCCTCTCTCTCGTTTGATTCTCAATACAATATTCTCTTGGAGATCCATATGATGTAACTCTTTTTGCGGTGTGTTTGTTGGGATCCGATGAACTTTGAGTTCATGATCAGATCTATCTTTTTATATCCATGAAAGTTATTTGAATCTTCTTTGATCTCTTATATGCATGATTGCTTATAGACTCGTATTTATTCTCTGATATTTGGGTTTTGTTTGGCCAACTTGATCTATTTTTCTTACAATGGGAAGAGGTGCTTTGTAGTGGGTACGATCTTACAGTGCTTGATCCCAGTGATAGAAGAGGAACCGACACGTATGTATCGTTGCTACTAAGGATAAAACGATGGGGTCTATCTCTACATAGATAGATCGTGTTTACATCATGTCATCATTCTTATTGCATTACTCTGTTTCTCCATGAACTTAATACACTAGATGCATGCTGGATAGCGGTCGATGTGTGGAGTAATAGTAGTAGATGCAGGCATGAGTCGGTCTACTAATCTTGGACGTGATGCCTATATAATGATCATTGCCTGGATATCGTCATGATTATTTGAAGCTCTATCAATTGCCCGACAGTAATTTGTTTACCCGCCGTTTGTTATTTTTCTTGAGAGAAGCCACTAGTGAAACCTACGGCCCCGGGTCTCTTTATCATATTATTTGCCTTTGCAATCTACTTTTTCTTTGCTTTTATTTTCAGATCTATTAAACTAAAAATACAAAAAATATCTTACTGTGTTTTATTCTTATTTATTTTATTTGGCGTTCGATCTATCAATTTACTACAATTTTATTCACGTCCGTTTGCCCATCTTGGGGCGCCGCTACCCGAAAGGGATTGACAACCCCTTTTACACGTCGGGTTGTGAGTAGTTGTTATTTGTGTGCAGGTGTTATTTACGTTGTGTTGCTTGGTTCTCCTACTGGTTCGATAACCCTAGTTTCATATCTAAGGGAAATACCTACCGCTGCTATGCTGCATCATCCCTTCCTCTTTGGGGAAATTCCGACGTAGCTTCAAGCCACTATCAAAAGGAATTTCTAGCGCCGTTGTCGGGGAGGATCTTCAACATATACCAGGTTCCTAATCACAAATCTCATCTCCTCGCAATTTACATTATTTTCCATTTGCCTCTCGTTTTCCTCTCCCCCACTTCACAAAAAATGCCGTTTTATTCGCCCTTCTTTTTCGTTTGCCGTTTTCTTGCCGGATCTGTTTTTGCGTGTGTTCTTGTTTGCGTAGTCATGATGCCTCAAAGAAAATATTATGATGTTCCTTACCCAAATATTTTGCTTGAAATTGAGAAAAGTACTAAGGAATATATGACTACACAATTTGAGCATAATAAGTATTTTACTGAAGAACTTAAGGAGCACTCCGTTGTGCTTTATGCTATAACGAAACAACTTGATGATATTAGTAGAGAAGTTTGCAATCTCCAATCTAAGTATGTTTTTGCCGAAAGTTTGCTAGGAAAATATCCAATGCACAAGCTACCATAGTAAATCAAATGGCCGCTAAACCGATCTTGTTAGAAGATAAAAATGAAGATCTTAAAATGATTGGTGCTTCTTCTATTGAATCCTTGTTTAGTAAAGTTAAGATTGATGAAAATGGGACTGGAGAAGAGTCAACTTTAGCTAGAAGGCGTCTCGATAATTCGGAGGGTGAAAATCTTGTTGAGAAATTTGATAAAAATGGTTTTGAAGAGGTCAAAACTTTAACTAGTGATGTGCCCACTCTTTTGGATTACAAAGACTTTAATTATGATAGTTGCTCTTTGATTGATTGTATTTATTTATTGCAATCCATGATAAATTCACCCCATGCTTATGAACAAAATAAAGCTTTTACTAAACATATTGTTGATGCTATGATGAAAGCTTTAGAAGAAAAGTTGGAATTAGAAGTTTCAATTCCTAGACAATTGCATGATGAATGGGAACCTACTATCAAAGTCAAGATTAAAAATTATGAGTGTTTTGCTTTGTGTGACTTGGGTGCTAGTGTTTCTACAATTCCGAAATCTTTATGTGATGTGCTTGGTCTTACCGATATTGAAGAATGTTCTTTAAACTTGCACTTGGCGGATTCTACTATTAAAAAGCCTATGGGAAGAATTAATGATGTTCTTATTCTTGCAAATAGGAATTATGTGCCCATAGATTTTATTGTTCTTGATATTGATTGCAATCCGTCTTGTCCAATTATTCTTGGTAAACTGTTTTTACACACTATTGGTGTCATGATTGATATGAAAGAAGGCAATATTAAGTTCCAATTTCCTTTGAGGAAGGGGTATGGAACACTTCCGTAGAACAAGAATTAGGCCACCATATGAATCAATCATGAGGGCATCTTATGGATCTCGAAACAAAGATGACAAAACTTAGATCCTTGCTTTATGCCTAGCTAAGGGCGTAAAACTATAGCGCTTGTTGGGAGGCAACCCAATGAATAAAATTTATTTTTGCTTTTTGCTTTCTGTTCTTGAGTGTTTGCACAATTATGCTACTGTTATGATTGTGTTTTTTGTATTTAATTTAGTGTTTATGCCCAGTAAAGCCTTTAGGATCTTCTTGGGTGATAGTTGTTTGATCTTGCTGAAAAAACAGAAACTTTTGCACTTGCAAAAATAATTTTAATTTTTAACCAGAGAGCGATAAAATACCAAATCTTTTTGTTAATATACAAATTGCCTAGTTCTTCCTAATTTTTCAGAGTTTTTGGAGTTACAGAAGTATTTGAATTATCCAGATTGCTACAGACTGTTCTGTTTTTGACATATTCTTTTTTCTTTGCGTTGTGTGCTTGTTTTGATGGCTCTATGGTTTTCTTTGATCAGTTTTTGCCATAGAAAAGTTGGAATACAGTAGATATAATGCAAGAACAAAATATGAATTGGTTTACTACAACGCTTATGTTAGTGATTTGTTTTCTTATACTAACGGATCTCACAAAGACTTTTGTTGAGTTTGGTGTGATTGAAGTTTTCAAGTTTTGGGTTATCTTACGATGGATGAAGGAATAAGGAGTAAGAAGAGCCTAAGCTTGGGGATGCCCCGGCATCCCAAGCTATTATCCAAAAGAGAGCAAGCGACTAAGCTTGGGGATACTCCAGAGTGGCATCCCCTCTTTCTTCTAACGACAATCGGTATTTTACTCGAAGCTATATTTTTATTCGTCACATACTATGTGTTTTGCTTGGAGCGTCTTGTATGGTATGAGTATTTGCTTGTTTTATTTTGTGTTTTAAGTCTTGATTCCTTGCTGGACACACCTATTTGAGAGAGCCAAAATTATGTCATGACTTGTTAGAATTGCTCTCTATGCTTCACTTAAATTTTTATGAGCTATGGACTTGCTCTAGTGCTTCACTTATATCTTTTTGAGCACGGTGTGCTTCAGTATTTTTGAAGAAATGCTCTCTTGCTTCACTTATATTTATTTGAGAGTTATTAAAATTTTCAAGAAATTCTCTCTTGCTTCACTTAAATTAATTTGAGAGAAAGAAATATTATGCTCATGATCTTCACTTATATTTGTTTGAGCTTATCAAAAGCAACACATGAAAATTAGTCCCAAAGTGATAGATATCCAAGAAGGATATAATAAAAACTTTCATGAAGATCATTGGACAAAATAAACTTGATTCTTAGTAATAGTTTTGAGATATGATATGTGAGTCATGTTGATGAGTAATTATGCTTTGGTAAGAATATTGGTGTTAAGGTTTGTGATTCCCTATGCAAGCACGAAAGTCAATAGTTATGCAATGAAATTATATCCTACTTGTGGTGCATTATTCAGTGTTAATTATGCTTAATGCTCGCTTATGAGATTATTCGTTTCTTGGTTGGTCGCTTCTCAATCTTTTTGCTAGCCTTCATTTTGCACTAAGTATGATCACTACTTGTGCATCCAAAAGCCTTTAAACCAGTTTTGCCACATGAGTCCACTATATCCACCTATATACGGTATTCTTTTGCTGTTCTAAGCAAATTTGTATGTGCATCTCTAATTTTCAAAATAAACTTCTCTTTTGTGTGTTCGTACCGCTCGTGGAGCGGTGAGGGGTGGCTAATATTTTCCATGCTAGATGTGTTATTCTCATGATGAGTGTTTATTCACTTGTCATTGCATGGGAGTAAGGCAAAGGTATTAGGGATGCCCAGTCCCGAAATGAAAAATGAATTTACTTTATGTTGTCAAATAATAAATTCCTTGGGAAGTGTTGGTATGGAAGGCACCCGTGGATACGGTTAGCCATGAAAAGTGAAAGTATGGTGGAAAAAGGAATAAACTTTAATTTCTATTTGGGAACCTCCTATGATATATCTAGCATGGAAAGTGTTGGGAACTCTAAGTCGTTTTCGTTGGTGGGAAGGACACACCTCCCAAAATGTTTTTATCTCTAAGTTTTTTGCTTTGAGCTCTGGCACCTTTACTTTATGCAATTTTTATTTTTGAATTTGAGTCTCCATCTTCTCTTATAAAAGCACCAACTAGGAGGCATTATGATCATACTTGAGCATTGGGTGTAGTTAATATGCGAGTGTGTTTCATGGAGGGATCAATGATTGAGCATGATGGGCTAGGGATAGCTTATTTTAGCATTGATATTTTGAAAGACATGGTTGTTTGTTGATATGCTTGAGTATTTAAGTTATCATGTTAAAACTAGACTATTGCTTTGAACAATACAGAAGTCCAAATGTCCACGCTATAAAGAAAAGAATATGATATGACATGTTAGGCAACATTCCACATCAAAAACTCTATTTTTATCACTTACCTACTCGAGGACGAGTAGGAGTTAAGCTTGGGGATGCTAATACGTCTGCAACGTATCTATAATTTTTGATTGTTCCATGCTGTTATATTATCAATCTTTGATGTTTTATAATCATTCTATAGTCATTTTATATCATTTTTTGGTACTAACCTATTGACATAGTGCCAAGTGCCAGTTGCTATTTTCTACATGTTTTTTACATCCCAAGAAATCAATACCAAAGAGAGTCCAAATGCAATGAAACTTTACGGAGATTTTTTATGGACCAGAAGACACCCAATGGGCCAAGGCAGCGCCTGGGGGGGTGCTTCGAAGGAAGCACAACCCACCAGGGCGCGCCAGGATGAAGGAAATATGCCCTAGAGGCAATAATAAAGTAATTATTTATTTCCTTATATCATGATAAATGTTTATTATTCATGCTAGAATTGTATTAACCGGAAACTTAGTACATGTGTGAATACATAGACAAACAGAGTGTCACTAGTATGCCTCTACTTGACTAGCTCGTTGAATCAATGATGGTTAAGTTTCCTAGCCATAGACATGAGTTGTCATTTGATTAATGGGATCACATCATTAGAGAATGATGTGATTGACTTGACCCATTCCGTTAGCTTAGCACGATGATCGTTTAGTTTGTTGCTACCGCTTTCTTCATGACTTATACATGTTCCTATGACTATGAGATTATGCAACTCCCGAGTACCGGAGGAACACTTTGTGTGCTACCAAATGTCACAACGTAACTGGGTGATTATAAAGGAGCTCTACAGGTGTCTCCGATGGTACTTGTTGAGTTGGCATAGATCAAGATTAGGATTTGTCACTCCGATTGTCGGAGAGGTATCTCTGGGCCCTCTCGGTAATGCACATCACTATAAGCCTTGCAAGCAATGCAACTAATGAGTTAGTTGCGGGATGATGTATTACGGAACGAGCAAAAGAGACTTGCCAGTAACGAGATTGAACTAGGTATTGAGATACCGACGATCGAATCTCGGGCAAGTAAACATACCGATGAGAAAGGGAACAACGTATGTTGTTATGCAGTTTGACCGATAAAGATCTTCGTAGAATATGTAGGAACCAATATGAGCATCCAGGTTCCGCCATTGGTTATTGTCCGGAGATGAGTCTCGGTCATGTCTACATAGTTCTCGAACCCGTAGGGTCCGCACGCTTAACGTTATGTGATGATTTGTATTATGAGTTATGTGATTTGATGACCGAAGTTTGTTCGGAGTCCCGGATGAGACCGGGACATGACGAGGAGTCTCGAAATGGTCGAGACATAAAGATCGATATATTGGAAGGCTATATTCGAACATCGGAAAGGTTCCGAGTGATTCGGATATTTTTCGGAGTACCGGAGGGTTACGGGAATTCGACGAGAGAAGTATTGGGCCTTATTGGGCCATACGGGAATAGAAGAGGCAGGCCAAAGGGAAGGAGGCACGCGCTCCCCCATGGGTTCGAATTGGACTAAGGGAAAGGGGGCGGCGCCCCCTTGCCCTTTCCTACTCCCTCTCTCTTTCCTTCTTTCTTCACTCCTACTCCGAAAAGGAAAAGGGGAATCCTACCAGGACTTGGGGGTCCTAGTAGGACTCCCCACACTTGGCGCGCCCCCTCTAGGGCCGGCCTCCTACTCCTCCCTCCTTTATATACGTGGCCAGGGGGCACCCCATAGACACACAAGTTGATCAGTTGATCTTTTAGCCGTGTGCGGTGCCCCCCTCCACCATAATCCACCTCGGTCATATCGTAGCGGTGCTTAGGCGAAGCCCTGCGTCGGTAGCATCATCATCACAGTCATCACGCCGTCATGCTGACGGAACTCTCCCTCGAAGCTCTGCTAGATCGGAGTTCGTGGGACGTCACCGAGCTGAACGTGTGCTGAACTCAGAGGTGTCATACGTTCGGTACTTGGATCGGTCGGATCATGAAGACGTACGACTAGATCAACCGCGTTCTCATAACGCTTCTGCTTACGGTCTATGAGGGTACGTGGACAACACTCTCCCCTCTCGTTGATATGCATCACCATGATCTTGCGTTTGTGTAGGAAAATTTTGAAATTACCGCGTTCCCCAACAGTGGCATCCGAGCCAGGTTTATGCGTAGATGTTATATGCATGAGTAGAACACAAAGGAGTTGTGGGAGTGGGTATATACATATTGCTTGCCATCACTATTTGATTCTTGATTCAGCGGCATTGTTGGATGAAGCAGCCCAGACCGACATTACGCGTACGCTTACGCGAGACTGGTTCTACCGACGTGCTTTGCACACAGGTGGCTAGTGGGTGTCTGTTTCTCCAGCTTTAGTTGAATCGGATTCAATGAACAAGGTTCTTTCTGAAGATCAAAAAGCAATCACTATACCCCGTTGTGGTTTTTGATGCGTAGGTAAGAACAGTTCTTGCTCAACCCGTAGCAGCCACGTAAAACTTGCAACAACAAAGTAGAGGACGTCTAACTTGTTTTTGCAGGGCATTTTGTGATGTGATATGGTCAAGACATGATGCTAAATTTTATTGTATGAGATGATCATGTTTTGTAACACAGTTATCGGCAACTGGCAGGAGCTATATGGTTGTCGCTTTATTGTATGAAATGCAATCACCATGTAATTGCTTTACTTTATCACTAAGCAGTAGCGATAGTCGTGGAGGCAATAGTTGGAGTGACGACAATGATGCTTCGATGGAGATCAAGGTGTCAAGCCGCTGACGATGGTGATCATGACGGTGCTTTGGAGATGGAGATCACAGGCACAAGATGATGATGGCCATATCATATCACTTATATTGATTGCATGTGATGTTTATCTTTTATGCATCTTATTTTGCTTAGTTCGCATTATAAGATGATCTCTCACTAAATTTCAAGGTATAAGTGTTCTCCCTGAGTATGCACCATTGCGATAGTTCGTCGTGCCGAGACACCACGTGATGATCGGGTGTGATAAGCTCTACGTTCACATACAACGGGTGCAAGCCAGTTTTGCACACACGGAGTACCCGGGTTAAACTTGACGAGCCTAGCATGTGAAGACATGGCCTCGGAACACTGGAGACCGAAAGGTCGAGCATGAATCATATAGTAGATATGATCAACATAGTGATGTTCACCATTGAAAACTACTCCATCTCACGTGATGATCAGGCATGGTTTAGTTGATATGGATCACGTGATCACTTAGATGATTAGAGAGATGTCTATCTAAGTGGGAGTTCTTAAGTAATTTGATTAATTAAACTTTAATTTATCATGAACTTAGTCCTGATAGTATTTGCATATCTATGTTGTAGATCAATAGCTTGCGATGTAGCTCCCCGTTTATTTTTTGATATGTTCCTAGAGAAAAATAAGTTGAAAGATGTTAGTAGCAATGATGCGGACTAGCCCCGTGATCTGAGGATTATCCTCAATGCCACACAGAAGAATTATGTCCTTGATGCACCGCTAGGTGATGGACCTATTGCAGGAGCAGATACAGATGTTATGCAAAGCTCGATATGATGACTACTTGATAGTTTAGTGCACCATGCTTTACGGCTTAGAACCGGGACTCCAAAAACGTTTTGAATGCCACAGAGCATATAAGATGTTCCAAGAGCTGAAATTTGTATTTCAGACTCATGCCCGAGTCGAGAGGTGTGAGACCTCTGACAAAGTGTTTTGCCTACAAGATGGAGGAGAATAGCTCAACCAGTGAGCATGTGCTCAAAATGTTTAAGTACTACAATCACTTGAATCAAGTGGGAGTTAATCTTCTAGATAAGATAGTTATTGACAGAGTTCTCTAGTCACTACCACCAAGTTACTAGAACTTCGTGATGAACTATAATATGCAAGGGATAACAGAAACGATTCCCAAGCTCTTCGTGATGCTGAAATCGACGAAGGTAGAATTCAAGAAAAGCATCAAGTGTTGATGGTTGACAAGACCACTAGTTTCAAGAAAAGGGCAAAGGGAAGAAGGGGAACTTCAAGAAGAACGACAAGAAAGTTGTTGCTCTAGTGAAGAAGCCCAAGTCTAGACCTAAACCTGAGACTAAGTGCTTCTACTGCAAAGGGATTGGTCACTGAAAGCAGAACTGCCCCAAGTATTTGGTGGATAAGAAGGATCGCAAAGTGAACAAAGGTATATTTGATATACATGTTATTTATGTGTACTTTACTAGTGTTTATAGCAACCCCTCAGTATTTGATACTAGTTCAGTTGCTAAAGATTAGTAACTCGAAACAGGAGTTGCAGAATGAACAGAGACTAGTTAAGGGTGAAGTGACGATGTGTGTTGGAAGTGGTTCCAAGATTGATATGATCATCATCGCACACTCCCTATACTTTCGGGATTAGTGTTGAACCTAAATAAATGTTATTTGGTGTTTGCGTTAAGCATGAATATGATTTGATCATGTCTATTGCAATACAATTATTCATTTAAAGTCAGAGAATAATTGTTGTTCTGTTTACATGAATAAAACCTTCAATGGTCATACACCCAAGGTGAATGGTTTATTGAATCTCGATCGTAGTGATACATATATTCATAATATTGAAGCCAAAAGATGCAAAGTTAATAATGATAATGCAACTTATTTGTGGCACTGCCGTTTAGGTCATATTGGTGTAAAGCGCATGAAGAAACTCCATGCTGATGGGCTTTTGGAATCACTTGATTATGAATCATTTGATGCTTGCGAACCATGCCTCATGGGAAAGATGACTAAAACTCCGTTCTCTGGAACAATGGAGCAAGCAACTGACTTAATGGAAATAATACATACTGATGCATGCAATTCGATGAGTGTTGAGGCTCGCGGCGGGTATTGTTATTTTCTGACCTTCACAGATGATTTGAGCTGATATGGGTATATCTACTTGATGAAACATAAGTGTGAAACATTTGAAAAGTTCAAAGAATTTCAGAGTGAAGTGGAAAATCATCGTAATAAGAAAATAAAGTTTCTGCGATCTGATCATGGAGGAGAATATTTGAGTTACGAGTTTGGTCTTCATTTGAAACAATGCGGAATAGTTTTGCAACTCACGCCACCTGGAACACCACAGCGTAATGGTGTGTCCGAACATCTTAACCGTACTTTATTAGATATGGTGCGATCTATGATGTCTCTTACCAATCTATCACTATCATGTTGGGGTTATGCATTAGAGACAACTGCATTCACATTAAATAGGGCAACATCTAAATCCGTTGAGACGACACCATATGGACTGTGGTTTGGCTAGAAACCTAAGCTGTCGTTTCTTAAAGTTTGGGGCTGCGATGCTTATGTGAAAAAGTTTCAACCTGATGAGCTCGAACCCAAATCATAAAAATGTGTCTTCATAGAATACCCAAAGGAAACTGTTGGGTACACCTTCTATCACAGATCCGAAGGCAAGATCTTTGTTGCTAAAAGTGGATCCTTTCTGGAGAAGGAGTTTCTCTCGAAAGAAGTGAGTGGGAGGAACGTAGAACTTAATGAGGTAATTGTACCTTCTCCCGAATTGGAAAGTAGTTCATCACAGAAATCAGTTCTAGTGATTCCTACACCAATTAGTGAGGAAGCTAATGATGATGATCATGAAACTTCATATCAAGTTACTACCGAACCTCGTAGGTCAACCAGAGTATGGTCCGCACCAGAGTGGTACGATAATCCTTTCTGGAAGTTATGTTACTAGACCATGACGAACCTACGAACTATGAGGAAGCGACGATGAGCCCAGATTCCGCGAAATGGCTTGAGGCCATGAAATTTGAGATGGGATCCATGTAGGAGAACAAAGTATGGACTTTGATTGGCTTTCCCGATGATCGGTAAGTCATTGAGAATAAATGGATCTTCAAAGAGGAAGACGGACGCTGATATAGTGTTACTATCTACAAAGCTCACTAATTGTCGATGACCCACCCACCACCCACTTAGTAGCCATTGTCGATGACTTAACCGACATGCTCGACTTCGATTCCAAAGACATCGACGGTATGGACGACGATGCGGGAGACAAGAGGAACCACTGCCCACAGGGCACTGGACAGCCACCTCATCATACGATATATACATGGTGGATACACCCAAAGAAGGCAATGACGACGAGACAGCAGAGGATGACCCCTCCAAGAAGCAACCCAAACGCCGACGTCAGCGGTGCCGCTCTAAGTCCCGCCAAAGCAAAAGTGGTGATACCGGCACAGGAGGTAATAACTCTCCGGATAGTGCCGAAGACAACAATAACCCCCTCCAGCAAGAGTTAGAGCGGGAGGATGGAAGAGCCAACCCTCCTGAGAGAGCGGTAGATGGAGAAGCAGAGGATGATAATTACATGCCCCCCTCCGAAGACGAGGCAAGCCTCGGCGATGATGAATTCACCATGCTAGAGGATCCCGTCGAACAAGAGTGCTTCAAGCACCGGCTTATGGCCACGGCAAATAGCCTTAAGAAAAAGCAGCAGTAGCTTCAAGCTGATCAAGATCTGCTAGCTGACAGATGGACTGAAGTCCTCACGGCCGAGGAATATAAACTCGAGCGCCCCTCCAAGAGTTACCCAAAATGCAGGTTGCTACCTCGATTGGAGGAAGAAGCGTATGACGCAGCTGATCGGCCACCTCGTGGCCGTGATAGAGAGGCATTCCAGCCAAAAACTCAGCCCGCACCCCGACGCCATTCAAATAAAAAAGCATGGGGAAACACACCCGACCTGTGAGATGTATTGGAGGACAAAGCAAAACATGCAAGATCGATCTACGGATCACGAGGGTGTGCCACTATGCGAGATGATAAACGTCACGCCGGATACAGTAAAAGTAAATCCGGCCGGGCCGAACACAGTGGGAAGACCCATTCGAGCTGCGTCACGATATAACCCAATACAGAGGCGCTGCACACCCCCTATGCTTCACAGACGAAGTAATGGATCATCAAATCCCAGAGGGTTTCAAACCCGTAAATATTGAATCATACGACGGCACAACAGATCCTGCGGTATGGATCGAGGATTTCCTCCTCCACATCCACATGGCCCGCGGCGATGACTTACACGCCATCAAATACCTCCCACTAAAGCTCAAAGGACCAGCCCGGCATTGGCTTAACAACTTGCCAGCAGAGTCCATTAGCTGTTGGGAAGATCTGGAAGCCGCATTCCTTGACAACTTTCAGGGCACTTATGTGCGACCACCAGACGCTGATGACTTGAGCCACATAATTCAGCAGCCAGAAGAATCAGCCAGGCAATTCTGGACACGGTTCCTAACAAAGAAAAATCAAATCGTCGATTGTCCGGATGCAGAGGCCCTAGCAGCCTTCAAGCATAACATCTGCGACGAGTGGCTTGCCCGGCACCTTGGACAGGAAAAGCCGAAATCTATGGCAGCCCTCACGACACTCATGACCCGCTTTTGTGCAGGAGAAGATAGCTGGCTGGCTCGCAGTAACAACATATCAAAAAACCATGGTACTCCGGATACCAAGGATGGCAATAGCAGGTCACGTCGCAACAAATATAAGCGCCGCATTAACAGCGATAATACTGAGGATACATTAGTCAATGCCGGATTCAAAGGCTCTAAACCCGGTCAGCGGAAAAAGCCATTTAAAAGAAGCACTCCGAGCCCGTCCAGTTTGGTCCGCATACTCGATCGCTCGTGTCAAATACATGGTACCCCTGACAAGCCAGCCAACTACACCAACAGGGAATGCTGGGTGTTCAAGCAGGCCGGCAAGTTAATTGCTGAAGATAAAGATAAGGGGCCACATAGCGATGACGAGGAAGAGCCCCGGCAGCCAAACACCAGAGGACAGAAGAGGTTCCCCCCACAAGTGCGGACGGTGAACATGATATACGCAACCCACATCCCCAAGAGGGAGCGGAAGCGTGCGCTCAGGGACGTATATGTGTTGCAGCCAATCGTCCCAAAGTTCAACCCATGGTCCTCCTGTCCGATCACCTTCAATCACAGGGACCACCCCACTAGTATCCGCCATGGCGGATTCGCCGCACTGGTCCTAGACCCAATCGTTAACGGATTTCACCTCACTCGAGTCCTTATGGATGGCGGCAGCAGCCTGAACCTGCTTTATCAGGACACAGTGCGCAAAATGGGTATAGACCCCTCAAGGATCAAACCCACAAAAACGAACTTTCAAGGCGTCATTCCAAGTGTAGAGGCCCATTGCACAGGCTCAATTACACTGGAAGTGGTCTTCGGATCCCCGGATAACTTCCGAAGCGAAGAATTAATCTTCGATATAGTCCCGTTCCGCAGTGGTTATCATGCACTGCTCGGGCGAACCGCATTTGCGAGATTCAATGCGGTACCGCATTATGCATATCTCAAGCTCAAGATGCCAGGACCTCATGGGGTTATTATAGTTAATGGAAACACAGAGCACTCTCTCCGAACGGAGGAGCACACTGCGGCCCTTGCAGCAGAAGCGCAAAGCAGCCTCTCAAGGCAATCCACCAGTTCGGCGTTTCAAGACCCGGACACCTTCAAGTGCGCTCGGAGTAATCGGCAACTAGACCGCCTGGCACGATCTGAGCTCGCGTAGCAATGCGGCCCCCACCCCAGTCCCAGCCAAACGGCGAAATCCGTGCCACGCGTACATAATTACGCATTAAAAATACCATGGGCACAGGTGGGGAGGGGGGCACAACTACGGCACGCTCCAAGACGCGGACTAAACCGCACTAGGGGCTTCCCGCCTTGTTATTTTTCTCTTTCAGGACTTTAATCTCTGGAAACCTTGTCCGGCAGCACGATTGCCGAACACATGATGCAGCAACCAAGAGAGGCGGAAAGCTACGTCACACAACGGAACTCCCAGGTGGATTACGATAACGAGTGAAATATTTGTTTTAATACTATTCCTCAGCTTGCCCTTGGAAGGGACATAGTCCTACTTTTTGCTTATCGCACTATCTGTATCATTCTGCTTTAAACGCACCTTTTTGAATAAACAATGCATAGCATTAAGACTATCATTGCATTATCTTTTTTTATATGTGTGTTCATTAATGACGCCTTGCAACCGTACACTTTGGTACGGCCAATACACCAGGGGCTTAAGTACCCCACAATATGGTGTGAGAAGTCCGAACACTTTCACAAGTGCGGCACCCTGAACTTATAGCATTATATGTGTCGGATTTTGGGTTCCGGCTGACCCTTGAGGTTCGAACACTGGGGTGCGTGCAGAGATTTCGCCTCCTACCTTCCTGCACCCCTCCGCCTCGCCAAGATCTAAACTAAGGAAAGAACAACACAAGAGACGCAGGGTTTATACTGGTTCGGGCCACCGTTGTGGTGTAATACCCTACTCCAGTGTGCGGTGTGGTGGATTGCCTCTTGGGCTGATGATGATGAACAATACAAGGAAGAACAGCCTCGCGAGGGTCTGTTCTTGGCTGGGGTGATGAACTGCTGGGAGGAGCTCAGTCACCTTTCTCTCTCTCTCTCTCTCTCTCTCTCTTTCTGATCTTCTCTCTCTCTCTCTTTCCCTGCCTCTGCCTCTCTCTCTCTTTTTCCGTCCCCCTTGCTCTGTGGGTGGCTGGTCCTATTTATAGAGGCCCTGGTCCTCTTCCCAAATATCGAGCGGGAAGGGAGCCAACAATGGCGGGCTAATTTGAAGGGGGAAAACTAGTATCAACCATCCCGACAAAAGTAGTCTTCGCCTGCGCAAAGCTCTGGTGATGACGCCGTCTTGGGCTCCACGGTGACCTCCATGTCGTAGTCCTCCTGGTCTTGGTCTCGTTGCACCGAAATGGCAACCTTTGCCTGATGCCTCGGTACTCCGCGGCTGCGCTTGCCCCCTTTGCACCAAAGAGGAAGGGAGGACGCTGCGCGGGCTGGCACCCGCCTGGCGCCCCCAGTCGTCATGGCTTGCGTCACCGGCACCTCGTGAGGTATCCCGCCTTGATCTCTCCACCTCCTCGTGAGCCAGCCTGACGAGGCCGCGCCTGAGGAAGCTCCGCGTCGTCCGCCCCGCGAGGCTTGGCCCCTCGCGAGGGTCTTGGGTTTGTGTTGGTGAAGATGGGCCGCGCTGGGCCCCCCTTTGAGCCACGCCGCAAGCCGCAGGCAGGCAAGTCTGGGGACCCCCGTTCCTAGAACGCCGACAGTAGCCCCCGAGCCCAAGGCGCACCCGGACATGGCCGTGCAGGGAGGCGGAAGGGCAAGAGCGAAGCGCCGCGGGCCCTAATAGCCTGCGGCCTTGGGCGCCGCGTGGCGGTTGATTGGACATGGGCGTCTCCACTTCCCCATGGCGCCTCGGCAACTGCACGGATTGGACAAGTCCCTGCATGCAAAGCGGGTCATAATTACCTGCGATCGTGGGGGCCGTTGGTTGGCCATCGCCAGTTATAGGTACGGACCAGCGCGCGCCCTTCCAGTTCATCCCTCCTTGCTTCTCCCTTTATTCATGGCCCCGTCAAGGAGGTTCTCAGCCGCAGAGAAGGGGAAGGCTCACTAGGTTGAGCCCGCCTCTACCCCACCCAAGCGCGGCCGAGGGCGCCCTCGTAAACATCCTGTGGCCGCCACGGTGGATCCCCGCGGCCGTGGAGGCGATCTTCGGCACAGCGACGAGCGGATTGATGCGGCCGTGGGGCGTGCTCCGGCCGCGCGTCCCCCTAGGCCGCGCTTTCACGCTGCTGAAGTGCTGCCGGAGTTCGTTGTGTGGTTGGCGGGGCCGACCAGCACTCGGCTTCCACTTCCTTGCTTCCTCCTTGGCGAGCTCCCAGCCGGCGCCCCGGGCGGCCTCTGGCTTCAGGCCGACGGCTGCTGCAGCCGGGCCTCATGGGTCTCACTGGAGGTCTCCGCGGCGGGGAGCCTGTTCTTGGCCCGCGGTTGGCATACGTTTGCCCGCGTGCGTGGCCTGAGCCGTCGGTGCACCCTACACTTCAAGTTCGACGGTGATGCCACCCTCTACGTGAGGGTGTTTGGGGAAGATGGTCGCCGCGCAGGGTGTTGCCCCGAGGGTGACGACCGCGGCTGGGAACCCAGCTCCAGCGATGATGGAGAGGGTAGCGCTCGCGCGGCCGGCGGCGCTCAGGGTTCCTCAAGCTTCTCCGATTCTTCTTCAGGCGGCGACTCTTCTAGCGGTGGCTGCGGTCAGCCTCCGCGCCACCGTATCTGCTTGGGAGGTGGCAACGTGTCTGCCCGCCGTCGCGCCCTGGCGAAGCGCGAGAGGGAGTCCGCCTAAGCTCCGAAGGCAGCTCGGGCCTTCCCTGCGGGCCGGTGTGAGGCGAGCTGCACCAGATTTGTTCTTTCTTTTTCCTTTTCCCTGCGTAACAAAGACAATAGTGTGGAGCCCCGCGGGGGCGTGTTTGGGTTATTGCTGTTAATCATCGTCTTGCTTTCGTTACCGTACCTTCCGGCTACGTGCCCGAGCGTGGATAGTTCCCGGCCCGGGCCGTGGGGGGGGGGGGAACCGACCCAGGCCCTTTGTTTGCGTCGCGGTGCCCGTGGGGCATGGACTGGAGGGGTGCTCCTGTAAGGGGCCCAGGTCGCGAACTCTTTGAATGACTAGGATAGGAACACTCGCGAGGGCGCTCAGCTGCCCCCCTCGCGAGGCCTTGCACAAGAGAAATCGAGGCAGGAGAGTGAAAAGTCGAAGAACCACAAGCCAAAGACGGCAACAACTTCAATAAAACTTCGAAAGAGAAGGAACAAGCCAACTGCGGAAAGCAAATGAAAAGCCGTGTCCGGCACCTAATCTAGTCTTCGACGTCTTCTTACCAGCGCGGAGCTAAGTGCTGTCACTGGGCGTGGGAGGGAGCCCCAGGGCCTGAGGCCGGCGCTCCTGAGACTCCGGGGCGTGTACAGCCCCAACTCATTATTACGTGAGAGTGTCACGGGCGGTGAGCTTCACAGGCGTTGGCCTTCTTCACAGGCTCCGGGCCTTTTCCCAAACGCGATGGCTTCACAGGCATTCGCCTTCTTCACAGGCTCCGGGCCTTTTCCAAAATGCGATAGCTTCACAGGCATTCGCCTTCTTCACAGGCTCTGGGCCTTTTCCAAAACGCGATAGCTTCACAGGCATTCGCCTTCTTCACAGGCTCTGGGACTTTTCCAAAACGCGATAGCTTCACAGACATTCACCTTCTTCACAGGCTCCGGGCCTTTTCCCAAACGCGATAGCTTCACAGGCATTCGCCTTCTTCACAGGCTCTGGGCCTTTTCCAAAACGCGATAGCTTCACAGGCATTCGCCTTCTTCACAGGCTCTGGGCCTTTTTAGGGGTAGAACCTCCGGAGGTGCTGGATGTTCCACGCATTCTGGACTGGCACCCCCTCCTGAGTCTCCAAGCGCGCGGAGCCGGGCCTGGAAACATGAACAACTTTGAATGGGCCCTCCCACATGGGAGAGAGCTTGTGCAGCCCCTCCCTGGAGAGGACCCGCCTGAGCACGAGGTCTCCTACCTCGAGAGTTCTGGGGCGGATGTTGCGGCAGTGATATCGTCGCAGTGCTTGTTGGTATCTCGCCGCTCGTAGCGCGGCTTCTCGACGACATTCCTCCCCCAGCACGAGGTCCATCCCCCGCATGGCATCCTGCTGTGCCTCGTCAAACTCCAGGACTCACGCGGAGCGATGTCTGACCTCGTGAGGGAGGACCGCTTCGGCTCTGTAGACCAGGAAGAACGGGGGTCTCTCCAGTCGGCTTGGTCGCGGTTGTGCGGATGGACCACAACACGGACTGAAGCTCGTCGTACCAACCTCTGCCGCAGGCCTCCAGCTTCTTCTTGAACGTCCTGGTCTTGAGGCCCCTCAGGACCTCCGCGTTGGCCCGCTCGGCCTGGCCGTTGCTTCGGGGGTGCGCCACCGAAGCGTAGCATATCTGCGTTCCAAGGTTAGCACAGTATGTTTTGAAGAGGTTACTGGTGAACTGCGAACCATTGTTCGTGATGATGCGATTCGGCACCCCGAACCGGCTCACGATGCCCTTGATGAACTTGACCGTGGAAACCGCGGGAATGGTGCGGACAGCCTCTACTTCAGCTCACTTGGTGAACTTGTCCACGGCGACGTAGAGGTAGCGGTAGCCCCCAGGCGCCCGAGGAAACGGGCCCAAGATATCCAGCCCCCAGACTGCGAATGGCCATGAAAGGGGTATTGTCTGCAAGCCTCCTGCTAGCTGATGGATCTGCTTGGCGTGGAACTGGCAGGCCTCACAAGCTTTTACTAGTTCGACGGCGTCATTGAGCGCGGTGGGCCAATAAAACCCACCGCGGAACGCCTTGCCGACGAGGGTCCGTGATGATGAATGATGTCCACAATCTCTGCCGTGTATATCTTCCAGCAGTTCCTTCCCTTGCTCCCTGGAGATGCAGCGCAGGGATACATCGTTCGGCCGCTTCCGGTAGAGCTCTCCATTCTTGATGCAGTATGCCGTGGCCTGGCGTCCCACTCGCTCCGCTTCCTCCTCCTTCTCCGGCAGGGTCCCTTGCGTTAGGTAACTCTGGAGCTTTGCGATCCAACATCCCTCCTGAGGTTCCATCGTCAGGAGCAGACGTGCTCCTGAGGCCGGGCCACAGGCCGGAGCCCCTGAGGCAGGTGGCTGAGGGAGCTCCTCCCGGGGCTGAGCCGTGTTCGATAATGACGGCAGGGCTGATGGCTTGAAGAGCCGCTCCTCGAAAACGCCAGGCTCCTGAGGTAACCTCCTGGACGCCCGTTTGGCGATGTCGTCGGCCTCCTGATTGGTGCCACGGGGCACATGCTGCAACTCCAACCCCCAGAACTGCTTCTCCATCTTGCGGACCTCCGCTAGGTAGGCTTCCATGTGCTCATCCTTCGGCTCGTACACTTTGTTGGAGAAATTGACAAGGAGCTGCGAATCGCCCTTGATGGTGAGGCGTTTCACCCCCAGGGCAGCCGCGGCCTTCAAGCCCGCTATTAAACCTTCATACTCTGCTATGTTGTTGGAGACCTTTTCACCTTGCTGGAAACAGAGCTGCATGACGTAATAGAGCTTGTCCTGAGCGGGCGATATAAGCACCGCCCAGCCCCAGCGCCATGCCTGGAGAACGCCCCATCGAAGTACATGACCCAGCCTTCTGGCGCCTCGCTTCCCGGGGACAGGGACCGATCCTCGTTGGCCTTGAGGCCTGGCGCCTCCATCCATTTTGCCACAAAATCCGCCAATGCTGCTCCCTTGATGACTCTGGTCATGCTGAATTCGAGCTGAAACGCTTGCAGTTCTATGTTCCACTCAGCGACCCTTCCAGCTGAATTAGGGCTCCTGAGTACTCTCTCCAGGGGGTATGACGAGACGACCTTGATGGGGTGACCCTGAAAATAGTGCCGCAGCTTGCGCGAGGCCATCAGTAGTGCGAGGAGGAGTTTCTGAGGCATGGGGTACCATGCCCTTGCATCCCGCGGCACCGTGCTGACGAAGTACACTGGGCGCTCAACGAGGTGGAGTGCATCAGTGCTGGTGGCTCCCTTCGGAGACCGTGGCGCCTCTTGAGGCAATGAGGCCTCCTGAGGCTGGCCATCCGGAAGAGGGGCCTCTTCCGCCTCTGGTGCGCCCCTCTGCGGCGACTGATCCTCCTCAACCGCGGTGGCGGTTTCTGTAGGCCTTCCTTGTCCCTGTTCTGCCTTGTCCCGGGCTGCTGCCGCGGTTTTGATTCGGCGCTCCTCTCTGACTGCCACTAAGGCTGTGCTGGCGGAGTAGGGAGTGGCGGCGAGGTAAAGCACCAGGGGCTCTTGAGGGCGCGGAGCCACCATGACCAGTGGGCTGGTCAGGTATCTCTTGAGATCCCGGAACGCCTTGTCGGCCTCTTTAGTCCACTCGAAGGGCCCCTTTTTCTTCATTAGCTTCATTCGGCGCTCCTCTCTGACTGCCACTAAGGCTGTGCTGGCGGAGTAGGGAGTGGCGGCGAGGTAAAGCACCAGGGGCTCTTGAGGGCGCGGAGCCACCATGACCGGTGGGCTGGTCAGGTATCTCTTGAGATCCTAGAACGCCTTGTCGGCCTCTTCAGTCCACTCGAAGGGCCCCTTTTTCTTCATTAGCTGGAAGAAGGGCAGTGCTCGTTCCCCCAACTTGGAGATGAAGCGCCCTAGCGCGGTCACGCGCCCCGTGAGCTTCTGCATTTCTCTGAGATTATTTGGCGGGCTCATGTCTTCCACCGCCTTGACCTTCTCCGGGTTAGCCTTGATGCCTCGGTGGGACACGAGGAAACCCAAGAGCTTGCCTGAGGGGACTCCGAACACACACTTCTCTGGGTTGAGCCGTAGGTTCACTACGTTGAGGCTCGCGAAGGTTTCCTCCAAGTCTTGTATCAAGGTCTTGGCCTCCCAAGACTTTACCACAATGTCATCGACATAAGTTTCAACATTCTTCCCGAGCTGCGGGCCCAAGGTGATGTGCATCAGCCGCTGGAAGGTCGCCCCTGCATTACGCAACCCGAATGGCATGCATGTGTAGCAGTACACCCCACACGGGGTTAGGAAGGCTGTCTTCTCGACGTCTTCTACCGCCATCTTGATCTGGTGATACCCAGAGAAGGCATCCAAGAAGCACAACAGGTCGCATTCCGCAGTGGAATCGACGATCTGGTCGATGTGGGGGAGCGGGAACGGATCTTGCGGGCATGCTTTGTTGAGGTTGGTGAAGTCAACACACATGCGCTCCTTCCCTCCCTTCTTTGGCACAACGACAGGGTTGGCCAACCAGTCCGGGTATTGGACCTCGCGAATGACCCCAGCGGCTTCTAATTTGCGGGTCTCTTGGACGATGAAGGCCTGCTTTTCTATGGACTGCCGCCTGGCCTTCTGCTTCACAGGGCGCACGTTGGGGCACACGTTGAGGTGATGCTCAATTACACTCCTAGGGATCCCTGCCAACTGGTCATGCTCCCAAGCGAATACCTTCTTGTTTGCATGCAGGAACCCGACCAGGGCCTTCTCCTGCTCGGGTTTGAGGTGGGCGCCTATGGTGAAAGTGGCGTTGGTGGATCCGTCCTCATCGACGGGTATCTGCTTGGTTTCTGCCTTGTCTTGGGTGAACAACTATTTCTTCTTGGCGGGTGCAGCCCCCTTGGGCCCGGGGGTCTCCAAGTCGGCGGGCTGTGCTGACGCCGCCGTTTTGAAGGCGAGCTTGAGCGCCCACAGCGCGTCCCCGGTGTCCCCGTGCACAGTGAGGACACCGCTACTCCCGGGCATCTTCATGAGGTTGTACGTCGGGTGCGTCGCGGCCATGAACTGGGCTAGCGCTGGGTAGCCGAGGATGGTGTTGTAGGGGAGGCCGATGGGGGCGATGTCGAAGTCGACCAGCTCCGTGCGGAAGTTGTCGTAGGTGCCGAAGGTTACTGGGAGCCAGAACTATCCCAAGGAGCTGGACGACTTGCCCCCTACGCCTGAGAAGGGCCGGCTGGGTTGCAGCCGTTCCAGGGGTATGCAGAGGAGGTTGAAGGCCTCGACCGAGAGCATGCTGAGGCCCGCGCCGCCATCAATGAGGGTTCTGGTGACGGCCACCTGGCAGATGGTGGGGGTGCACAGCATGGGGAGCGCACCCGAGCAGGCCGAGTTGGAGGGGTGGTCCTCCGAGCTGAAGGTCAGGCCGGTCTCGGGCGCCGCCCGGTCCAGGGGAGCCCCCTACCGCGTGGAAGCGGCGCTGACCCGGCGGATGAACGGCTTGACATGGTGACTTGTAGGCGGCGCCTGCGAGCCGCCCAAGAGGGCCGCGACGACCGGGGGTGTTGGTGCAGCGCGACGGGCGGGGGAGAGGTTGCGGGGCTCCATGGGCGCGCGGAGCGCGTGGGACGAAGAACCAGCTGGGGTGAGCGAGGGAGTTGCGGTGCGGCCGTCTTGCCACACGGACGGATGCTGGGACGATGCTCGCTGCTCGTCCCCCGCCGGGCTGGTGGCGGCGTTGACGGCAGGCGACGGGGAACGGCGAGGACGCCCGCCGACAGGGGCCGTCTGGGCGACGCGGGAAGCGAGCGCGGCCCGGCGCTCGGCGCGGGCCCGACGAGCGTCACACATGGGCATGATGGTCGGAGGAGAATGGGGTGGTGGAAGACGAATCCCGGCGCACCCCTACCTGGCGCGCCAAATGTTGGATTTCGGGTTCCGGCTGACCCTTGAGGTTCGAACACCGGGGTGCGCGCGGAGATTTCACCTCCTACCTTCCTGCACCCCTCCGCTTCGCCAAGATCTAAACTAAGGAAAGAACAACACAAGAGACGCAGGGTTTATACTGGTTCGGGCCACCGTTGTGGTGTAATACCCTACTCCAGTGTGCGGTGTGGTGGATTGCCTCTTGGGCTGATGATGATGAACAATACAAGGAAGAACAGCCTCGCGAGGGTTTGTTCTTGGCTGGGGTGATGAACTGCTGGGAGGAGCTCAGTCACCTTTCTCTCTCTCTCTCTCTCTCTCTCTCTCTCTCTCTCTCTCTTTCTGATCTTCTCTCTCTCTCTCTCTCTCTCTCTCTCTTTCCCTGCCTCTGCCTATCTCTCTTTTTCCATCCCCCTTGCTCTGTGGGTGGCTGGTCCTATTTATAGAGGCCCTGGTCCTCTTCCCAAATATCGAGCGGGAAGGGAGCCAACAATGGCGGGCTAATTTGAAGGGGGACAACTAGTATCAACCATCCTGACAAAAGTAGTCTTCACCTGCGCAAAGCTCTGGTGATGACGCCGTCTTGGGCTCCACGGTGACCTCCGTCTTGTAGTCCTCCTGGTCTTGGTCTCGTTGCACCGAAATGGCAACCTTTGCCTGATGCCTCGGTACTCCGCGGCTGCGCTTGCCCCCTTTGCACCAAAGAGGAAGGGAGGACGCTGCGCGGGCTGGCACCTGCCTGGCGCCCCCGGTCGTCATGGCTTGCGTCACGGGCACCTCGTGAGGTACCCCGCCTTGATCTCTCCGCCTCCTCGTGAGCCAGCCTGACGAGGCCGCGCCTGAGGAAGCTCCGCGTCGTCCGCCCCACGAGGCTTGGCCCCTCGCGAGGGTCTTGGGTTTGTGTTGGTGAAGATGGGCCGCGCTGGGCCCCCTTTTGAGCCACGCCGCAGGCCGCAGGCAGGCAAGTCTGGGGACCCCTGTTCCCAGAACGCCGACAATATGCATCAGCTCCGAATCATGTCTTTGGTCAAATGTTGGGTTTGCCCGGCTCCTATGTTTTGGTACCTTACATTCCGCTCTATCGGCTAAGGTAGTGCTAGGAAAACTACTACGATTGTGTCCTGGTTCTGCTGGGCTAAGCACCTCAGTAGAGAAAGCTAAAACTGACTGTCATGATAAGGCGAGAGACTGGTCGCTGTTCGGCAAGGTTTAGAGTCCCTAAAGACTTATGCCGCTTAGAGCGAGGAGCCGGCCCTGTCCAGCCTAAAGGCGTGTATCGCGCCCCGAATTCGGCCTTCCGAATACCAGGGGCTTCGCTGAAATTTAAAATTATAGAATTCTATGGCTAAGTGAGAGTGATAAAGCATTATTAGTCCGGTTGCCTTGTTTGTTGTGCTGAGGACCTCCCTCGAAGGACCCAACAATGGGAACAAGAGTGCTCAGGTTTATCCCGAACACCCCAGCACTCGCGGCATGGGGGCAGAAGCCGAGGACTAGCCATCTCTCAGATTGGATAAACAGCCAAACAAAAGGTAATATTTTAAATTCAAACAAGCGTTGCATAGCACACATGAAACAAGTTTTCATCATACAGGATCACATGAGCAAGTTTAATCAAATATTACATCTTTTGAACATTCGTCCGCTACAAGACGGGCACCCTTCAGGACACCCTCATAATAAATTTTGGGGGTGCGATGCTCCTTGCCCTGCGGCAGTCCTTCCTTGACCAGCTTCACGGCGTCTAGCTTGGCCCACTGCACCTTCACACGGGCGAAAGCCTGGCATGCACCTTCAATGCAGACGGACCGCTTGACGACTTCCAGCCGTGGGCAGGCATCTACAAGCCGCCTCACCAGGCCGAAGTAGCTATTCGGAAGGGCGTCGCCAGGCCACAGCCGGACTATAAAGCCCTTCATGGCCTGTTCGGCCGCCTTGTGTAGCTCGACCAGCTGCTTCAGCTGGTCGCTCATAGGCACCGGGTGTTCGGTCCCAGTATACTGAGACCAGAACAGCTTCTCCGTTGAGCTTCCCTCCTTGGCCTGGTAAAACTATGCGACATCCAACATGCTGTGGGGCAAATCTGCGAATGCTCCTGGAGAACTCCGGATTCGGGTAAGTAATAGGTAATTTACTTTCACATGCTTGCTTTGCATATAGAATGCCTTACCCGCCGCTATTTTCTTCATCGCGTCAATCTCCTGAAGGGCCTTTTGGGCTTCAGCCTTGGCACTCTTTGCGCTCTCGAGGGCCGCGGCAAGCTCAGACTCTCGCATCTTCGAGTCAAGCTCCAACGCCTCGTGCTTCATCACGAGAGCCTGGAGCTCTTGCTGCACCTCGCCCACCCGAGCCTCTTGCCTTTCCCGCTTGGTGCGCTCCTTGGCCGCTTTATCTTCGGCCTTGGACAGCGCTTGCTTTAGGGTCGCCACTTCGGTCGTGGCCCCTGTAAAATATACAATGATCCTGTCATTTTGCAATCGCGTCTTCTTTTATATATACATATCTATAGACAGGGTATTACTTACCCTTGTTCTCCTCGAGCTGCCTCTTGGCAAGGCTGAGCTCTTTCTTGGACCCCGCGAGGTCCTGCTTCAGTGTGGCGACCTCCGCAGTCAGTGCAGCTGAGGCCAGCAGCGAAGCCTGCATACGCATATTGACATACTTATATTAGACTCCTGCGATATTATTTGATCCTCTATTCGGCTTTTCTTTGTGAACACCGAACAGAGCATCAGGGGCTACTGTCTATGCGGTAATATTTTTCCTATATTTTAAACACTTACCTCAAAGCCTGTTAGAAGGCTGGCACATGCTTTAGTCAGTCCGCTCTTAGCGGACTGAACCTTCTGGACCACCGCACTCATAATAGTACGGTGCTCCTCGTCGATGGAAGCGCTGCGAAGCGTTTCCAGCAGATTGTCCGATGCCTCTGGATGGACAGAGGTCACCGGCACAGGCGTCTTGCCCCTCTTGGAAGGAGGCCGCCTGCCCGAGTCCGGAACCACTAGAGGTTCCGGCGTGGTGTTCGGCTGAGGGCCGAACTCGGAGCCCTCAGGGGCCCTGTCCCCTCTGCCCCCGGAGTCCGGAAGGTCGCCTTGAGGCGCCTCCAGGACTGTCTCCCCTTGACCCGGTGCCTCTTGAGACAATACCTCGGCGTCGTCCGCAGGGCAAGGGGAGGTGGCGGTCAGAAGTGGATCGCTATCCATATCCGACGAGCCCAGGGAGCCGTCCGATGATACATCGATACAGGCTCATGGCGGCCTGCATAATCATATTCGGCGTTAGGGGAAGCAGTGCTCAAAAGGATACTATGAGTTACTCTGGTGTCCGAATACTTACGATCTCCCCAGGGGCTTGGCCCTGGGTAACCACTCGTCTTCGCCTTCGGCGGCGGTGGTGGAACTGTTCGGAAGGAGAATCCTTCCCTTCTTGGACCCTCCGTCCTCCCCAGTTGGGGCGGCCTTCCTTTTCTTGTCTCCCCCGCCTAGAGGGGGAGCATATTCTTATTTCTCCTCGTCTTCGGGGGAGGAGTGTGCCGCAGAGTCATCGGACGATGAGTCCGATAACACCTGGCATCGGGAACTCTTTCGGGTTCCCTTGGCCTTCTTGGTCTTCTCTGGCACCTTGTAAGGAGCCGGAGTCAGCATCTCCGTCAGGAGAGCATTTGCTGGGCCTTCGGGCAAGGGAGCCGGATAGTCAATCTGTCCGGCCGTTTCCTGCCAGTCCTGTCAAAGGAACGGGAGCTTAGATCCCGCATAGAGTCAAACTATGAAAAACAAATATCCTTTAAGAGGTAAAACAGCTTACCGTGCTGGCTTGGTGCTTCGCGCAGAATTCGCGATCCTCGGTAGTAGGAGGAGGAACCTCGGCGCCCTTGAATAGCACCTTCCAGGCATCCTCGTGTGTTGTATCGAAGAGCCTGTTCAGACTTTGGTGCTGGGCCGGGTCGAACTCCCATAAGTTGAAGGCCCGTTGTTGACACGGGAGGATCCGGCGGATGAGCATGACCTGGACTACGTTGACATGTTTGAGCTTATTCACCATGTTTTGAATATATGTTTGGAGTCCGGTCAGCTCTCCCGAACTACCCTAGGACAGGCCCTTCTCTTTCCAGGAGGTGAGCCGCGTGGGGATGCCAGATCGGAACTCGAGGGCCGCTGCCCATGCAGGGTCACGTGGCTCGGTGATGTAGAACCACCCCGATTGCCACCCCTTTATGGTCTCCATGAAGGAGCCCTCGAGGCATGTGATGTTGGGCATCTTGCCCACCATGGCGCCTCCCCACTCTGCCTGGCTGCCGCCCACTACCTTCGGCTTTACATTGAAGGTCTTCAGCCATAAGCCGAAGTGGGGCTTGATGCGGAGGAAGGCCTCGCACACGATGATAAACGCCGAGATGTTGAGGATGAAGTTCGGGGCCAGATCGTGGAAATCCAGGCCGTAGTAGAACATGAGCCCCCGGACGAATGGGTGGAGAGGGAATCCCAGTCCACGGAGGAAATGGGTAAGGAACACTACTCTCTCATGGGGCCTGGGGGTGGGGATGAGCTGCCCCTCATCTGGGAGCCGGTGCGCGATGTCATCGGGCAGGTATCCGACTCTCCTCAGCTTCTTGATGTGTCCCTCCGTGACGGAGGAGACCATCTACTTGCCTCCCGCTCCGGACATGGTTGGAGAAGGTTGAGGTGGGAAGTGCGGACCTGGGCGCTGGAGCTCGAGTGTGCGAAAATGGATGAGCAAAGGAGGAAGCGGGCGTGGATGAAAAGGTGAATCCTTATCCCTTTATATGGGCGGACGAAACTAAGCGTCCCCACTAGCCTGGTAAAACTCGCTTATCCCCCAAGCGCTGTAATCGATGGCGTGGTTGGGTTACCCACACCCGTATTGATGAGAATCCCGTGATAAGGGGACACGATCTCTGCTTTGACAAGACGTGTCAAAAAACTGCCTCGCGTTATGTGCGGGGCTAGCTAAAGGAACCGGTTCGAATAATCACTGGGCCATGACTTAATGTCTTGTTGCCAAAACAAGTCAGCAAATTGGATTTGTGGAAATATTATTCTCTCTACGGTGGTATGTGGAACTTATTTTGCAGGGTCGGACACTATCCTTGCATTCAAATTCTTCCGTGGTGTATTCGGAGGAGGAACCCGCCTTGCAATGCTGAAGACAATACTGCGCGCTGGACTCATGGTCATTGAAGCCTGGTTCAGGGGCTACTGAGGGAGTCCTGGATTAGGGGGTCTCCAGACAGCCAGGCTATATACTTTGGACGGACCGTTGGACTATGAAGATACAAGATTGAAGACTTCGTCTCGTGTCCCGGTGGGACTCTCCTTGGCGTGGAAGGCAAGCTAGGCAGTATAGATATGGATATCTCCTCCTTTGTAACCGACCTTGTGTAACCCTAGCCCTCTCCGGTGTCTATATAAACCGGAGGGTTTTAGTCCGTAGGACAACATACAATCATACCATAGGCTAGCTTCTAGGGTTTAGCCTCTCCGATCTCTTGGTAGATCTACTCTTGTACTACCCATATCATCAATATTAATCAAGCAGGACGTTGGGTTTTACCTCCATCAAGAGGGCCCGAACCTGGGTAAAACTTCGTGTCCCCTACCTCCTGTTACCATCCGCCTAGACGCACAGTTCGGGGCCTCCTACCCAAGATCTGCCGGTTTTGACACCGGCAATAACCAAAGTTTGTTCAGAGTCCCGGATGAGATCGGGGACATGACGAGGAGTCTCAAAATGGTCGAGACGTAAAGATCGATATATTGGAAGGCTATATTCGGACATCGGAAAGGTTCCGAGTGATTCGGGTATTTTTCGGAGTACCGGAGAGTTACGGGAATTCGCTGGGAGAAGTATTGGGCCTTATTGGGCCATACGGGAATAGAGGAGGCATGCCAAAGGGAAGGAGGCACACCCCCCCATGGGTCCGAATTAGACTAAGGGAAAGGGGGCGGCGCCCCCCCTTGCCCTTTCCTACTCCCTCTCTCTTTCCTTCTTTCTTCTCTCCTACTCCGGAAAGGAAAAGGGGAATCCTACTAGGACTTGGGAGTCCTAGTAGCACTCCCCACACTTGGCGTGCCCCTCTAGGGCCGGCCTCCTCCTCCTCCCTCCTTTATATACGTGGCCAGGGGGCACCCCATAGATACACAAGTTGATCAGTTGATCTTTTAGCCGTGTGCGGTGCACCCTCCACCATAATCCACCTCGGTCATATCATAGCGGTGCTTAGGCGAAGCCCTGCGTCGGTAGCATCATCATCACCGTCATCACGCCGTCATGCTGACAGAACTCTCCCTTGAAGCTCTGCTGGATCGGAGTTCGTGGGACGTCATCGAGCTGAACGTGTGCTGAACTCGGAGGTGCCGTACGTTCGGTACTTGGATCGGTCGGATCGTGGAGACGTACGACTACATCAACCACGTTCTCATAACGCTTCCACTTACGGTCTACGAGGGTACGTGGACAACACTCTCCCCTCTCATTGCTATGCATCACCATGATCTTGCGTGTCCGTAGGAAAATTTTGAAATTACTGCTTTCCCCAACACAGGAGGCCCAGGCACGCCCTAGTGGGTTGTGCCCACCTCGGGTGCCCCCCCCGGACCGCCTCTTTGCTCTATAAATACCCCACTATTCCAGAAACCCTAGGGGTGTCGACGAAAATCAATTCCAGCTGCCGCAGTGTCTAGAACCACCAGATCCAATCTAGACAACTTCACGGAGGGGTTCACCAATTCCATTGGTGCCTCTTCGATGATGCATGAGTAGTTCTTTGTAGATCTTCGGGTCCGTAGTCAGTAGCTAGATGGCTTCCTCTCTCTCGTTTGATTCTCAATACAATGGTCTCTTGGAGATCCATATGATGTAACTCTTTCTGCGGTGTGTTTGTTGGGATCCGATGAACTTTGAGTTTATGATCAGATCTATCTTTTTATATCCATGAAAGTTATTTGAATCTTCTTTGATCTCTTATATGTATGATTGCTTATATCCCCATATTTCTTCTCCGATATTTGGGTTTTGTTTGGCCAACTTGATCTATTTATCTTGCAATGGGAAGAGGTGCTTTGTAGTGGGTTCGATCTTATGGTGCTTGATCCCAGTTACAAAAGAGGAACCGACACGTATGTATCGCTGCTACTAAGGATAAAACGATGGGGTCTATCTCTACATAGATAGATCTTGTCTACATCATGTCATTGTTCTTATTGCATTACTCCATTTCTCCATGAACTTAATACACTAGATGCATGCTGGATAACAGTCGATGTGTGGAGTAATAGTAGTAGATGCAGGCAGGAGTCGGTCTACTAATCTTGGACGTGATGCCTATATAATGATCATTTCTTGGATATCGTCATGATTATTTGAAGTTGTATCAATTGCCCAACAATAATTAGTTTACCCACCGTTTGCTATTTTTCTCAAGAGAAGCCACTAGTGAAACCTACGGCCCCCGGGTCTCTTTCTTATATTATTTGCCTTTGCGATCTACTTTTCCTTTGCTTTTATTTTCAGATCTATTAAACCAAAAATACAAAAATGCCTTGTTGCATTTTATTCTTATTTATTTTATTTGGCATTTGATCTATCAATCTACTGCAATTTTATTCACGTCTGTTTGCCCATCTTGGGTCGCCGCTACCCGAAAGGGATTGAAAACCCCTTTTACACGTCGGTTTGCGAGTAGTTGTTATTTGTGTGTAGGTGCTGTTTACGTTGTGTTGCTTGGTTCTCCTACTAGTTCGATAACCTTGGTTTCATATCTGAGGGAAATACCTACCGCTGATGTGCTGCATCATCCCTTCCTCTTTGGGGAAATATCGACGTAGCTTCAAGCCACCATTAGTCAACTGCGAGCAGCATCAAGAAAGTCGATGGTGATAGGTGGGAGCAAGCGTAAGTCGTGAAATGCGGTGGGGTTTGTCGGCAACCTGGCGGCGGCGATAGGAGTCGAGCTAAGTGGTTACCGCAGCGATAGGCGGTGCCATGCAGAGTCGCAGAGGAGCTTGAGCAGGTGTGAATGGGGACCGGAGGGGGTGGCGGGCGGGGTGAGGGTGAGGGTTTTTGTGATGTGGGGATGGTGAGAGTTTTCTTTTTTCTTTTTTGAATTGGGTGGTGAGGGCTTTCTGTCCCACAAAGAGTTTCGGAGGCAATGGTTTGCTAGAGGCAACCGTGTGTGATTGACGTAACTGGGAAATGAAAGTCATTACACACAGTTCCAATTTGGGAACCGTGTGTGATTAGCGTACTACCTCCGTCCTGGTTTATTAGCCCCTTTGTAATTTGTGCCAAATTCTGACCAAAGATTTAACTAACAAATGTTTATGCATGTCACAAAAAATTACATCCCTCCCGATCACCAGCATAGTCAGAGTCGGAATGTCCAATGAGATCAAAAGCCGAGCCCTTGGGATACCATAATCCAAGTGTTGGAGTGTGAGCTATAGATATCAAAGAATATGTTTGATAGCCTTGTGGTGTGATTCCTTCAGTGTAGCTTGAAAACAGGCACACATGCAAACACTAAGCAAAATATTTGGCCTAGATACACATAGGTACAATAAGGAGCCAATCATGGAGTAGTATACCTTTTGATCGAAATCTTTACCATTTTCGCCGGTGCAGAGTTAGCCATTTATGGGCATAGGGATTTTGACGCCTTTGCAATCTTGCATGCCGAATTTCCTCAGAACATGCTTGATTTATTTCTCTTGAGATATGAAGATGCCATTGTGTTGTTGACGAATTTGAAGAACCAAGAAGAATTTCAATTCTCCCATCATAGACATTTGATATTCTTCACTCATCATATAAGAAAATTCGTCACTGTAACGTTTGTCAGCATAGCCAAAGATAATATCAACCACGTATATTTGGCACATGATTAATTCATCATCGTAAGTTTTTGTGAAAAGAGTTGGGTCAAGTGAACCGGGTTTGTAGCCTTTCTTCATGAGGAATTCCTTCAGTGTGTCATACCACGCCCGAGGGGCCTGCTTGAAGCCATAAAGGTCCTTGTTGAGTCTGAAGACTTTGTCGGGATGCTTAGGGTCTTCAAAACCTGGTGGTTAAGCAACCTATACTTCTTCCTCAAGCTTACCATTGAGGAATGCACTTTTCACATCCATTTGATATAAGATGATATTGTGATGGTTAGCATAAGCAAGCAATCTACGAATAGCTTCAAGTCTAGCAACAGGTGCAAAAGTTTCATCGAAATCAATTGCTTCAACCTGTGTGTAGCCCTGAGCTACAAGACGAGCCTTATTCCTCATCACTAGGCCATTTTCGTCTTTCTTGTTGCGGTAGATCCACTTGGTACATATGACATTGTGCTTGCGAGGATCTGGTCGCTTGACAACTTCCCACACATTGTTGAGCACGAATTGATGTAATTTCTCTTGCATTGCTTGAATCCATTCAGGCTCCAGAAATGCTTCATCAACTTTGGTGGGCTCTGTGATAGAGACAAAAGCGAAGTGTGCACAAAAGTTAGACAAATGTGAAGCTTTTGAGCGAGTGAGGGGACCTGGTGCATTGATGTCACCGAGAATTTTGTCAGTCTGCACTTCATTTAACACGCGAGGATGAGCACGTTGACGACTTTGATTGGGCTGAGCATTTTCTTCATAGCCATTTTCCTCAGGCGCACTAGTATGATTGTCTTCATTGTCTGGAATAACTTCTTCAGCAGGTTCTTTAGTGGGTATATCATCCTCAGTAGCCTCGAACCTAATGGATTTTGCCTAGGGGCCCTGGCGGGTTGTTACCCCCTCGGCCCACCTCCGGTGCCCATCTTTTGGTACATAACTCATTTTGACCTAGAAAATAAATAAGAGGAGGACTTTCGGGATGAAGCGCCTCCGTCTCGAGGCGGAACTTGAGCAGGAGCACTTTTGCCCTCCGGCGGAGTGATTCTGCCGGGGGAACTTCCCTCCCAGAGGGGGGAATCATTGTCATCATCATCACCAACAACTCTCCCATCTTTGGGAGGATAATCTCCATCCAACATCTTCAACAGCACCATCTCCTCTCAAACCCTAGTTCATCTCTTGTGTTCAATCTTTGTACCAGACCGTAGATTGGTACTTGTGGGTCACTAGTAGTGTTGATTACATCTTGTAGTTGATTACTATATGGTTTATTTGGTGGAAGATTATATGTTCAGATCCATTATGCTATTTAATACCCCTATGATCTTGAGCGTTATTATCATTTGTGACTAGTTACTTTTGTTCTTGAGGTCACGGGAGAAATCTTATTGCAAGTAATTATGTGAACTTGATATGTGTTCGATATTTTGATGATATGTATGTTGTGATTCCCTTAGTGGTGTCATGTGAACGTCGACTACATGGCACTTCACCTTATTAGGGCCTAAGGTAATGCATTGTGGAGTAGTTATTAGATGATGGGTTGCTAGAGTGACAGAAGCTTAAACCCTAGTTTATGTGCTACTTTGTAAGGGGCTGATTTGGATCCAAAAGTTTAATGTTATGGTTAGATTTTATCTTAATACTTTTCTCGTAGTTGCGGATGCTTGCGAGGGGTTTAATCATAGGTAGGAGGTTTGTTCAAGTAAGAACATCTCCTAAGCACCGGTCCACCCATATATCAAATTATCAAAGTAGCGAACACGAATCAAACCAACATGATGAAAGTGACTAGATGAAATATCCGTGTACCCTCAAGAACGCTTTGCTTATCCTAAGAGATCATTTTGGCCTATCCTTTGCCACAAAAGGATTGGTCTATGAGGGAGTCCTGGATTAGGGGGTCTCCGGACAGCCGGACTATATCCTTTGGCCGGACTGTTGGACTATGAAGATACAAGATTGAAGACTTCGTCTCGTGTCCGGATGGGACTCTCCTTGGCGTGGAAGGCAAGCTAGGCAATACAGATATGTATATCTCCTCCCTTGTAACCGACCTCGTGTAACCCTATCCCCCTCCGGTGTCTACATAAACCGAAGGGTTTAGTCCGTAGGACAACATACAATCATACCATAGGCTAGCTTCCAGGGTTTAGCCTCTACGATCTCGTGGTAGATCAACTCTTGTAATACTAATATCATTAAGAACAATCAAGAAAGATGTAGGGTATTACCTCCATCAAGAGGGACCGAACCTGGGTAAACATCGTGTCCCCTGCCTCCTGTTACCATCCGCCTTAGACGCACAGTTCGGGACCCCCTACCCGAGATCCGCCGGTTTTGACACCGACATTGGTGCTTTCATTGAGTGTTCCACTATGCCATCATCATAAGGGGGGATGGCTCGTCTCGTTGTCAAGGACAACATCACTTCTGGGGGAGCCCTGGCTGTAGGCCAAACTCTCCGACTAGGCGGCTTTGTCATGACCGCCCGCTCGGCCGTTGCGCCGACGATGACTTCTCGGGTCATCGAAAATAGCCTCCACATCGGCTCAAAATTCGCCGAGCAGATAGACCCAATGGAGCTCTCCTCTTTGAACGAGCTCTTGGATCGCATCGCCGCTCTGGGAGTCGCTATGGACTACGATCGGATCAGGCTTAAACCCGACCAAAGGGAGATTAACTCTCCGCCGGTCACCCATCAAATAGCGGTGGTGGAGGAGCAACGCGGCGGTTCTCCCTCTATCCTGAGGACGAACCATGTCCGGATTCCCGAGCTCTCCGAGCCGGATACCCGCTCATGGGAGGACATCGCCCTAGCCCTGAACCTAGAATCAGGTCGCATGCCGAACCCGCGGAGCAACATCCCGGAGCCCGAACTTCCAAGATCGGAAACTCCCCTGCCCCAGGATCTCAGATTGGGTCAAGGTCTGGACTTAAATCCACCCACCCACCCAGATACAGACGATCTTTCCCACATTAGGCAAGCGCCCCAAGAGACGGTACATCACTATTGGGCCAGATTCCTCCTTGTAATGAACAAGGTCAAGGACTGTCGCGAGGAAGACGCAATTTTGTTCTTTTGCAACAATTGCATGGACAAGGGAATCCTTAACGCCATAAGTCACCGTGACATAGCACACTTCGCTGACTTGGCGGCCATAGTACGGAAATACTGTGCGATGGAAAGCGCCTGGAAAACCCAAACACAATTTTGGGACAATCCGGCTCTGACAAAATCCCCAGTCCGAACTAAAAGGGTGCACTCTCATAAGTCGCCCGACTCAATTACAAAGAAGCAAAAGCCCACTACAGGGCGTGGAACCGTATTGGAGGGATGGCTTAACGGGCCCTGCAAAATTCATAGTACGGCGGACACCATACCAACACATAGCCTTAGAGCATGTTGGGTACTTCGGCAGGTGGCCAAGAGCGGTGAGGATCTCCTCATCCAAAACACCCCAGAACACCCTCCCACGGATAACAATACAATATTAACAGTCTTCGAGACCTTCGCCTCAAATAATAGGCGCAAGCGAGCACTCCGCAACCTTGTCGAAGTCTGCCATGTAGCAGCACTAAATCCATGGAGCGACACGGCCATTACTTTCAATGCTAGTGACGAACCTAAATTCCAAACAGCCCGAGCACCAGCCGCTCTGGTCCTCAATCCAATTGTGGACGGCTTTCGGCTCACTAAAGTGCTCATGGACGATGGCAGCGGATTAAACCTCATTTATGAGGAAATTCTTCAAAAAATGGAAGTAGACAGCAACTGTATTGAGCAAAGCACCATGACCTTCCGAGGAATCATCCCTAGTCGGGAGGCACGTTGCGCTGGGAAAATCACACTATATGTGGTATTCGGCACTCCAGAGAATTACAGGTCCGAAGAAATCACATTCCAAGTGGCCCCGTTCAGTAGCGGATACCACGCCCTTATAGGGCGGGAGGCATTCACGATTTTTCAAGCCATACCCCATTATGGGTACATGAAGCTCAAAATGCCCGGACCCAATGGAATCATCACTCTAGTTAGTGATCCGGACATAGCACTCCGTGCCGAGAACAAAACAGCCGCACTGGCCCTCGAGGCATTATCCGAAGCCCTTGTGGCGGAGGAGTTAACCGAGCTGCGCTCCACAGTGGATAGGGACGACGTGATACTAGACAAAAGATCCAAGTCCACCTCCTTTAAACCAGCGGATGAAATAGTCAAATTCCAAGTCCATCCAATGGACCCCACAAAAACAGCGTCCATTGGGGCACAGTTAAACCCCGCCGTAGACACTACACTACGGGAGTTCCTGCGCGAGAATTGGGACATATTCACCTGGCATCCTTCAGACATGCCAGGAATCCCACATAGGCTGGCCGAGCATAGCCTTAACATTCTAAAAGGATTCAGGACGGTCAAGCAGATTCTTCGGTGTTTCTCCGAACCTAAGCGACAAGCCATGGGAGAGGAGCTAGCCAAATTACTGGAGGCCGGATTCATTAGAGAAATAAAGCATCCAGACTGGCTAGCAAACCTGGTGATGGTGCCAAAGAAGGACAAATCCTGGCGCCTATGCGTCGACTTCAAGGACCTTAATAAGGCTTGCCCAAAGGATCCCTTTCCCCTCCCTCGCATCGATCAAATTATCGACGCTACCGCAGGACACGACTCATTGTGCTTCCTCGATGCATACTCCGGTTACCACCAAATTAAGATGGCGGAGTCCGACCAAGCCGCAACGACATTTATCACTCCATATGGCCCCTTTGTTTCAACACAATGCCCTTCGGGCTCAAAAACGCCGGCGCAACGTATCAACGCATGATTCAGACATGCCTGGAAAAGCAGATCGACAAAACAGTGGAGGCATACGTCGACGATGTGGTCCTTAAAACCAGACACGTCGACTCCTTAATAGACGACTTGAGGCTCACGTTCGACAATCTCTGAACATACGACATTAAGCTCAATCCGGAAAAATGCGTTTTCGGCGTACCCGCCGGAAAGCTCCTGGGCTTTATCGTCTCCAGCAGAGGAATTGAAGCAAATCCGGCCAAAATCCAAGCTCTGTCACAGTTGGCCATCCCAACTGACCTCAAGCAAATCCAGAAGTTAACTAGATGTGTGGCGGCTTTAAGCCGCCTTATCTCCCGACTAGGAGAAAAGGCACTATCCTTTATCGCCTTCTTCGGCGCACCAAACACTTCGAGTGGACGGACGCAGCCATGGCCGGACTAGAAGAAATAAAAGCCATCCTGGCCACCAACCCAATCTTGGCCGCGCCAACTGTTGGCGAACCAATGCTATTATATATAGCAGCAACTCACCAAGTTGTAAGCACAGTGCTCATTGTCGAACGAGAGATGGATGGACATAAATTCCCACTTCAAAAGCCAGTATATTATGTATCCACCGTCCTCACTCCATGCAAATCACGGTACCCACATTATCAAAAGTAGCATATGCGGTATTTATGGCATCCCAGAAATTACGACACTACTTTCAAGAGTGTTCAATTACGGTGGCCTCCGAAGTACCACTCAACGACATAATAAACCACGGCGAGCCATTAAGTCGCAAGTACTGGCTGATTTCGTAGCCGAATGGACAGAAGCCGAACTCCCTAAAGAGTACGGCGCATACTCCAATTGGATCATGCACTTCGACGGCTCTAAAATGTTGGCTGGTCTGGGGGCTGGCGTCGTCCTGACGTCCCCCACCGGAGATACAGTGCAATACGTACTCAAAATACTATATACAGACTCCAATAACGCAGTCGAATACAAGGCCCTATTACACGGTCTCCGGATGGCAGTCTCCATGGGCATTCAACGCCTGGAGGTGTGCGGGGACTCGAACCTCGCAATATCCCAAATAAATGGAGACTTCGATGCCAAGGATCCGAAAATGGCGGCATCTTGCAACGCCGTCCTCAAAATGTCAGATTGGTTTGAGGGGATTGAATTCCACCATGTGGCTCAGGAAAACAACTAGGCGGCAGACATCCTCGCCCGTATCGGCACTAAACGCGACCCTGTCCCACCGAACATCTTCCTGGAAAAACTGTTTAAACCATCCGTGATATGGGAAGGGGACACCGGCAACAATAGTCCGGACCCGGCCACAACCCCAGATATCGAACACTCTGACACAATCGGAGGCTCTGCCATCGAAATAACACCTTCAGCCCATGTAATAATGGCTGTCATCACCCCGTGGACAGAACAATTCCTGGCCTACCTAACCAGGCAGGAACTACCCGATGACCAAAATGAGGCACACTGCATAGTGCGGCGATCTAAAGCCTACAAGGTCCATGAGGGAGAGCTTTATAAGAAAAGCACTACCGTAGTCCTTCAAAGGTGTATCTCCGAAGAGGAAGGGCGGAAGCTTTTGGTAGAAATCCATGCCGGACTCAGCGGCCATCACGCCGCAGCCCGGGCCCTTGTAAGCAAGGCCTTCCGTACAGGTTTCTATTAGCCGACGGCCCGGGTAGACGCGCAACATCTGGTCCAACATTGCGTCGGTTGCCAGCTATTTGCAAACCAAAGCCATATGCCGCCCACCGCTCTCCAAACAATCCCCATTACTTGGCCCTTTGCGGCTTGGGGGCTTGATATGGTCGGACCCCCTAAAGGGGGATCCCATAATAAAAAAATACTTACTGGTCATGGTGGATAAATTCACCAAATGGATAGAAGCCAAACCTGTCAAAACGGTTGAATCCGGACCAGTGATAGACTTCATATCCGGGGTCATACACCATTATGGCGCCCCCCACAGCATCATCACTGACAACGGCACAAACTTTACAGCCGACGAGGTGAAACTTTGGTGCAGCAACATGGGCATCATGCTTGATTATGCTTCTGTCTATCACCCGCAAACTAACGGTCAAGTCGAGCAAGCGAATGGTCTTATCATGAGCGGCATTAAACCAAGATTAGTGCGGTCCTTAAAGGATTCAAAGACACACTAGGTAGAGGAGCTCGACTCCGTACTATGGGGGCTGCGGACCACGCCGAATCGCACTATCGGATACACACCGTTCTTCATGGTGTACAGCGCAGAGGCGATTCTGCCTTGCGACATAATTCATGACTCACCTCGAGTGCGCATGTACGAAGAAAAAGAGGCCAAGCTCGATCGGCAGGACAGTTTGGATTCCCTGGAGGAGGAGTGCGACGTGGCAAAGGCCCGTTCCACATTCTATCAGCAATAGGCTCGAAGGTATCAAAGCAGAGCAGTACGGGCCAAAACCTATAACGTCGGCGAACTAGTTCTATGCCTGCCAAAGAAGAAAAAGAACAAGCTCAAGCCCAAATGGGAGGGTCCCTTCATTATTGACCAGGTTCTGATCGGCGAAGCATACCGTCTACGGGATGCATCGAATAATCGACTCGAGCCAAACCCATGGAATGCAGCTAGACTCCAAAGTTTTTACGCCTAGCGCCGGACTCTATGTTCGTCTCCTCACCTCCGTCAATTTTTTGCATATCTGTCTTTTCTCTCTTTCTCCCTTTTTACTCTCTTCAAGGCCCTTCAAGGCTATACTTGTGTCTTGGTTACACAATCTTGACGCGCTAATCGCGCTCATTATACCTGGGGGCTTCTTATACAGAAGCTTAATCTAACTATTTTCCTGGGCTTTACGTCCCATACATGTGTTATTGTTCTGCATGTACCTTTTTTCGCCATTATATGCATCGATATGACTTATGTTTTGGCCAAGCTGGGTTGCCTGGCTCTTGTATTTATGCCCTACATTCCTGTTAATTCGGCTAGGGCATAAGGGGAGCACCTCTGCGATTGTTACTGCTGGGTCAGCCGGATGTGTACCTCAGACTGGGTGAAGCCGAAAGCTAGCGTTCTTAAGGGAATATTCGGTCGGTGAATAAAAGATGACTTTTATCTAATTCGAAACATGCCCCCAGATGTTTATATCCTGCGTCTCTTTTCGCAGTTCGGACATGCACATTAGGGCATGCGTACCCAGGGAAAGGAACCCTTAACGGAACTATTCTCCCTGGAAGATGTTTCTTACTACCCATGTAATATAACATAACTAGTTGGGTATTTGTCTGTTCAAGCACTTATGACCCCTATGCCTGGTCTCCATGCATGCCCCGGTTTTTACATAACCGAGTGGGTATTCGGATACACTCCAGACTGTCGGGTCCAGAGGTCGAAGCAAAAAGGTCCACCATGACAAATGATTTACAATCCGGCTAGGGACATTACATATGTCACTTGAATTACACAGTCGCTAAGACTGATTCAATTCTTCTTCTATACCATCCAACAGGTTGTCTAGCCTAGAATCCTGTTGGGAATACTTTGCGGCTAATTCTACTTGATCATACACTAAACTGACGGGGATCTCTTTCCCATCGGGCCCCATAGGTCCGACCTCGACCATGTGGTTTGGGTCCGCTTTGGTATATCGTGTCTTCACCATAGCCCAGGCTTCCCTTGCACCTTGTCGGCAGGCTGATATCTTCCATAATTGGAAGCACCGCCGCGCTCCCTTGAGCTTCTCTATAAGCTCCCCCATGCCTCCTGGCGGGGACGCGGATGGCCACAAGGCTTGGGCAATACCCTGCATCACCTGTCGAACTTGCTCGTGCAGTTGTGAGAGCTCTGGTAGAAGATCACCCGAAGACCCGGGCATCTCCTCCGCAGGACGACCCGTCAGCATACTTGCAGACATAACATTGTTAGTCGGCTTCTTCGCCGAACTCCTTTAAAAGTTCGTTCAAGCACTTACTAAAAATGTCACGCCGAAGCCGTTTATTCTCCTTCACGGAGTCCGCAAGCTGGGCTCGGACATCTTTCAGTTCCACGCCCAGCCAGATATTGGCATCTTGGAGATCATTTTTCTCCTGCCTGACTCGCGTCAGCATGCGCTTGCTAGCATTTCGCTATCGATCATCACGTGTCACATCCGCCTCCACGGCCTCCGGATTCACTCCAGGGCCACCTGCAACATCTATTGTTAGGTTTGCATACATGCCGCATACTACCTAGTACCCGTATTCTTTGCAATAGATACAAGTGTTACTAGGGGGACCCTTCTCGGACTCCTTCAACGCGGCAACAGCGGCCCCTAGCTGGGCCTTGCACTTGTCCAGCTCTTGAGACAATTGGGAATTCTTCTCTGTAAGAACCTGCACAAATAATGATCCTTAAACCAGTTGCCTCAACTGTTTAAAGTCTCAGGGGCTACTGATACATATAATCGTCAGATTTGCTTACCCGTATATCCCTTACATACTGGTCCGTGGCTCTGGCTAGACCATTTTGAGCAGCACGGATGTATGCGTCTCCGGAATTGAAGGCATCAAATGCCTCTGGCGAGAGACAAGCGTCACGGAGTATGGCCCGGCGACGCCTGTGATTCATGGCGCTCTCCACTTCGGAATTTGTAGCGGATAGTCTGTCCGCATCCTCTGTAGGAGGATCATCCGGCGTCTGCCCCGCGTTAGCTTCCGCCTCCATGTCCGGCCCTGGAGCCCGACTGGTCGAGGCGTGATCGACAGCCTCTCCGGATATAGTCCGGCGAGCATTTTTTCTGCTAAGAAACACGGACGTCATATATTTTAAGTAGGACAACAACCATGGAGTGAGGTTTTGCGTCATACCTTTGTGCCGGCGTCTCCGTCCTGACCACCTTCCTTTTTGGCCTACCCGGCTTCGGTGCCTCTTGTTGGCGAGTTGCTGCGGGTTCGGCACGGCGTCCCGAATGCCTTCCCTGTAAAACACCATATGTGTACGGTAGGCGAGGTGCATAAAAGGGGATCCTTTTTGGGAGTTGGGACTTTTGGTTTTTCTTATGTGCGACGCAGGGAGTAGTCCGGGATAGTCAGCCGTTATGGCCACCATGGCATCATCACAGCTCAATTGGTAGAATTGCCCGTCTATCAGCTCCACGAATATGTCCGGATCCTCTTCGAGTCTGGGATCGAGGGCCCGGCCAGGGTCCTCTGGTTGTGGAGGTGGGTTGTCGACCTCCCTTACAGCTTTTCGCAGTTCCTGTCGTGAAATGGCAAGGTGAGTATCTACAACGAAGAATGCGGGAAGGATGGGAGTAAAGAGGTACAACTCACCCAGCTTGGAGGGTTGTACATGGAGAATCCATCCCATGGCTTGATACAGATGAACTCCTCTTCCTCTCCCTTAAACAACTCGGACAGAATTTTTGCTAAAGCAGCAGCGGAGTCCGGTCCCTTACGCCCGCAACGGGTGGCATCATCTTCCCCGTTAAAACACCATAGGGGGTGCCCTCGATATGAAGTGGCTGCACTCCCCGCATTATGCATATTGACATAACCTCGATTATTGACAATCCTGATTGAGCCAGCGCTTTAATCCGGTTCATCAGGTAAAGGACTTGTCCGTTGTCTTCCTCCTGGGGGCTCCGTGGATGCCAACTTCGGCGTTTCTTCAGAGGAGCATTGTTGAACTCAGGAAGACCCCGCCGAACAGGGTCTGGAAGGGGGACGTCCTCCATGTAAAACCACTCCAAAGGCCAATCTTCGGACGTCTTCTTCGGAGTACCAGACAGGTATCCGGTCTCGGTGATGTGCCATATTTCGGCTCCGCCCACCAGATAAAGTGACCCCTTCTGTGTGCGGGGCACAAAGCAAAATAACCTTTTCCACAGCTCGAAATGAGCCTCGCAGCCCAGAAACAGCTCACAAAGGGCAACATAACCGGTTATGTGTAATATGGAAGCAGGGGTGAAATTATGCAGTTGGAGGCCGTAAAACTCCAGGAGCCCACGGAGGAACGGATGAATTGGAAATCCGAGTCCCCTTAGTAAGTAAGGGACAAGGCATACCCGTTCCCCCTTAGAGGGACTGGGGAAGCTCTCCGCTTGTTCCCCGCCATTATAGGTGGCGAGCCCGGCTCAGACGGGGACCATATACGTTGGAGGGAGAAATCCCTAGGTCTGCAACTCTACTAATCGGCTGTGCGGGACAGAAAACCTCTCCCAATCACCGGGCTTAGGGCTATGGGGGCGGGAGGAGGAGCTGCGGTGGCCGGCCATGATGGAATGGATTTTTCCGAGCGCGCTCCGATGGATTCTCGCCGTGGGAGGATGGTGTGGATTGGATCTAAGAATACCCATCCCTTTAATAGACGATTCATGTACCTGGCTAGGGGGGCGAATGTAAAAACGGCCTGGCTCCTCGCATTCGCTCGACGCGTGGAAGGTGGCCCTTATTGGGCGCAGAGGCCAAGAAGTCCAACATTTATGGGAGCTGGACACAACTTAGCAGATATTCATGATTTGGAGAAGAACCCGCCTTGCAATGCCGAAGACAATACTGCGCGCAGGACTCATCATCATTGAAGCCTGGTTCAGGGGCTACTGAGGGAGTCCTGGATTAGGGGTCTCCGGACAGCCGGACTATATCCTTTGGCCGGACTGTTGGACTATGAAGATACAAGATTGAAGACTTCGTCTCATGTCCGGATGGGACTCTCCTTGGCGTGGAAGGCAAGCTAGGCAATACGGATATGTATATCTCCTCCCTTGTAACCGACCTTGTGTAACCCTAGCCCCCTCCGGTGTCTATATAAACCGGAGGGTTTAGTCCGTAGGACAACATACAATCATACCATAGGCTAGCTTCTAGGGTTTAGCCTCTACGATCTCGTGGTAGATCAACTCTTGTAATACTCATATCATCAAGAACAATCAAGCAGGACGCAGGGTATTACCTCCATCAAGAGGGCCCGAACCTGGGTAAACATCATGTCCCCTGCCTCGTGTTACCATCCGCCTTAGACGCACAGTTCGGGACCCCCTACCCGAGATCCGCCGATTTTGACACCGACAGGCTACCTTGCTGCACTTTATTTACTGTTACCGTTACTTGGTCATTACAAATTGTATCAAACTACTTGTTACCGACAATTTCAGTGCTTGTAGAAAATATCTTGCTGAAAACCACTTGTCATTTCCTTCTGCTCCTCGTTGGGTTCGACACTCTTACTTACGAAAGGACTATGATTGATCCCGTATACTTGTGGGTCATCAAGGCTATTTCCTGGCACCGTTGCCGGGGAGTGAAGCGCTCTTGGTAAGTGGAAATTGGTAATGAAAAATCATTACTACATGCTGAATTTTTTTGTCACTTGTTACTATGGAGAACAATCCTTTGAGGGGTTTGTTCGCGGTATCTTCACCTTGACTGGAACCACAATTAATTGCCCCTCAACCTACTGCACTTACTGAAAATATTGGTTACGAAATTCCTTGAGTTATGATAGAACAACTGCTAGCTAATCCTTATGCAGGAGATGGAACTGAACATCCTGATATGCACTTGATATATGTGGATGAAATTTGTGGATTAAGCTTGCAGGTTTATCCGGAGATGAAGCTAAGAAGAAGTTTTTCCCTTTATCTTTTAAAGGAAAGGCATTGACATGGTATAGGCTATGCGATGATATTGGATCTTGGAACTGGAATCGATTGAACTTGGAATTTGACCAAGAAAAATTATCCTATGCATCTAGTTTATTGTGATCAGAATTATATATATAATTTTTGGCCTCGTGAAGGTGAAAGTATCTCTGTAGCTTGGGGCAAGCTTAAGTCAATGTTATATTCATGCCCCAATCATGATCTCCCGACATAAATTATTATTCAAAACTTTTATGCTCGGCTTTCTCATGATGATCAATCCATGCTCGATACTTCTTGTGTTGGTTCTTTTATGAAGAAGGCTATTGAATTCAGGTGGGATCTCTTAGAAAGAATTAAACACAACTCTGAAGATTGGGAACTCGACGAAGGTAAAGAGTCATGTATTAATCTTGAGTTTGATTGTGTTAAATCTTTTATGAATGCAGATGCTTTTTGTTGGGGAACGTAGTAATTTCAAAAAATTTCCTACGCACACGCAAGATCATGGTGATGCATAGCAAAGAGGGGAGAGTGTGATCTACGTACCCTTGTAGACCGACAGCGGAAGCGTTAGCACAACGCGGTTGATGTAGTCGTACGTCTTCACGGCCCGACCAATCAAGCACCGAAACTACGGCACCTCCGAGTTTTAGCACACGTTCAGCTCGATGACGATCCCCAGACTCCGATCCAGCAAAGCGTCGGGGAAGAGTTCCGTCAGCACGACGGCGTGGTGACGATCTTGATGTTCTATCATCGCAGGGCTTCGCCTAAGCACCGCTACAATATTATCAAGGATTATGGTGGAAGGGGGCACCGCACACGGCTAAGAAAACGATCACGTGGATCAACTTGTGTGTCTAGGGGTGCCCCCTGCCCCCATATGTAAAGGAGCAAGGGGAGGAGGCCGGCCGGCCCCTATAGGCGCGCCAGGAGGAGTCCTCCTCCTAGTAGGAGTAGGACTCCTACTAGGAGGGGGAAAGAAGTGGGGAGGGAGAAGGAAAGGGGGGCGCCGCCCCCCTCTCCTAGTCCAATTCGGACCAAGGGGGGGGGGGAGGAGGCGCGCGGCCCACCCTGGCGCCCTTCTCTCTCTCCACTAAGGCCCATATGGCCCATTACTACTCCCGGTAGGGTTCCGGTAACCCTCCGGCTCTCCGGTTTTCTCCGAAATCACCCGGAACACTTCCGGTGTCCGAATATAGCCGTCCAATATATCAATCTTTATGTCTCGACCATTTCTAGACTCCTCGTTATGTCCGTGATCACATCCGGGACTCCAAACTAACTTCGGTACATCAAAACTCATAAACTCATAATATAACTGTCATCGAAACCTTAAGCGTGCGGACCCTACGGGTTCGAGAACAATGTAGACATGACCGAGACATGTCTCCGGTCAATAACCAATAGCGGAACCTGGATGCTCATATTGGCTCCCACATATTCTACGAAGATCTTTATCGGTCAGACCGCATAACAACATACGTTGTTCCCTTTGTCATCGGTATGTTACTTGCCCGAGATTCGATCGTCGGTATCTCAATACCTAGTTCAATCTCATTACCGGCAAGTCTCTTTACTCGTTTTGTAATACATCATCTTGCGACCAACTCATTAGTTGCAATGCTTGCAAGGCTTATGTGATGTGCATTACCGAGAGGGCCCAGAGATACCTCTCCGACAATCGGAGTGACAAATCCTAATCTCGAAATACGCCAACCCAACATTTACCTTTGGAGACACCTGTAGAGCTCCTTTATAATCACCCAGTTACGTTGTGACGTTTGGTAGCACACAAAGTGTTCCTCCGGCAAACGGGAGTTGCATAATCTCATAGTCATAGGAACATGTATAAGTCATGAAGAAAGCAATAGCAACATACTAAACGATCGGGTGCTAAGCTAATGGAATGGGTCATGTCAATCACATCATTCTTCTAATAATGTGATCCCGTTGATCAGATGACAACACATGTCTATGGTTAGTAAACATAACCATCTTTGATTAACGAGCTAGTCAAGTAGAGGCATACTAGTGACGTTTAGTTTGTCTATGTATTCACACAAGTATTATGTTTCTGGATAATACAATTCTAGCATGAATAATAAACATTTATCATGATATAAGGAAATAAAATAATAACATTATTATTGCCTCTAGGGCATATTTCCTTCACTTTTGAAAAGTTTAGCACTAAATATGGACTTGACTCTGAGATAGTAGCCTCATTCTATGAATCATTTGCTACTCATATTGATCTCCCTAAGGAGAAGTGGTTTAAATATCATCCACCTATCAAAGAAGAAATTAAAGAGCCAGTATTAGCTAAGGATGAAACTATTATTTACAATGTTGATCTAGCTGTACCTACTGCTTATATTGAAAGACCACCTTTTCCTGTTAGGTTAAAGGAACATGCTAAGGTCTCAACTGTGGTCAATAAAAGCAATATTAGAGCACCTAAACCATCAGAACAAATCAAAGTAGAACCTAGTGTTGCTATGGTTAAAGATATCTTGGTATAAAATATTGATGGGCATGTTATTTACTTCTGTGATGAAGCTGCTACAATTGCCAAACCCGATGAAAAAGATAAACATAGACCTGTTGTTGGCATGCATGTTATCTCAGCCAAAATAGGAGATCAGTGTTATCATGTTTATGTGACTTAGGTGTTAGCGTGATGTAACACCCTCGATGCGGCTATAGCTCCCACGTGTCGAGGCACGACTTAGAGACATAACCGCATTGAAAGCAATGTCGCAAGTTAGGAAATCATCACAAACATCCCATGTAATACATAATAAAGGGGAGAGACATAGTTGGCTTACACTCGCCACGTCACATCAAAGTACATAAAAACATTCATCATACAAATCACTCATGGCCCGACTACGGCGCCAAAATAGAAAAGACCCCCAACATGCGACAAGGCCCTGAATCGATAACCCCAACTAGGTACCACTACTGATCGTCGGGAAAGGAAACATAATAGCGCTGAGAGTCCTCGTCGAACTCCCACTTGAGCTCGTACTCGTCACCTGGAGCGGAATCACCTGGACCTGCATCTGGAATTATAGTATCTGTGAGCCACAGGGACTCAGCAATCTCGCACCCTCGCGATCAAAACTATTTAAGCTTATAGGAAGGATAAGGCAAGTATGTGGAGCTGCAGCAAGCGACTAGCATATGTGGTGGCTAACTTATACGCAAAAGAGAGCGAGAAGAGGAGGCAAGGCGCGAGCGAGAAACTAGAGGAACAGCCTGCGCAAACATAACTCCAACACCGTGTCCACTTCCCAGACTCCGCCGAGAAGAGGCCATCACGGCAACACACTCAGTTGATTCATTTTAATTAATTAAGGTTCAAGTTTTCTACAACCGGACATTAACAAATTCCCATCTGCCCATAACCGCGGGCACGGCTTTCGAAAGTTCAATCCCTGCAGGGGAGTCCCAACTTAGCCCATGACAAGCTCTCACGGTCAACGAAGGAAGAGACCTCCTCCCAAGACGTTCCGATCAGACTCGGTATCTCGGTAACTCAAGACACTTCGACAGGTTAAAACAAGACCAGCAACACCGCCCGAATGTGCCGACAAATCCCGATAGGAGCTGAACATATCTCTTTCTCAGGGCACACTCAGATGAGACTAGCTACGAGTAAAACCAACCCTCAAGTTTCCCCGAGGTGGCCCCGCAGGCAGCTCAGTTCGGACCAACACTCAGAGGGAGCACTGGCCCGGAGGGGTTAAAATAAGATGACCCTTGAGTCTGCAGAACCCAAGGGAAAGAAAAGGCTAGGTGGCAAATGGTAAAACCAAGGTTGGGCATTGCTGGAAAAGCTTTAATCAAGGCGAAATATCAAGGGATTCCCATTATAACCCAACCGCGTAAGGAACGCAAAAATCCGGGAACATAACACCGATATGACGGAAACTAGGGCGGCAAGAGTGGAACAAAACACTAGGCGAGAGGCCGAGCCTTCCACCCTTTACCAAGTATATAGATGCATTAAAATAACATAGTAATATAGTGATATCCCAACAAGTAAATAAGTGTTCCAACAAGGAACGGCTCCAATCTTCACCTGCAACTAACAATGCTATAAGAGGGGCTGAGCAAAGCGGTAACATAGCCAATCAACGGTTTGCTAGGACAAGGGTAGGTTAGAGGTTCAATCATGCAATTGGGAGGCTGACAAGCAAGTGGTAGGCATCGTAGCAGTGGCAAAGCAAAAGAGCGAGCAAACTAGCATAGCAAAGATAGTAGTGATTTCGAGGGTATGATCATCTTGCCTGCACAGTTGTCAGAGTTGACTGGATCCTCACAAGCAAACTCAACGGGCTCCTCGGTAGCGAACTCGTCTCCCGGCTCTACCCAACAACACAAACAAGCAACAAGGATACAATCAACCACGTGCAAGACCAAGCAATATGATGAAATGATGATATGCTATGCGGGATGCGATGCGGGATGCAAAATGCAAGATATGACAGGAAATGCATGAACCTGGCCTCAACTTGGAAAACCAAGTGTGCCACTGGATAGAGGGGATGAAATCGCTTGAAAACGATATAAAGATCATTGGAATCGGAGCTACGGTTTGGAAATGGCAAGCGTTTTAAGATATGACACCGGTCTGCGATTTACAGCAAGTAGGCATCTAAACGCAACAAAATGAACATGCTACAGCCACCAAACATGAAAACAAAATGCATGGCAGTGATGTACACAAGATGGTTAACAAAACTCTAGCACTGAGCCATAGGCAAATTCATCCATAAAGAGGTTCAAACAAGCATGGCAAAAACGCAAATGCAAAACAGATTCCAGACTTAGTGCAAATAACACTAGCCTGAAATTCCAGATCACGATGCTCTCTTTGGAGCAGCAAAACAACATGATAAATGACCTGAAAATGACAAGTAAGAACATGGCATGGAGCTACTCAACAAGCTTAACAAAACACCCAAAGTGACCTGGGGCCAAAAGGGTTCACAAAATACTCTACCGAGCTCACGAACATAGCTCGAACACAATCAGTTTTCAGACTTAGTGAAAACTGAGACATGCTGAAATTATAACTCACGAAGGCATGTAAACGAGCTCGATGCACTCACTACGGTGCAAGTCATGGCAAGGCAAGCATATATCTAGAAAGAAGACACAATATTCTAGCTACACATGGCAGGAACAAAGGCATAGCATGCATGGAACACTAACGGTAGCATCGGCAAAATCGCAAACAAGTTGACGATCTGCCCAGATTAACAACGAAGCAAAAGTTGAGCTCGATTGAGTCAACCTAGAGCACTCCACATATGCAAACAAAGACATGGATGGATAGAACATAACATAAATATCAACACTCCCTTACTGATCATCCTCAAAAGAGGCACGGATCACTAGGAAACAAGCTGGACATATAGCATCACGAACTAAAATATCCCAGACTTAGTGAAAATCACTAAGTCCCTGACATCAGCAATCTCAGGTACCTCTCTTCGCAAGCTTGCACAAGACAACACACACATCCTAAAAATGCATGGGTAGCACCTCTGGAAAGAAGACAAAATGCTTAACAAATCATCCCAAAGGGGCACAGGCATATCATGCACGGATTAAACATGGCAAAAATGACAAAAGTGCATGATGAACTAACGGATCTGCAATTTAACTCATGAAGCCTCCTTCTAACAGAATTTTGGGCATCAAGATGAACTCAAATGCAAATGATGCAATGGAATGAAATGATGTACATGTCGAGACGAAGATTTTGATATATCATACGCCCAAAACGGAGGTACGGTTGCGGAGATACAAGCAGTCAAAGTAGGCATAAAAAATATGGAGATTAGGGTTTCGGGGGAGAGGGGTCAACCCAGATCCAGATCCAGCGCACGGAAACCGAGGTGGCGGCGGCACTGTTCACCGCCGGATTTGAAGCTCGCCGGAGGAGTGGAGGGGCTCGCCGGCCGGGGCGGCGGCGGCGGTCGGCGGCGCCGGCGGGGGCGTCGGCGGCGGCGCGGCGAAGAGGCGGCGGGGCCCGAGGCGGGGCCGAGCGAGGCGGCGGGCGGCGATGGCGGCGGTGGTGGCTCCGGCCACTGGAGCTACGGGCGGCGGCGGAGGCCGGTGGCCTCGGGCGGCGGCGGTCGGTGGCGGCGGCCACCTCTGGCCCGGGAGGAGGAGGAAGGGGGCCGGCGCGCGGGCCAGGCGGGCCCGGCGGCGGCGATGTGGGCGCGACGGGGCGGGGCCACGTGGCGGAGGCGGGGCGGCGGCGGACGTTGTCCGGTCGGGGCGGACACGTCCGTCGGCGCGGTGGAGCTGTTTCTTTTTTTTAGACTAGGGTTTGGACGGGGAAGAAGATCCGAATGGAGGGGGTATAAATAGGCATAAGTAGAGCTAGGAGAGTCCAAATAAGGTGCGGTTTTCGGCCACGCGATCGTGATCGAACGCTCTAGGACATGGAGCAGAGTTTGGTGGGTTTTGGGCCAAATTTGGGGGGTGTTGGGCTGCAACACACACGAGGCCTTTTCGGTCCCTCGGTTAACCGTTGGAGTATCAAACGAAGTCCAAATGATACGAAACTTGACAGGCGGTCTACCGGTAGTAAACCAAGGCCGCATGGCAAGTCTCGGTCCAATCCGGAAATGTTTGATCTCCACACACGAAAGAAAGCTAGAAATGGCCACCGGAGGAGAACGAAGCGCCGGAATGCAAAACGGACAACGGGGAAAATGCTCGAATGCATGAGATGAACATGTATGCAAATGCAATGCACGTGATGACATGATATGAGATGCATGAAAACGAAAACAACACACGAAGACAAAAACCCGAACCCGAGAAATAAATATAACTTAACACCGGAAACGGCAAGAGTTGGATACAAATATGGAAAGTTATAGCTGGGGCGTTACACGTGAGTGCTATTCCTTTTACATTATATCAATAAATTATGAATGACATAGTGCCCGCTGAAGTAGAGGACATAGATGTTACTATTAAACTTGCTAATAGAGATACCATCACACCACTTGGGATTGTTAGAGATGTCAAAGTCTTGTGTGGGAAAATAAAATATCCTACTGATTTTCTAGTTCTTGGTTCCCCACAAGATGACTTTTGTCCCATTATCTTTGGTAGACCTTTCTTGAACACCGTTAATGCTAAAATAGATTGTGAGAAACAAACCGTCAGTGCTAGGTTTGGTTTTGAGTCTCATGAGTTTAATTTTTCCGAGTTTAGTAGAAAACATCATAAGAAAGAATTGCCTTGTAAAGATGAAATAATTGGTCTTGCTTCTATTTCTGTACCTCCTACTGATCCACAAGAACAATATTTGCTAGACCATGGAAATGATATGCATATGCATGAAAGAAAAGAGATGGACAAAATCTTCTTTGAACAACGACCTCTGCTTAAACACAATTTGCCTATTGAAACTCTAGGAGGTCTACCTCCACCTAAAGGTGATCCTGTGTTCGATATAAAACAATTGCTTGACACTTTGAAATATGCTTATCTTGATGAGAAAAAGATATATCCTATTATTATTAGTGCTAACCTTTCAGAACATGAGGAAGAGAGATTATTGAAAATTCTAAAGAAGCACCGAGCTTCTATTGGATATTTGATGATCTTAAGGGCATTAGTCCCACTCTCTGTCAGCACAAGATTAATATAGAACCTGATGCTAAACCCGTTGTTGATCATCAACGATGTTTGAATCCTAAGATGAAAGAAGTGGTAAGAACTGACATACTAAAGCTTCTGGAAGCAGGTATAATCTATCCCATAGCTGATAGTGGGTAAGTCCCATTCATTGTGTCCCTATGAAGGGAGGTATTACTGTTGTTCCTAATGATAAGAATGAACTTATTCCACAAAGAATTGTTATTGGCTATAGAATGGTAATTGACTTTAGAAAAATTAAATAAAGCAACTAGAAAAGATCATTACCCTTTGCCTTTTATTGATCAAATGTTAGAAAGACTGTCTAAGCACACACACTTTTGTCTTCTTGATGGATATTCTCGTTTTTCTCAAATACCTGTTTCACAACCTGATCAAGATAAAACCAACTTTACTTGCCCTTTTGGAACTTATGCTCATAGACGTATGCCTTTTTGTTCATGCAATGCACCCGCTACCTTTCAAAGATGTATGACTGCTATATCCTCTGATTTTTGTGGAAAGATTGTTGAGGTTTTCATGGATGATTTTTCTGTGTATGGAACTTCTTTTGATGATTGCTTAAGCAACCTTGATCGAGTTTTGCAGATATGTGAGCAAACCAATCTTGTCTTGAATTGGGAGAAGTGCCACTTTATGGTTAATGAAGGTATTGTCTTGGGGCATAAAATTTCTGAACGAGGTATTGAGGTGGATAAAGCTAAGGTTGATGCAATTGAGAAAATGCCATGCCCCAAAGGTATTAAAATTATTTGTAGTTTCCTTGGTCATGTTGGTTCCTATAGGAGATTTATTAAAGACTTCTCTTAAATTTCTATGCCTCTTACAAATATTTTACAAAAGGATGTTCCATTTGTTTTTGATGATGATTGTGTAGAAGCCTTTGAAACACTTAAGAAAGCCTTAATTTCTGCACATATTGTTCAACCACCTGATTGGAACTTGCCTTTTGAAATTATGTGTGATGCTAGTGATTATGCTATTGGTGTTGTTTTAGGACAAAGAGTTGATAAGAAACTAAATGTTATCCATTATGCTAGCAAAACTCTAGACAGTGCCAAAAGAAATTACACGACTATAGAAAAATAATTTTTAGCAGTTGTGTTTGCTTGTGACAAATTCAGATCTTACATCTCTTATGGAAAATAAAGATGCTAAACCTAGACTCATTAGGTGGGTTCTCTTGCTACAAGAATTCGATTTAAATATAACTGATAGGGAAGGAGCTGAGAACCCCGTAGCTGATAACTTATCTAGGTTAGAGAATATCCTTTATGACCCACTACCTATTGATGATAGCCTCCCTGATGAATAATTAGCTGCAATAAATGTTTCTCCTAACACTCCTTGGTATGCTGACTATGCTAATTATATTGTTGCTAAATATATACCACCTAGCTTCACATACCAACAAAAGAAATTTCTTCTATGATTTAAGACATTAGTTTTGGGATGACCCACATCTTTATAAACAAGGAGTAGATGGTATTATTAGACGTTGTGTACCTGAGCATGAACAGGGACAAATCCTATAGAAATGTCACTCCGAAGCTTATGGAGGGCATCATGCGGGAGATAGAACTGCTCACAAGGTATTGCAATCTGGTTATTATTGTCCTACTCGCTTCAAGGATGACCATAAGTTTGTCTTATCTTGTGATGAATGCTGAAGAATTGGTAATATCGGTAAGCGTCAAGAAATGCCTATGAATTATTCACTTGTTGTTGAACCATTTGATGTTTGGGGTTTTGATTATATGGGACCTTTTCCTTCCTCTAATGGGTATACACATATTTTTGTTGCTGTTGATTATGTCACTAAGTGGGTAGAAGCTATTCCAACTAGTAGTGCTGATCACAACACTTCCATTAAAATGCTTAAAGAAGTTATTTTCCCAAGGTTTCGAGTCCCTAGATATTTAATGATTGATGGTGGTTCACACTTTATTCATGGTGCTTTCCGTAAAATGCTTGCTAAGTATGATGTTAACCATAGAATTGCATCACCCTATCATCCTCAATCTAGTGGTCAAGTTGAACTTAGCAATAGAGAAATAAAACTAATATTACAAAAAACTGTTAATAGGTCCTGAAAGAATTGGTCCTACAGAACATCATATAAAAATCCTATGGGTATGTCTCCTTACAAAATAGTTTATGGAAAAGCTTGTCATTTGCCTCTTGAGTTAGCACATAAAGCTTATTGGGCAATTAAAGAACTCAACTATAATTTCAAACTTGCCGGTGAAAAGAGGTTATTTGATATTAGCTCACTAGATGAATGGAGAACCCAAGCTTATGAAAATGCCAAGTTGTTTAAAGAAAATAAAATAAAAGACGGCATGACAAAAGAATCCAAAAACGGGAATTTAAAGTTGGTGAATATGTCCTTTTGTACAACTCCCATTTCAGATTCTTTGCAGGAAAGCTCCTCTCTAAATGGGAAGGACCATATATCATCGAGGAGGTTTATCATTCTGGAGCCATCGAGGAGGTACTAACCCGACGGTGGTCAATGGGCAAAGAAGTAAACATTATATCTCAGGTACGCCTATTAATTTTGAAAGTAATATTATTCAAACAATGACACCGGAGGAACACATAAAAGAAACCTTTCGAAACACTCTAGAATAACAGAAAAAGAGGAGGTACATGATACGGTAAGTAAACGGACTCCGAAAAATCCGCAAAAATATTTTCTGTTAGTTTTGGAATATTTTAAAAATTAGGAAAATAAGAAACAACCAGGAAGGAACCCGAGGAGGGCACAAGATACCAGGGTGCGCCTGGGCCCCCTCGCGCGCCCAGGTGGATTGTACCCACCTCGGGAACCTTCCAGGCTCTGTTTTTTCTCCCGTTTGCTTGTTTACCAAGATAAAAACTTTATATACCCCCCGGAATGTATTGAACACTGTATCACAGAGAAATCTCTCGTTATTCTTTCTTGCTATTTTTCTGACAGATTTGAAAATATGCCGTCTCAAGATTCAGAGGAGGATTGCCCAGTTTCTTATCGACCTTTAGATAAAAATATCTTCAACGATACCTATCCCTATATATGGTTCACCGATGAGGAAGATGAAGATGAACCAGTCCCTCCTTGCTTTAAGCAAGAAATCAAAGAGGCATTATGCAAAAGGATAATAAAGCTTGAGATAGAGAATGATGAGTTGAGGATGGATAATTTCACCCTCAGACGCAAGCTGGAGAAAGAGAAGGACAAGATCACTACTACCTCATCACCTCCACCACCTTCTTCATCACCAAAGGAGACTTGAGTTCCCCGTGGCCTGTGCCAAGCTTGGGGGAGGTGTCCCGGTATCGTATCACCACCATTATCTTTGCACTTATCTATTTTAGTTTGATCTTTAGTTATATTTTGATTTAGTTGAATAAAAGTTTTAGTTCGATCCTTTCTTTTCGAGTGTTTTCTTAGTGATCTATCTTTCAATGTAATCGTGTGCGAGATATATAATAAAGAGTAGTTTGAGTTTTGTTTCTTTACTTTTATATCTCAATAAAAAGAAAGGAAATAAATGAAAAATATCATATGCTAATCTTATGGTAAGTAATGCCATCACATAAGGAAAATTATAAGTGGCAAAATTTATTGGAGATTGACAAACATAGCATTGGTCAATAATGAAATTCATGAAAGAATTAATAAGGGAAGAGAAGATTCGCATGCAAATACACTATCTTGGACATCTTTTATGATTGTGAGCCCCCATCAAAATATTATATGCCAAAATTGTTTACGTTGGACAAGGAAGACAACATAATGATTTATGTTTGTTCATATTCACATAGAAGTTATATTGTCATAGATCCTTTAATATGTGGTGCTTGCTCAACATCTTTGCTAGCCAAAAATTCTGCACTAAGTAAAGATACTACTTTTGCATCCAAAACCCCTAAACCCAAATCTTGTTTTGAGAGACCACCATACCTACCTATGGATTGAGTAAGATCCTTCAAGTAAGTTGTCATCAGTGCAAAAAAAACAATAAAAATTTCTTCTAAATGTGTTAGATCATTTAGTGTAAGAGAAAATTGAGCGTTGTACGAACTTGTGATGGAAAAATAATAAAAGCGACAGATTGCATAATAAAGGTTGCCATCACAAGGGGCAATACAACGTGACATTCTTTTTGCACTAAGATATTGAGCATACAACCAAAAAGTGCATGGAAACCTCTGCTTCCCTCTGTGAAGGGCCTATCTTTTACTTTTGTGAATTTACTTTTATGCAAGAGTCAAAGTATTCTTCTCTATTCTTTTTTATCATTTTCTCTTTTAGCAAGCACCATGTGGCGAGGAAAGATCTAGGCACATATATCCAGTTGGATATGGGTGGGCATGAGTTATTATTGTTGACATCACCCTTGAGGTGAATACGTTGGGAGGCGAAATTATAAGCCCCTATCTTTCTATGTGTCCGGTTGAAACTTTTTGCTCATGTGTATGCGGTGAGAGTTAGCAATCATGGAAGGCCATATGATGGTTGAGTATGTGGACTTGCCAAAAGGCTACGATACGTGACCCTTCCTAAAAATATGATGAATTGTAGTTGCAAAGTTGACTGAGAACATAGTCTGTTGGTTTTCAATAAGTTTTATGCTCCAAACTTCGATGTTGTGATGAATTGTTACTTGCTGATGAGAAGTTATATGATAAAAGTTTTATGATAATGTTTATTGCTGTTGTAATAATATGGATGATGCTTCTATCTCTGTATTTTGTTTTTATCGACACCTCTCTCTCTAAGCACGTGAACACTTTTTTCGATTTTGGTTTTGCTTGAGGACAAGCGAGGTCTAAGCTTGGGGGAGTTGATATGTCCATTTTGCATCATGCTTTCCTACTATTATTTATAATGTTTTTATGCATAATAATGCTTTTTGGAGTATTTCTAATGCCTTTTCTCTCATAATATGCAAGATTTACACAAGGAGGGAGAATACAGGTAGCTGGAATTGTGGACCTGAAAAAGCTACGTCAGAGTTACCTATTCTACACATCTCCAAATGAGCTGAAACTTCACGGAGATTTTTTATGGAATATTTCAGAATTATTGGAGCAAATAACTACCAGAGGGGCCACACCAGGTGGGCACAACCCACCTAGGCGCGCCAGGGCCCCCAGGCACGCCCTGGTGGGTTGTGCCCTCCTCGTCCAATCTCCGGTGCCCATTTTCTGGTATATAAGTCATTTTGACCTAGAAAAAAAATAAGAGGATGACTTTCGGGACGAAGCGCCGCCGTCTCGAGGCGGAACTTGGGCAGGAGCACTTTTGCCCTCCAGTGAAGCGGTTCTGTCGGGGGAACTTCCCTCCCGGAGGGGGGAATCATTGTCATCATCATCACCAACAAGTCTCCCATCTTTGTGAGGACAATCTCCATCCAACATCTTCAACAGCACCATCTCCTCTCAAACCCTAGTTCATCTCTTGTGTTCAATCTTTGTACCAGACCGTAGATTGGTACTTGTGGGTGACTAGTAGTGTTGATTACATCTTGTAGTTGATTACTATGTGGTTTATTTGGTGGAAGATTATATGTTCAGATCCATTATGCTATTTAATACCCATCTGATCTTGAGCATGATTATCATTTGTGAGTAGTTACTTTTGTTCTTGAGGTCACGGGAGAAATCTTATTGCAAGTGATCATGTGAACTTGATATGTGTTCGATATTTTGATGATATGTATGTTGTGATCCCCTTAGTGGTGTCATGTGAATGTCGACTACATGGCACTTCATCTTATTAGGGCCTGAGGGAATGCATTGTGGAGTAGTTATTAGATGATGGGTTGCTAGAGTGACAGAAGCTTAAACCCTAGTTTATGTGCTACTTCGTAAGGCACTGATTTGGATCCAAAAGTTTAATGCTATGGTTACATTTTATCTTAATACTTTTCTCGTAGTTGCGGATGCTTGCGAGGGGGTTAATCATAAGTAGGAGGTTTGTTCAAGTAAGAACAACACCTAAGCATCGGTCCACCCACATATCAAATTATCAAAGTAGCGAACACAAATCAAACCAACATGATGAAAGTGACTAGATGAAATTCTCGTGTACCCTCAAGAACGCTTTGCTTATCATAAGAGACCGTTTTGTCCTATCCTTTGCCACAAAAGGATTGGGCTACCTTGCTGCACTTTATTTACTATCACCGTTACTAGCTCATTACAAATTATCTTGCTAGCAAACTACTCGTTACCGACAATTTCAGTGCTTGTAGAAAATACCTTGCTGAAAACCACTTGTCATTTCCTTCTGCTCCTCGTTGGGTTCGACACTCTTACTAATTGAAAGGACTATGATTGATCCCCTATACTTGTGGGTCATCAATCTATAGTTTAAACAACCTTGTGGTGATAGGTGTTGAAGACTCTGTAGGTGTGCGAGTCCTTTCCGTAACCAAGCATAAAACCGTAATGTGCTTTTGGTGCAAATTTTGAGTTGTGATGAGGTTCTCTAATCTAACATTTAGCACCGAAGACTTTGAAATAACTCACATTGGGTTTCTTGTTTGTGAGGAGCTAGCTCATATGAGGTTTTCTTGAAGAATTTTTGAAGATATACCCTGTTGATGATGTGGCACGCAATATCAATAGCCTCATGCCAAAAGCGGCGAGGTGTCTTGTATTCATCAAGCATAGTGTGAGCCATCTCAGCAGGAGTCCTATTCTTGCGCTCCACGATGCCATTCTGCTGAGGAGTTTATTGGGCAGATAACTCATGAGTAATACCAAGTTCATCAAGATAGTCATCAAGACCAGTGTTCTTGAACTCAATCCCATTGTCACTCCTGGTATGCTTGATCTTAACACCAAAATTTGATGAGGTTATTGAGGAAAATCGTTTGAAGACTTCCTGCACTTCAGTTTTGTACATGATGATATGCACCCAGGTGTAACGAGAATAATCATCAACAGTAACAAAGCCATATAATGATGCTGCATTTGTTAGTGTGGCATAATGAGTGGGGCCAAAGAGGTCCTTGTGAAGCAATTCAAAAGGATGAGTGGTAGTCATAATAGTCTTTGAGGGATGCTTGGATCTGGTCATCTTTCCAGACTCACACGCCCCACAAAGATGATCTTTGAGGAATTTGACACCCTCGATGCTGATGATGTGCTTCTTCTTCACATGTTTGTGCAAGTTCCTCATGCCAGCATGACCGAGTCGTCGATGCCATAGCCACCCTTCTGAAGCTTTTGCAAGTAGACATGTGGCAGGCTGTAGTCCTGCAGAGAAATCAATAATATACAAGTCTCCTGTCCTAAAGCCTTCGAAGACTTTGGATTTCTCAAATTCCATGAGTACTATGCAACGATATTTGCCAAAGATGGCAACCATATCAAGATCACAAAGCATCGAGACAGAAATGAGGTTGAATCTGAGAGATTCGACAAGCATGACTTTGTTGATGTGTCGATCCTTTGAGATAGCAACCCCACCTAGACCCAATACCTTTCTTTTTCGTTTGTGAGCGTAGGTGATATGCTTCAGATGTGATGGAGATAAAACAGAGTACATCAATAGGTTCTTGTCACCAGTCATGTGATTTGTACATCCACTGTCGAGGACCTACTCAGTAGCTTTGAGGGATTCATCCTACAGACGAATTAGTGCATTTTACGAACTCATATACTTCAGTGTGAAGAATATGACATCAAATTCGTCAGATATAATTTCATTAAGTAGTGCAATAGATTCAACAATAAGGACATGAGAAATGAGTAATTCATTTCTTCATGATTAGCTTGCATCCTTTCAAGCATTCTCAGGTCTCCAGCAAATTCTTCAGACGTTCAAGTTCGTCTGGAGACCTGACCTGGCATAAGAGATTAGTTCTTTTTCTTCACCACCCACATATGGAGGGGTGGCAAAGAGTTCATCATTCTGCGAGCTCCATATGAGAAAGGTGGCATTGAAGCCAGTGCACTTCGTTTCACAGAAGAGGGGTTAGAGTATGCATATGAATAAGCAGAGAAATTCTTCAAGGACTTATGAACATAATCATTTGAGAATAATGCACATATTCATGACCCTTAGATTTTCCCTGTGAAATATAAGTATTAGCATGAGGATACGTGTAGTTTTTATCATATGAGGAATTTGATACATGTGAAGATTTTGGTCCATATGAAGAATTTGATCTGTGGTTCCTATTCTTCACAGGTGGTGTCATGAGGACATTCACATGAAGACTTCCAAGGCATCTTTTGGGAACCCAGATTTCCTTCATAGGAGGACCGTTCTTGCAGTTAGTTCCAACATATCTGGCAAATACTTCACCATTCTGGTTTTTGAATAGTTTATAGTTGGAGTCAAATGGCTCATCAGATGAATATGAAGAATCACATGTAAAACTAGATAAAGTAGATGGATCTACAGGAGGTCCTTTTGTAGCAACCCATGAGGTTTTGGGATACTGCTCAGGTTTCCAGTAGGACCTATTAACATTGGGTTTTGTCGTGGAATTGTCACGGCAGATGTCCTAGTGTCAGGACTTAGTCGCGAGGCCAACGCATCCATGTGGTAGCTTGAGAGGGGTTGAGCGGAATCGAGAGACGCAACATAAGACAAGGATTTAGACAGCTTCGGGCCCCGGGAAACATCATCCGGTAATAACCCTACATGCTGTTTGTGGCTAGATCTCATTATGCTCATGAGAGAGTCGCCGCGTAAGCCGGCTTCCCCTTTGTGTCTAGCCCTAGAGATTATTTTCTGTCCCTCTTTAGGGAGCCCTGCCCCTCCTTATATATGTTGAAGGGGCGGGTTACATGTGGAGTGCTAGTAGGACTAGGACTAGTCTATCCTTTCTCACAAGTTGAATACAAGTCCGGGTCTTGTTTCCTCGTAAAGGAAATATTCATCATCCCTTTCCTCTTAAGCCGGCCTGCTAGGCCTTGGGCCTTGTCGTCTGTCTGATCCGCCCGCCGGGTCTCCAATGAGTCACAAGGTCCAGGCGGGTTACATGAAAACCGCCATGTCCGGGCGGATCGCCAGTGAGTCACCAAGCTCCAGCCAGGTCTCTGGTGAGTCGCCAAGCCCGGCGGGTCATGATTCCGGCCGGGTCATACCGTGGGGTATATCCCCGACATTAGCCCCCAGTTTAATTTGGATTTATCCATGTTAAACTGATCCTGTAAAATAAACGCAAGAACAAACTTGATAGGTTGTGCTCTGGGTTAAATATTTTCCTGAACCGGCACCTGATCATCTTTAAGTCCTTGTCATTTCCTCCTGGGTGCATACTCAAAGATCTTATAGCAAATATCTTTTAACAGATATGTTCAAACCTTTCCAATGCAAAAATCCAGATACTTCTTTTGAGAAATCCGGGTCAATAGGCCAGCTTCAGAGCCAATTTACAGACTTGGTATCTTATAAATAAATATTGTAGTAAATAATCCACTTGAATCGGCTTCCAAAGCGCCGGCTTAAAAATATTGGTCTTGAAAAAACTCATCTAACTTTCAGTCGGCTTGTAGTACTTGCCGGTTTATCATTGCCAAAAAATCCCGTTTGTAAATATTGATAGCACCGGGTCATAATTGTTGCCGACACCGGGTCATAGTTATTGGTGACGCCGGGTCAATCTGGTTTACTCAAAACTGAGAATTTGAAGATTTTTTCTCACTTATATCCATATTACCTGTAGCCCCCAAGTCTTGAGCAGAAACAAAGTGATGACTTAAGACTTGCTTCAATATAAATACTGCCACTTTGAAGAAATCCATGTTGTTCATCTTAGTCACTAGTAAAGACTGAATACTCCATATATGTAGCCCCCAAGTGTCGGTTTGTCATGCTTGCAGCAACCTGGAACTTGTAATTGCCTTATACTCATAAAAACTACAACCAGTGTAGCCCCCAAGGGCCGGGTCATTATGCAATAATGAGCTGGGACTTTATAAATATGATCATATCGACTTGAACAACAACGTGTAGCCCCCAAGGGCTGGCTCAGTAAGATAATATTGAGCTGGGACTTTATATATACTTCTTTTGAAAAGAACATCATATGATGTAACCCCCATCATGGGGCTTGAACCCACGTCCACAAGGTTAAGAGCTTTGTGCTTTACCAACTGAGCAGTGGACCCTTCAATATAATGGAATAAAACTTGTGTACCCTGAATTGTTGATAGGAGCAATTGGTAGCCCCCAAGGGCCGGCTCATTATGATGTGATGAGTTGGGTCTTCAATAAGGCCAGTAAAATTGTTTTTGCATTAGCCCCCAAGTGCCATGGTGCATGCTGGCAGTGACATGGGACTTGCATATTTGATATAATCTCAATCTGAATAATGTAGCCCCCAAGTGCCGGGTTGTAAGCCTGCAGCAACTCGGGACTTACCTGTTGACAAGTAAATCCGGATTTTAAATACCCGACGGCTCTTGGCCGATGGCGATTTAATATGCCTCCATTCTAAGCCAGAATTTTTATAACCCGGCGGCTTATAGCCTTTGAGAAAATCAAGAATTGATAACCCTTTTGAGACACCAATTTCAATCTTTGATGATGGGCTGAAACTTAATCATTTATGTAAGTCATAGCTCTGTAAATCCTGCACAGAGTTTAAACAACATATGCCCTGGCGACTTAACGTCAAAAGCCAGGGCGGGTAGCTACTCAAATGTAGTCTTACCCTGCACATAAGTAAATCACAAGATCCCCCGGCGGTTTACCGCAGGGTGGATCATAATATCCCACATATAACCATTGTCATATTTAATTTGTACTGCCGGTTTACATGACCTGTGCAGTAAGGGTGATAACCCAATCCTTAGAAGCTAATACTTCCAAATAGATGATGATTGTCACATGCTGGCGACTTATTGTCCAAAGCCAAGCTGGGTTTAAACGAAACCACACTTATATGCTTCAGATATGAGCAAAAAGTCTCAAAACCCAAAAAATTGTTTGCAAAAACTTAAACCAAATAAAAATTGAGGTTTCTGATTCGAATATGATCAGTAAACCGTTCCAAAGGGGTTAAGCTAGGATTCGAATACGATCATGTAGCCCCTAGTGGCTTTGGCGTTGCGCCAATCAAAAGGGTACCGACAGCTATGTTCTCTTTGGTTCGAATACGACCTATGTTTGAACAGGAAGCCGCCAAATGACCTTGAGAGGTTTTTAACGACCCTGATTCGAATACGATCCAAGTCGGACCCAAAAGGGGTTAAGCTATGATTCGAATACGATCAAGAAGCCCCCTAGTGAGTTTGACAGTGTGCCGATCAAGAGGGTACCGACAGCTTGGAAGCTTTGCGGGAGAGAGATGTCTCTTGAGCCGGATTTTAAACCGGAATCATCATTTTGAGCCGGAAATTTTCCGACGGCTTTTAAATTTACTCCAATATAACAGTAGCCTCCAGGACCGGGTTACTTTCCCTCCATCGTCCTGGGGTTCTTGAATTTGCTGAATCTGGCAAGATTTGCTGAGTCATGTTATCGTAGCCCCCGAGTCTTAAGATTACTCAAGGAGTTGTCTTAAGATTATCCATATTTGACCGTGATATAAACCGGCATGAATCAGTCAACAGCTCAGTGATATAACTTGTCCTACATTGGAGAACTTGCAAGCCAGAGTAATTGCTCTTTTAAAGAAAAGCAATATATAATATAAAATTATATTGGATGGATTTCACCTGATATGTTAAGCCAGAAATTATCCATAGCGAGGTTGATGATCACCATGGTGAAACTGAAATCACTGATGGACGAGTCAGCCGCTGGATCAAACAGATGAGTCGGTCGCGGCGTTATAAGCCGGCGTGGGCACGTGAACCGGCCGCGAGAGCAAAAGGGCGAATAGCCTGTGGCGTTGTAAGCCGGTGCGGTCGCGAAGGTCGGTCGCAGTGTTGGAAACGGCACAGACGCAGGCAAGTCGGCCACGGGCACGGACAACGAATCAGTCGCGTGTGTTGATGTAGCGGGGGTGGCAACCTGCGCAGGATGAGCTCTAGTGCAAAAATAATATTTGCTCACGCCCCTTTTGCAACACCTTTTTGTAAGGAATAATGGTCCTGATGAATCGGTAGTGTTGATCTCTCTATCACGTGATCTCTTTAACTCCTTGAGAGAATTTAATATTCCGTTTGTTTCAGATTGTAATGCTCATAGTCTCCAATGCGTGCGCTGGCGCTGGAACTTGGACCAGAGTACTACTACCAGTATACCCCACCTCAACTCTCCATTCCCGCATCTACCAAGCCGGCCTGGCGTGTAACCGCGGCGGTGGATGTGAACGGCAACAGCGGCTGTTGGAGCAGTGCGGTGAGCCGCGGCAGAGAGGCGTCGGTCAGGCGAGACCACAACGATGTGGACAGCAGCGACTTGAGGCTGCCAGGCGAACCATGGCCTGGACCCCCTCTTTTTTTTGTAGTCGCATCAGGTCTTGAGCAACTGTTTTTCTTCAGTCCTTTTTTTGCATGGAGTATGGGCTAGTTGATTTGCCCTTGTATGCGTGTACTTCTTCCAGCTTCAGATTCCCCTTATTTGCCCCCATGAGTGTACTTCCTAGCCAGCTTTGGATTGCAAACAGGATATAGTAATCTGAACTTACTAGGAGTAGCACTCTGCTTCGGTCAGTCCGTGCAAGCAGCCAACCGGAGCGGCAGTAGCACACCGGCACCGTCGGAACAGGGCGGGTTGCAACTGCGGCGGCTCAAGCACGGTTGTGGCGGCTCGGCAATGGAATGAGGCATGGCAGAACCGACCTGAGCGGGTCACACGGAGAGGGCAGAGCCGTCGGTGATGGGGCGGGAGCAGCGGGTGGTGATTGGTGAGGCACGGCGACTCACGGTAGAGGCAAGGCCGGTTCACCGTGTGGGCGGGTCAAGGCGGCCACAGCGGAGACGGTTGACGGAGATGGAGGCGGCCGTCGGGAAGGCACCCGTGAAGCGCGGCTACAGCCGCAGAGCCTGCGTCCCTCTCCGCTTTCGAGCCGTGGTCAGAACGGCGGTTGTGACACCTCCGCTGAGCCCCCGGCCAGCGATGGCTTGTGGAAGCGACAGGCACGGGCAGGCAAGGACGAAGCTATAACACCCTCGATGCGACTATAGCTCCCACGTGTCGAGGCACGACTTAGAGACATAATCGCATTGAAGGCATATGTCGCAAGTTAGGCAATCTTCACAACATCCCATGTAATATGATAATAAAAGGGGAGATAACATAGTTGGCTTACACTCGCCACGTCAATCAAGTACATAAATAACATTACATCATCCATACACTCAAGGCCCGACTACGGCGCCAAAATAAAAGAGAACCCAACATGCGACAACGGTCCCAATCACCCCCAACTGGGCACCACTACTGATCATCGGGAAAGGAAACATAGTATCGTTGAGAGTCTTCGTCGAAGTCCCACTTGAGCTCACACGCGTCTCCTAGAGCGGAATCATCAGGCCCTGCATCTGGTGTAATAGTAATCTGTGAGCCACAGGGACTCAGCAATCTCGCACCCTCGCGATCAAGACTATTTAAGCTTATAGGTAAGGCAGGGTAAAATATGAGTGGAGCTGCAACAAGCGACTAGCAAGTATGGTGGCTAACTTATTCGCAAAGGAGAGCGAGAAGAGGAGGCAAAGCACGAGCGAGAAACTAGAGAGCAACCTGCGCAAACATTACTCCAACACCGTGTCCACTTCCCGGACTCCGCGAGAAGAGGCCATCACGGCAACACACTCAGTTGATTCATTTTAATTAATTTAAGGTTCAAGTTATCTACAACCGGACATTAACAAATTCCCATCTGCCCATAACCGTGGGCACGGCTTTCGAAAGTTCAATCCCTGCAGGGGAGTCCCAACTTAGCCCATGAAAAGCTCTCACGGTCAACGAAGGAATATACCTCCTCCCAAGACGTTCCGATCAGACTCGGTATCTCGGTAACTCAAGACACTTCGACAGGTTAAAACAAGACCAGCAACACTGCCCGAATGTGCCGAAAAATCCCGATAGGAGCTGCACATATCTCTTTCTCAGGGCACACTCAGATGAGCGCTCCATACAACTAAAACCAAACCTCGAGTTTCCCCGAGGGGGCGCTGCACAGGACTCTAGTTTGGACCAACACTCAGAGGAGCACTGGCCCGGGGGGGTTAAAATAAGATGACCCGCGGGCTCCGGAAACCCGAGGGAAAAAGAGGCTAGGTGGCAAATGGTAAGACCAATGTTGGGCATTGCTGGAAAAGCTTTAATCAAGGCGAACTATCAAGGGGTTCCCATTATAACCCAACCGCGTAAGGAACGCAAAAATCCGGGAACATAACACCGATATGACGGAAACTAGGGACGAACATTTTGATATGCTATATGCCCAAATCGGAGCTACGGATGCAAAGTTACGGCAGGTCAAAGTAGGCATAAAAATACTAAGATGAGAGGGGAAAGTCAACCCGAGATTAGGGTTTTTCAGATCTGAGATCTGCACGGATTTCGGAGATGGCCTGATCTACTGTTCACCGCCGGAGTTTCGCTGGAGAGGAAGAAACCGGCCGGAGCTTGGGGAGGCGGCGAGGTGGCCGGGGTGGAGCCCGGCTCCGCCGACGATGGCGCGGTCGACGAGGCGGCGGGGAGAGCGGGGCCGGCCTGGGCGGCGGCCGGCGACGAGGTCGCCCGGCGACGCGGCGGCTACCGGCGAGGTGGGCGGCGGGCGGCAGAGGCGGCCGACACCGGCGTCGGGGAAGAGGGGCTGTGGAGGCGCGGGCGCTGGGCGGCGGTGGCTTCGGGCTCGCGGGGGCCCGATCAGGGCCTCCAGGGCCGGAGTGGCGGCGAGCGGCGGAAGGCCACGTGGCAGGCGGCGACAGGCGGAGGCGGATTCGGACGTTGTCCGGCTCGTCCGGACACGTCCGGCGGCGGCGGAGAGGGATTTTTTTTTAGGGTTGAGGAGGGGGATCCGCGAATTTTTGGAGGGGGTGTATATATAGGCATAGAGGGAGCTAGGAGAGTCCAAATGAGGTGCGGTTTGCGGCCACGCGGTCGTGATCGAACGCTCTAGGACATGGAGCAGAGTTAGGTGGGTTTTGGGCCAAATTGGAGGGGTGTTGGGCTGCAACACACACGAGGCCTTTTCGGTCCCTCGGTTCACCGTTGGAGTATCAAACGAAGTCCAAATGATACGAAACTTGACAGGCGGTCTACCGGTAGTAAACCAAGGCTTCTTGGCAAGTCTCGGTCCAATCCGGAAACGTTTAATCCCCACACACGAAAGAAAGCTAGAAATGACCACCGGAGGAGAACGAAGCGCCGGAATGCAAAACGGACAACGGGAAAAATGCTCGGATGCATGAGACGAACACGTATGCAAATGCAATGCACATGATGACATGATATGAGATGCATGACAACGACAACCACACACGGAGACAAAACCCGAAACCGAGAAAATAAATATAACTTAACGCCGGAAACGGCAAGAGTTGGAGTACAAATTGGGAAAGTTACATCCGGGGTGTTACAACACTCCACCACTACGAAAGGATCTCGTCCCGAGATCTAGGACTGAAAGAACTCTGGGTACTCAGAACGGAGGTGATCCTCGCGTTCCCAGGTAGCTTCACGGTCGGAATGGTGTGACCACTTGACTTTGAGAAATTTGATTGACTTGTTGCGAGTCTTGCGTTCAGTCTCTTCAAGAATAGCAACTGGGTGCTCACGATAAGAGAGATATTCTTGGGGCTCAATGTCCTCGAAGTTGACGGTGCGGTCAGGAGTCTTGAAGCACTTTCGAAGCTGAGAGACATGGAACACGTCATGAACATTTGCAAAGTTTGAAGGAAGCTCGAGTTGATAGGCGAGGTCGCCTCTCTTGCTGACAATCTTGAAAGGTCCCACGTATCTAGGGGCAAGCTTCCCTTTGATACCGAAGCGACGAGTACCTTTCATAGGAGAGACACGGAGGTAAACATGATCTCCGATCTCGAAAGCCAAATCACGGTGCTTACTATCATAGTAGCTCTTCTGGCGGGATTGGGCTGCTTTGAGGTTATCACGGATGACTTTGCACATTTCTTCTGCTTCTGTGATTAAGTCATTACCCAAAAGCTGATGTTCACCGGTTTTAGACCAGTTGAGAGGGGTACGGCACTTCCTGCCATACAGAATTTCAAATGGGGCCTTGCCCGAACTTGCTTGAAAACTGTTGTTGTAGGAGAATTCAGCATAAGGAAGACAATCCTCCCACTTCATGCCGAAGGAGATCACACAAGCCCTGAGCATATCTTCAAGAATCTGGTTGACACGCTCGACTTGACCGCTTGTTTGAGGATGGAAAGCTGTGCTGAAGCGGATGTTCGTGCCCATGGCCTTCTGAAAAGAATCCCAAAACTTCGAGGTAAAGATGCTGCCACGGTCTGAAGAGATCACTTGAGGAATACCGTGCAGAGAGACAATACGAGAGGTATAGAGTTCCGCCAATTGAGCTGCAGTGATCGACTCTTTGATAGGCAGAAAATGAGCCACTTTGGTGAGTTTGTCGATGACAACGAATATAGCATCATTGCCACGCTTGGACTTTGGAAACCCAGTCACGAAGTCCATTTCAATGTGGTCAAACTTCCATTCTGGAATGGCAAGAGGTTGGAGGAGACCAGCTGGCCTTTGGTGTTCTGCCTTCACTCTTCTGCAGACATCACATTCATTCACGAATTGAGCGATCTCGCGCTTCATTCGAGTCCACCAATAAGCTTGCTTAAGGTCTTGATACATCTTCGTGCTCCTAGGGTGGATGGAGAGGAGAGAATTGTGAGCCTCGTTCATGATCACTTTACGAAGTTCACCTTTGGGCACAACAATACGATCCTCGAAGAAAAGAGTGTCCTTGTCATCAAGGCGGTAGCACTTGTACTTGGACTGACTCTTGGCAATCCCAATCTTCACCTTTTTCACCATAGCATCGAGAAGCTGGGCTTGGTGAATCTAGTCTTCCAAGGTAGGAGAGACTTGAAGGTTGGCGAGGAAACCTTGAGGAACAACTTGCAGGTTAAGTTTGCGGAAAGCTTCACAAAGCTCGGGTTGATAAGGCTTGAGAATCACCCTGTTGCAGTAAGCCTTTCTGCTCAATGCGTCAGCAATCACATTGGCCTTGCCAGGAGTATACTCAATACTCGGATTATACTCTTGAATCATTTCGACCCATCGAGTTTGCCTGAGGTTGAGATTAGGCTGAGTGAAGATGTACTTGAGGCTCTTGTGATCAGTGAAAATGTCCGCTTTTCTTCCCAATAGAAGATGTCTCCAAGTCAAAAGAGCATGCACAACTGCCGCGAACTCGAGATCATGAGTGGGGTAGTTCTTCTCATTAGGCTTCAAATAGCGAGATGTATAAGCAACAACTTTCTTCTCTTGCATCAATACTGCGCCAAGACCTTGGAGAGAAGCATCACAAAAGACCTCGTATGGCTTGGATTCATCAGGCGGAGTCAGAACTGGAGCAGTGATCAATTTCTCTTTCAAAGTGTTGAAAGCAATATCACACTACGGAGACCAAACGTACTTGACGTGCTTCTGGAGAAGATTAGAGAGAGGCTTCGCGATCTTAGAAAAGTTTTCAACGAATCTTCGGCAATAGCTTGTGAGACCGAGAAAACTGCGGAGTTGCTTCACGTTCTGAGGAGGTTCCCAATTCGCAATTGCAGACACCTTCTCAGGATTCACGGCAATGCCCTTGACAGAGATGATATGACCAAGATAAAGAACCTCATCGAGCCAAAATTCACACTTGGAGAACTTGGCGTAGAACTGATGTTCTCTGAGCTTATCAAGCACCAAACGCAAGTGCTTGGCATGATCTTCCTTGTTCTTCGAGAAAACCAAAATGTCGTCGAGATAGACCAAAACGAAGTCATTGGTGTAGGCGTTGAAGATGAAGTTCATCATGCGAGAGAACATCGGAGGAGCGTTGGCGAGGCCAAAAGACATGACAGTGTATTCATATGAACCAAAGCTTGTTCTAAATGCTGTCTTGGGAATATCTTCTTCACGAATGCGAATCTGGTGATAACCCATACGGAGATCAAGCTTGGAGAATACTTGAGCACCTTTGAGTTGTTCGAATAGCTCACTGATGTTGGGAAGTGGGTATTTGTTCTTGATGGTCTTCTTGTTCACTGGACGGTAATCAACACAAAGTCTGTCCGTTCCATCCTTCTTCTTCACAAAAAGAACACCACAACCCCACGGAGAAGAACTAGGCCGGATGAGACCCATTTTCTCTTGCATATCGAGTTGCTTCTTCAGCTCCTTCAACTCTTCAGGTCCGAGTTTGTAAGGACGTTTGCACACAGGTTCCGTGCCAGGCTCAAGATCAATAACGAATTCAACTGGCCGGTGCGGAGGCATTCCTGGGAGCTCTTCTGGAAAGACGTCTTGATATTCGCAAACGACTGGAATTTGAGAGATGGCATCCAATTCACCCTTCTCATTGAGAGAAAACAGACGGATAGTATTATCCCGAGCGGCAAAGACAATTACATCCTCAGACGAATGAGTTAATTGAATCTGCCTGGCTGCACAATCAAGCTGAGCCTTGTGCTTAGAAAGCCAATCCATTCCGAGAATAAGATCAATATCCGAGTTACCAAGAACAATTGGGGAAGAAAGGAACTTGTAGTCCCCCAATGTGATAGTAACCTCCGGGACGCAGGTGTTAGCTGTCATCTGCTTGCCCGGTGACACAATTTGCAAGGAACTTTGCAGATACTGATAATCACATTCATACTTTGATGCAAAAGGTTTGGAAATGAAGCAATGCGATGCACCCGTGTCAAAAAGAACTTTTGCAGGAATATCATTAACAGGAAGGTTACCCATGATGACATCTGGTGAGTCCTCTGCCTGAGCTGCATTCACCATATTGACCTTGGCGAACTTGGGGTTATGCTTGACCACAGCTGTACTTGCCGATCTCACAGGAGGAGGAGGAGGAAGACGCCTCTGGTTGAAACACTTGTTGGCATAGTGACCCTTCTATTGGCACTTGTTGCACGTGACCTCTGAAAGCGGACAGTGATACGGAGCACTCGATCTTGGAGCTTGAGACGAAGTCTTGTTCTGAAAGCCAGGGTTGGGTGGGTGGGAAGAACCGCTGCCACCTTTGCTCTTCTGCTGATACGGCTGACGGAACGGAGGAGGAGGAAGCCAAAACTTCTGCTGCTTGGCCACTTGAGTAGAGGAAGAAGGAGTAACATCTCTGACTCGCTTCTTGGAAGCATCACACCTCAACTGAGAAGCCTCTTGCTTCAGTGCCATGTTGTAGAACTCATCGTATCTCAAGGGCTCAAAGAGGACAAGAGCGAGCTGAATTTCTTCTCTGAGACCACCCCTGAACTGGTATATCATGCTCTTCTCATCAGGCACGTCCTGCTTGGCAAAGCGGGCGAGCTTCTAGAACAACTTGTTGTAGTCATAGACAGACAAAGAGCCTTGCTTCAGATTGCGGAATTCCTCACGCTTGCTTTCAACCACGCTCTGGGGAATATGATGAGCTCGGAAATCTCGACGGAAATCATCCCAAGTGATAACACGTCCACCTCTGGAGTCCTTGTACTGCTGGAACCATTCTGCAGCTTGATCTTTGAGTTGGAAGGAAGCGAACTTGACAAAGTCCTCAGGCCTGACGTTACTACACTCGAAATGCTTACACAGATCCACAAGCCAATCGTCAGCATCGGTTGCCTCAACACAATTGCTGAAAGTCTTTGGCCCGTTAGCAAGGAACTGGTTGAGTGTAGCAAAGTGACTCTGATTGCTGCCTTGATTCCCTTGACTGCCTTGATTGCGCTCTTGGAGAATTTGCATGATCAGCTGTGTGTTTGCATTGGTTGCGGCCATCACAGCTTGCCATGCCTCTGGAGAAGGTGGAGGCGGTGGCGGATCAGGATTCAGAGTCATGTGCATTGGAGGAGCCATCCTGAAGAGGTTGACCACCATTAGCACATTGACAGATAAATATTGAAGCTGAATCCAACGGAATGAAAATTGCAACATATAGTCTTCACATCCGAACAAAATGAACGAATGCATTCCTCTTGAAATGGTCACATATCCATAAATTGCGAAGCCACGTAGAATTAAGGTAGAGAAATAAATCAACAAGGTACGGATCAAGAATGAATAATCGGTAAGAAATCCCAATCTCAAACCAATATCCGTGGAAGAAGAACTAGAGCTACTAGAATTCCCACCTATGAAACTCCCGAACCTTTCCGGTTATGCAATCAGGTGTTGGGGATACAGGGGAAGCATAATATCTCACCCAAACTAGCAAATCCTACATCCAGTTGTATCCATCCTTCAACACATAACCAAGAAACCTTCGGAAACCATCTACCTCAACCTTCGAAAAGCATCCGTTATACAAGTTATGGCGATACTCCCGAACTCCCACCCCAGTACTGGGTGGCGTCGAGGTTATCTCACCAACGAACTGCATAAAAGAGATTTTCGATGTCGGCGTACTAGACTCGGGTATTCCAGAACTGCAACGATAAAATTATGATGACAACACCTCAGAGCTCAACTCCCCGGGACACTTCCACTAAACCCCTGACAGGAGGCACCAAGACAATGTTCTCATCATAAAACCATCGGAACGATTCCAAGATACCCGCGTGATCCTAAATTTTTTTTAGTGAAATTTGAGAAGGGAAGAGTCAAAACTCTACGTCAGGATGCCTTACCAGAGCGATGAGGAGACTGGGAAGTAAAAAGAATTCCTAATCTCTCCGATATATAATTCCTAAATGACTCAAAACATTTTTCTAGACACAACTCGGCCGCTAAAAACGATCAAGCAATGGGGCTCCTAAGGTCGGGGAAGGCTCTGATTACCAACTTATAACACCCTCGATGCGACTATAGCTCCCACGTGTCGAGGCATGACTTAGAGACATAATCGCATTGAAGGCATATGTCGCAAGTTAGGCAATCTTCACAACATCCCATGTAATATGATAATAAAAGGGGAGATAACATAGTTGGCTTACACTCGCCACGTCAATCAAGTACATAAATAACATTACATCATCCATACACTCAAGGCCCGACTACGGTGCCAAAAGAAAAGAGAACCCAACATGCGACAACGGTCCCAATCACCCCAACTGGGCACCACTACTGATCATCGGGAAAGGAAACATAGTATCGTTGAGAGTCTTCGTCGAACTCCCACTTGAGCTCACACGCGTCTCCTGGAGCGGAATCATCAGGCCCTACATCTGGTGTAATAGTAATCTGTGAGCCACAGGGACTCAGCAATCTCGCACCCTCGCGATCAAGACTATTTAAGCTTATAGGTAAGGCAGGGTAAAATATGAGTGGAGCTGCAACAAGCGACTAGCAAGTATGGTGGCTAACTTATTCGCAAAGGAGAGCGAGAAGAGGAGGCAAAGCACGAGCGAGAAACTAGAGAGCAACCTGCGCAAACATTACTGCAACACCGTGTCCACTTCCCGGACTCCGCCGAGAAGAGGCCATCACGGCAACACACTCAGTTGATTCATTTTAATTAATTTAAGGTTCAAGTTATCTACAACCGGACATTAACAAATTCCCATCTGCCCATAACCGCGGGCACGGCTTTCGAAAGTTCAATCCCTGCAGGGGAGTCCCAACTTAGCCCATGACAAGCTCTCACGGTCAAGAAGGAATAGACCTCCTCCCAAGACGTTCCGATCAGACTCGGTATCTCGGTAACTCAAGACACTTCGACAGGTTAAAACAAGACCAGCAACACCGCCCGAATGTGCCGACAAATCCCGATAGGAGCTGCACATATCTCTTTCTCTGGGCACACTCAGATGAGCGCTCCATACAACTAAAACCAAACCTCGAGTTTCCCTGAGGGGGCGCTGCACAGGACTCTAGTTTGGACCAACACTCAGAGGAGCACTGGCCCGGGGGGGGGGGGTTTAAAATAAGATGACCCACGGGCTCCGAAAACCAGAGGGAAAAAGAGGCTAGGTGGCAAATGGTAAGACCAATGTTGGGCATTGCTGGAAAAGCTTTAATCAAGGCGAACTATCAAGGGGTTCCCATTATAACCCAACCGCGTAAGGAACGCAAAAATCCGGGAACATAACACCGATATGACGGAAACTAGGGCGGCAAGAGTGGAACAAAACACTAGGCGAGAGGCCGAGCCTTCCACCCTTTACCAAGTATATAGATGCATTAAAATAACATGGCAATATAATGATATCCCAACAAGTAAATAAATGTTCCAACAAGGAACGGCCTCCAATCTTCACCTGCAACTAGCAACGCTATAAGAGGGGCTGAGCAAAGCGGTAACATAGCCAATCAACGGTTTGCTAGGACAATGGTGGGTTAGAGGTTTGACATGGCAATTTGGGAGGCTGGCAAGCAAGTGGTAGGCATCGTAGCAACGGCATAGCAAAAGAGCGAGCAAACTAGCATAGCGAAGATAGTAGTGATTTCGAGGGTATGATCATCTTGCCTGCACAGTTGTCAGAGTTGACTGGATCCTCAAAAGCACACTCAACGGGCTCCTCGGTAGAAAACTCGTCTCCCGGCTCTACCCAAACAAGACAAACAAGCAACAAGGATACAATCAACCATGTGCAAGACCAAGCAATATGATGAAATGATGATATGCTATGCGGGATGCGATGCGGGATGCAAAATGCAAGATATGACAGGAAATGCATGAACCTGGCAACCTGGAAATCCAAGTGTGCCACTGGAAAGATGAGATGAAACCTCTTGAAAACGATATAAAGAACGCCGGAATCGGAGTTACGGTTTGGAAATGGCAAGCGATTCAAAAATGACACCGGTCTGCGATTTACAGCAAGTAGGGATCTAAATGCAATGAGATGAACATGCTACAGCACCCAAACATGAAAAAAAATACATGGCAGGGATGTACACAAGATGCTTAACAAAAGTCTAGCAGTGAGCTACGGCCAATTCATCCATTAGGAGGTTCAAACAAGCATGGCAAAAACGCAAATGCAAAACAGATTTCAGACTTAGTGAAATTAACACTTGTCTGAAATTTCAGATCATATAGCCCACTTCGGAGCAACAAAACAACATGCTACAGGACCTGAACATGACAAAGAAAGACATGGCATGTAGCTACTCAACAAGCTTAACGAAAAGTCCCTTAGTGACCTTGAGCCAAAAGGGATCACAATATATACTAACAAGCACACGAACATCGCAAAAACATAATCAGTCTCAGACTTTGTGAAAACTGAGACATGCTGAAATATAACTCACGAAGGTATGTAAACGAGCACGATGCACTCACTACGGTGCAAGTCATGGCAAGGCAAGTATACATCCATTAAGAAGGCACCAAATACAAGCTATACATGGCAAGAAAAATGGCATAGCATGCACGGATCAACCACAATAACATCGGCAAAATCGCAAACGAGTTGACGATCTGCCCAGATTCACAACGAAGCAAAAGTAGAGCTCGATTGACTCAAGCTAGGGTGCTCCATAATTGCAAACAAAGACATGGACGGATAGAGCACTACATGGTTAACAAAACTCCCTTACTGATCATCCTCAAAAGAGGCATGAATCACTAGGAAACAACATGAACATATGGCATCATGAATTAAATAATCCCAGACTTAGTGAAAACTACTAAGTCCCTGGAAACAGATTTACCGGGTGCCTCACTTTGCAAGCTTGCACAAGTCACCACACACATCCTAAAAATGCATGGTTTGGACCCCTGGAAATATAACAAAATCCTTACCAAAACATATGAAGGACTCACAGGCATAGCATGCACACAATAATCATGGCAAAAATGACAAAAGTCTAAGATGAACTAGCAGATCTGACAATTAAGTCACGAAGCCCTCTTCTAACAGCATTTCGGGCATCAAGACGAACTCAAATGAAAATGATTCAATGGAATGAAATGATTTAATCATCGAGACGAACATTTTGATATGCTATATGCCCAAATCGGAGCTACGGATGCAAAGTTACGGCAGGTCAAAGTAGGCATAAAAATACTGAGATGAGAGGGGAAAGTCAACCCGAGATTAGGGTTTTTCAGATCTGAGATCTGCACGGATTTCGGAGATGGCCGGATCTACTGTTTACCGCTGGAGTTTCGCTAGAGAGGAAGAAACCGGCCGGAGCTTGGGGAGGCGGCGAGGTGGCCGGGGTGGAGCCCGGCTCCGCCGGCGATGGCGCGGTCGACGAGGCGGCGGGAAGAGCGGGGCCGGCTCGGGCGGCGGCCGGCGACGAGGTCGCCCGGTGACGCGGCGGCTACCGGCGAGGTGAGCGGCGGGCGGCGGAGGCAGCCGACACCGGCGTCGGGGAAGAGGGGCTGTGGAGGCGCGGGCGCTGGGCGGTGGTGGCTTTGGGCTCTCGGGGGCCTGATCAGGGCCTCCAGGGCCGGAGTGGCGGCGAGCGGCGGAAGGCCACGTGGCAGGCGGCGACAGGCGGAGGCGGATTCGGACGTTGTCCGGCTTGTCCGGACACGTCCGGCGGCGGCGGAGAGGGATTTTTTTTAGGGTTGAGGAGGGGGATCCGCGAATTTTTGGAGGGGGTGTATATATAGGCATAGAGGGAGCTAGGAGAGTCCAAATGAGGTGCGGTTTGCGGCCACGCGATCGTGATCAAACGCTCTAGGACATGGAGCAGAGTTAGGTGGGTTTTGGGCCAATTGGAGGGGTGTTGGGCTGCAACACACACGAGGCCTTTTCGGTCCCTCGGTTAACCGTTGGAGTATCAAACGAAGTCCAAATGATACGAAACTTGACAGGCGGTCTACCGGTAGTAAACCAAGGCCGCTTGGCAAGTCTCGGTCCAATCCGGAAACTTTTAATCCCCACACACGAAAGAAAGCTAGAAATGACCACCGGAGGAGAACGAAGCGCCGGAATGCAAAACGGACAACGGGAAAAATGCTCGGATGCATGAGACGAACACGTATGCAAATGCAATGCACATGATGACATGATATGAGATGCATGACAATGACAACCACACACGGAGACAAAACCCGAACCCGAGAAAATAAATATAACTTAACGCCGGAAACGGCAAGAGTTGGAGTACAAATTGGGAAAGTTACATCCGGGGTGTTACAGAAGCCGAGTTGGAGCGGATCAGAGCGGAGGGCACTCGGAGTCCGAGTCAGGGCACGAGTCGGCGTCGGCGACTCAGGGGAGGCAGCTCGCAACTTGTGGTTTGCCAAGGGTGTAGCTGGCGACTTGGCGGCTTGAACCTGCCGCCGCATGGTTCCAGTCCTTTTTCGGGTCAAGATTGCTTTGACCATCCATGTTCGTATATACTTCCTGTTGATGTATGACACCCCGTGATATGCTCTTGTCTTTGTTTGCTTCTTTGTTTGATCATGGCTGGTCAAACTGTTCGGTTTCAGAACTGTCCTTGAGTGTTACTTACCCTCGATTGCTAATGTATATGAATGGTGGCCGTCGACGGCGGCTTACAGGCGCGGTCGCTTGCAAGGCAGAACGGTCTTGAGGTAGTAGATATGCAGGATCCCCAATGGTTTGACCATAGTCTTTGCATGGAAAAAAGGATAACTAGTCCATGATTGCTTCCTTGGCGACTTGTGGTATCTCTGTTAATCTCGGCGATTTGAGGCAACAGAATGAATTAGAACTCTAATTTTCACCAATCACAAATCTATGCCGACGAACTTGATGCTGATGCAGATCTTTTCAGACCGGCTCTTCTTCAACCAGATAATTGCAAACTCCTCAATCCCTGAGAAAGATCCCTCCAAGAACTCAACACCACCGTGCGCAGGTCCCACGGTGGGCGCCAACTATCGTGGAATTGTCACGGCATATGTCCTAGTGTCAGGACTTAGTCGTGAGGCCAACGCATCCATGTGGTAGCTTGAGAGGGGTTGAGCGGAATCGAGAGACGCAACATAAGACAAGGATTTAGACAGCTTCGGGCCCCGGGAAACATCATCCGGTAATAACCCTACATGCTGTTTGTGGCTGGATCTCATTATGCTCATGAGAGAGTCGCCGCATAAGCTGGCTTCCCCTTTGTGTCTAGCCCTAGAGATTATTTTTTGTCCCTCTTTGGGGAGCCCTGCCCCTCCTTATATATGTTGAAGGGGCGGGTTACATGTGGAGTCCTAGTAGGACTAGGACTAGTCTATCCTTTCTCACAAGTTGAATATAAGTTCGGGTCTTGTTTCCTTGTAAAGGAAATATTCGTCATCCCTTTCCTCTTAAGCCGGCCCACCAAAGTATAAGCCAGCCTGCTAGGCCTTGGGCCTTGTCGTCCGTCTGATCCGCCCGCTGGGTCTCCAGTGAGTCACAAGGTCCAGGCGGGTTACATGTAAACTGCCATGTCCGGGCGGATCGCTAGTGAGTCGCCAAGCTCCAGCCAGGTCTCTGGTGAGTCGCCAAGCCCGGTCGGGTCATGATTCCGGCCGGGTCATACCGCGGGGTATATCCCCGACAGGTTTCCTCTCAAATGCAATACCCTATTTCCTAGGGTTCCTGTTCAGGATCTGCTTTTTGAGCACATCGCAGAGGGCCTGATGCCCTTTGAGGCTTTTGTACATGCCTGTCACATACAATTCCTTCAACCCTGCATTTTTGTCAGTGATACTTGTGGTATTCTCTGATGAGGAATTTGTGACCACAAAAATAGTTGAAGAAGTTGCAGCACTATAAGTATTTAAACTTTCACGTGAAGAATTAGCATATTCACATTTGATGCATTTCAAACATGGTGGAATAAATTCTTCCTGAGTGAAACTGATCTGTTGAGCAACCAAAGAATCATTTTCCCTTTGAAGATCATCATGAATCACTCTTAGTTTCTCAAGATCTTGCTTTCTTTGAAGAAATTCATATGAAAGCTTCTCATAATCAGCTAAGAGAGTTTCATGACGGCCTGGAAGGTTATCAAACTTAGACTGAAGACGTTGAAGATCATCAGTTAGAGTTTGAGTTTGATCCATTTACTCACTCAATAGGTCATCACTTTCTTCTAGCAAATTCTGAACCCTTTCCAAAGCCTTTTGTTGCTTAGTGGCAATATTAGCAAGTTTGGAATAGCTAGGTTTGAGATATTCATGAGATTGACCTTCACTAGATTCAGAGGAAGGATATTTGAGTACCTTGGCACATTTTTCCATGAAGCAATAGGTGGGAGAAAAGTCATCATCGCGATCATCTACGGTGTTAGCGTTGCCATTTCCTCACAGTTGAAGATGGACTTGCCAACGAAAGCAATAGCGAGAGCTATGTCGGTGTCAGAACCGTCCGATCTCGGGTCGGGGGTCCCGAACTATGCGTCTGAGGATCGAGGGTAACAAGGGGCAAGGGGGACACGATGTTTACCCAGGTTCGGACCGTCTTAATGGAGGTAAAACCCTGCATCCTGCTTGATTGTATTTGATGAGTATAGGGGTTACAACAGTTGATCTACCTCGAGATCGTAATGGCTAAACCCTAGCTGTCTAGCCTATGAGAATTCTGATCACCTCTATGGATTAATACCCCCAGTTTATATACACACCGGGGGGACCTAGGGTTGTACAGACTCGGTATGTGGGGGTAGGAAATAACATATTTGGACACCAATCTTGCCATCCACGCATAGGGGAGTCCTATCTGTACACGGGGGGGGGGGGGGGGAGTCTTCTGCTTGTATCTTCATGGCCCATTAGTCCGGCCCATATCGAATAACTCAGACACCCGAGGACCCCTTAATCCATGACTCCCTCAGTAGCCCCTGAACCAGTCTTCGATGACGATGCACGGATTGTCTTCGGCATTGCAAGGCGGTTTCCTCCTCTTGAATCCTTTAAAATAGTTCCCTGAACAAAGGAACCGTATCCGGCTCTATATAATTGTTACAACCCTTAGTCACGAAGGCAAGATATCCAAATAAAATAGTGTCCCTTCACTGACAACTTTTTTGGCAAAATGTCATATCTAGCTTTTTAACATTTCGAACTGTTTTCAGCCTCCCGCTTCGCGTTTCGAGGCATAGCCTCCATTGGCACGTCTTGTCAAAACAGAGATTGTGCCCGCCCATTACGGGATCCTCATCAATACAGTTTTGGGTAGTCCAACCGTGCCATTCGCACGATCTCTTCGGGAACTAGCGAGTCTTAAGGCTTGAGGGGGGGGGGTCATTTGGTATTTCACCGCCTATATAAGAGGATAAAGATTCCTTCTATTTTCCCACACATTTCTCCTAGCTCTTGCCTTCCCTTCCTCTGTGCGCCGGCGCCCAAAATCTCAATCTTCCCCACCGCCACCAACCTCCACAACCATGTCTGGATCTGGTTCTAAGGGCAAGTGGGAGGCCTCCTTCGTCACTGAGAAGGACGTCAAGGAGCTCTGGGGCACGGGGTATCTGTCTGCGGACATCACGCACATGCTCCCCAACAAGGGTTACGTCACGCCTACCCCGGAGCCTGGCGAGAGAGTAGTGTTCATACCCACTTCCTCCGCGGGCTAGGGTTTCCTCTTCACCCCTTCGTCCGCGGCCTCATGTTTTATTACGTACTGAATTTCCATGATCTAGCCCCAAACTCCTTCCTCCACATATCGACGTTCATCGTCGTGTGTGAGGCTCTCCTCTGCATCCCACCACACTTCGGCTTATGGCTCAAGGTTTTCAATCTAAAGCCGAAGGTGGTCGACGGGGAGCACGCGGACTGCGGCGGGGCCATGGTGAGCAAACTCCCCAATATTGTCTGGCCCAAAGGGGCGTTCGTGGAGATGGTCAAGGTGTGGCAGCAGAAGTGGTTCTACATCACTAAACCCCGCAATGCTAACTGGGCAGCCACACCCGATTTCAGATCTGGACCCCCCACCAGGCTCACCTCCTGGACCGCTAAAGGCCTTGACTGGGGGTCCACAACGGATGTGCAGATGCTGCAAAAGCGCATCACCAACATGATGGGCAAAAACATCAGTCTCACATATGTGATTCAGGTGATGCTATTCCACCGGAACCTCCCTTGCCAACTCCGGGCCTCTCATATGTGGGAGTTTAATCCGGAGGAGCCATGGACCTTGAAGCACTTCTTCGGCACGACACATGAAGACATTTGGAAGTTGCTCTTCAAGGCCCAAAAAACGTGACCAGAGAAGACCAAAGACATTGGTCTCGACATCGAGAATCCAGCCTCGCCAGTAAGCGTGATTTTCCTGAGTACCTATTCGATAAATAAGTTTAGATATAATGTATTGCTCGTTCTTCGTACAGGGCTGGACGGCAAAGGCAGAGCGGATCAAGTGTCCGGCTCCGCTGCCCAAAGACCCACCCACACCCCAGCTGATAGAGATAATGGTCCCGACGCCCTATCAGGCGTCGGAGAAGAAGGTCAAGAAGAAGAAGGGCAAGGAGACCAAGAGCGGGCCCCGCCACGAAGGTCCTGCGGACGCTGTGTCCGGAGAGACCGAAGCCCCCTCCTCCCATGAGGGAGACGAGGAAGAGGAAGAGGAGGAGGAGGTAGAGAGCGACTCCCCCCGCAAGGGGAGGAGGAAGAAGAGGGCGGCCACCAAAGACCCGCAGGGGGAGGCGACCAAGAGGGGGAAGATGACCCTCCAGGACAGTTCAGACTCAGAAGCCGAACTGGTCCCCAAAAAACCTCCCAGGGCGAAGCCCCTGGCTGAATCATAAGTGTTCAGATACTTACTGTTTATCTTTCAGTCTTCCTATTTTCATCATATAAGTTATCATGCTATGCATCTTTCAGCCCTCCCCGTGATCTCCCGAACACTTCGCTATCGGAGGGGAGTTCTCTGCCACCTGAAATGGCAGAGAGCGAGACGCCGCCACGAGCCCCCTCGCCAACCATCATGGATGATACCGAGGTGTTATCCCGAAGGACCTCTCCAGGCCGCGGAGGGGCGGGCGAGGCTATCGAGAAGGCACCCGAGGGTAATACCTCGATCGCCAAAGACATAGGGGAGTCTACCCCTATGGCAACCGTCGGTGGGGACCGTAAACAATCTGGGACCTAGCCGGACACTCTCCCGGAGACCAATGTGGCCCCGGGATCAGGCGAGCAGCCCCTTCGAAGGAGGGGGGCAGCAACTCCATCGGCGACCTCCACTAATCTGTAGGCGCCGAACATTCTAGTGGAAGTACTGCAACATGCTTCTAATACATCTCCAACGTATCTATAATTTATGAAGTATTCATGCTATTATATTATCAACCTTGGATGTTTTATATGCATTTATATGCTATTTTATATGGTTTTTGGGACTAACCTATTAACCTAGAGCCCAGTGCCAGTTTCTGTTTTTCCTTGTTTTTGAGTTTTACAGAAAAGGAATATCAAACGGAGTCCAATTGATGTGCCAATTTTTGACGATTTTTATGGACCAAAAGAAGACCCCGGAGTAAAAGAGTTGGGCCAGAAGAGTCCCGGGATGTCCGCGAGGGTGGGGGGCACGCCCACCCCCTGGGCGTGGGCCCCTGCCTCGTGGATGCCTCAGGCACCTCCTTGACGTGAGACCGATGCCAAAAATTCCTATAAATACAGAAACCTCGGAAAATTAACCTAGATCGGGAGTTCCGCCGCCAGAAGCCTCTGTAGCCACCGAAAACCAATCTAGGCCCTCTCTGCCACCCTGCCGGAGGGGGCCGTCATCACCGGAGGGCATGGAGGAGGATCTCGGAGGGGCCATCATCACCATGAAGGCCAAGGACCAAAGGTAGAACCTCTCCCCATCTAGGGGGAGGCCATGGAGGAGGAAGCACAAGGGGGAGAACCTCTCCTCCTCTCTCTCGGTGGCACCGGAGTGCCATCGGGAGGGGAATCATCGCCCCGGTGATCGTCTTCATCAACATCACCATCATCATCATCACCCTCATCTCTTTTATGCGGTCCACTCTCCCGCACCCCGCTGTAATTCCTACTTGAACATGGTGCTTTATGCCACATATTATGATCCAATGATGTGTTGCCATCCTATGATGTTTTGAGTAGATATCTTTTGTCTTTGGGTTGATTGATGATCTAGATTGGTATGAGTTGTATGTTTTACTTTGATGCTGTCCTATGGTTCCCTCCGTGTCGCACAAGCGTGAGGGGTTCCCGCTGTAGGGTGTTGCAATACGTTCAGGATTCGCTTATAGTGGGTTGGTGAGTGACTGAAACACAAACCCGAGTAAGGGGGTTGTTGCGTATGGGAATAAAGAGGACTTGATGCTTTAATGCTATGGTTGGGTTTTACCTTAATGATCTCTAGTAGTTGCGGATGCTTGCTAGAGTTCCAATCATAAGTGCATATGATCCAAGCAGAGAAAGTATGTTAGCTTATGCCTCTCCCTCATATGAAACTGCAATAGTGATTACCGGTCTTGTTAACGATTGCCTAGGACAATTCCGCACACCGATCCACCATTATTCCACACTCGCTATTTATAATATTTAGTAATATATTCTAACTTCATGATAACAACACCTACTTTTATATTTTAGCTCTCCGATATCATACAAAGTTATATTCTTCATACCCACAACCTAGTTTTATTTCTCGTTGCCAGTTGGAAGCAAACGTTCGGTGTACGTAGAGTCGTATCAGTGGCAGATAGGGCTTGAGAGAATATTGATCTTACCTTTAGCTCCTTGCGGGTTCGACACTCCATACTTATCACTTCCACCTTTGGAAATTGCTACGATGATTCCTTGCACTTGGGGATTATCAGCTTCAATCATGGAGGAGCACCGCACCCTGATGGGTGCGGTAGTAGAGAAGGTTCAATCCACCAAGAGCGGACTGAACAAAGCTTTTACCAGCCTACTAACAGGCTTCAGGGTATGCAACGTAATGCTCTAGACGCTTTTTTCATATAAAGGAATATACCTGTGCATAGATAGTATCCCCTGAGACTCTGCCTGGTTTTAAGAAAAGCCAGACAGAGGATACACATAGTATTTGGTAGAGCTAACATACTTGTCTATTTTGTAACAGGCTTCCTTGTTGGTGGCAACCGCCCAGGCCACCGAAGTTTCCTAACTCAATCAGAAACTGAAGTTGGCCGATGAAGAAATCGACCACGTTAACAAGCGGGTCGATGAACTCATGAAATGCTTTTTGTTTATGGGCATAGTTGGTGTAACCGAGGTTGAGACCCTCAAAGGCGCCCTTGCCCAAGCCTAAAAATAGGCGAAGGCAAACAAGGCAGCCGCTGACAAAGCGGCTGCAGAGTTGAAGACCGAACAGGCCGCTCGCCGACAACATGAAGGTCAGCTGGCCAAGGTCAAGCAGGAGCTAAAGGATGCCATTTTCAAGTGCGAGGGTTTGGAAGAGAAGGCTTTGGCTCAATCGCCCGAACTGGCCAAAGCTCTTCAAGATGCTAAGGCGGCACGAGTCGAGTCCCAAAGTACTCGCGAGGCGATCCACCAGGCGAAGCAAATAGCAGCTGGTAAGGCCTTTCTTTTGCAGAGTATTTTTGGTGGTCAGCGGTATGCGTTACTCACATGGCTGTGGAGTTCTCTAGACGCATTTGCGGATCTTCCAAGGAGTGTCGCTGATGTCGCATAGTTCTTCCGAGCCTAGGAGGGGAACTCGACCGAGAGGCTGTTTTGGTCGCAGTTTCTTGTGCCAGAGCATACGACGCCTCTGAACGACCAGATGAAGCAGCTGATGGAGCTGCATAGGATGGCCGGCCAAGCCATGAAGGATCTAATAGTCCAGCTTTGGCCAGCTGCTACCTCTTGAGCACTGCGTTGGGTTTCCCTTGAAGAGGAAAGGGTGATGCAACAAAGTAGCGTAAGTATTTCCCTCAGTTTTTGAGAACCAAGGTATCAATCCAGTAGGAGACTACACGCAAGTCGCCTCACAGCTACACAAACAAATAAGAACCTTGCAACCAACGCGATAAAGGGGTTGTCAATCCCTTCACGGCCACTTGCAAAAGTGAGATCTGATAGAGATAATAAGATAAATATTTTTGGTATTTTTATGATATAGATTGAAACTAAAGATTGCAAAGTAAAATAGATTGGAAATTTATATGATGGAAAATAGACCCGGCGGCCAAAGGTTTCACTAGTGGCTTCTCTCAAAATAGTATAAGTATTACGGTGGGTGAACAAATTACTGTCGAGCAATTGATAGAAAAGTGCATAATTATGAGAATATCTAGGCATGATCATGTACATAGGCATCGCGTCCGCGACAAGTAGACCGAAACGATTCTGCATCTACTACTATTACTCCACACATCGACCGCTATCCAGCATGCATCTAGAGTATTAAGTTCATAAGAACAGAGTAATGCATTAGGCAAGATGACATGATGTAGAGGTATAAACTCAAGCAATGTGATATAAACCCTATCTTTTTATCCTCGATGGCAACAATACAATACGTGCCTTGCTGCCCCTGCTATCACTGGGAAAGGACACCACAAGATTAAACCCAAAGCTAAGAACTTCTCCCATTGCAAGAAAGATCAATCTAGTAGGCCAAACCAAACTGATAATTCAAAGAGACTTGCAAAGATAAAAAATAATACATAAAAGAATTCAGAGAAGAACCAAATATTGTTCATAGATAATCTTGATCATAAACCCACAATTCATCGGATCCCGACAAACACACCACAAAAAGAATTACATCGAATGGATCTCCAAGAAGATCGAGGAGAACTTTGTATTGAGATCCAAAGAGAGAGAAGAAGCCATCTAGCCAATAACTATGGACCCGAAGGTTTGTGGTAAACTACTCACACATCATCGGAGAGGCTATGGTGTTGATGTAGTAGCCCTCCGTGATCGATTCCCCATCCGGCGGAGCTCCGGAAATGGCCCCAAGACGGGGTCTCTTGGGTACAGAAGGTTGCATCGGTGGAAATAGGGTTTCGTGGTACTCTCGGAAGTTTTCAGGGTATATGAGTATATATAGGTGAAAGAAGTCGGTCAGGGGAGCCACGAGGGGTCCACGAGGGTGGGGGCGCCTCCCTGCCTCGTGGCCTCCTCGATGCTTCCTTGACGTCCACTCCAAGTCTCCTGGATTGCGTTTGTTCCAAAAATCACTCTCCCGAAGGTTTCATTCCGTTTGGATTCCGTTTGATATTCCTTTTCTGCGAAACACTGAAATAAGCAAAAAACAACAATTTGCATTGGGCCTTTGGTTAGTAGGTTAGTCCCAAAAATAATATAAAAGTGTATAATAAATCCCATTAAACATCCAAAACAGATAATATAATAGCTGTAACATCCCAAATTTTCAATTTGGAATGTTATACATAGATCATTCTTGCATATCATATTTTATTGCATTTCGTCTCGCGATCCTCGAAATCCTAAGAAACTCAAGGACCCTCGGAGAGAGTTGGGGATTTCCCCGGTTTTCATATTTGATTTTTATCAAATATTGAAACGAGGATTTTTGGTTTTAATTATTTTTCTCTTCAAAAATATTTCATATTAAAATATATGAGAGGAGATGATATGACTTCTCCAAGATAATTGAAATATTGGAGGAAAAATATTAAAATCAAATATTTGTTTTTATTTGAAGTTTATTGCAATATGGTTTGCATTAGAAAAATTGCACGTTTGTCAAAATTGCATTTTAGGGCCAAGAAAATGTTCATCTCGTTCTAAATATTTCATTTAGATGGTGAAAATTTGTTTTGGCATTTTTAGATTTTTATTTTATTTCCTAGGATTTTTTTTCTGTTCGGCAGAATTGTTTAAAAAAATCCCCAGGCGCCGACTGGGCCGAAACCCAGCCGGGCCGGCCCACTCCCTCCCGCGCGTCGTCTCCCTCCTGGAGACCGGCCGCGCCGCGCCGCTGCCGACTCGGAGGAGTCCGAGCCGGACTCCCCTCCCCCGTCGCCCTTGCCCCCTCCCCAAGCCACCCCTCTCCTTAAATACCCAGCCCCCACCGCCACCGCCGCCTCGCCCCGCCCGCAGCCGCAGCCGACGCCGCCCGCTGCCGCGCCTCGCTGCACCGCCTCGCCCCGCCGTCGCCGCCGCGTCTTGCCGGACCGACGAGGTAGCCGTTGCCACCGTTTTTTTAAAGAAAACCGATCTGGTTTTTTAAGAAAACCCTAGTTCATTTTTTCGGTTCGCCGGTTTTCCCGGTTTTTCTTTTTAGCGTACATTCGTCCGTACATTCGTTTTAACGAACGGTTTTTGCACGTTATTTACACACAACGAACGCTCGTCCGTTAGCCTGTTCGTCAGTTTTCTTTTATCGGATTTTTCCGCGGTTATTTCTGATCGCAATTTCTGATCTGATTTTCGTTCTAGTTTATCTTTTCGCTCGTTTGTCGGAATCAGGCGATTCAAGCGCCTAGATCTTCGTCTCGAGACCCTCTTTCTGTTTAACCAACTTGAAAAAGTTTTTGATACTGTAAAATTTGACCTAGGTCCAGATTAGTAAACGAATCTTGTTTCTTTTGCCGTTTGAGTTTCGTTGCTCCGTTCGATTTGATTCTTTTTGCAAACCGGAGTTCTTAAGTTGAACTTTCTGGTTAGGTCTTCTTATTTGAGATTTACCCGTGCTTCTTTGCTTGATTGCTTATGTATGCTATTGTTTGTTTGCGATAGAATTCTCAGAGTGCGAAGCGTGTTATTTGGAGTCTCTAGGTTTCGCGGATCCTCAGCAAGGCAAGTAACACTTTGATCATACCCCTTTATCACCCAGTGTTTATGGATTAGTTCCAATCCTCAAACATTGCATGGTTAGGATGTTATTAACATGTGGGTTGGGAAGTAGTTGATGAGGTAGAACCTATTGCCCTGTTATATTCAAACCTTGGGAGTTACTTATACGAATTGCTTATATTGCTATGCTATGCTCGTAGACGTGGTTTGGGTGAGTGAAATCCATGACAGATGTGAGATTGTTAATTATGGTTCAACTAAAGGTGGCAACTTGAATACACATCTGGGTGGATTGAGGCACCTGGAGTACCCAGTGTTGCCTGTATTTTCGGAAATCCCGGGGTTACGTGTGATTTTTCCTATGGACCGCCACCCAGGCTCAGCGAGAAATGAGATGATTCATGCTAGAAACTTCCATGTGTAGCCACAAGCTATTATGGACTCTAGCATAGTTGAGTAAGTTATGTGAAGCTCTTGAAGAGGTGGATCAGCAGGTAGTGGGTTGTAGGTTTGGTATGGTCTGCCCGGAGTAGAGAGTTAATGTTCTTGAAAGACTGTGCCTCGGTCATCCGTTTCTCAAACACCCTGTAGTGCGAGAAACCCAATAGAGGCGATCGAGTCTTGTGGGGAAAAGTGCGCAAATCTCTGCAGAGTGTACAAACTAATCATGGTTATTCGTGTCCCCGGTTATGTACATCTTGAATATCTAGTACTTGGAGTATCTTAAGTATCTCATCACTCTAAATTAATATTGTTGGATTGTTAATTACCTTAATTGGGATTGAGTTGGAGGAACCTTCTCAATGATGTTCCAACTACCATGATAGTTAAAAAAAATCTATTCCTTTGTTGTAGGAAAAAATTGGCCTTTCGCAAAAACTGTAACCATAGAGCTTTCCACCAACCAAATATGCATGTAGTGATAGCATTATTCTGTTCTTGCTCTACTGTGTTACTTTGCCAGCATATTCCATGTGCTGACCCGTTTTCAGGCTGCAACGTATTATGTTGCAGACTTTTCAGACGAGGAGTAAGGTTCATTAGGTCGTTGCCGTGCAGCTCAGCTATGCCGTTGGAGTTGATGGACTCACTTTATCTTCCAAGCCTTCCGCTGTTATCATATTTGATGGCCTTAAGCCATATTTATTGTAATAAGTTCTCTTTGGAGACATTCGATGTAATAAGTGTGTGATTGCTACTCTGTTATAAATCCTCAAGTGCTGTGTGTGTGTCAGCATTACCGATCCATGGTTGACACTGAAGCACAGAGACTTGACCGTTTGAGGTCGAGTCGCTACAAGATGGTATCAGAGCAGACGCTGAGTGTAGGACACGACCACTAAGCTAAAGCCATAGATCACTATTCTCTTCTCATTTCTGACTCCTCTCCATTTTCCACTCTTTAGGATGGCGGATGCAAGGAATAAGTTTGCATAACCGTATGAAGAAGCACCTTTTGGACGACACTTGAAGGAAGTCACTAGGTACCTGAACATAGGAATACCAAGCTTCACCGGGACCTACAACGCCACTTTACCAAAAGAGGGGCGATGGATGATTCAAGTTCAAGTTCCAGGAAGGACATTCACGCCAGTCACTAAACCCATAGAGTTTTCCTTTGATGCACCAACCTGGAGTCTAGGAAAAAGTATGGCAGCTCACATCACCATGGGACGCATTGGAGAAGTTTACCAAAAGGAGCTTAAGGATACTATCTACCAGATCTGTGGACGCCAAGATGAGCAATGGGAGATGATCAGCATCAGGAAGGATAGGTCAATTGCAGCTTTCATCCAGGAACTAAACCAGCACATTCGACGCCAGGAGAATCAGTGTGCGCAGGCATGATAAATCTGAAGAAGGCGATGACCAGGATCACGGAACTGGAGGAAGAACTCAAGGCTACACGTGAAGATTATGAGGAGGAAATCGTCGTACTAGTGGAGAAGAATGATGGCTTGATTAAGAAGATCGGAATATTCATGGGAGACCCCACAGCAGTAGAAGAAGACGAAGAACCCAAGGAGATTCACCCGAAAGACTACATCATCATCGACGACACCGACTCCGACCTTAGCGATGATGACTTTGAAGACGAAGCTGGAGCAGATATCATGGAGTCTTCAATCGAGGAATATTTTTAGTAGACCACCACATCAATAGTAGTATTCCACCATGTAAATAGAGTAGTCCGAGCACTTTTGCGATAGTTCTAGACCGATTGTATGCCCTTGCTTGATTGATTGAGTGAAATGATTGTGTTTGTCTCATGTGAATATGGGTAGTGCTTTCTCATTAGACCTCATTCTATTCTAATCTCTCCCCTCTAAACCCATCAGATGCCTCCGAGACATGACCCCTGATTTGCTTTCCCACCGAAGCTCACTCAGTTAATCCAGCAACAGAATACCCTGATGCAGTTGTTAGTTCAGAACCAAGGCAACAACAACAACAACAACAATCCACCACCACCACCACCAGTTGACAATGTAGGACCTAGAAGTAGATGTGTCTAGAGGGGGGGTGATTAGACACTTAGTGCTAAAGTTGCAATTTTTAGGCCTTTTTGGTTTGAGTGGAGTTTTAGGCACAATTTCAACATACACAATACATATCAAGCAAGCATGCAAAGAGTATATGAGGAGCGGAATATAAAGCATGCAACTTGCAAGAATGTAAGGGGAAGGGTTTGGAGAATTCAAATGCAATTGGAGACACGGATGTTTTTCCCGTGGTTCGGACAGGTGGTGCTATCCTACATCCATGTTGATGGAGACTTCAACCCACGAAGGGTAATGGTTGCGCGAGTCCATGCAGGGCTCCACCCACAAAGGGTAACGGTTGCGCGAGTCCACGGAGGGCTCCACCCACGAAGGGTCCACGAAGAAGCAACCACCCACAAAGGGTCCATGAAGTAGCAACCTTGTCTATCCCACCATGGCCATCGCCCACGAAGGACTTACCTCACTAGCGGTAGATCTTCACGAAGTAGGCGATCTCCTTGCCCTTACAAACTCCTTGGTTAAACTCCACAATCTTGTCGGAGGCTCCCAAGTGACACCTAGCCAATCTAGGAGACACCACTCTCCAAGAAGTAACAAATGGTGTGTAGGTAATGAACTCCCTGCTCTTGTGCTTCAAATGATAGTCTCCCCAACACTCAACTCTCTCTCATAGAATTTGGATCTGGTGGAAAGAAGGTTTGAGTGGAAAGCAACTTGGGGAAAGCTAGAGATCAAGATTCATATGGTAGGAATGGAATATCTTGGTCTCAACACATGAGTAGGTGGTTCTCTCTCAGAACATATGAGTTGGAATTGTGTATGTGTTCTGATGGCTCTCTCCACGAATGAAGAGGAGGTGGAGGGGTATATATAGCCTCCACACAAAATCCAACCGTTACACACAGTTTTCCAATCTCGGTGGGACCGAATCAACAAACTCGGTCGGACTGAAAAGGTAAACCTAGTGACCGTTAGAGATTTTCGGTGGGACTGACATGCAACTCGGTGGGACCGATATGGTTAGGGTTTGGGCATAACGTAATCTCGGTGAGACCGATTACACAAACTCGGTGAGACCGAATTCGGTAATTAGCTAACCAGAGAGTTGGTCAGGCAAACTCGGTGTGACCGATTTGCTCTTTCGGTGAGACCGAAAAGTTACAAAAAGGAAACACTGAATTTACATTGCAATCTCAGTGGGACCGATCCGCTTTTTCGGTGTGACCGAAAAGTTACGAAAGGGAAACAGAGAGTTTGCAATCCCATCTTGGTGAGACCGAGATCCCTATCGGTAGAACCGAATTGCTAGGGTTTGGCAGTGGCTTATGACAAGTGAAACTCGGTGGCGCCGGATAGAAAGAATCGGTAGGACCGAGTTTGGCTTTGGGTTTAGGTCATATGTGGAAGTGGGAAAGTAGCTGAGGATTTTGGAGCATATCATTAAGCACATGAAGCAAGAGGCTCATTAAGCAACACCTCATCCCTCCTTGATAGTATTGGCTTTTCCTATGGACTCAATGTGATCTTGGATCACTAAAATGTAAAATGAAGAGTCTTGAGCTTGAAGCTTTAGCCAATCCTTTGTCCTTAGCATCTTGAAGGAGTTCCCACAACCTTTAGTCCATGCCACTCCATTGTTGAACTTATCTGAAACATGCTAGATAGAAATGTTAGTCCAACAAGAGATATGTTGTCATCAATTATCAAAAGCACTTAGGGAGCACTTGTGCTTTCAATCTCCCCCTTTTTGGTAATTGATGGCAACATACATCAAAGCTTTAGATAAAGATATAAAGAACAACAAGTAAAGCTTTGGAAGGACATGTAACAAGCATAGGCTCCCCCTACATGTATGCACTCATCTAAATATGAAATATAGAGACATGTGAGAGCATAACCATGACAGAGTAGGCAATGTGTTACATGTATCTTGCCATATGCATCAGAGCAAAAGATTATCAAGGAAAATACCTTCATGCTCATGAGTCCTTCTTGCAAACAGTATGTACATAAGCAAGAGATCCTCATACTCATGATTTTGATGCATATACTTACCTTGTGGTCTTGAGTTGGCTTAGGATGGAATGAACCTGCACAAACAAGGTTAGATAACACAGGTACATCCACTAGCCAGAGCAAACAAGAGAAACCACAAGAATATCAAGACTGGGATGACATGTAGAGAGTGAGTACAAGGTACCACATTGAATTCAACATGTCCCCAAGAGTAAAGATATGCAATGAATTTGACTGATTTCTTTCCCTTAGGTGTCTTGCTCCCCCTGAATCTTACATGGGATATTGGGAGAAGATAGGAAACAGAAAATCAGAGCTGAAGGATACAACTGGATAGAGCTTAATGCAAATAAGCGTATATGAACATGTATTTCCCCCAAAAAGACATGTGACATCTCTCCTCTTGAACATCAAGCTTTTGGGATCCTTGAGTATTTTCTCTCCCTGGAAATCTCTCTCTCCCCCTTAATAACATCTGGGATCCTTGAGACTTTCTCTCCCCCTTGAGCTTCCCTTAACAACATCTGGGATCCTTGAGACTTTCTCTCCCCCTTGAGCTTTGATGTGATCTCTTTCTCCCCCTTTGACATCAATTTCCAAGAAGGGCTTTCTGGAATCCGTCGTATAGGTTTGGTCCTTGAGACTCAGCACAAAGCAAAGGATAAAATTGTGATGCTTGTAGAGGACAAGATTCATTGAGTGGAGCTGGATCAGAAGAAATGTAGAACAAGTGGCAAACTGTTTTTCTGATTGCAAAGTCGGTGGCACCGAGTGGCATATTTCGGTGGTACCGAAAAGATTCGGTTGGACCGAAAATTGCAATTCGGTGAAACCAAGTTTACACAGAGAAAAACACTTGTCACCTCAGCTCACTAGACATGTAGGATCTCACAAAGATTTGCAATGAATTAGCTAAAAGATTTGCAAGGAATTTGATGCAGAAATATGCAGAACAAAAATCAAAAAGAAAAGAATGAAAGTTTCTAGATGAAGTTTTTTTTTGTTTGAAAAAGAAAGAAGCAAATATGCAAGGGACAAATGCAATAACTCAGAAAAGAACACAAGAGAAGTTCATCTAGAATTGGGCGGTGACATAGTCACCTATGTTAGAGTATATTGACTTAGGAGTTAAGTGAGGACACTTGATCATAGGTCATACTCATCGTTTAAGCTCAAAATGGGGTTACCATTTTTTGTTTAAGCATCTTGATGTATTCACATCTTGTTGAGTTGCTTTGACTCATGTCTTGGAGTAAAGCTTCTCTAAGATGGAATAACATACCTTGGGTGGTGGTGTGGTTCTTGCTCATGTAGTTGAACTTGTGTGGGTGCTCAAGGTTGATGTAGCTCATCAAGAGTTGGGAGCACCACTTGGAGTTTGAGTTCATCTACCTACATGGGTTAGTTCTTGCAAGGAAGAGCACTTGTGTATCCAAAAATGACAATCATGAATCTCAACATAGAGTTTGTCAAAGGATAAGTTTGAATGGTTTTGTGCTTCCTTGTCTTCAACCACCATTGTGTAGAGTCTTGGTGATGTAGAGATTTCTCAAGATGTGAGTGAGTCACAATCTCATGGAATTAGATTCAACCAAGCACCTACATGGGTTAGACAACATGCAAGGTGCAAATATATCCAAGACATAAGATAGTTATCATAAGAGATATATCATGGATTAGTCATAAGCTCATGTCTTGCATGTATCCAATGGAGTTTCTACTCCAAGTTCGAAGCATCAATGATGTTCAATTCTCCTCTCAACCTGCAAAACACTTTCTCATCAAGAGGTTTAGTAAATATATCCGCTAATTGCTTATCGGTGCGAACGTGCTTAAGATTAATGTCACCCTTAGCAACATGATCTCGAATGAAATGATGACGAACTTCAATATGCTTAGTTCGAGAATGTTGTACAGGATTATGACCAATTTTGATAGCACTTTCATTGTCACAAAGTAGTGGAACATGTTTCACATAGGTCCCATAATCTTTAAGAGTTTGGGTCATCCAAAGTAATTGAGCACAACATGAACCAGCGGCAATGTATTCTGCTTCGGCGGTGGATAAGGATACCGAGTTTTGTTTCTTGGAAGACCAAGACACAAGAGATCTACCAAGAAATTGACAAGTACCCAAAGTGGACTTTCTATCAACCTTGTCTCCGGCATAATCCGAGTCGGAATAGCCAACAAGATCAAAAGAAGACCTCTTAGGATACCAAATGCCAAAATTTGGTGTATGGATTAAATATCTCACCATCCTTTTCACGGCCTTAAGATGACATTCTTTAGGAGCAGCTTGATATCGTGCACACATGCACACACTTAGCATAATATCAGGACGTGAAGCACATAGGTATAACAATGAACCAATCATAGAGCGATAAACCTTTTGATCAACCGGTTCACCATCTTTGGTCAAATCATTATGTCCACTAGTAGGCATGGGTGTAGACATACCTTTGCATTCTTGCATATTGAACTTCTTGAATAAGTCCTTGGTGTACTTTGTTTGAGAGACAAATGTACCTTCCTTAGTTTGCTTGATTTGAAAACCGAGAAATAATTTGAGTTCACTCATCATAGACATCTCAAACTTCTCTGACATTAGCTTTCCAAACTTTTCACTAAAGAGAGGGTTAGTTGAACCAAATATGATATCATCAACATAAATTTGGCATACAAATAGTTCTCCATTAACCCTTTTAGTAAAAAGAGTAGAATCAATTTTACCAATTTCAAAGCCACTTGTAATGAGGAACTTGGTCAAGCATTTATACCATGCTCTAGGAGCTTGTTTAAGACCATAAAGAGCTTTGTGAAGTTTGTAAACATGATTTGGTTTCTTAGGATTGATAAAACCGTGAGGTTGTTTGACATAAACTTCCTCCTCTATTTCACCATTTAGAAAAGCACTTTTAATGTCCATTTGGTACAAGGTGATATTATGGTGATTAGCATAGGCAAGTAAGATGCGAATGGACTCAAGTCTAGCAACGGGAGCATATGTCTCACCATAGTCCATACCTTCGACTTGTGTGTATCCTTGGGCGACGAGACGTGCTTTGTTGCGAACCACTTGTCCATCTTCATCTTGCTTGTTGCGAAACACCCATTTGGTACCAATGATGTTGTGGTTGTTGTCGGGCTTCTCAACCAATGTCCAAACTTGGTTTCTCTCAAAATTGTGTAGCTCTTCATGCATAGCGTTTATCCAATCCGGATCTTCCAATGCTTCTTCAACCTTCATAGGTTCAATGCTAGAGATGAATGAATAGTTTTCACAAAAGTTAGCTAAACGAGTTTTTGAGCGAGTGATTCTCCCGGTTTGTATATCATTGAAGATTTGCTCGACGGGATGATCTTTGGCAATTATTGCTCGAACTCGTGAGAGCTTTTGCTTGGGTCTTTGTTGAACATCTTCTTCATCTTGTTCTTCTTCTTGGTCTTCTTCATTATTGACGTTGTCGTTCTCTTGTCGTGGTGGAGAAGGAGGTTGTTGATGTTCGTCTTGATGTATTTCCTCGTTTTCTTCATCTTGGTGTGTCCCACTTGTGGATGCTTCCATGTCAATTCTTGGTTCACCTTGTCGTGAAGTAGAAGCTTCCACTTGGACGGATGAAGTACTCTCCTTCACCTCCGTTGGACGAATTTTGCCAATGGACAAGTCTTGGATTGCTTCTGAAGGGTCTTTGTCTCCTACATCAATTGGCAATTGCTCTACTTGCGAGCCATTAGATTCATCAAACTTCACATCTACCGTCTCTTCAACCTTTCGGGTGAAATTGTTGTAGACACGGTAAGTGTGAGAGTTTGAGCCATAACCAAGTAGAAAACCTTCATGAGATTTAGGAGCAAACTTTGAACGATGATGCTTATCAAGAATGTAGCACTTTGAGCCGAATACTCGAAAGTATCCAACTTGGGGTTTGTTACCCGTGAGAAGCTCGTATGCCGTCTTGCCGAGTAGCTTGTGAAGATATAAGCGATTTGTTGCGTGACAAGCTGTCTCAACCGCTTCTGCCCAAAAGTGCTTCGGTGTCTTGTATTCATCAAGCATCGTTCTTGCCATTTCGATGAGCGTCCGGTTCTTCCTCTCAACGACTCCATTTTGTTGAGGTGTGTACGTAGCCGAGAACTCATGTGAAATCCCTTCTTCGTCAAGAAAGGTGTCCACATTTGTGTTCTTGAACTCCGTTCCGTTGTCACTCCGAACCTTCTTGATCTTCATGTCAAACTGATTTTGGGCCTTCCTAGCGAAGTTTCTGAAGATCTTCTGGACCTGCGACTTGTCATTAAGAAAGAACACCCATGTAAATCTTGAAAAATCATCAACTATAACTAGACCAAAAGAATTTCCACCAAGACTCTTGTAGGCGTTGGGACTAAAAAGATCCATATGAAGTAGCTCGAGTGGCCTCCTTGTGGTCATGATGTTCTTCACGGGATGTCTTCCTCCAACCTGTTTACCTGCTTGACAAGCACTGCAAAGTCTATCCTTATCAAATATGACATCGTTAACTCCAAGGATATGATTTCCTTTAATAAGCTTGTCAAGGTTTCTCATGCCAACGTGACCTAGTCGTCTATGCCACAACCAACCTTTTGAGGATTTAGCAACAAAGCAAGTTTTAGGTTGTGCCTTTTTAGAGAAATCGACAATGTAAAGATCACCTCTACGCATACCGGTAAAGACCATTTTATGATTGTCTCGACGAAATACTTGGCAATCTACCTCGGTAAATAGGACATCCAAACCGAAATCAGCAAGTCTAGATACTGAAAGTAAGTTGTAGCCAAGAGATTCAACGAGCATGACATTTTGAATGGAACTATCATGTGAGATGGCCACCTTACCAAGGCCAACCACTTTACCCTTTGAATTATCACCAAAGGTGACATATTTTTGAGGGCCGTCATTTTCAGCAAGCTCACGGAACATCTCTTCATCTCCAGTCATATGATCAGTACATCCACTATTAATAACCCATTCCTTTCCTCCTGGCGCATATCCCTGAAGATTTGCCGTAAGACCAAAATGTCTCACTGCATCATCAAGATCGAAGTCACTATCATCATCATCATCATAGTATCCATGTTCATCATGATCTTGTGACTCATCATTTCCTAGAGAGGATAATTCATTAGATAAATGATCATCAAAGTGGTCACTTTTATGAATTCTTATAGCTTCGAATATGATATCACTAATGATTCCAACATCTCCTTTAGCATGCTTAAGATTGGTAAGTTCAAATAGACAATTACCAAAACTAGGATCACTAGAGTTCATCTTACTCAAGGCAATAGATTTATGGAGAATTTCATCCAAAGTTTTCAAGGAATGATCGGGAAATCGTTCCTCAAGAAATTTCCATATAGTATAGGCACAATTAAGAGTAGGCAAACTAGCAATCAAATTTTTGGGCAATCCTCTAATGATGAGCTCAATAGTTCTAAGATTGCGAATCATGTCAATATCTTCATCTAGGGTAGGATGCAAAGGATCAATATGAGGTGCACAAGGACTAGCAATATACTTGTTCAAATGATATTGATTGAAGATTACAAGCATCTCATTTTTCCACTCATGAAAATACTCTCCATCAAGAATGGGCACTCTATGTCTAAGACTCCCTAAAGTAGACACATCCATCTTCCTCCGATGGTGATTAAACCAAGGCAATGGAGACCAATGCTCTGATACCACTTGTAGGACCTAGAAGTAGATCTGTCTAGAGGGGGGGTGATTAGACACTTAGTGCTAAAGTTGCAATTTTTAGGCCTTTTTGGTTTGAGTGGAGTTTTAGGCACAATTTCAACATACACAATACATATCAAGCAAGCATGCAAAGAGTATATGAGCAGCGGAATATAAAGCATGCAACTTGCAAGAATGTAAGGGGAAGGGTTTGGAGAATTCAAACGCAATTGGAGACATGGATGTTTTTCCCGTGGTTCGGATAGGTGGTGCTATCCTACAGCCACGTTGATGGAGACTTCAACCCACGAAGGGAAACGGTTGCGCGAGTCCACGGAGGGCTCCACCCACAAAGGGTAACGGTTGCGCGAGTCCACGGAGGGCTCCACCCACGAAGGGTCCATGAAGAAGCAACCACCCACAAAGGGTCCACGAAGTAGCAACCTTGTCTATCCCACCATGGCCATCGCCCACGAAGGACTTGCCTCACTAGCGGTAGATCTTCACGAAGTAGGCGATCTCCTTGCCCTTACAAACTCCTTGGTTAAACTCCACAATCTTGTCGGAGGCTCCCAAGTGACACCTAGCCAATCTAGGAGACACCACTCTCCAAGAAGTAACAAATGGTGTGTAGGTAATGAACTCCCTGCTCTTGTGCTTCAAATGATAGTCTCCCCAACACTCAACTCTCTCTCATAGAATTTGGATCTGGTGGAAAGAAGGTTTGAGTGGAAAGCAACTTGGGGAAAGCTAGAGATCAAGATTCATATGGTAGGAATGGAATATCTTGGTCTCAACACATGAGTAGGTGGTTCTCTCTCAGAACATATGAGTTGGAATTGTGTATGTGTTCTGATGGCTCTCTCCACAAATGAAGAGGAGGTGGAGGGGTATATATAGCCTCCACACAAAATCCAACCGTTACACACAGTTTTCCAATCTCGGTGGGACCGAATCAAAAAACTCGGTCAGACCGAAAAGGTAAACCTAGTGACCGTTAGAGATTTTCGGTGGGACTGACATGCAACTCGGTGGGATCGATATGGTTAGGGTTTGTGCATAACGTAATCTCGGTGAGACCGATTACACAAACTCGGTGAGACCGAATTCGGTAATTAGCTAACCAGAGAGTTGGTCAGGAAAACTCGGTGGGACCGATTTGCTCTTTCGGTGAGACCGAAAAGTTACAAAAAGGAAACACTGAATTTACATTGCAATCTCGGTGGGACCGATCCGCTCTTTCGGTGTGACCGAAAAGTTACGAAAGGGAAACAGAGAGTTTGCAATCCCATCTCGGTGAGACCGAGATCCCTATTGGTAGAACCGAATTGCTAGGGTTTGGCAGTGGCTTATGACAAGTGAAACTCGGTGGCGCCGGATAGAAAGAATCGGTAGGACCGAGTTTGGCTTTGGGTTTAGGTCATATGTGGAAGTGGGAAAGTAGCTGAGGATTTTGGAGCATATCATTAAGCACATGAAGCAAGAGGCTCATTAAGCAACACCTCATCCCTCCTTGATAGTATTGGCTTTTCCTATGGACTCAATGTGATCTTGGATCACTAAAATGTAAAATGAAGAGTCTTGAGCTTGAAGCTTTAGCCAATCCTTTGTCCTTAGCATCTTGAAGGAGTTCCCACAACCTTTAGTCCATGCCACTCCATTGTTGAACTTATCTGAAACATGCTAGATAGAAATGTTAGTCCAACAAGAGATATGTTGTCATAAATTATCAAAACCACTTAGGGAGCACTTGTGCTTTCAGACAACTTAGCCCGTTTTCTGAGGTTGCAGCCGTCGGTGTTTTCCAGTAGCACCGAGCCTATAGTAGCAGATGATTGGCTCCGCAGGATTGGAAGGGAGCTAACCACTGCAGGATGTACCGATGTTGAGAAGGTGTGTTTTGCCGCACATCAGTTGGATGGACCAGCAGCCACATGGTGGGAGAATTACATTGTCACCTACCCTATAGCCACGGTGACATGGGACCAGTTTCAGTAAGCCTTCCGTACAACACATATCTCAACTGGAGCTATGAGTATGAAGAAGCGTGAGTTTCTCAACTTATGCCAGGGGAATCGTACTGTGGCTCAGTACGCATATGAGTTTAGCAAGTTATCTCGCTATGCCCCTGATGATGTGTCCATAGATGCCGCAAAGCAGGAGAAGTTTATGGAAGGGTTGAATGATGAGATGAGCATGCAGTTGATGATGGCAACATTCAACAACTACCAGGAGTTGGTAGATAAGGCTCTTATGATTGAAGGGAAGCAGCAGCAGATTGAGAGCCGTAAGAGGAAGTATGGACAAGGGAGGTATAACTTAGGAGCTCAGCAGAAGCCTTGCCTAACCCCGAACTCGGGAGGACTTGTTCATAACCATGGAGGCCACACCCATAATGGAGGAAGTAACCATAATTATACTGGTCCAAGGAATGGGAATGGGAATGGAGCCAGCAACAATCAGAGCCACCCTAATCCAGCCACACCCACCAAGAGAGACCTAAGCCATGTTACTTGTTTCAAGTGCAGGAAGACTGGACACTATGCCACGGAGTGCCCTGAAGGGAAGAATGGAAACGGAAATGGGAGCGCTGGGAAGAAGCCCAATCCATTCAACAAAGGACAAGTAAACCACGTTAACATGGAGGAGGTTGAAGAGCAGCCAGACGCGGTTATAGGTAAGTTTTTGGTTAAGTCATTTACCACTCTTGTTCTTTTTGATACTGGTGCATCGCATTCATACATATCAAGGGAATTCGTGCATAAGTTTAAACTACCGACCCAAACCCTTAGGACCCCTTTGTTAGTAAGTTCACCTGGAGCAGAGTATATGGCTAGTCGATGGTGCGACCAGATACCCCTAACCATTGGTAGCCATGTTTTTCCGTCCGACATAGTTATCTTGGAGTCACAAGGATTGGATGTGATATTAGGAATGGATTGGATGTCAAAGTACGGAGGAAGCATTGACTGTGCTAGTAAGTTAATTTGTCTCACCACCCCGGAGGGAAAAAGGATCAAGTATGTATCAAGGCATGCGCCAAGGAGTAGCCAAGTAAATACCCTCACGAGAGTTGTTCAGGAGGAAGTGCCTGTAGTAAAGGATTACCCGGATGTTTTCCCAGAGGAGTTACTAGGCATGCCACCGGATCGAGATATCGAGTTTTTGATAGAGCTATTGCCAGGCACAGGGCCAATATCTAAGAGACCCTATCGGATGCCCGCGAATGATCTGGAGGAGATTAAGAAACAGCTCAAGGAGTTATTGGAGAAAGGTTACATTCGACGGAGTTCATCACCATGGGGAGCCCCAGTGCTTTTGGTTGAGAAGAAGGATAAATCCCTAAGGATGGTTGTTGATTATCGGGCATTGAATGAAGTGACGATTAAGAACAAGTACCCATTGCCGATGATCAATGATCTGTTTGACCAGCTGCAAGGAGCTAAGGTGTTTTCGAAGATCGATCTACGATCAGGATACCATCAGTTGAAGATACGAGAGAAAGATATACCAAAGACAACATTCACCACACGATACGGGTTATACGAATATACGGTCATGTCATTTGGACTGACTAACGCCCCTGCCTATTTCATGAGCATGATGAACAAGGTGTTCATAGAATATTTGGACAAGTTCGTTGTGGTGTTCATTGATGATATAATGGTATATTCGAAGAATGAAGAGGAGCACAAGGAGCATTTGCGTTTTGTTCTCGAGAAACTCAGGGAACATCAGTTGTATGCCAAGTTCAGCAAATGCGAGTTTTGGTTGAAGGAAGTCGGATTCCTTGGACATGTTATATCAGGAGAAGGTATAGCAGTAGACCCCACCAAGGTGCAGTCAGTCACTGAATGGTTGGCACCCACTTCAGTTAGCGAGATCCGCAGTTTTCTTGGACTCGCAGGATACTATCGGAGATTCATTGAGAATTTTTCCAAGATCGCCAAGCCAATGACAGAATTATTGAAGAAAGATACCAAGTTTAAATGGACGGAAGATTGCGAGGCATGTTTCCAGGAGCTGAAGAAACGTTTGACTACAGCCCCAGTGCTGACACTGCCAGATATACGTAAGGATTTCCAAGTGTATTGCGACGCCTCTCGCTTAGGATTTGGAAGTGTGCTTATGCAGGACGAAAGAGTTGTTTCGTATGCCTCACGACAACTAAAACCACACGAATTGAATTATGCCACGCATGATTTGGAGCTAGCAGCCGTAGTGCATGCGTTGAAGACTTGGAGACATTACCTTATTGGAAACCATTATGATGTGTACACGGATCATAAGAGTTTGAAGTACATTTTCACACAGAAGGAACTGAACCTTAGGCAGAGAAGATGGTTGGAGCTTATAAAAGATTATGACATGAAGCTGCACTATCATCCAGGAAAGGCCAATGTCGTAGCAGACGCTTTGAGCCGGAAGAGTTATGCTAATACCCTAGAGAGCACGGGATTGCTGAAGGAGTTAGGAAAGGATCTCCAGGAACTTCGATTGGAGATTGTTCCTAGAGGTTTTGTTGCAACAATGGTGGTCCAGTCTACATTGTTGGGAAAGATTCGAGAAGCTCAGAAGGATGACAAAGAGATTGCTGAGATAAAAGAGAGAATGAGCGAAGGAAAGGCCAAAGGTTTTCGTGAGGATGAGCACGACACCTTATGGTTTGAGGACCGTGTTTATGTGCCCAATAACACAGAGATCAGGAAATTAATACTACAGGAGGCTCATGACTCACCGTACTCGATACACCCCAGAAACACCAAGATGTATTTGGATTTGAAGGAACATTTCTGGTGGACAGGGATGAAGAAGGATATCGCCGAGTATGTAGCTGTATGTGATGTATGTTAGAGAGTGAAGGCAGAGCATCAAAAGCCAGCAGGATTGCTACAGCCTATGCCGATACCCGAATGGAAGTGGGATAAACTTGGCATGGATTTTATCACTGGATTGCCCAGGACCAAATCAGGATATGATTCTATATTGGTAGTAGTTTACCGCTTGGCCAAAGTGGCACACTTTATCCCAGTGAAAACAACTTATACCAGTGCGAAGTTGGCCAAGATATATATGTCCAGGATCGTATGTCTGCATGGAGTTCCGAGGACCATCGTATCGGATAGAGGGACACAGTTTATTTCAAAGTTTTGGCATCAGCTGCACCAAACTTTGGGGACAAGGTTGGAGTTCAGTACAACATTTCACCCGCAGACAGATGGACAGACCGAGAGAGTCAACCAGATTCTGGAGGACATGTTGAGAGCATGTGCGCTAGATTATGGATCTAGTTGGGATGACAATTTGCCTTACGCAGAGTTCTCATACAACAATAGTTACCAAGCCAGTCTAAAGATGGCACCGTTCGAAGCCCTGTATGGACGAAGGTGCAGAATACCGTTGATGTGGGATGAAGTTGGATACTGACAGTTGTTCGGACCAGACTTGATCAAAGAGTCTGAGGAGAAAGTTAAACTGATTCGAGATAGACTGAAGATAGCTCAGTCCGGACAGAAGAGTTATGCAGATTCGAAATGCAAGGAGGTAACCTATGAAATTGGAGATAGATCATATCTGCGAGTATCACCCTTGCGAGGAGTGAAAAGTTTTGGAGTTAAGGGAAAATTAGCCCCAAGATTCGTAGGACCGTATTGCGTTTTGGAACGGATGGGAGAAGTTGCCTACAAGTTGGAGTTACCTGAAGGACTGTCAGGAGTTCACGATGTGTTTCACGTTTCCCAGTTGAAGAAGTGCCATGCTGAGATGGCCGATATACCGCTAAGAGATACCGTACCCTTGGAGGAGATTCAGTTGGACAATGATTTGACGTATGAGGAGAAGCCAGTCAAGATTTTGGAGTTTGCCAGTCGAGTCACCCGCAGCAAGGTTATCAAGTTTTGCAAAGTTCAGTGGAGCCACCATACCGAGGATGAAGCCACCTGGGAACGAGAGAATGATCTCCGCAAAGACCACCCACACCTATTTTCTAGCCAACCCGAATCTCGAGGGCGAGATTCATCTTAAGGGGGGTAGGTTTGTAACATCCCAAATTTTCAATTTGGAATGTTATACATAGATCATTCTTGCATATCATATTTTATTGCATTTCATCTCGCGATCCTCGAAATCCTAAGCAACTCAAGGACCCTCGGAGAGAGTTGGGGATTTCCTCGGTTTTCATATTTGATTTTTATCAAATATTGAAACGAGGGTTTTTGGTTTTAATTATTTTTCTCTCCGAAAATATTTCATATTAAAATATATGGGAGGAGATAATATGACTTCTCCAAGATAATTGAAATATTGGAGGAAAAATATTAAAGTCAAATATTTGTTTTTACTTGAATTTTATTGCAATTTTGTTTGCATTAGAAAAATTGCACGTTTGTCAAAATTGCATTTTAGGGCCAAGAAAATGTTCATCTCATTCTAAATATTTCATTTAGATGGTGAAAATTTGTTTTGGCATTTTTAGATTTTTATTTTATTTTCTAGGATTTTTTTCTATTCGGCGGAATTGTTTAAAAAAATCCCCGGGCACCGACTGGGCCGAAACCCAGCAGGGCCGGCCCACTCCCTCCCCCGCGCCATCTCCCTCCTGGAGACCGGCCGCGTCGCGCCGCCGCCGACTAGGGGAGTCCGAGCCGGACTTCCCTCCCCCGTCGCCCTTGCCCCCTCCCCAAGCCACCCCCTCTCCTTAAATACCCAGCCCCCCACCGCCACTACCACCCGCCACCGCCGCCTCGCCCCGCCCGCTGCCGCGCCACGCAGCCGCCGCCGCCTCGCCGCGCCGCGCCGCCGCGTCTCGCCGGACCGACGAGGTAGCCATTGCTGCCAGTTTTTTTAAAGAAAACTGATCCGGTTTTTTAAAGAAAACCCTAGTTCTTTTTTTCGGTTCGCCGTTTTTCCCGATTTTTCTTTTTAGCGGACGTTCGTCCGTACGTTCATTTTAACGAACGGTTTTCGCCCGTTAGTTACAGACAACGAACGCTCGTTCGTAAGCCTGTTCGTCAGTTTTCTTTTATCGGATTTTTCCGCGGTTATTTCTGATCGCGATTTCTGATCCGATTTTCATTCTAGTTTATCTTTTCGCTCGTTTGTCGGAATCAGGCGATTCAAGCGCCTAGATCTTCGTCTTGAGACCCACTTTCTGTTTAACCAACTTGAAAAAGTTTTTGCTACTGTAAAATTTGACCTAGGTCCAGATTAGTAAACGGATCTTGTTTCTTTCGTCGTTTGAGTTTTGTTGCTCCGTTCGATTTGATTCTTTTTGCAAACCGGAGTTCTTAAGTTGAGCTTTCTGGTTAGGTCTTATTATTTGAGATTTACCCGTGCTTCTTTGCTTGATTGCTTATGTATGCTATTGTTTGTTTGCGATAGAATTCCCAGAGTGCGAAGCGTGTTATTTGGAGTCTCTAGGTTTCGCGGATCGTCAGCAAGGCAAGTAACACTTTGATCATACCCCTTTATCACCCAGTTTTTATGCATTAGTTCCAATCCTCAAAGTTTGCATGGTTAGGATGTTATTAACTTGTGGGTTGGGAAGTAGTTGATGAGGTAGAACCTATTGCCCTGTTATATTCAAACCTTGGGAGTTACTTATACGAATTGCTTATATTGCTATGTTATGCTCGTAGACGTGGTTTGGGTGAGTGAAATCCATGACAGATGTGAGATTGTTAATTATGGTTCAACTTAAGGTGGCAACTTGAATACACATCTGGGTGGATTGAGGCACATGGAGTACCCAGTGTTGCCTGTATTTTTGGAAATCCCGGGGTTCCGTGTGATTTTTCCTATGTACCGCCACCCAGGCTCAAAGGGAACTGAGATGATTCATGCAAGAAACTTCCGTGTGCAGGCACAAGCTATTGTGGGCTCTAGCATAGTTGAGTAAGTTATGTGAAGCTCTTGAAGAGGTGGATCGGCAGGTAGTGGGTTGTAGGTTTGGTATGGTTTGCCCGGAGTAGAGAGTTAATGTTCCTGAAAGACTGTGCCTCGGTTATCCGTTCCTCAAACACCCTGTAGTGCGAGAAATCCAATGGAGGCGATCGAGTCTTGTGGGGAAAATTCGCAAACATCTGCAGAGTGTACAAACTAATCATGGTTAGCCGTGTCCCCGGTTATGGACATCTTGAGTATCTAGTACTTGGAGTATCTTAAGTATCTCATCACTCTAAATTAATATTGTTGGGTTGTTAATTACCTTAATTGGGATTGAGTTGGAGGAACCTTCTCAATGATGTTTCAACTACCATGATAGTTAAATAAAATCTATTCCTTTGTTGTAGGAAAAAATTGGCTTTTCGCAAAAACTGTAACCGTAGAGCTTTCCACCGGCCAAATATGCATGTAGTGATAGCATTATTCTGTTCTTGCTCTACTGTGTTACTTTGCCAGCATATTCCATGTGCTGACCCGTTTTCGGACTGCCACGTATTATGTTGCAGACTTTTCAGACGAGGAGTAAGGTTTGTTAGATCGTTGCCGTGTAGCTCAGCTATGCCGTTGGAGTTGATGGACTCACTTTATCTTCCAAGCCTTCCGTTGTTATCGTATTAGATGGCCTTAAGCCATATTTATTGTAATAAGTTCTCTTTGGAGACATTCGATGTAATAAGTGTGTGATTGCTACTCTATTATAAATCCTCGAGTACTCTGTGTGTGTGCATTACCGATCCAGGGATGACACTGAAGCACAGAGACTTGACCGTTTGAGGTCGGGTCGCTACAATAGCATGGAACAATAAAAAATTATAGATACGTTGGAGACATATCAAGCATCCCCAAGCTTAATTCCTGCTCGTCCTCGAGTAGGTAAATGATAAAAACAGAATTTTTGATGTGGGATGCTACCTAGCATAATTTTCTATGCAATTTTCTTTATTGTGGCATGAATGTTCAGATCCGAAAGATTCAAGACAAAAAGTTTAATATTGACATAAAAATAATAATACTTCAAGCAAACTAACTAAGCAATTATGTCTTCTCAAAATAACATGGCCAAAGAAAGTTCATCCCTACAAAATCATATAGTTTGGTCATGCTCCATTTTCATCACACAAGAATGCTCTCATCATGCACAACCCCGATGACAAGCCAAGCAATTGTTTCATACTTTAGTAATCTCAAGCTTTTTCAACTTTCACGCAATACATGAGCGTGAGCCATGGATATAGCACTATGGGTGGAATGGAGTATAACGATGGGGGTTATGTGGAGTAGACAAAAAGGAGAAAGTCTCACATTGACGCGGCTAATCAACGGGCTAGGGAGATGCCCATCAATTGATATCAATGGAAGGAGTAGGGATTGCCATGCAACGGATGCACTAGAGCTATAAATGTATGAAAGCTCAACAAAAGAAACTAAGTGGGTGTGCATCCAACTTGCTTGCTCATGAAGACCTAGGGCATTTGAGAAGCCCATTGTTGGAATATACAAGCCAAGTTCTATAATGAAAAATTCCCACTAGTATATGAAAGTGACAAAATAAGAGACTCTCTATCATAAAGATCATGGTGCTACTTTGAAGCACAAGTGTGGAAAAAAGGACAGTAGCATTGTCCCTTTTTATTTCTTTTCTCGTTTTTTGGGCCTTTCCTTTTTTATTTGGCCTTTCTCCCTTCTTTTTTTGGGACAATGCTCTATTAATGATGATCATCACACTTCTATTGATTTACAACTCAATGATTGCAACTCGATACTAGAACAAAATATGACTCTATATGAATGCCTCCGGCGGTGTACTGGGATGGGCAATGAATCAACAGTGACATGTATGATAAATTATGCATGGTGGCTTTGCCACAAATACGATGTCAGCTACATGATCATGCAAGGCAATATGACAATGATGAAGCGTGACATAATAAATGAAACGGTGGAAAGTTGCATGGCAATATATCTCGGGATGGCTATGGAAATGCCATAATAGGTAGGTATGGTGGCTGTTTTGAGGAAGATATAAGTAGGTTTATGTGTGATAGAGCGTATCATATCACGGGGTTTGGATGCACTGGCAAAGTTTGCACCAACTCTCAAGGTGAGAAAGGGCAATGCACGGTACCGAAGAGGCTAGCAATGATGGAAAGGTGAGAGTGCGTATAATCCATGGACTCAACATTAGTCATAAAGAACTCACATACTTATTGCAAAAATCTACAAGTCATCAAAAACCAAGCATTAAGCGCATGCCCCCCGACGGCCACTCATAAGGATGACAATCAAAGAACACCTCATGTTTCAAATTTGTTACACAACGGTTACCATACGTGCATGCTACGGGACTTGCAAACTTCAACACAAGTATTCCTCAAATTCACAACTACTCAACTAGCACGACTCTAATATTACCATCTTCATATCTCAAAACAATCATCAAGTATCAAACTTGTCATAGTATTCAATGCACTTTTTATGAAAGTTTTTATTATACCAATCTTGGATGCCTATCATATTAGGACTAATTTTATAGCCAAAGCAAACTACCATGCTATTCTAAAGGATTCTCAAAATAATATAAGTGAAGCATGAGAGATCAATAATTTCTATAAAATAAAACCACCACCGTGCTCTAAAAGATATAAGTGAAGCACTGGAGCAAAATTATCTAGCTCAAAAGATATAAGTGAAGCACATAGAGTATTCTAATAAATTCTGATTCATGTGTGTCTCTCCCAAAAGGTGTGTACAGAAAGGATGATTGTGGTAAACTATAAAGCAAATACTCTAATCATAAAAGATGCTCCAAGCAAAACACATATCATGTGGTGAATAAAAATATAGCATCAAGTAAAGTTACCGATGGATGAAGGCGAAAGAGGAGATGCCCATCCCCAAGCTTAGGCTTTTGGTTGTACTTGAATTTTACCTTGGGGTGCCTTGGGCATCCCCAAGATTAGGCTCTTGCCACTCCTTATTCCATAATCCATCAAATCTTTACCCAAAACTTGAAAACTTCACAACACAAAACTCAACAGAAAATCTCATGAGCTCCGCTAGTATAAGAAAACAAACCACCACTTAAGGTACTGTAATGAACTCATTCTTTATTTATATTGGTGTTAAACCTACTATATTCCCACTTCTCTATGGTTCATACCCCCCGATACTAGCCATAGATTCATCAAAATAAGCAAACAACACACGAAAAACAGAATATGTCAAAAACAGAACAGTCTGTAGTAATCTGTAGGTTTCAAATACTTCTGTAACCCAAAAAATTATGAAATAAATTGTTGGAATTGATAGATTTGTCTATTAATCATCTGCACTCTCCAGTAAAAAAAATGGCAGCAAATCGCATGAGCGCTAAAGTTTCTGTTTTTACAGTAAGATCTCAAAAACTTCCCCAAGTCTTCCCAAAGGTTCTACTTGGCACAAACACTAATTAAAAGCATAAAACCATATCTAAACAGAAGCTAGATGAATTATTCATTACTAAGCATAACCAAAAAGCAAGAAACAAAAATAAAATTGGGTTGCCTCCCAACAAGCGCTATCGTTTAACGCCCCTAGCTAGGCATAAAAACGAGAAAAGATCTAGGTATTATCATCTTTGGTAGGCAATTCTTCAATAGAACACTTATGACCCTTGGGAGTTTCCTTCTTTTTATTAATGGTCAAACTCCTAGGCAAGAAATCAAGAAATTAATTTGTAGCAAAAGGTTCCTTAATGTTAGCGAAGAAGTTGGGGTGAACACTTATTGATTTGAGATCCGCGTTTTCCATACTAGAAGATTCACCCTTATTTCTAGGAACATCTATTAATTTGGCAACGTTGGTAGTAGGAGGATTTGGAGTATTTTTCACGGATGAAAAGGCAGACCCTAAATTGGTAATAATATCATCAAGTTTACCAATTTTTGTGGAATCTTGATCTATTCTTTCGTTAAGTATACGTTCTTTTCTTTTAAAAATTTCAGAGTAACTCCTACCTTAGATCCATATTGGGTGATTTGGTTGTGGATCTTTTTATCCAAATTTTCAATCAACTCCACAGAGGCAACTTTATTTTCAATAGCTTCAAGCCTTTGCATCACATGTTCCAAAGTTAAAATAGTTCCATTAACCGAAAGAGGTGGTGGTCCAAACAAATGTATCATAGCATTATAGAATCAAAAGTATGGCTACCCAAGAAATTCCCTCCGGTAATGGTATCAAGAATATATCTGTTCCAAGGAGTGATGCCTACATAAAAATTGCGAAGAAGAACGGAAGTGGGTTGCTTCCTAGTAGATCTATACTGAGCATTGCAAATTCTATGCCAAGCATCTTTTAGATTTTCTCCCTCCCTTTGTTTAAAATTGAGAACTTCATGATCGGGAGTACTAACAATGATAGAAGGACTAGCCATGACGACACACGTTGACACAAGAAGCAAGCGAAAAGGAGGTGAACGGAAAAAGAGGGCGAATAAAACGGCAAGGGTGAAGTGGGGGAGAGGAAAACGAGAGGCAAATGGAAAATAATGTAATGCGAGGGATAAGAGTTTGTGATGGGTACTCGGTATGTCTTGAATTGACTTGGTGTAGATCTCCCCGGCAACGGTGCCAGAAATCCTTCTTGCTATCTCTTGAGCACTGCGTTGGTTTTCCCTTGAAGAGGAAAGGGTGATACAGCAAAGTAGTGTAAGTATTTCCCTTAGTTTTTGAGAACCAAGGTATCAATACAGTAGGAGACTACACACAAGTCGCACCTACACAAACCAATAAGAACCTTGCAACCAACGCGATAAAGGGGTTGTCAATCCCTTCACGGCCACTTGCAAAGTGAGATCTGATAGAGATAATAAGATAAATATTTTTGGTATTTTTATGATATAGATTGAAAGTAAAGATTGCAAAGTAAAATAGATTGGAAACTCATATGATGGAAAATAGACCCGGGGGCCATAGGTTTCACTAGTGGCTTCTCTCAAAATAGCATAAGTATTACGGTGGGTGAACAAATTACTGTCGAGCAATTGATAGAAAAGTGCATAATTATGAGAATATCTAGGCATGATCATGTATATAGGCATCATGTCTGTGACAAGTAGACCGAAACGATTCTGCATCTACTACTATTACTCCACACATCGACCGCTATCCAGCATGCATCTAGAGTATTAAGTTCATAAGAACAGAGTAACGCATTAGGCAAGATGACATGATGTAGAGGGATAAACTCAAGCAATATGATATAAACCCCATCTTTTTATCCTCGATGACAACAATACAATACGTGCCTTTCTGCCCCTGCTATCACTGGGAAAGGACACCGCAAGATTGAACCCAAAGCTAAGCACTTCTCCCATTGCAAGAAAGATCAATCTAGTAGGCCAAACCAAACTAACAATTCAAAGAGACTTGCAAAGATAACAAATCATACATAAAAGAATTCAGAGAAGAACTAAATATTGTTCATAGATAATCTTGATCATAAACCCACAATTCATCGGATCCCGACAAACACACCGAAAAGAATTACATCGAATAGATCTCTAAGAAGATCGAGGAGAACTTTGTATTGAGATCCAAAGAGAGAGAATAAGCCATGTAGCTAATAAATATGGACCCGAAGGTCTATGGTAAACTACTCACACATCATCGGAGAGGCTATGGTGTTGATGTAGAAGCCCTCCGTGATTGATTCCCCCTCCGACGGAGCTCCAGAAAAGGCCCCAAGATGGGATCTCTTGGGTACACAAGGTTGCGGTGGTGGAAATAGGGTTTCGTGGTGCTCTCGGATGTGTTCGGGGTATAAGAGTATATATATATATAGGCAAAAGAAGTTGGCCAGGGGAGCCACAAGGGGCCCACGAGGGTGGGGGGCGCGCCTCCCTGCCTCGTGGCCTCCTTGATGCTTCCTTGACGTCCACTCCAAGTCTCCTGGATTGTGTTTGTTCCAAAAATCACTCTCCCGAAGGTTTCATTCCATTTGGATTCCGTTTGATGTTCATTTTCTGCGAAACACTGAAATAGGCAAAAAAACAGCAATTTGCAATGGGCCTTTGGTTAGTAGGTTAGTCCCAAAAAAATATAAAAGTGTATAATAAAGCCCATTAAACATCCAAAACAGATAATATAATAGCATGGAACAATCAAAAATTATAGATACGTTGGAGACGTATCACCAGGCGAACCAATTCCTAGCAGCTACTTTGGTTTGGTGAGGCGACTCGTCGATGCGCTGCCTCAAGTTGAAGCTATGAAGCGTTCGGCATGCATAGAGGGTGCTCGGATGGCCTTCGCCCATGTCAAGATGCATTAGACAAAGATGAAGGCCACCGATGTGGCGACCGCAGTCCCGCCCGAAGGCAAGGACCACCGCAAGCCGGAGAGGTACTTTGAAGACATCCTGGCGGGTGCCCGAATAGTAGAGGACCAATGCTCAAAGGACGTTATTTTTGAGTAGATGTATCCAGGATGTAAAAATTGTGTTTGTGAACCCCTGCTTGTAATATATTAATGCCTTTGATCTTAAGTTATTTTTCTCCTGTGCAGCCATTTAATTCTGAAAGTTTGCCAATCGTCGGCCTTAGCCCCCATATAGATACTACGGGGTGTTCGGCATGGTGCGTTACCACACTTTATCCAACGTTTTGGTCCGTGAAGGAGGTGTACGCGAAGTGAACTAGGCAATCAGACTATGCGGCTTTATTACTTTCACTTAGCCATAGGATTTTGACGGTGGGGCTAAATATTAGCCCCTTGTACGTGTGCGGCAATCCAAACTATGGTGCCTTACCGACGTGGCTGGATGAAAACCAGCCCCTCGTATAACACGGAATAAATCACCAACGATTTGTAGTATAAGACTAAGTCACCGAAGCGCTGACCAGCTCTCGCCTTATCATGACAGTCATTTTTTGGCTTTCTCTACTAAGGTATTTGACCGGACAAACCAGAAATACAATTGCAGTAGTTCTCCCTTTACAACCTTAGCCGAACAAGCGGAACATAAGGTGGTAAGCACAGGAGCTGGGCAACCCAACTATAGACCAAAGACATGATTCGGAGCCGATGCATATAGTGCAATATTCGGGACGCCGAAGAGTACCCTATAGGTGTTCGGACTTGAGAACTTGCGGGGCCGAATACAACCCCTGGTGTTTAAGACCGGATTAAAGCACGTGTGGCAATCTGAAGTGAGGAAGGGATACATATGACAAAAGAAGCCAGTACCAAACAAAAGTGGTAGTCAATTGTTTCCTTTAAATCTTGTATAATACGTCGAGACGTGCTATTACAGATGATGCCATGAGTGTTAAGGCTATGTTACATGCCAAAATTTTGTACAAGGGAAAGTTTTACACAGGGCCGAAAAGACAGTGGTCTTGAAGATCCCAGTGGTGCCCTGCCGCACGTCTGCGCCGTTTCTCCTTGGTGAGAAATCCTTTAAGAGGGAAAGTCAATGGTCATCTATAAGAAAGGGGAGCCCGGAAAAGAGATCTTGCATGACCATGGGGTAGCTAGGTTTTTAATGAACCTATAGTAAAAAAAGGAGAAAGAAAGTTAAGGTCCGAATAGGGTCAAGCCATACTATAGAACTTTTCCGCAGTATGCCTCCTGCGCTGCCCAAGGTATTTTAAGTGTGTAATTATGCACACGTGGTACATATGTCGCAACCTTATAGGGCGATCAATGAAGGCTAAACTGCTATTCAAGCGCTGGTTCCACTGAGGTGTCGTTCTGTAGCATAGACCGGACTCGCTTGGTAGTGTCAAGGGTCTTAATGACCGACGAGTTGTTCGGCTTGATTAGGCCGCTTTGTACCTCGGCTGCTAGGGCCGCGGTGTGCACTTCAGTATGGAGGGAGCGCTCTATATTTCCATTTACTGTGATGACATTGTGCGGTCCAGGCATTTTGAGCTTTAAGTAAGCATAATGTGGGACTGCATTAAAGCGGGCGAAAACCGTTCATCCAAGCAGCACGTGATAACCACTGCGGAAAGGGACGATGTCAAAGATCAAGTCTTCACTTCGGAAGTTTTCCGGAGAACCGAAGACTACTTCCAATGTTAGGGAGCCCGTACAACGGGCCTCCACGCCGAGTATTACTCCTTTAAAGGTAGTATTGCTAGGCTTAATTCTTGATGGGTTAATACCCATCTTACGGACAGTGTCTTGATAGATCAGGTTCAGACTGCTGCCGCCGTCCATAAGGACTCTAGTGAGATGGTATCCATCGATAATGGAATCGAGTACCAGGGCCGTCGAACCTCCATGCGGATACTAGTTGGGTGGTCCCTGCGATCGAAGGTGATCGGACAAACCGACCATGGATTGAATTTTGGGGCGACAGACTCTACGGCGTAGATGTCCCTTAGTGCACCCTTGCACTCCCTCTTTGGGATATGTGTGACATATATCATGTTCGCTATTTTCACGTCGGGGGAAAACTTCTTCTGTCCCCATGTGTTCGGAGGGCGAGGCTCGTCATTGTCCTCGCTTTGAGGCCCTTTCCCCTTATGTTCGGTATTTAATTTACCCGCCTGTTTAAAAGCCTAGCAGTTTCTGTTGGAGTGGTTGGCAGGCTTGTCAGGGGTGCCATGAATCTGGCAAGGCCTATCTAGTATTTTGTCTAGGTTGGATGGACCATCTCTATTTCCTTTGAATGGCTTCTTCCGCTGACTGGGTTTGGAGCCACTGAATCCGGCGTTTGCCGCCGTATCCTCAGTTTCTTCGTTATTGTTCCGACACTTGTTTTTGTTACGTCGTGGCCTTCCATTGCCATCCCTAGCTTCAGAGGTGTCGGGATCGCTGGTGCTATTGCTTCTACAAGCTAACCATCTATCTTCTCCCGCGCGGAAGCGGGTCATAAGTGCAGTAAGAGCTGCCACAGTTTTTGGCTTTTCCTAACCGAGGTGTCGGGCGAGACATTCATCATAGACGTTGTGCTTAAAGGCCGCTAGGGCTTAGGCGTTCGGACAGTCAACAATTTGGTTCTTTTTAATTAAGAACCGAGTCCAGAGTTTACAGGCCGACTCTCCGGGCTGCTGGACTATGTGACTGAGATCATCACCGTCCCATGGCCAGACATATGTGCCTTGAAAGTTATCTCTAAAAGCATCCTCCAAGTCCTCCCAACTACCAATGGAGTTCTCTGGGAGGCTATTCAGCCAGTGCCGTGTTGGTCGTTTTGGCTTTAGGGGAAGGTATTTAATGGCGTGGAGATCATTGCCGCAAGCCATATGAATGTGGAGAAGAAAATCTTCAATCCATATGGTGGGATATGTAGTTCCATCGTATGCCTCGATGTTTACGGGTTTAAAACCTTTTGGAAATTGGTGCTGCATTACCTCATCGGTAAAGCACATGGGGTGTGCGGCGCCTCTATATCAGGCCACATCACGACGGAGTTCGTATGATGTCCGTATTCGGTTCTCGGCCCGAACTTGGTTATGATTGTCGCGCTAGGCCTGGTGGCCATCGTCTCGTGTTGGAGCATGTCCCCATGATCCGTAGATTGATCTGGTATGGCCGCTCTATTGTCCAGGTCCCGACGTAAGTCATATGTGTAACCCGGAGCTGATGCCTCCTTGCCTCTACGAAGGGGTGGTGCAGGCTGGTATTTGGCATAATTAGTCGTTTTGTCCTGTCCACGTGGTGGTCGGTCTGGTTCATCAGCGTGATGGTGATGGTATTGGCTCAAGCCTCGTCGTCGAATTGTGGTAGTAGTCTCGCTTTGGGTAGCTCTTTGTTGGGTGCTCTAGGCTGTATTCCTCGGCAACTAGGACCTTGGTCCATCTGTCATTGAGCGTATCCTGTTTAGCTTGAAGCTGTTGCTGCTTCTTTTTCAGGCTCCTCACAGTGGTGATGAGCTGTCGCTTGAAGCGTTCTTGTTCGAGGGGTTCCTCCAATACGATGAAATCTTCGTTACCGAGGCTAACATCCTCCTCGGAGGCCGGTAGATAGTTACTATCCGCCGAATCCTCATGCTCGGCGAGTTCGTCTGGGTTGGCTTGTCCATCCTCCCACTCATCCTGCTCGACAACAGGCTCGACGGGGTGGTCGGAGTCTTTGGCGTTATCCGGAGTGTTGTTATCTCTAGTGTCGGTATTACTTTCTTTTTCCCGACGTGATCGTGAGTGGTGTCGCTGATGTCGGTGCTTTGGTGGTGCCTCGACGGGTTTGTCCTCAATCGGATCTTGAGCGCTATCATCGTCCTTCTTCTCAGGCGTATCCACCATGTACACGTCGTAAGTAGAAGTGGCCGTCCAACGCCCAGTGATAGGTGGGTTTTGGCCTGGTTCTGCTCCGGCATCGTCGTCCATACCGTCGATGTCTTCAGAGGCGTAGTCTAGCATGTGGGTTAGGTCCTCGACAGTGACTATTAAGTGGGTGGTGGGTGGGATGCAAAATTCCCTGCTCTCAGCCCCTAGTTCGGGCTGGGCGTAGTTCAGAAGTGACTCTTCCGTGATGGCGAGAGATTGCATTAAGTCCAGAGCCTCATTTAGGAGCGGAAGCTGGACGGGCGACTGAGGGCCTACGGAGCTGGGCCTAGTAAACACCACTTGACCGTGCTCAGTGGACGCAGACCTCGAGAGCTTGGAGTTTGCACCAGAGATGAGTCCGGCTTCCCGATGACAGGGAGAGTCCTATTTGACTTCAAGCCTATTGACAACATGGTCACCTCTGGGTCTCTGACAGGGAGCTCCATGACAGGAGAGAGTCCGTCGGGGCTTAGCCTCCTGTCTTTGGATAGAGTGGTCCGCTCTAGATCTAAGGCCAGGGCAGGCACGAGAGTTGATCCTTGAACAGAGTCTGATGGTGGATCCGATGGGTTTCCTTCATGTAAATGAGGAGCGCCGACCGAGGCCGAGAACCCTTCGAAGATTAAATCTCCTCGGATATCAGCGATGTAATTCAAGCTTCCAAACCTGATCTGATGACCAGGGGCATAGCTATCGATCCGCTCAAGGTGATGATAACCCACAAGTATAGGGGATCGCAACAGTTTTCGAGGGTAGAGTATTCAACCCAAATTTATTGATTCGACACAAGGGGAGCCAAAGAATATTCTCAAGTATTAGTAGCTGAGTTGTCAATTCAACCACAGGTGGAAACTTAATATCTGCAACAAAGTGTTTAGTAGCAAAGTAATATGATAGTAGTGGTAATGGTGGTAAAGGGTAACAGTAGTAAAAGTAATATTTTTGGTGTTTTGTAGTGATGATAACAGTAGCAACAGAAAAGTAAATAAGCGAAGAACAATATATGGAAAGCTCGTAGGCAATGGATTGGTGTAATATCCCAAATTTTCAATTTGGAATGTTATACATTAGATCATCATTGCATATCATATTTTATTTGCTTTTTGGTTGATCCTAGAAATCCTACGCAACTCAAGGACCTACAGAGAGAGTTGGGGATCTCGTTATTTTCATATTTGAGGTTTTCTCAAATTATGAAAGGAGGATCGTTTGATTTTAATTATTTTTCTCTGAATTATTTTTTTATTAAAAATGAAAGAGAGAGGATAAAATGACTTCCTAAAAATAAAGAAACATCAGAGATTTAATATTAAAATTAAATAAGGTTTTATTTTGGAGTTTTTCGCAGTTTTATTTGAATTTAGGAAAAATGCGCGTTTTTCAAAATTGCATTTAGGCCCCAAATAAATGTTCACTTTGTCCGGCTTGATTTTATAAGTCGGGGAAAATTTCTTTCGGGATTTTTGGAGTCCGTTTAGTATTTCTTTTCTTTCTTTTTCTGGATGCTATATATATATATATATTTTAAAAAAGTCGACCGACTTAGGGCCGTACTCGGCTAGGCCTTTATAAGCCGCCGCCGCCCGCCACCCGCGCCGGAACCCGTCGCCGCCGCTGCCCGCGCCGCCTCGCCGGAGCTCGCCGCCGCCCCGCCAGACCTCCCGCCGCCGCTGACTCGCCGGATCCCGACGGAGTTCGAGGTAGCCGCCGGTTTTTTGAAAACCGATCGGTTTAATTTTGTAAACCCTAGATTCGTTTTTTTCTAGATCCGGTTCGGTTTATTTTCTTTGGTTTAGTTATTTAGCGAACGGCCGCTTTTACGTTTGTTTTTACGAACGGTTTTCGTCGTTTAGCCGCAGACAGCGAACATTCGTTTGTTAGCCTGTTCATCGTTTTTCTTTTTCTTGGATTTTCCGCGATTATTTCTGATCGTGATTTCTGATCTGATTTTCGTTTTAGTTTAACTTTTCGCTCATTTATCGGAATCAGGCGATTCAAGCGCCTAGACTTTCGTCTCGAAACCCTCTTTCCGTTTAACCAACTCAAACAAGTTTTTGCTTCTGTAAAATTTGACTTAGATCCAGATTAGTAAACGAAGCTTGTTTCTTTCGTCGTTTGCCTTTCGTCGCTTCGTTTGATTTGTTTGTTTTTGCAAACCGGAGTTCTTAAGTTGAGCTTTCTGGTTAGATCTCTTATTTGAGTTTTACCTGTGCATTAGATGAGTACTTATTGTATGCATGTTTGTTTGTTTGCGTTAGAGTATCCGGAGTGCGCCGCTTGCTACTTCGAATCTCTAGGTTTCTCGGATCATCAGGAAGGCAAGTAACACTTTGATCATACCTCTTACTACCCAGTTTTATTCCATTAGATCAATCCTCAAGATTTGCATGATTAGGATCTAATTAAATTGTGGGTTTTGGGAAGTAGATGAGGTAGTACCTATTACCTGTTTTATTATCAAACCCTTGGGAGTTACTTCTATGTTTGCTTATATTGCCATGCTATGCTAGTAGACATGGATTGGGTGAGTGTATCCATGACAGATGTGAGATTGTTAATTAACAGTTTATTTAAGGTGGCAACTTTAACACACATATGGGTGGATTGAGGCACCTGGGTATTCCAGCGATTGCCTGTTTTTCTTTATGGACCGCCACCCAGGCTCAAAGGGATCATGAGATTATTCATGCTAGAAACTTCTGTGTGCAGCCACAAGCTACTATGGGATCTAGCATAGTTGATTAAGTCGTGTGAACTCTTACAGTGGTAGACTAGCAGATGTAGGGGAAAGTAGGTGTAACGGTCTACCTGATCGTAAGGTGCTAGCGCTTCTAAAAGACCATGTCTCGGTCATCCGTTTCTCAAACACCATGTAGTGCGAGAAATCCCAATGGAGGAGATCGATTCTTGTGGGGAAAAGTGCGCAAACCTGTGTATAAACTAATCATGATTAGCCGTGTCCCCGGTTGTGGACATTTTGAGTATCTAGTACTTGGATTATCATGTGAATCTCATCATGTGACTTTAATTAATTTTGTTGGGTTTTTAATGATGATGTTTAATTGTGTTTGAGAGGGTGTCTACGCTCTCAATGTTTGACAACTACCATGATAGTTAAATAAAATTTATTCCTTTGCAGTAGGGAAAAATTGGCTTTACGCAAAACTGTAACCATAGAGCTTTCCACCAGCCATATGTGCATGTAGTATAACCTATTTCTGTTCATTACTCTCTATGTGTTACTTTGCCAGCATATTCCATGTGCTGACCCGTTTCCGGGCTGCAACGTTCATGTTGCAGACTTTTCAGACGACGAGTAAAGAGCTTTAGGTCATGGTTCTATAGTCAGTGATGCCGTTGGAGTTGATGGACTCACTTATCTTCCAAGCCTTCCACTGTTATCGTAATTAGATGGCGTTAAGCCATATTTCTTGCAATAAGTTCTCTTTTGAGACACTCGTTGTAATAAGTGTGTGATTGCTACTCTGTTATAAATCCTTCAAGTAATGTGTGTGTCAGCATTACTGATCCAGGGATGACACTGAAGCACAGAGATCAGACTGTTTGAGGTCTGGTTGCTACAAAGATGGTATCAGAGCACACGCTGACCGTAGGACACGACCACTAAGATAAAGACCTAGATCATTACTCACTCTTCTCATTTCTGACTCCTCATCTTTTCTACTCTTTTAGGATGGCGGATGCAAGGAACAAGTTCACACAACCGGATGAAGATACACCCTTTGGATGCCACCTGAAGGAAGTCACTAAGTACCTGAACATCAGAGTACCAAGCTTCACCGGGACCTACAACGCCACTTTACCCGAGGAGGAGCGCTGGATGATTCAAGTTCAAGTTCCAAGAAGGACGTTCATGCCAGTCACCGAGCCCATAGAGTTTTCCTTTAATGCACCAACCTGGAGTCGAGGAAATAGCATGGCAGCCCACATCGCCATGGGACATACTGGAGAAGTTTACCGCAATGATCTCAAGGATACTATCTACCAGATTTGTGGGGGCCGAGATGAACATTGGGAAATGATCAGCACCAAGAAGGATAGATCAATCATAGCTTTTATCCAGGAGTTAAACCAGCACATTCGACGTCAGGAGAACCAGATGTGCGCAGACATGATAGATCTGAAGAAGGCGATGACAAGAATCACGGAGCTGGAGGAAGAACTCAAGGCTACACGTGAAGATTATGAGGAGGAAATCGTCGTACTAGTGGAGAAGAATGACGACCTGATTAAGAAGATCGAAATATTCATGGGAGACCCTACACCAGTAGAAGAAGACGAATAACCCAAGGAGATTCGCCCGGAAGACTACATCATCATCGACGACACCGACTCTGACCTGAGCGATGATGACTACATTGACGAAGCTGGAGCAGATATCATGGAGTCTGCAACCGAGGAATATTTCTAGTAGACCACCACATCAGTAGTAGTATTCCACCATGTAAATAGAGTAGTCCGAGCACTTTCGCGATAGTTCTAGATCGATTGTATGTCCTTGATTGATTGAGTGAAAATGTTTGTGTTTGTCTCATGTGCATATGGTAGTGCTTTCTCATTAGACCTCATTCTATTCTAATCTCTCTCCTCTAAACCCATCAGATGCCTCCGAGACGTGACAATGGATTTGCATTTCCACCGGAGCTCACTCAGTTGATCCAGCAGCAGAATGCGTTGATGCAGTTGCTAGTCCAGAATCAGAATCAGGGGAACAACAACAACAACAACCCACCACCACCACCACCTGTTGATCACTTAACCCGTTTCCTTAGACTGAATCCGCCGGTGTTCTCTAGTAGCACCGAGCCTATAGTAGCAAATGATTGGCTCCGCAAGATTGGAAGGGAGTTAACCACTACAGGATGTACTGATGCTGAAAAGGTGCGCTTTGCCGCACATCAGTTGGATGGACCAGCAGCATCATGGTGGGAGAATTACACTGTCACCTACCCTATAGCCACGATGACATGAGACCAATTTCAGTAGGCTTTCCATACTACCCATGTTTCAGCAGGAGCTATGGACATGAAGAAGCATGAGTTTCGCAACTTGCGCCAAGGAGGACGGACAGTTGGCCAATACGTGGATGACTTTAGTAAGTTTGCACGTTATGCCCCGGATGACGTTGCTACGGATGCAGCTAAGTAGGAGAAGTTTCTGGAAGGACTGAATGATGAGTTGAGCATGCAGTTGATGGTAGCAACCTTCAACAACTACCAGGAACTGGTAGATCGTGCTCTTATGATTGAAGGGAAGCAACTGCAGATTGAGAACCGCAAGAGGAAGTATGGACAAGGGAAGTACAATTCAGGAGCTCAGCAGAAGCCACGTTTTACCCCGAAAACGGGAGGACATTTTCAGCATGCCCATGGAGGAGGGAGTTCGCATAATCATAATGGCCCCAAGAACGGTAATGGAAATGGGGGAAGCAACGGTCAGAACCGCACCAACCCATCAACCCCAGCCAAGAGAGACCTGAGCCAAGTCACTTGTTATAAGTGTCAGAAGACAGGACATTATGCCAATGAATGTCCTGAAACCTAGAATGGAAATGGCAATGGAAGCTCTGGGAAGAAGTCAAACCCTTTCAATAGGGGACAGGTGAACCACGTTAACGTAGAGGAGGTTGAAGCCCAGCCAGATGCAGTAATCGGTAAGTTTTTGGTTAAGTCTTTTACTGCAATCGTTCTTGTCGATACTGATGCATCGCATTCATACATATCAAGGGGATTCATGGATAAGTATAAACTGCCCACCAAGGTTCTTAGAACACCTATGTTAGTAAGCTCACCAGGAGTGGAGTATATGGCTAGTAAAGGATGTTTTCAAGTGCCATTGATTATAGGTAGGCATGTGTTTCCCTCAGATTTAATCATTTTGGAATCACAAGGTTTGGATGTAATTCTGGGTATGGATTGGCTATCGATGTATGGAGGAAACATCGATTGCGCCAGTAAGTCGATTTTGCTTACCACCCTAGAAGGGAGAAGGATCAAGTATATATCACGGCATGTTACGATTAGGACACAAGTAAATTCCCTAACAGGAGTTGTACATGATGAAGTACCGGTGGTAAAGGATTTTCCAGATGTATTTCTAGAAGAGTTGCCAGGCATGCCACCGGATAGGGACATTGAGTTTTTGATTGAGCTTTTGCCAGGCACAAGACCAATATCTAAGAGACCGTATAGAATGCCTGCAAAGGATTTGGAGGAGATTAAGAAGCAGATTAAGGAGTTACTAGATAAGGGATATATTCGCCCAAGTTCGTCACCTTGGGGATCACCAGTACTTCTAGTGAAAAGGAAGGATGGATCGTTAAGGATGGTTGTTGATTATTGAGGATTGAATGAAGTGACGATCAAGAATAAGTACCCATTGTCGATGATCAATGATCTGTTTGACCAATTGCAAGGAGCAAAGGTATTTTCCAAGATCGATTTGCGATCAGGATACCACCAGTTGAAGATTCGAGAGCAGGACATACCTAAGACAATTTTTACTACGAGGTACGGGTTGTATGAGTATACCGTTATGTCATTTGGTCTGACTAACACACCTGCTTATTTTATGAACATGATGAACAAAGTGTTTATGGAGTTTTTGGATAAGTTCGTCGTAGTGTTCATTGATGATATACTGGTTTACTCGAAGAATGAAGAAGAACATAAAGAACATTTGCGTCTGGTACTTGGTAAGCTCAGAGAACATCAGTTATACACCAAGTTCAACAAATGTGAGTTTTGGTTGAAGGAAGTTGGATTCCTCGGACATGTTATATGATGTGAATACTAGTGATGATGCCGTGTCATTAGACACTAGCTCTAGTTCTGCATCTGCTACTATGTCACATGGTCATAAACTGGCAGGTGATAAGAAGGAAGGACTAAAGTTGAAGGCAAGTTCAGATACACTAGGCACTATTCCATGTGCTACACCGCAGAAGGAAGAAAACATGGGTGCTTCTGATTATTGCATGCTGACCAAGTTGATGGAGGCCCCCGTGACTTTTAATGGAGAAATTGGAATTCAACTTGTAGTTCCGCAGGAAGTGAAGCCGACGTTTAGAACGCCATGCAGATGGATCATGGTTGGTTCATTGCCGGTTCCTGTTACGTAAGGATCATATCAATATTCGTTTTTATTTTTTGAAAGATTTTCTAAGTCTGTCAACCAACATGGAGAAGTTGAGATCCAAAGGCAATCAAACTTGGCAGTTCCAACCGTATGGATTGTTACCTTTTTTTTCTGGTGGTCAAGTAGTAGCTACGTGAGTCAGTTTTAGAAAGTTTATTTTTTTCTTTAATCATAGGAGGAGAAACGTTTATCCTTTTGGTAGGTTGAGGCCGTATCATGCAAAGACTCGTAAACTAGTTTGAGAACGTACATGCCTATGTGCACCATATAAAAGGTCAGGAGTCGGCCATGTAAAAAGGCGGAGGTTATTTTTTACAGGTTAGACAACATGTGTATCGAATATTAAGCGACCCTCTTCGGGTGTCATTGTTATTTATTTTGTGTGATTTTTCTGCGTGAAAGTTGCACTTGGCTCGAGGTCTGTCGTTCCCGACGGGTTGCGTGCTGGTTACGTCTACTTCGGCGGGAGGTTCCTCGTGTGTCGAGGGATTGTCCGTTGGTCGTCGTTACCCCTACTTCAGGTTACACGCACTGCTCGTGTAATTGGGAGTAATTTTTATCGGTGGATCTTGGAGGTTATTGCATCGTAAAAGATCGGGCCAAATCAGCGGCACGTCCGAGGTCGTGCCCTCATCAGTTGGTATCAGATTACTAGGTTTATTACAGTGCAAATTTTCTGTATAATTTGTTCGTACAGATTCGTCAATTATGATGAGGACAGAGCACTACTTTGATGGTGAGATGTCACAATGTGAGAAGGATCCGTCTCGTGCCCTGTCTTGGTTTCAGATCTACACAAGGGTGAAGGTAGGAAAAATTTCTTGCGCCATGATGATAGATCGTTCTTCCAAAATAAATTTGGCGAGTCAAACTTTGGTTGATGCATTGAAGCTAGCAGTGATAGAGCATCCAGACCCATATAAGCTCGCATGGCTGGGAAATTTTGTGATAATAAAACATCAAGATGAGGTGCCTTTTGGATTTTGTGGATTTAGTGATTCAGTTTTGTGTGATGTTCTGCCATATCATATGTATGCGTGTAGCTTGATACTTGGCCAATCTTGGACAAAAAAGAAGGAGTTGCATATTGATAAATCTGGTAATTTTTCTTGGAGAAAATTTAAGTTTGTTTGTCAAGGTCAGAGGGCTTATTTTGAAGCATACTCATCCGAACAATATTTGGAGGACCGTAAGAGGCGAGACCGTGCACAGGCAGCAACTGATGCAAAGAAACAACAAGAGAAGACGGTGCTGTTAGAAAATAAAAAGGCTGAGGATGGTGCCGTTGTCACTAAAAAAATTTCTCTGCTTGACCAGTTTAAAAGGGAGGAAGAGACAGTACCTATCAGTGGGATAAACATGCAAATCAAGAGGGTACAAGGCGATGGAGGAAATAAGTTGGAAAAAAGTCAGCGTTATAGTTTGTTTCAGACTCAATGCAACATAAAGGGTGTGCCATGCAAGTTAATCATTGACGGAGGTAGTTGCACTAATGGAATCAGTAAGGCAATGGTGGAAAAACTTGGGTTGTCCACGTGGAGATATAGAGATCCTCATCATGTGGGTTGGTTGAACAGTTGCGGAATGCTCAAAATAACTCATAAGGTGCGTGTGCCATTTTCTGTTGGGCAATATGTTGATGAGGTGGAATGTGCCGTTTTGCCACTGGTTGTATGTGGTTTATTACTAGGACGACCCTGGCAGTATGACCGGAATACAATTCATTCTGGGAGGACTAATACATACACTTTCTTTCATGCCGGGAAGAAAAGGATATTGAAACCGATGGATGAGAAATCAATTAGATCTTCTTTGGATTTGACGGTGTCGCAGAAGATGATGTCCAATAAGAACGTGAAACCGGTGATAGATTCTTTTCAAGTGGAGGAGGGTAATATTCTTTCCGTGAAGAAGAAGGCCCCTAAACCTACCACGAAGCCGAGGATGACTTTGCTTCAAGCGGGGGAGGATGATGTGAATACTAGTGATGATGCCGTGTCATTAGACACTAGCTCTAGTTCTGCATCTGCTACTATGTCACATGGTCATAAACTGGCAGGTGATAAGAAGGAAGGACTAAAGTTGAAGGCAAGTTCAGATACACTAGGCACTATTCCATGTGCTACACCGCAGAAGGAAGAAAACATGGGTGCTTCTGATTATTGCATGCTGACCAAGTTGATGGAGGCCCTCGTGACTTTTAATGGAGAAATTGGAATTTAACTTGTAGTTCCGCAGGAAGTGAAGCCGACGTTTAGAATGCCATGCAGATGGATCATGGTTGGTTCATTGCCGGTTCTTGTTACGTAAGGATCATATCAATATTCGTTTTTATTTTTTGAAAGATTTTCTAAGTTTGTCAACCAACATGGAGAAGTTGAGATCCAAAGGCAATCAAACTTGGCAGTTCCAACCGTATGGATTGTTACCTTTTTTTCTGGTGGTCAAGTAGTAGCTACGTGAGTCAGTTTTAGAAAGTTTATTTTTTTTCTTTAATCATAGGAGGAGAAACGTTTATCCTTTTGGTAGGTTGAGGCCGTATCATGCAAAGACTCGTAAACTAGTTTGAGCACGTACATGCCTATGTGCACCATATAAAAGGTCAGGAGTCGGCCATGTAAAAAGGCGGAGGTTATTTTTTACAGGTTAGACAACATGTGTATCGAATATTAAGCGACCCTCTTCGGGTGTCATTGTTATTTATTTTGTGTGATTTTTCTGTGTGAAAGTTGCACTTGGCTCGAGGTCTGTCATTCCCGACGGGTTGCGTGCTGGTTACGTCTACTTCGGCGGGAGGTTCCTCGTGTGTCGAGGGATTGTCCGTTGGTCGTCGTTACCCCTACTTCAGGTTACACGTACTGCTCGTGTAATTGGGAGTAATTTTTATCGGTGGATCTTGGAGGTTATTGCATCGTAAAAGATCGGGCCAAATCAGCGGCACGTCCGAGGTCGTGCCCTCATCATTATATCCGGAGAAGGAATAGCTGTAGATCCCACCAAGGTTGTCACTGTGACAAATTGGGAAGCCCCAACAACACTTGGAGAGATCTGGAGTTTTCTTGGACTCACAAGATACTACCGGAGATTCATTGAAAATTTCTCGAAGATTGCAAAACCTATGACGAAGTTGTTGAAGAAGGATACCAAGTTCAATTGGACTGAGGAATGTGAGACCAGTTTCCAGGAGTTGAAGAAACGTTTGGTTACCTCGCCAGTGTTGATTCTACCAGATCAGTGCAAGGATTATGAGGTGTATTGCGATGCTTCACGTCGAGGACTTGGAACAGTGCTTATGCAGGAGGGAAGAGTTGTTTCGTATGCTTCACGATAGCTTAAGCACCATGAGTTGAATTATGCTACACATGATTTGGAGTTAGCAGCCGTAGTGCATGCATTGAAGACATGGAGATATTTTCTCATCGGAAACCATTGTGAGGTGTACACGGATCACAAGAGTTTGAAGTACATCTTCACGCAGAAGGAGTTGAATCTCAGGCAAAGAAGATGGTTGGAGCTCATCAAGGATTATGACATGAGATTGCATTATCACCCCAGAAAGGCTAACATAGTAGCTGACGGATTGAGCCGCAAGAGCCATGTCAACACACTAATGACCCGAGATTTACCAAAGGAGTTAGTCGAGGATCTTTGTGAGCTATGTTTGGAGATAGTTCCGAGAGGCTATGTAGCAGCATTGGAGATTCATTCTACTCTGATGGATAAGATCAGACAAGCTCCGAAGACCGATAAGGAGATTGCCACCATAAAGGAGAAGATGAGAAAGGGAAAAGTTAAAGGTTTTCATGAGGATGAACACGATACCTTATGGTTTGAGGACCGTGTTTATGTGCCTAATGACCCGGAGATCAGGAAGCTAATTCTACAAGAGGCCCATGATTCGCCGTACTCGATTCACCCAAGAAATACCAAGATGTATTTGGATTTGAAGGATACTTTCTGGTGGACCGGAATGAAGAAGGATATTGCGGAGTATGTAGCCGTTTGTGATGTATGTCAGAGAGTAAAGGCAGAGTATCAAAAGCCAGCAGGATTGTTACAGCCATTGCCGATACCCGAATGGAAGTGGGATAAGCTAGGCATGGATTTTATCATGGGATTACCCAGGACCCGCTCAGGCTATGACTCAATATGGGTTGTAGTCGATCGCTTGACAAAGGTAGCTCATTTCATCCCAGTAAAGACCACTTACACCAGTGCTAAGTTGGCAAAGATATACATGACCAGGATCGTATGTCTACATGGAGTTCCGAGGAGCATTGTATCAGATAGAGGAACTAAGTTTACCTCAAAGTTCTGGAATCAGTTGCATGAAACTTTGGGTACCAGGCTAGAGTTCAGTACAGCTTTTCATCCGCAGACCGATGGACAGACCGAGAGAGTCAATCAGATTTTGGAGGATATGCTGAGAGCTTGTGCGCTAGATTATGGATCTAGTTGGGATGACAATTTGCCATATGCGGAGTTCTCTTACAACAATAGTTATCAATATAGTTTGAAGATGGCCCCTTTTGAAGCCTTGTACGGAAGAAGGTTCGGAACACCATTGTCGTGGGACGAAGTTGGAGACCGCCAGCTGTTTGGACCAAATTTGATTAAGGAGTTTGAACCAAAAGTGAAGTTGATTCGCGATAGGCTCAAGATAACCCAGTCCAGGCAGAAGAGCTATGCAGATTCTAAACGCAAGGAGACAGTTTACGAAGCCGGAGACAGAGTTTATCTTTGTGTATCCCCACTTCGTGGAGTTAAGCGTTTTGGAGTTAAGGGAAAATTAGCGCCACGTTTTGTGGGACCATACAAAGTTTTGGAGCGTATGGGTGAAGTTGCTTACAAGTTGGAGTGGCCCAAAGGATTGTCGGGAGTTCACGACGTGTTCCACATTTCCCAACTGAAGAAGTGCCACGCAAAGATGGCGGATATACCGCTGAGAGATACAGTGCCGCTGGAAGGAATTCAGTTGGATAGTGATTTGACCTACGAGGAGAAACCAGTCAAGATACTCGAGTTTGCTAGCCGAGTTACCTGCAACAAGGTTATCAGGTTTTGTAAAGTTCAGTGGAGTCACCACACCGAGGATGAAGCCACCTGGGAGCCAGAGGAAGATCTGCTGAAGGACCACCCTCACCTATTTTCTAGCCAACCAGAATGTCGAGGGCGAGATTCATCTTAAGGGGGGTAGGTTTGTGACATCCCAAATTTTCAATTTGGAATGTTATACATTAGATCATCATTGCATATCATATTTTATTTGCTTTTTGGTTGATCCTAGAAATCCTACGCAACTCAAAGACCTACGGAGAGAGTTGGGGATCTCGTTATTTTCATATTTGAGGTTTTCTCGAATTATGAAAAGAGGATCGTTTGATTTTAATAATTTTTCTCTGAATTATTTCTTTTATTAAAAATGAAAGAGAGAGGATAAAATGACTTCCTCAAAATAAAGAAATATCATAGATTTAATATTAAAATCAAATAAGGGTTTATTTTGGAGTTTTTTGCTGTTTTATTTGAATTTAGGAAAAATGCGCATTTTTCCAAATTGCATTTAGGCCCCAAATAAATGTTCACCTTGTGCGGCTTGATTTTAGAAGTCGGGGAAAACTTATTTCGGGATTTTTGGAGTCCGTTTAGTATTTTTTTTTCTTTCTTTTTCTTCACGTCATATTTCTTTTAAAGTCGACCGACTTAGGGCCGTACTCGGCCAGGACTTCTTGGGCCAGGCCTTTATAAGCCGCCACCCCAAGCCCGTTACCGCCGCACCACCCGAAAACACTAACCCTAGCCGCCATCCGCCGCCGCCGCGCCGCCGCCCGCGCCGGAGCCCGCCAGCCGCGCCACCCGCGCCGGAGCCCGCCGCCGCCGCCGCCCGCCACCCGCGCCGGAGCCCGCCGCCGCCGGAGCCCGCGCTACCGCCCGCGCCGCCTCGCCGGAGCTCGCCGCCGCCCCGCCGGACCTCCCGCCGCCGCCGACTCGGCGGATCCCGCTGGAGTTCGAGGTAGCCGCCGGTTTTTTTAAAAAACCGATCGGTTTTATTTCGTAAACCCTAGATTCATTTTTTTCTAGATCCGGTTCGGTTTATTTTCTTCGGTTTAGTTATTTAGCGAACGGCCGCTTTTACATTCGTTTTTACGAACAGTTTTTGTCGTTTAGCCGCAGACAGCGAACGTTCGTTTGTTAGCCTGTTCGTCGTTTTTCTTTTTCTCAGATTTTCCGCGATTATTTCTGATCACGATTTCTGATCCGATTTTCATTGAGTTTAACTTTTCGCTCGTTTATCGGAATCAGGCGATTCAAGCACCTAGACTTTCGTCTCAAAACTCTCTTTCCGTTTAACCAACTCAAACAATTTTTTGCTTCTATAAAATTTGACTTAGATCCAGATTAGTAAATGAAGCTTGTTTCTTTCGCTGTTTGCCTTTCGTCGCTTCGTTTGATTTGTTTCTTTTTGCAAACCAGAGTTCTTAAGTTGAGCTTTCTGGTTATATCTCTTATTTGAGTTTTACCTGTGCATTATATGAGTACTTATTGTATGCTTGTTTGTTTGTTTGTTTGCGTTAGAGTACCCGGAGTGCGCCGCTTGCTACTTCGAATCTCTAGGTTTCGCGGATCATCAGCAAGGCAAGTAACACTTTGATCATACCTCTTACTACCCAGTTTTATTGCATTAGATCAATCCTTAAACATTGCATGATTAGGATCTAATTAAATTGTGGGTCTTGGGAAGTAGATGAGGTAGTACCTATTACCTGTTTTATTATCAAACCCTTGGGAGTTACTTCTACGTTTGCTAATATTGCCATGCTATGCTAGTAGACGTGGATTGCGTGAGTGTACCCATGACAGATGTGAGATTGTTAATTAATGGTTTATTTAAGGTGGCAACTTTAACACACATCTGGGTGGACTGAGGCACCTGGGTATTCCAGCGATTGCATGTTTTTCTTTATGGACCGCCACCCAGGCTCAAAGGGATCATGAGAATATTCATGCAAGAAACTTCCGTGTGCAGCCACAAGCTACTATGGGCTCTAGCATAGTTGATTAAGTCGTGCAAACTCTTACAGTGGTAGACTAGCAGATGTAGGGGAAAGTAGGCGTAACGGTCTACCCGATCGTAAGGTTCTAGCGCTTCTAAAAGACTATGTCTCGGTCATCCGTTTCTCAAACACCATGTAGTGCGAGAAATCCCAACGGAGGATATCGAGTCTTGTGGGGAAAAGTGCGCAAACCTCTGCAGAGTGTATAAACTAATCATGATTAGTCGTGTCCCCGGTTATGGACATTTTGAGTATCTAGTACTTGGATTATCATGTGAATCTCATCATGTGACTTTAATTAATTTTGTTGGGTTTTTAATGATGATGTTTAATTGGGATTGAGAGGGTGTCTACGCTCTCAATGTTTAACAACTACCATGATAGTTAAATAAAATTTATTCCTTTGCAGTAGGGAAAAATTGGCTTTACGCAAAACTGTAACCATAGAGCTTCCCACCAGCCATATATGCATGTAGTATAGCCTATTTCTGTTCATTACTCTCTATGTGTTACTTTGCCAGCATATTCCATGTGTTGACCCGTTTTTGGGCTGCAACGTTCATGTTGCAGACTTTTTAGACGACGAGTAAAGAGCTTTAGGTCGTGGTTCTGTACTCAGTGATGCCGTTGGAGTTGATGGACTCACTTATCTTCCAAGCCTTCCGCTGCTATCATAATTAGATGGCCTTAAGCCATATTTATTGTAATAAGTTCTCTTTTGAGACACTCGTTGTAATAAGTGTGTGATTGCTACTCTGTTATAAATCCTTCAAGTATTGTGCGTGTCAGCATTACTGATCCAGGGATGACACTGAAGCACAGAGATCGGACCGTTTGAGGTCTGGTCGCTACAATTGGTGATGGAGAATTATGCCAGATGCGGTTCATCATGTAACAGTCATAACCTAGGGTGACACTGAACTAGCTCCACTTCATCAATGTAATGTAGGCATGTATTCAAATATAGTCATACGTGCTTATGGAAAAGAACTTGCATGACATCTTTTGTCCTACCCTCCCGTGGCAGCGGGGTCCTATTGGAGACTAAGGTATATTATGGCCTCCTTTTAATAGAGTACCGGAACAAAGCATTAACACATAGTGAATACATGAACTCCTCAAACTACGGTCATCACCGGTAAGTATCCCGATTATTGTCACTTCGGGGTTAACGGATCATAACACATAATAGGTGACTATAGACTTGCAAGATAGGATCAAGAACTCTCATATATTGATGAAAAAAAATAGGTTCAGATCTGAAATCATGGCACTTGGGCCCTAGTGACAAGCATTAAACATAGAAAAGTCATAGCAACATCAATCTCAGAACATAGTGGATACTAGGGATCAAACCCTAACAAAACTGATACGTCTCCAACGTATCTATAATTTTTGATTGTTCCATGCTATTATATTATCAACCTTGGATGTTTTATATGCATTTATATGCTATTTTATATGATTTTTGGGACTAACCTATTAACCTAGAGCCTAGTGCCAGTTTCTGTTTTTCCTTGTTTTAGAGTATCACAAAAAAGGAAAATCAAACGGAGCCCAATTGACCTGAAACTTCATGGAACTTATTTTTGGAACGGAAGCAATCCAGGAGACTTGGAGTAGACGTCAAGGAAGCCTCGAGGAAGCCACGAGGCAGGGAGGCGCGCCCCCACCCTTGTGGCCCCCTCGTGGCTCCCCTGACCAACTTCTTTCGCCTATATATATCAATATACCCTAGAAACATCGGAGAACACAATAGATCGGGAGTTCCGCCACCAGAAGCCTCCGTAGCCACCGAAAACCAATCTAGACCCGTTCTGGCACCCTGCCGGAGGGGGGAATCCCTCTCCGGTGGCCATCTTCATCGTCCCGGTGCTCTCCATGACGAGCAGGGAGTAGTTCTCCCTCGAGGCTGAGGGTATGTACCAGTAGCTATGTGCTTGATCTCTCTCTCTCTCTCTCTCGTGTTCTTGAGGTGGCATGATCTTGATGTATCGCGAGCTTTGCTATTATAGTTGGATCTTATGATGTTTCTCCCCATCTACTCTCTTGTGATGAATTGAGTTTCCCTTTGAAGTTATCTTATCGGATTGAGTCTTTAAGGATTTGAGAACACTTGATGTATGTCTTGCACGTGCTTATCTGTGGTGACAATGGGATATCATGTTATCCACTTGATGTATGTTTTGGTGATCAACTTGCGAGTTCCGTGACCACGTGAACTTATGCATAGGGGTTGGCACACGTTTTCGTCTTGACTCTCCGGTAGAAACTTTGGGGCACTCTTTGAAGTACTCTGTGTTGGTTGAATAGATGAATCTGAGATTGTGTGATGCATATCGTATAATCATACCCATGGATACTTGAGGTGACATTGGAGTATCTAGGTGACATTAGGGTTTTGGTTGATTTGTGTCTTAAGGTGTTATTCTAGTACGAACTCTTGAATAGATCGATCAGAAAGAATAACTTTGAGGTGGTTTCGTACCCTACCATAATCTCTTCGTTTGTTCTCCGCTATTAGTGACTTTGGAGTGACTCTTTGTTGCATATTGAGGGATAGTTATGTGATCCAATTATGTTATTATTGCTGAGAGGACTTGCAGTAGTGAAAGTATGAACCCCAGGCCTTGTTTCAACGCATTGCAATACCGTTTGTGCTCACTTTTATCATTAGTTACCTTGCTGTTTTTATAATTTCAGATTACAAAAATGTATATCTACCATCCATATTGCACTTGTATCACCATCTCTTCGCCGAACTAGTGCACCTATACAATTTACCATCGTATTAGATGTGTTGGGGACACAAGAGACTCTTTGTTATTTGGTTGCAGGGTTGTTTGAGAGAGACCATCTTCATCCTACGCCTCCCACGGATTAATAAACCTTAGGTCATCCACTTCAGGGAAATTTGCTACTGTCCTATAAACCTCTGCACTTGGAGGCCCAACAACGTCTACAAGAAGAAGGTTGTGTAGTAGACATCAAGCTCTTTTCTGGCGCCGTTGTTGGGGAGGTGAGTGCTGGAAGGTATATATTTAGATCTTGCAATCGAATCTTTTTGTTTCTTCTTTTATCACTAGTTTAGTCTATAAAAGAAAACTAAAAAATGGAATTAAGGTTGCCTCATATGCTTCATCTTTTTAATGTCTTTCGTGAAAATAAGGATTCTGATAATTGTGCCAAAGTGTTAGAAGAAGAATGTATTAAAATGTTTGGTACTAAATCTTTGAATGATGAGCATGATTGCAATGTTGTTAGTATGAATTCTTTGAATACCATGATGCTAATGATATGCAAAGCCACAAGCTTGGGGATGCTATGTTTGATGAAGGTGATATTTTCTCTCCCCAAGTTTTGATGTGCAAATTTATTATGATGAAAGCATGCCTCCTATCTATGATGATTATTGTGATGACATGTATGCTATAAAGAATAATGATAACCGCGAAACTTGTCATCATGATTTTAATTTTCAATCTCATGATAGTTATTTTCTTGAGTTTGCTCCCACTACTATTCATGAGAAGAAATTTGTTTATGTGGAGCGTAATAAAAATTCTATGCTTGTAGATCATGAAAATAATGCTTTATGTGATGGTTATATTGTTGAAATCATTCATGATGCTACTGAAAATTATTATGCGGGAGAAATATATGCTCATAGGAATTTCAATAATATCAAGTTTCCTCTCTATGTGCTTAAAATCTTGAAGTTATGCTTGTTTTGCTTTCTTATGCTAGTTGATTATTGCTCCCTAAATTGTTTGCTCAAAAAATCCCTATGAATAGGAAGAGGGTTAGACTTAAATGTGCTAGTCATATTCTTCATGATGCTCTCTTTATGTTTCAATTCTTATCCTTTATGTGAGCATCGTTGAAATCATCATGCCTAGCTAGGGCGTTAAACGTTAGCTCTTGTTGGGAGGCAACCCAATTTTTATTTTTGTTCCTGTTTATTAATAAATTAATCATCTATCCTCTGTTATGATTGTGTTTTTATGTTTTAATTAGTGTTTGTGCCAAGTAAATCCTTTAGGATCTTCTTGGGAGATTGTTATTTGATCTTGCTGTAAAAAACAGAAAGTATGCGCTCATGATAATAATTTTCATTTTTTATCAGAGAGCGATAAAATACCAATTACACTTGAAGTAGATTAATAAACAAATATCCTAGGACTTCCTAATTTCTCAGGATTTTTGGAGTTACAGAAGTATTCAAAACCTACAGATTACTACAGATTGTTCTGTTTTTGACAGATTCTGTTTTCTATGTGTTGTTTGCTTATTTTGATGAATCTATGAGTAGTATTGGAGGGTATGAACCATAGAGAAGTTGGAATACAGTAGATATTACACCAATATGAATTTAGAATGAGTTCACAACAGTTCCTAAGTGGTGATTTATTTTCTTATACTAACGGGGCTTATGAGTTTTCTGTTAAGTTTTGTGTTGTGAAGTTTTCAAGTTTTGGGTAAAGATTCGATGGATTATGGAATAAGGAGTGGAAATAGCCTAAGCTTGGGGATTCCCAAGGCACCCCAAGATAACATTCAAGGACAACCAAGAGCCTAAGCTTGGGGATGCCCCGGAAAGCATCCCCTCTTCCGTCTTCGTTCATCGGTAACTTTACTTGGAGCTATATTTTTATTCGCCACATGATATGTGTTTTGCTTGGAGCGTCATTTTATTTTATTTTGTTTTTCTTGCTGTTTGAATAAAATACAAAGATATCAAATTCTTAAATGTTAGAGAGTCTTCATATAGTTGCATAATTATTCGACTACTCATTGATCTTCACTTATATTTTTCGGAGTAGTTTGTTGTTCCTCTAGTGCTTCACTTATATCTTTTTAGAGCACGGTGGTGGTTTTATTTTGAAGAAATAGATGAACTATCATGCTTCACTTATATTATTTTGAGAGTATCTAAACAGCATGGTAATTTGCTTTGGTTATGAATTTAGTCCTAATATGATGGGCATCCAAGAGGGATATAATAAAAACTTTCATATAGAGTGCATTGAATACTATGAGATGTTTGATACTTGATGATTATTTTGAGATATTAATATGGTGATATTAGAGTCATGCTAGTTGAGTAGTTGTGAATTTGAGAAATACTTGTGTTGAAGTTTGTGATTCCCGTAGCATGCACGTATGGTGAACCGTTATGTAATGAAGTCGGAGCATGATTTATTTATTGATTGTCTTCCTTATGAGTGGCGGTCGGGGACGAGCGATGGTCTTTTCCTACCAATCTATCCCCCTAGGAGCATGCGTGTAGTACTTTGTTTCAATGACTAATAGATTTTTGCAATAAGTATGTGAGTTCTTTATGACTAATGTTGAGTCCATGGATTATACGCACTCTCACCCTTCCACCATTGCTAGCCTCTCTAATACCGTGCACCTTACACCGATATCATACACCCACCATATACCTTCCTCAAAATAGCCACCACAACTACCTATTATGGCATTTCCATAGCCATTCCGAGATATACTGCCATGCAACTTTCCACCGTTCCATTATTATGACACGCTTCATCATTGTCATATTGCTTTGCATGATCATGTAGTTGACATCGTATTTGTGGCAAAGCCACCATTCATTATTTTCATACATGTCACTCTTGATTCATTGCACATCCCGGTACACCGCCGGAGGCATTCACATAGAGTCATATTTTGTTCTAAGTATCGAGTTGTAATTCTTTAGTTGTAAGTAAATAAAAGTGTGATGGTCATCATTATTAGAGCATTGTCCCAGTGAGGAAAGGATGATGGAGACTATGATTCCCCCACAAGTCGGGATGAGACTCCGGAAGAAAAAAAAGAAAGGCCAAAAAAAGAAAAAAAGAAAAAAGAGAAGGCCCAAAAAAACAAAAAAAGTATAAAAAAATGAGAGAAAAAGAGAGAAGGGGCAATGCTACTATCCTTTTACCACACTTGTGCTTCAAAGTAGCACCATGATCTTCATGATAGAGAGTCTCCTATGTTGTCACTTTCATATACTAGTGGGAATTTTTCATTATAGAACTTGGCTTGTATATTCCAATGATGGGCTTCCTCAAAATGCCCTAGGTCTTGTGAGCAAGCGAGTTGGATGCACACCCACTAGTTTCTTTTGTTGAGCTTTCATACACTTATAGCTCTAGTGCATCCGTTGCATGGCAATCCCTAATCACTCACATTTATATCTATTGATAGGCATCTCCATAGCCCGTTGATACGCCTAGTTGATGTGAGACTGTCTTCTCCTTTTTGTCTTCTCCGCAACCACCATTCTATTCCACCTATAGTGCTATATCCATGGCTCATGCTCATGTATTGCGTGAAGATTGAAAAAGTTTGAGAACACCAAAAGTATGAAACAATTGCTTGGCTTGTCATCGGGGTTGTGCATGATTTAAATATTTTGTGTGGTGAAGATAGAGCATAGCCAGACTATATGATTTTGTAGGGATAGCTTTCTTTGGCCATGTTATTTTGAGAAGACATGATTTCTTTGTTAGTATGCTTGAAGTATTATTGTTTTTATGTCAATATTAAACTTTTGTCTTGAATCTTATGGATCTGAATATTCTTGCCACAATAAAGAGAATTACATGGATAAATATGTTAGGTAGCATTCCACATCAAAAATTTTGTTTTTATCATTTACCTACTCGAGGACGAGCAGGAATTAAGCTTGGGGATGCTTGATACGTCTCCAACGTATCTATAATTTTTTATTATTCCATGCTATTATATTATCAACCTTGGACGTTTTATATGCATTTATATGCTATTTTATATGATTTTTGGGACTAACCTATTAACCTAGAGCCCAGTGCCAGTTTCTGTTTTTCCTTGTTTTAGAGTATCGCAGAAAAGGAAAATCAAATGGAGCCCAATTGACCTGAAACTTCACGGAACTTATTTTTGGAACGGAAGCAACCCAGGAGACTTGGAGTAGACGTGAGGGAAGCCTTGAGGAAGCCACGAGGCAGGGAGGCGCGCCCTACCCCCTGGGCGCGCCCCCACCCTCGTGGGCCCCTCGTGGCTCCCCTGACCGACTTCTTTCACCTATATATATATCAATATACCCTAGAAACATCGGAGAGCACAATAGATCGGGAGTTCCGCCGCCAGAAGCCTCCGTAGCCACCGAAAAGCAATCTAGACCCGTTCTGGCACCCTGCCGGAGGGGAAAATCCCTCTCTGATGGCCATCTTCATCATCCCGGTGCTCTCCGTGTCGAGGAGAGAGTAGTTCTCCCTCGGGGCCGAGGGTATGTACCAGTAGCTATGTGTTTGATCTCTCTCTCTCTCTCTCTCGTGTTCTTGATTTGGCACGATCTTGATGTATCGCGAGCTTTGCTATTATAGTTGGATCTTATGTTTATCCTCCCCCTCTACTCTCTTGTAATGGATTGAGTTTTCCCTTTGAAGTTATCTTATCGGATTGAGTCTTTAAGGATTTGAGAACACTTGATGTATGTCTTGCACGTGCTTATCTGTGGTGACAATGGGATATCATGTGATCCACTTGATGTATGTTTTGGTGATCAACTTGCGAGTTCCGTGACCACGTGAACTTATGCATAGGGGTTGGCACACATTTTCGTCTTGACTCTCCGGTAGAAACTTTGGGGCACTCTTTGAAGTACTCTGTGTTGGTTGAATAGATGAATCTGAGATTGTGTGATGCATATCGTATAATCATACCCATGGATACTTGAGGTGACATTGGAGTATCTAGGTGACATTAGGGTTTTGGTTGATTTGTGTCTTAAGGTGTTATTCTAGTACGAACTCTTGAATAGATCGATCAGAAAGAATAACTTTGAGGTGGTTTCGTACCCTACCATAATATCTTCGTTTGTTCTCCGCTATTAGTGACTTTGGAGTGACTCTTTGTTGCATGTTGAGGGATAGTTATGTGGTCCAATTATGTTATTATTGTTGAGAGGACTTGCAGTAGTGAAAGTATGAACCCTAGGCCTTGTTTCAACGCATTGCAATACCGTTAGTGCTCACTTTTATCATTAGTTACCTTGCTGTTTTTATAATTACAGATTATGAAAACCTATATCTACCATCCATATTGCACTTGTATCACCATCTCTTCGCCGAACTAGTGCACCTATACAATTTACCATTGTATTGGGTGTGTTGGGGACACAAGAGTCTCTTTGTTATTTGGTTGCAGGGTTGTTTGAGAGAGACCATCTTCATCCTATGCCTCCCACGGATTGATAAACCTTAGGTCATCCACTTGAGGGAAATTTGCTAATGTCCTACAAACCTCTGCACTTGGAGGCCCAACAACGTCTACAAGAAGGTTGTGTAGTAGACATCAAAAACTAACTCGATTACATGATAAATCTCATCCAACCCATCACCGTCCAGCAAGCCTACGATGGAATTACTCACGCACGGCGGTGAACATCATGAAATTGGAGATGGAGAATAGTTGATGATGACGATGGTGATGGATTCCCCTCTCCGGAGCCCCGAACAGACTGTAGATCAGCCCTCCTAAGAGAGTTTAGGGCTTGGCGGCGGCTCCGTATCGTAAAACGCGATGAATCCTTCTCCTTTGTTTTTTTCTCCCTGAAAGTGAATATATGGAGTCTAGGTTGAGGTCGGTGGAGCGCCAGGGGGCCCACGAGGCAGGGGGCGCGCCCAGGGGGTAGGGCGCGCCCCCACCCTCGTGGACAGTTGGAGGCCCCCCTGACGTGGATCTTCCTTCCATTATTTATTATATATTCCAAAATAATGCTCCGTTGATTTTCAGGTCATTCCGAGAACTTTTATTTCTGCACAAAAATAACAACATGTCAATTCTCCTAAAAACAGCGTCAGTCCGGGTTAGTTCCATTCAAATCATGCAAGTTAGAGTCCAAAACAAGGGCAAAAGTGTTTGGAAAAGTAGATACGACAGAGACGTATCAACTCCCCCAAGCTTAAACCTTTGCTTGTCCTCAAGCAATTCAGTTGATAAACTGAAAGTGATAAAGAAAAACTTTTACAAACTCTGTTTGCTCTTGTTGTTGTAGATATTTAAAGCCAGCATTCAAGTTTTCAGCAAAGATTATGAACTAACCATATTCACAATAACATTTAGGTCTCATATTTACTCATATCGATGGCATAATCAACTAGCGATCAATAATAATAAATCTCGGATCACAACACTTTCTCAAAACAATCATGATATGATATAACAAGATGGTATCTCGCTAGCCCTTTATGAGACTGCAAAACATAAATGCAGAGCACTTTTAAAGATCAAGGACTGACTAGACATTGTAATTCATGGTAAAAGAGATCCAGTCAAATCATACTCAATGTAAACTAACAGTAATGGATGCAAATGACAGTGGTGCTCTCCAACTAGTGCTTTTTAATAAGAGGATGATGACTCAACATAAAAGTAAATAGATAGGCCCTTCGCAGAGGGAAGCAGGGATTTGTAGAGATGCCAGAGCTCGGTTTTGAAATAGATATGAATAATATTTTGAGCGGTATACTTTCATTCTCAACATAACAACCAAGATATGGTGATATCTTCCATGCTACACACATTGTAGGCGGTTCCCAAACAGAATGGTAAAGTTTATACTCCCCCTCCACCAACAAGCACCAATCCATGGCTTTCTCGAAACAACGAGTGCCTCCAACTAACAAGAGTCCCGGGGGAGCTTTGTTTGCAGTTATTTTGATTTGATTTGCATAAGGCATGGGACTGGGCATCCCGGTTACCAGCCATTTTCTCATGAGTGAGGAGCGGAGTCCACTCCTCTTGAGAATAACCCGCCTGACATGGAAGATACGGACAGCCCTAGTTGATACATGAGCTATTCGAGCATACAAAAGAGGATATTTATTTGAAGGTTTAGAGTTTGGCACATACAAATTTACTTGAAACGACAGGTAGATAACGTATATAGGTAGGTATGGTGGACTCATATGGAATAACTTTGGGGTTTATGGAATTGGATTCACAAGCAGTATTCCCGCTTAGTACAGGTGAAGGCTAGCAAAAGACTGGGAAGCGACCAGCTAGAGAGCGACAACAGTCATGAACATGCATTAAAATTAATCAACACCGAATGCAAGCATGAGTAGGATATAATGCACCATGAACATAAATATCGTAGAGGCTATGTTGATTTTGTTTCAACTACATGCGTGAACATGTGCCAAGTCAAGCCACTCGAATCATTCAAAAGAGGATACCACCCTATCATACCACATCACAACCATTTTAATAGCATGTTGGCACGCAAGGCAAACCATTATAAGATCCTAGCTAATTAAGCATGGCATAAGCAACTATAATCTCTAATTGTCATTGCAAACATGTTTATTCATAATAGGCTGAATCAGAAACGATGAACTAATCATATTTACAAAAACAAGAGAGGTCGAGTTCGTACCAGCTTTTCTCATCTCAATGAGTTCATCATATAATTATCATTATTGCCTTTCACTTGCACGACCGGATAGTGTGGATAATAATAATAGTGCACGTGCATTGGACTAAGCTGGAATCTGCAAGCATTCAATTCAAGAGAGAAGACAAGGTAATATGGGCTCTTTGTTAGATCAACAATAATGCATATAAGAGCCACTTTAACATTTTAATTATGGTCTTCTCCTCTCAACCCCCAAAGGAAAGAAAATAAATAAAACTATTTACACGGGAAAGCTCCCAATAAACAAAAGAAGAACGAGAAATATTTTTGGGTTTTTATTTTTAATTACTACTACAAGCATGGAAAGTAGGCTAATTAAAAGCTACAACTTTTTTTTGTTTTTCTTAAGGTTTATCAAACACACAAGAAGAAAGCATAAAAAAGGAAAATAAACTAGCATGGATGATACAATGAAAAAGTATGAGCACCGACAACTAGCAATGAGTGTGTGAACATGAATGTAATGTCGGTGAGAAATACGTACTCCCCCAAGCTTAGGCATTTGGCCTAAGTTGGTCTATGGCCACGGCTGGCCAGCCGGATATCCAAAGTAATAGTTGGGGTCGTACTGTGAAGAAGCCTCGAATTGCCACTGGTTGGCAATCACCTCCGGATCCCACTCATAATCAGACTGTCGTGGAGGATCAAATTGTGGTTCCAGCTCCGGCTCTGTAGCTGATGTAGGGTTCCGGTAGGCGTGAATGGCCTCCAAAGGAACAAGGTACTTGCCTGCAGATAAATCAAACAAGGAAGGAGCAGGCAAGGTAATAGTCTCAGGATGATTTTTACCAAATATTAATTTGTACTTAAGCTCCTTTTCCCTATTATTGACAATAAAATCATGTGCTACCATACTCTTATAATCTAAATAAACAGGAGGCAACAATTTTTCTTCCCTCTCATAATGCCTAATAGGTATGTTAAAATGTGCAGCGAGGCACGAGGCGAAGATGCCTCCAAGGACGGGGCCCTTAGTACGGTTAAGATTTAACCGCTTTGCAATAATAGCGCCCATACTGAATGTGTCATCACGAAATAAGGCATGGCACAAAATAACAATATCAGGGGCACTTAGGTTTCCACAGTTTCCACGCCCAATCAAGCATCTACTAGCAAATATAGCAAAGTAACGTAGAGCAGGACAGTGTATGCTAGTAATTCGTGCGTCGGAAACGTTCCTCGTTTCCCCCTATAGTAATGGTATCAATAAACCCATCCACATCATCACGATGTGGTTCCTCTATGCTGCCCTCAAAAGGGATCAAACAAACCTGACAAAAATCATGAAGTGACATCTCCTTATGCTCATCATATAAATAAAATTCCACCGTAGGTGGTGAGCTCCTAGCATGGAAATGAAAGTTTTGCACAAAGATATTGGTGAGTAAGAGATACTGTTCGCGTTGGTCATGGAGGAAGGCGGTGAGGCCTGCATTCTCAGCCAATTTATAGAAATCATCATAAATCCCGGCTGCTCTCAAGAAATTATCACAAGGCCATTCACACGGTTGGACCTCCGCGGTGCGAGGGAGATTATACTTGGGCCTCTTATCCTCCTCACTTTGCTTATCCCTCGAGTGTCGGCTCGATGAGCCCCTCAAAAATCTCTTCATCTTTTTCTGAATATTTCTGAAATTTGTAGTAACTTCAAAATAAAAGTGAACCAAACTCAACAATATTGATAGCAACTACTCCTACAGGTGCCTAGAGGCAATATCATGCATCAAAACTACTTTTGACCACATAAATTTGACATGCAAGCTCAAGAACAGGGTCAGCTAAGCATCAAAAATATGCAATGAATAAAACACTAGAACAAAAACTAATTGGACCATTGGAGGAGTCACATACCAAGCAACAATCCTCCAAAGCAGTTTTGTGAGAGGTGCTTTGAGCAAGGAGATAAAAAATGGCAGCAAAATGAGCTTGGACTCGGGTTTGGGCTAGTTAGTGGTGTTTGTGGGAGGAAGAAGGAGTGTGTGGTAGCTGGAATAAGTGGAGGGGAGGCACCATGGGCCCACGAGGCAGGGGGCGCGCCCAGGGGGTAGGGCGCGCCCTCCACCCTCGTGGCCAGGTGCTTGCTCCCCCTGCTGTGTTCTCAGTGCCAGATATTCTCAAATATTCCAGAAAAAATCATATTTAAATTTCAGGGCATTTGGAGAACTTTTATTTTTGGGGTATTTTTTTATTGCATTGATAATTCAGAAAACAAGCAGAAATTACTATTTTTTCTTTATTTAATATAAATAATAGAAAGTAAAAAGAGGGTATGGAGAGTTGCGTTTTCTAAATTCATCCATCTCATGCTCATCAAAAGGAATCCACTAACAAGGTTGATCAGGTCTTGTTAACAAACTCATTCCGAATAACATGGAACCAGAGAATTTTCGAATAACACTAGGTTACCTCAACGGGGATATGCACATCCCCAATAATAAGAATATCATATTTCTTCTTGACAGTGGGAAGAGGAAATTCAAAACCTCCAAAAATAGTCGATGGAATTTTTCCAATAGAGTTTATACTATGAACTTGAGGTTGTTTCCTTGGAAAGTGTACCATATGCTCGTTACCATTAACATGAAAAGTGACATTGCCTTTAGTGCAATCAATAACAGCCCATGCAGTATTCAAAAAGGGTCTTCCAAGAATAATAGACATACTATCGTCCTCGGGAATATCAAGAATAACAAAGTCCATTAAAATAGTAATGTTTGCAACCACAACAGGCACATCCTCACAAATACCGACAGGTATAGCAGTTGATTTATCAACCATTTGCAAAGATATTTCAGTAGATGTCAACTTATTCAAATCAAGTCTACGATATAAAGAGAGAGGCATAACACTAACACCGGTCCAAGATCACATAAAGCAGTTTTAACATAGTTTCTTTTAATGGAGCATGGTATAGTTGGTACTCCGGGATCTCCAAGTTTCTTTGGTATTCCACCCTTAAAATTATAATTAGCAAGCATGGTGGAAATTTCAGCTTCCGGTATCTTTCTTTTATTTGTAACAATTTCTTTCATATACTTAGCATAAGGATTCATTTTGAGCATATCAGTCAAACGCATATGCAAGAAGATAGGTCTAATCATTTCAGCAAAGCACTCAAAATCCTCATCATCCTTTTCCTTGGATGGTTTAGGAGGAAAAGGCATGGGTTTCTGAACCCATGGTTCTCTTTCTTTACCGTGCTTCCTAGCAACAAAGTCTCTCTTATCATAACATTGATTCTTTGATTGTGGGCTATCAAGATCAATAGCAGGTTCAATCTGTACATCATTATCATTGCTAGGTTGAGCATCAACATGAACATCATTATTAACATTATTACTAGGTTCATGTTCATTACCAGATTGTGTTTCTGCATCAGAAATAGAAATATCATTGGGATTCTCAGGTGTGTCTACAACAGGTTCACTAGAAGCATGCAAAGTCCTATCATTTTTCTTTTTCTTCCTCTTAGGAGGACTAGGTGCATCAATAATATTTCTCTGAGAATCTTGCTCAATTCTCTTAGGATGGCCCTCAGGATACAAAGGTTCCTGAGTCATTTTACCACCTCTAGTCATAACTCTAACAACATTATCATTTTTCTTACTATTTAATTCATTGCGCAAATCATTCTGAGCTTTAAGTACTTGTTCTACTTGAGTGGTAACCATAGAAGCATGTTTACTAATAAGTTTAAGTTCACCTTTAACGTTAGCCATATAATCACCCAAGTGTTCAAGCATATCAGCATTGCGTTTTAATTCTCTACCAAAATAAGCATTGAAGTTTTCTTGTTTAACCATGAAGTCATCAAACTCATCCAAGCATGGGCTAGCAAACTTAGTAAATGGGATTTCAGCTTTATCATATCTATAGAGAGAATTTACCTTTACTATCTGTGTCGGGTTATCAAGACCATGTATTTCTTCAATAGGCGGTAAATTAATACCATGTATTTCTTCAACAGGTGATAAATTCTTAACATCTTCAGCTTTTATACCTTTTTCCGTCATAGATTTCTTTGCCTCTTGCATATCTTCAGGACTGAGAAATAGAATACCCCTTTTCTTCGGAGTTGTCTTAGGAGTTGGTTCAGGAATTGGATTAGGAAGTGTCCAATTATTTTCATTAGTCAACATATTATTCAATAGAATTTCAGGTTCATCTGGTGTTCTTTCCCTAAAAACACAACCAGCACAACTATCCAGGTGGTCTCTGGAAGCATCGGTTAGTCCATTATAAAAGATATCAAGTATTTCATTTTTCTTAAGAGGATGATCAGGCAAAGCACTAAGTAATTGGAGAATCCTCCCCCAAGCTTGTGGGAGACTCTCTTCTTCAAATTGCACAAATTATATATTTCCCTTAAAGCAGCTTGTTTCTTATGAGAAGGGAAATATTTAGCAAAGAAGTAATAAATCATATCCTGGGGACTACGCACACAACTAGGATCATGAGAATTAAACCATATCTTAGCATCACCCTTTAATGAGAATGGAAATATCTTAAGGATATAATAGTAGCGAGTTTTCTCATCATTAGTGAATAGGGTAGCTATATCATTTAATTTAGTAAGATGTGCCACAACAGTTTCAGATTCATAACCATAGAAAGGATCAGATTCAACTAAAGTAATTATCTCAGGATCAACAGAGAAATCATAATCCTTATCAGTAACTAAGATAGGTGAAGTAGCATAAGTAGGATCATATTTCATTCTAGCATTCAGAGTTTTTTGTTTCAATTTAGCTCATAATTTCTTAAGATCACTCCTATCATTGCAAGCAAGAATATCTCTAGCAGTTTCTTCATCTATAACATAGCCCTCAGGCACAACAGGTAATTCATATCTAGGGGGAGAGTCTTCATCATCACTTTCATCAATATTATCAGTTTCAATAATTTCATTCTCTCTAGCCCTAGCAAGTTATTCATCAAGAAATTCACCAAGTGGCACAGTAGTATCAAGCATAGAAGTAGTTTTATCATAAGTATCATGCATAGCAGAAGTGGCATCATCAATAACATGCGACATATCAGAATGAATAGCAGAAGCAGGTTTAGGTGTCGCAAGCTTACTCAAAACAGAAGGTGAATCAAGTGTAGAGCTAGATGCCAGTTCCTTACCTCCCCTCGTAGTTGAGGGATAAATTTTTGTTTTCGCGTCTTTCAAGTTCTTCATAATGATAAGCAGATATAAATCCCAAGTGACTCAAAGAATAGAGCTATGCTCCCCGGCAATGGCGCTAAAAAATAGTCTGGATAACCCACAAGTATAGGGGATCGCAACAGTTTTCGAGGGTAGAGTATTCAACCCAAATTTATTGATTCAACACAAGGGGAGCCAAAGAATATTCTCAAGTATTAGCAGCTGAGTTATCAATTCAATCACACCTGGAAACTTAATATCTGCAGCAAAATGTTTAGTAGCAAAGTAATATGATAGTGGTGGTAATGGTGGTAAAGGGTAACAGTAGTAAAAGTAATTTTTTTTGGTGTTTTGTAGTGCTGATATAAATAGCAACGGAAAAGTAAATAAGCGAATAACAATATACGGAAAGCTCGTAGGCAATGGATCGGTGATGGAGAATTATGCCGGATGCGGTTCATCATGTACCAGTCATAACCTAGGGTGACACAGAACTAGCTCCAGTTCATCAATGTAATGTAGGCATGTATTCCGAATATAGTCATACGTGCTTATGCAAAAGAACTTGCATGACATCTTTTGTCCTACCCTCCCGTGGTAGCGGGGTCCTATTGGAAACTAAGGGATATTAAGGCCTCCTTTTAATAGAGTACCGGAACAAAGCATTAACACATAGTGAATACATGAACTCCTCAAACTATGGTCATCACCGGTAAGTATCCCGATTATTGTCACTTCGGGGTTAATGGATCATAACACATAATAGGCGACTATAGACTTGCAAGATAGGATCAAGAACTCTCATATATTGATGAAAACATAATAGGTTCAGATCTGAAATCATGGCACTCGGGCCCTAGTGACAAGCATTAAGCAAAGCAAAGTCATAGCAACATCAATCTCAGAACATAGTGGATACTAGGGATCAAACCCTAACAAAACCAACTCGATTACATGATAAATATCATCCAACCCATCACCGTCCAGCAAGCCTACGATGGAATTACTCACGCACGGCAGTGAGCATCATGAAATTGGTGATGGAGGATGGTTGATGATGACGATGGCGACGGATTCCCCTCTCCAGAGCCCTGAACGGACACCAGATCAGCCCTCCCGAGAGAGTTTAGGGCTTGGCGGCGGCTTCGTATAGTAAAACGCGATGAATCCTTCTCCTTTGTTTTTTTCTCCCCGAAAGTGAATATATGGAGTCCAGGTTGAGGACGGTGGAGCGTCAGGGGGCCCACGAGGCAGGGGGCACGCCCAGGGGGTAGGGCGCACCCCCACCCTCGTGGACAGGTGGAGGCCCCCCTGACATGGATCTTCCTTCCATTATTTATTATATATTCCCAAATAATGCTCCGTTGATTTTCAGGTCATTCCGAGAACTTTTATTTCTGCACAAAAATAACACCATGGCAATTCTGCTGAAAACAGCGTCAGTCCGGGTTAGTTCCATTCAAAGCATGCAAGTTAGAGTCCAAAACAAAGGCAAAAGTGTTTGGAAAAGTAGATACGACGGAGACGTATCAGGTGACCAGTTGAATTGGAACGCGGAGCGAAGCCGCCAAACACAAAAAGTTGACCAGGGAGAAAGGTCTCCTCGGAGACAACATCATCGTCGTTGACAAGCTGAGCCATCGATCCTTCTGCTGACGACATAGTGGAACTCTCAATGAAAGCACCAATGTCGGTGTCAGAACTGGCCGATCTCGGGTAGGGGGTCCCAAAGTATGCATCTGAGGATCGAGGGTAACAAGGGACAAGGGGGGACATAATGTTTACCCCGGTTTGGGCCCTCTTGATTGTATTTGTTGAGTATAGGGGTTACAAGAGTTGATCTACCTCGCGATCATAATGGCTAAACCCTAGCTGTCTAGCCTATGAAAATTCTAATTGCCTCTACGGACTAATCCCTTCAGCTTATATACACAACGGGGGGACCTAGGGTTGTACAGAGTCGGTATGTGGGGGAAGGAAATAACATATCAGGACACCAATCTTGCCATCCATGCATAGGGGAGTCCTATCCGGACACGGGGGGAAAGTCTTCTGCTTGTATCTTCACGACCCATTAGTCCGGCCCATATCGAATAACTTGGACACCCGAGGATCCCTTAATCCAGGACTCCCTCAAGCTAGGCTTGCCACACCAGAGTCTGACTCCTTAGATTCCTCCTCTTCCTCATTTTCCTCAGATTCAGCTTCAAAATCCATTTCCTTGCCAATAAATGCCCGAGCCTTTCTGGAACTGCTCTTCTTGTGAGATGAAGACTTTGACGATGAGGACTTTGAAGATTTCTTCTTTTTCTTTGAGTCATCTGAACTATCATCCTTGTACTTCTTCTTCTTTGATTCCTTCACCCACTGAGGACAATCAGCAATGTAGTGACCAAACATCTTGAATTTGTGGCAAGTCCTTTTCTTATTGTCGTGGCCGGGATTAAGAATATGATCTCATGTCATCACCTCTTGAAGATTTTCCAAAATGGACACGCCTTGAAAACTTCTGGAATTTCCTCACGAGCAATGCTAGCTCCTTGCTTAGTTCTTTAGTGCCACCAAGGCTGTTGTTAGAGTCTTCCACTTTAGATGAGGAAATTGCCTTGGCTTTCAGAGCACGTGATCTTCCATAGCTTGCCCCGTAGAGGTCTCTCTTCTCAGCTTGTTGGAATTCATGAGTATTTAGCCTCTCGAGTATATCGGTAGGATCTAGTGACTTGTAGTCTCCACGTTCTTGAATCATCAGTACTAGTGTATAGAATGAGGAATCAAGGGATATCGGCAATTTCTTCACCACTTCGTGATCGGTGATGTCAGTGACACCAAGTACTTGAAGCTCATTGGAGATGTCTGTGAGGCGATCGAAGGTTTGCTGAACATTTTCATTGTCAAGTCTTTTGAAGCGATTGAAGAGACATGAAGAACCTCAATTCGAGAATCACATTGGGTTGAGATTCCTTCGTTGACCTTGGACAACCTATCCCATATAAGCTTTGTAGTATCCACAGCACTCACTCTACCGTATTGTCCTTTGCTCAGATGGCCACATATCATATTCTTCACTTGAGAGTTGAGTTGCTTGAATCTCTTCACATCAGGAGCATTTACGGAGGGAGTGATGGAGGGAACGCCATTTTCCACAACGTACCAGAGATCATTGTCAATTGCCTCAAGATGCATGCACATCTTGTTCTTCCAGTAGGGGTAGTCCGTACCATCGAAGGTGGGATACCCAGCTGAGACCTTGATCATGCCTGCAGTCGAAATAACTAAAACTCTACGTGGTTATACCAAAATGACATAGAACAAGGGAGTACCTTGCTCTCATACCAATTGAAAGTGCGTTATATCGACTAGAGGGGGGTGAATAGGCGATTTTTACAAATTTTTCACTGAGGAAATACTACTTGAGGAATTTGCTAAGTGACGAAATACAAGCAGCGCATAAAGTACTCAGGTGCATACATCACAAGTCAGTAGCATAGTCATCATGATGAAATGAAACATACACAAAGCACAAGTAGCATGAAAACAGGATAAGGAGGCAGAAGACAAGGTGACTGAAGAAATAGGGTTGAGGAAATTGAGGAAGTCTTAAGTCAAAGTCTTCAAACAGTAACGATCAATTTCATCAACACATAAGCGAGGAAATGAAAGGGTTGAGGAAATAGAACCAGTAGCTCGGTGAAGACAATGATTTGGTAGACCAGTTCCAACTATTGTGATAGTTGTACGTCTAGTTGGAGCGGCTTGGTATTTAAACTGAAAGACACACAGTCTGAGGACACTCAGCCCTTAACATATTCTCCTTGAGCTAAGGTCGCACAGACCTCGCTTAATCACTCGTGGTAAGTCTTCATGGTGACTTCCAAACCTTCACAAACTTGGTCACTCGGCGATCCACAATTCCTCTTAGATGCTCTAGACCTTGACACCTAACCATCTGGAAGATGCAAAATATTCAAACTTTCAAAGGTAAAAAGCGTCGGCTCCACACAAGAACAATCTCTTCAGCGATGGCCAATCACTTTGAGTTTTAGGTGTTGGGGTTTTGGGTTTTTCCTCACTGATGATTTTCTCTCAAAGTCCTCGAAGGGTGGGATGCTCTAAATGACAAGTGTCAATCTCTCTCTAAGCAGCCAACCAACTAGTGGTTGAGGGGGCGACTATTAATTTATAGCCAGGGAGTAGCCAGACATGATAAGACATAAATGCCCCTAGATATGACCATTGGATGGATAAGACATTTGGACAGCTGGTGTGGAGCACAACAACGGTCGGAATTCGAACCATGAAATTACTCGGGGCTATCATGTTCTTCACTGTAGGCAATTCGCACTGGCGAATTCCTAACTCCTCGGTCAGAACAAATTCCTTAGAGACCAGAAGAACTTCGTCCCTGTCACTGAAGAAAATGACTGAACTGCTAGAGATTTAGATTTCCAAAGGCTTCACTCGAAGGATTGGGTATGTGTATAGGCTTTGAGATGAGCATCACTTGGAAATTTTTCCTTAATATTACCTCGACCACCTTTAACAGTACGGTGTTTCCTATGACTTAAAAGAAGGAAATGAAACTATGAAAACAAAAAGTCTTCATGCTTCATAGTCCTTGCATCAATATCTTCAAGGTCACACCAATTTCCTCATTTTCAAAGTCTTCAAGAAAACCAAAGTCTTCAGATGAAGACAATCATTTTTAGGGGTCGACATTCTTAGGATATTCAAACTCCTCAGAGACTTATAAGACCTGTGTACACTCACAAACACATTAGTCCCTTAACCTATAAGTCTTCAGTACACCAAAATTACTAAGGGGCACTAGATGCACTTACACACGTCTGCAGGCTTCATGGGCAACAAAAGAGTTCTTGGTGGAGAGGTTGCGAATATGATTGGCATCCACAAGAAGACTTTGCATCTAACGCTGCATCCAGTCATGATGCCTATTATGCTTTTGATGTAGAGAAACAAGAAGTACATTGTCATTGAGTACTCGGGCTCGCTTCTGAGGCCTTTAAGAAACTGTGTTGGCGGGCGCATCGGTGTTGGCACGATGTGGTAGGCCAAGCTGACTGACAAGTGGACCAGCAACAACAGTAGGATTGGGAACATGAGTGGCTTCAAGAGGTGCTGAGAAGCTCTGAAAGGCATCATAGTCTTCACAAACTGGTTCCTTGGCAGGTTCTGGATAGATGGATTCATGAGACATATCGACCTCAGGCAGGAAGCCAACATGATTGCACGCGGAAGCTTGATAGTTGACCAATGAGTGAAGCTTAATCAGCCACATGATCCATGGTGCATAGAATTTCAGGCCAGAATGATCAATGCATGAAGCTGCCAACTGCCTGATGAAGAAGTCATGCGTATTGAAGTGGATGCCATTGAGAATATAGAAGACCAATGTATTCATGGTGCCTTCAATCTTCGCATGAGAGGAGTGCCCTTTGATTGGCCACAGAGTATGCCGCACAATGTGGTAGATGGTGCAAGGCAAGTACTCGAGGTCATTGACGTAGAAGTGTGTGGGGTACTCAGCATCTGCAAGTAATGGCTTTATCTGGAATATGCTCTCAAGTTCCTTTTCATACAGCTGATAGCCTGGCTCATAAAGATCTCCAGGAGTGGGTAAGGAAGTAAGCTCGATGATATCCCGAGCTCTGGCTTTATGATGGACATCTCCTGTCATCCACTCAAGGACCCATATCTTCAGATCCCTGTTGTAGCTTGATATGTACAATGTGGCATAAAATTGGAGCAGAAGCTCTTCATTCCAGTGCTCCTTGTCAACGACAAAAGGGAGCAGGACAACATCATAGAAGCAGTCAAGGGCTTTTACCAGGCATGGCAGTCCAGCCATGGCATCACAACAGAAGCACTTGTGTGGGAAGATTCTATCCTGGCTGTACAAGATGCATGAATAATAGCTTCGTTGTGGGTGACTCCAAAATCTGTCCAAAGATATCTTGGGCATCTTATAGGGGTCCTTGGCCTTGTCAAATAAGGTGTTGTGCTCTCTGAATCTTAACACACTGAATGAACCCTGAGTGGTGACAGTGCTTGGAAGCATTGGCATTCTTGGCATGGGCTTCTATGTCTGAGGCCTTTGGTCGACATGATAGTCATAGAGTGGCCCATGAGCTTCAGGAGGTGTAAGAATAGGCCACCTGATTCTTATCAGTTCTCCTTCATGATTGAAGGCCCTTGCCATGGTGTGAGGAACTGGTGCAGCAGCAACATCTGAGGTAGATGGCTGACTGTCTTCAGAGGCGGCATTGGCCCCAATCTGAAGTATGGCTACAGGCTACGGAGTGGCTTCAGCCATGACAATATCATTGGCTTTAGTATGGGTGTTAGCGGCAGCATCATCACTAGCTTCATTTACTGGGGGTTTAGGCAAATTCACTTTTGGAATCTCAACATTCTCAGCAGGGGAAATAACAACTTGTTCTTCTTCATTTTCTTCGACTGATGCAGCCGGAATATCTTCAGCCTCTTTGGCTTCAGACTCTTGAGCAGTATCTCGAGGGATGGCTTCAGGGAACACTTGGCATGCTACTTAGTTGGTGGTGTGCACATCTTCTTCAGGGACACTGAAATAGAGGAGGGGCGCGGGCCTCTGCGTAGCCTTTGGAACCCAGGTGATGACATTGTCTTCCCCATGTTTACTGGTGTTGCTTGGGGGTCTCAAGCACTGGAGTAGTGACATGAGCCAGTGGTGTGCACAAAATTACTTCATGGAGCGGGGAGTTGGGGTGATACTCTTCCCAGAACTCATCTTGTGCGATTGGCGTCTGATACGTCCATTTTGCACCATGCTTTTATATTGATATTTATTGCATTATGGGCTGTTATTACACACTATATCACAATACGTATGCCTTTTCTCTCTTATTTTATAAGGTTTACATGAAGAGGGAGAATGTCGGTAGCTGGAATTCTGGACTGGAAAAGGAGCAAATATTAGAGACCTATTCTGCACAACTCCAAAAGTCCTGAAACTTCACGGAGAATATTTTTGGAATATATAAAAATATTGGGCGAAGAAAGCACCAGAGGGGGGCCACCAGCCAGCCATAAGGGTGGAGGGCGCGCCCCCCGTCCTTGTGGGCCCCCTGGCAGGCCTCCGACGCCCATCTTCTGCTATATGGTGTGTTTTGCCCTGGAAAAAAAATCAGAAGGAAGCTTTCGGGATGAAGCGCCGCCGCCTCTAGGCAGAACTTGGGTAGAACCAATCTAGGGCTCTGGCGGAGCTGTTCTGCTGAGGAAACTTCCCTCCGGGAGGGGAAGTCAAAGCCATCGTCATCACCAACGATCCTCTCGTCGAGAGGGGGTCAATCTCCATCAACATCTTCACCAGCACCATCTCCTCTCAAACCCTAGTTCATCTCTTGTATCCGATCTCTGTCTCAAAACCTCAGATTGGTACCTGTGGGTTGCTAGTAGTGTTGATTACTCCTTGTAGTTGATGCTAGTTGGTTTATTCGGTGGAAGATCATATGTTCACATCCTTAATGCTAGTTAATACTGCTGGCGTTCTAGGAACGAGGGTACCCAGAATTGCCTACCTGCGGCCCACTATTTGGCTCTATCCACTACAAAAAAAGACACATCCGTGACATTTTGGGCGAACGAATTTTTTTATGTCATACTTATGACACTTCTATGACGATAATTGTGACAAAACCCGGTATCATCATAGATGTGGTGGGGTCCTACTTCTATGACAAAAAATCATGACAGAAAATGGGCTTTTTGTCCTGGGCAGGCCAGAGACGCAGCTGCATGACATTCTTTGGGCCGTCCATGACGGAAAAAACCGTGGCAGAAGCGAGGGCGAGGAAAATATCGGGGGGTTCCTGGTTACGGTGGGTGGTCGGGGCCCAAGCGATGCGCGTTTCTCTCATATGTACACGCGTGCGTGCGAGGCGTTGGGCTCTAACTGAACCCGAGCGAGGCGTTGGGCTCTAACTGAACCCGAGCGATTGCACTGCAGGCTACGCGTTACTGAACCTGAGCGATCGATCGGTGGCTGTTAACGGAACCCGATCGAGCGATTCCTTCGCTACTGCTTCTAACTGAAGCCGATCGATGCTGCCTCTGGATGAACAGTGAGCGTTGTTGAGGGGTTTGGATGAATAGGAACCCGTGGTAGTAGAGGCTGTTGCTGCTGGATGAACAGTACCCCGATCGATCGAGCCGGTGGATGAACAGGATCCCGTGGAGGGCTGGATGAACAGGACCCCGTGGAGGGCTGGTTGAACAGTAGCCAGTGGAGGGCTGGATGAACAGTAGCCCATGGAGGGGTGGTTGAATAGGACCCCCGTGGAGAGGGCTGGTTGAACAGTAGCCGGTGGAAGAGCGCGCGGTGGAGGCTGGATGAACAGGAGCCCGTGGATGAACAGTCACACGTGGAGGCTGGAGGAGGTCGACGGTGGATGAACAGTAGCCCGTGGAGGCTGGAGGAGGTCGACGGTGGAGATGAACAGTATCCCATGGAGCCCCGTTTTGCGGTACGCCACACCCCTCCCGATGAACAGGACCCCCGTTTCGACCGTAATGCTCCAACACAAGTCCGTTTCCTCTGTTTTGCGGTACGCCACACCCCTCCCGGTCAACAGGACCCCGTTTCGACCGTAGGAGGTCCAAGAGAAGTCCGTTTCCTCCATTTTGCGGTACGCCAGACCCCTCCCGATGAACAGGATCCCGTTTCGACCGTGGCTGGTCGAACACAAGGCCGTTTCCTCCGTTCTACGGTACGCCAGGCCTCATTTCCATCGGCTGTTCCGTCCAAGCTGGTTGGCTCCCGATGAACATGACGATGCATTCCGTTCTGACCCAGCTGGTTGGCTCACCATGAACATGACGACGACGCAGTTTCTTCGTTCCGTTCCAGCCATGTACACGAGCCCTAGCCGTACGTATGCGCGAGTAGGCGTTTGAGACCCCGCTCGTTGCCGGGGTTTCTGATCCACGGGCACCTATGGGACCGGCGGACCGGGTCCCTTTCGGTTCGGCGGGAGCGGAGGTCGCGCAAAGAGCAGATCGAGGCGAAGCACCCGAGCGATTTACCCAGGTTCGGGCCGCACGGATGCGTAAAACCCTACTCCTGCTTTGTGGTTGTGTATTGATTTCTAGCGCGGGAGCGCGGAGTGCTACAGTACACACCGGCGGCTAGCAAGACCGAGCGTGAGTGTTCGAACTAGCTAACCCCCCTCTACGTTGCACACGGGCCTCCTTTTATATGCTCAAGGGGTTACCCACAGGTGGCAATGGAGGTAAAGGGCAAAAATGGAAAGGTGCTGTGGTAGGTACAGCTACCTGTTACAGTGTTATCATACCTAACCCTGACGGCAGGGGACAAGGGCATTAATTGCCCGTCTGTGTCGCCTAAACAGTACCGGAAGGGACCGCTAGGGACGCCACCGTTTGCCATGATGGTTATCTCGTTAGCGCCTGCTTGCCACCTCACACCCCTAGCTGCACGGCCTCCTGCCACGTGTGCTTGGGAGGGTCCTAGAGCGCCACGTTGGCGGGTGTGCTGGAGCGCGGGCACGAAGTGGGGGTTTCCCGCGGCAAGCTCCTTGCCGCGGTCGTCGTCTTGTCGTGTTCGGGAGCTTGTCGCTCACCGGGCCTTGCCGGGACGCGCGGCGCGCCGCGGCAAGTTTTCTTGGTATGCCTTGGTTGGCCTTCCCGGCAAGCTCCTCTTGCCGGGGTCTTGTTTCCTTCCCGGCAAGCTCCTCTTGCCGGGGCCTTGGTTTGAGTACTTTGTTCTTGAATGGCTCCATAGGAACCACGGAGGATCTTGCGGTCACCCGGCAAGCCTTACTCTAGTACACCGACAGGAGCCCCCGGGCCTGGGCCAGACACGGTGCCGAGCGTTGTTGGGCCAGGCCCGAAACAGTGCATGGGCACGCGCGGCCTAGGTCACGCCGCATATCTCTCCGCTTCCACCGCGCACGCCCAGAATGGTGCGCGTCGAACGCGGCGTCGTGGGTGACGCGGGCGGCGTGCGCGGGGCTAAGCCCCATGAGCATGCGTCAGGCCATGATGAAGGGGACGGTTCACGCCCTCCTCCCTAAACGGAGGTAGGCGTGGGAGCGTGGTGCATTTCCTGGACGAGGCCGGTGCACGGTTTTCGAGGTGTCCACTCCCCGCGATCACGGGGTGGGGCGAGGCCGCCTCATCCGTCGCCTCGGCTCTGCATTCCCGCCACGCGGCTCCCATGCGCTTGGGGTCGCGGACGGTGGAAGTGGGAAACTGGGCCGCCGCGAGCCGAGGCAGCGGGTTGGCCCCGACTCCCTGCTCTTCCCGTGCCTTGATTCGTTGAGCGGGGCGGCCGAGCCCCCACCTCGCTCCTTTATAAAGAGCGGGAGGGGAGCACGGAAGCCCGCACTCTCTCATCTCCTCCTTTCTTCAGCTTCTGCTCCCCTTTCTCTCATTCGCCATGGAGAAAGGGAACCCTGGCCCTTCATCGGTGGCGGCGAGGGTCGCCGCCAGACAGCGCACCCCTCCCTCTTCCGCGCCCGTGGTGGCGGAGCCAGCCATAAGGGGAAGAGGGAGGGGGCGAGGTCGTGGACGAGGTCGAGGACGAGGTCGAGGCGCTCGGGGAGGAGGCGGACGGGGCGGAGCGCCAGCTTCGCCTCCGCTGGCGGTTCCTCTCCCCAGGCGGTCCATATAGGGGACGACCCTTGCGAGTTCTTCGTCAGGCTGCGCCGGGCGCCTCGTCGTCGCCTCCGGCTCCCAGCTCCGTTTGTGAGCGCGATGGAGTTGGACCCGCCCGAGACACTGAGACCTCCATTTTAAGTTGATGGAGGGCGATCTCCTCTCCGTCAAGGTCTTTGGGTGCTTCGGCACTCGGGCGAAGTGCTGCGTGGACAGCTCCTCCGATAGTGAAGGCTCCCCCTCGAGCGAGAGTGACGAGGAGGAGAGCGACAGCGATGATGAGGGTAGCGGGCGGCGAGATGGTGGATCCGACTAGGTGTCGGGCGCCGCTTCGTGCGGCACCGGCGACCCCATCATCCGCGTCGCCGGCTCCTTGAACTCCCCGGGGTCGTCTCCTTGGGCGGCTGGCGTAGGGAGGCTGTAGAAGGGGAAGAGGGCTGGCGACAAGGCTGTCAGGTAGGAGTACGAGGGCGTGGTGCCCTCGACAGCGTGCTGACATCCTGCCGCCCCGTCTTCGAGCCCCGCTTCCGGTGCCGCCATCACCGTCCAGCCTTCGGACGGCCCCCGGGATGTTCTCTTGGTGTCTTCTGGCACCCGTAGCTCGCCTAGGCGCCCCTTTTGCCCCTTTCGCCTCCTTGACCTACCTCCTGAAGAGAGGGACAGGAAAGGGATTACGGGCATCTTATCTTTTTAATTTGTAAGCCTTCGGGCCTTAGCTGCATCTAAAACTTGTAATCCTCTCTTTCATGTTTTTCATCCTCTATGGACTGTACCTGAGTGGGAAGTTTTTTAATGAAAAGGGGATGCTTGCCGGGTTATTTGTCTCGCGGGTTGAACCCACACCAAGGAGCAAATCCTTGGTATCCCTCGGACAGACATTTCATCTCCCGGCAACAGGCCCTACCGCCTTCCCACGTCGCTCGACCTTTCTCACGCCTTTGACGGAGGCGGGAACGAGGTGGGTGCGGCCTCCTCGTTTCATCCCTTTGCTGCCGCGACTACGACCAAACTTGGCCCCGGGAACGAGCCCCAGGGCCTAGAGTTGAGGGAGCACGGCAGTTTTCGGGAAGAAACGCGGTTTCGCATTCCCCAGTCCATAGGAGGATGCATGATGAGGGACGAAAGACTTATCTGGTATCGCAGCCCCCGGCAACCCTAGCTTGCCGCGGATGAATCTTGGTACTCGCAGCCCCCAGCAATACTGGCTTGCTGGGGCCCAGGTGCCGGCGCGCCCTTCTTCTCCTTTTCGTCCTCAAGCGGTCTGGCCAGGATATGCGAGCCCTGCGAACGAAGGAAAAGCAAAGGGACGGACACTCGACCTCTAAGCTAGGGGTTAGCCGCTGTTAGGCACTATCAACCCTAACCAAGGACGAGACTCGACCTAGCATGCATGCTATAACCCCGGGGTGCCAGCGCTTCATTTACTTGTGCTCAGGGTCTGCGCCTGGCTTTGTACAAAGGATTACATGCAACAGCGGCAAGACTTGTACAAAAGGGTGGTTGCCGAGCAGGGCCCGACAACCGCGCCTTACGGGTAAAACTTATGAAGATGCTCGATGTTCCAGGAGTTGCTCACTGGTACGCCATCTTCGGTCTCAAGGCGGACAGCGCCAGGCCTTGTGACTCGCTTCACCCGGTAAGGGCCTTCCCACTTCGGCGTCAACTTGTTGGAATTCTTGGCGGACTGAACGCGCCGAAGAACAAGGTCGCCTTCCTCGAGACTCCTGGCATTGACTCTGCGGCTATGGTAGCGGCGCAGAGCTTGCTGGTAGCGAGCGGCTCGCAGAGCAGCCTGGAGACGGTCTTCCTCGAGGAGCAGCGCGTCATCCTTCCGCAGCTGCTCTTGCTCGAGCTCATCGTAAGCGAGCACTCGAGGCGACCCGTATACGAGTTCCGTGGGGGTAACTGCCTCTGCTCCATAGACTAGAGCAAAGGGTGTCTGTCCAGTGGCTCAATTTGGCATCATTCTGATCGACCAAAGAACCACCGGTAGCTCCTCGATCCAGTTTCTTCCGCACTTGTGCAGCCTGTCGAAAGTTCTGGTCTTGAGCCCGCGCAGCACTTCAGCATTTGCCCTCTCCGCTTGACCGTTGCTTCTCGGGTGAGCAACGGAAGCGAAGCAGACCTTGGCGCCAAGATCTTGGACGTATTGCATGAAGGTGCGGCTCGTGAATTGTGTACCGTTGTCGGTGATTATCCTGTTAGGGATCCCGAAGCGGCAAACAATCGACCTGAAGAACATGACGGCTGACTGTGCGGTCACCTTCCTCACTGGTTCCACTTCTGGCCACTTTGTGAACTTGTCGATTGCAACGTACAAGTACTCAAAGCCCCCGACAGCTCGGGGAAAGGGGCCGAGGATGTCGAGCCCCCAGACCGAAAATGGCCCGGATAAAGGGATCGTCTGGAGAGCTTGAGCTGGCTGGTGTATCTGCTTGGAATGGAACTGGCACGCTTCACACTTGGTTACTTGTGCAGTTGCATCCTGGAGGGCTGTTGGCCAGAAGAAACCTTGCTGGAATGCTTTGCCGACAAGTGCTCTTGCACCAATGTGGTGACCACATATGCCTCTGTGTATCTCTGCCAACAGCTTTTGTCCGTCTTCCCGGTGAATACACTTCAATTTCACACCGTTGAGTCTTTTTTTGTACAGTGCCTTGTCGACAAACTGGTACATACTTGACTGCCGGGCTACTCTTTCCGCTTCTTCTTGCTCTTCGGGAAGTTCTCCTGTCTGTAGGAAACAGACAATCTGCTGCGCCCATGTTGGAGCTTGTGGCTCGACAACAAGGACTAAAGGCAACTCTGCTGCTGCAGGAACATCCGCTTCTACGGCAAGAACTTGCGGCTCTGCCGGAGCTTGACGTTCCCCGACAAGCTTGCCGGGGCAAAACTTGTCGGGAGCTTCTGCTTCAACGGGACAAACCCTAGGGCTTGCCGGAGCATCTCGCTCCTCAGCGCTCTTGGTGTTGGTCTCAGCTGCTGCGGGAACATCTGCTTCTACGGCGAGGAGCTGTGTCTCTGACGGAGCTTGACGTTCCCCGACAAGCTTGCCGGGAGCTTCTGCTTCAACGGAACAAACCCTAGGGCTTGCCGGAGCAGACTGCTCCTCAGCGCCTTCAACGTTGATTTTAGGGACCTTCTTGGCGGCGGCTTCAGGAAGCTCTGCCGGCAAATAGTCACCAGAAATCAACTTCCTTTTCTTGATCTGTCCAGTTGATGGTGTTACGGACGGTTGAGTCAGCTTGAGCACAAAGATTCCTGGTTCCACAGGTAGCTTAAGGGCGGCGCATTTTGACAGGCCATCAGCAATGGCGTTGTGAGCTCTTAGAACATGCTCCATTTGCAGGCCGTCAAAGTGCTCTTCTAGCTTTCTCACTTCGTCGACGTAAGCTTCCATCAACGGACTCTGATAACTCTTGTTTACTTGGCGGACGACAAGCTGTGAGTCACCCCTGACAATGAGCTTCTTGATCCCAAGGTCTGCCGCGATCCTGAGACCGGCAAGCAGTCCCTCATACTCTGCAGTATTGTTTGTTGCTTGCTCCTTGGGAAAGTGCATCTGGACTATGTACTTGAGGTGCTCTCCGGTGGGTGCGATAAGCAGCACACCAGCGCCGATGCCTTGCAGCGAAAAGGCACCATCAAAGTACATCAGCCACTCTTTGCTTGCTTCCTTGTCGGGGATGCTTGTTTCTGAAATTTCTTCATCTGGTGTTGGCGTCCATTCTGCTATAAATTCTGCCAATGCTCTGCTCTGGATAGTTGAAGTGCTTTCAAACTTGAGGCCAAAGCTTGACAGTTCCAGTGCCCACTCAACAATCCTGCCTGTCGCTTCTGGATTCTGCAGTATCCTCTTCAGCGGAAAGCGAGTGACAACTGTGATCTCATGCGCTTGGAAGTAATGGCGCAGCTTTCTCGAGGCCATGAGAAGGCCGAAAAGCAATTTCTGCACGCCAGAATACCTTGACCTAGCCCCCTGCAGGAGGGAACTAACAAAGTAAACTGGGCGCTGCACCATCTTCTTCTGTGTCTCCTCGTGCCTCTGCGCAGATCCATCTTTGCCGGGACCAGAGCTTGTCGGGGAAGCTCCCTGCTTGTCGCTGGATGCGCTTGCCGCGGTTGCTGACTCATCATCTGCCTCCCTCTCTGCCACTAACGCAGCACTAACCACTTGATTGGTTGCCGCTATGTACAGCAGCAACTTCTCTTGTGGTTTAGGTGCGACAAGTATTGGAGGGGAGGACAGGTATCTCTTCAGGTCTTGCAGCGCAGCCTCCGCTTCCGGAGTCCATTTCATTGGACCTGCCTTTTTCAATAATTTGAAAAACGGCAGGGCGCGCTCAGCAGACCGGGAGATAAACCTGCTGAGAGCAGCCACGCAACCGGCAAGTTTCTGTACATCCTTGACGCGCTTTGGTGCTTCAATCTGCTCAATGGCCTTGATCTTGTCGGGATTGGCTTCAATTCCGCGCTGAGACATGAAGAACCCGAGAAGCTTGCCGGAGGGAACTCCAAACACACACTTCTCTGGGTTGAGCTTGAGGCTGATCTTGCGCAGATTTGCAAAGGTCTCGTCTAAGTCTTGAGTCAGGGTTGCTCTGTCCTTGCTCTTGACCACTATATCATCCATGTAGGCTTCCACATTTCTGTGTATTTGTGGCTCAAGAGCAACGTGGACTACTCTTGCAAATGTCGAACCCGCATTTTTTAATCCGAAAGGCATCCGTACAAAACAGTACGTGCCACATGGAGTAATAAATGCGGTCTTCTCCTCATCCTCTTCTGCCATGAAGATCTAATGATATCCTGAGTATGCGTCAAGAAATGAAAGCAAATCACATCCGGCTGTGGAGTCTACAATCTGGTCAATGCGCGGCAAAGGAAATGGGTCTTTGGGGCAAGCTTTGTTAACATCGGTGAAATCGATGCAAAGTCTCCATTTCCCGTTTGCCTTGCGCACGACTACAGGATTGGCCAACCACGTGGGATGGAGCACTCCTCTGACAAGGCCTGCTGCTTCCAGTTTCTTGATCTCTTCTACAATGAATTCTTGGCGCTCCACTGCCTGCTTCCTGACTTTCTGCTTGATGGGCCGCGCATGAGGACAAACGGCAAGGTGGTGCTCAATCACTTTCCTGGGAACACCGGGGATGTCAGACGGCTGCCATGCAAACACGTCGACATTCGCCCGCAGGAAAGTAACGAGCGCGCTTTCCTATTTAGGGCCGAGCGTGGCACTAATAGTGAAGGTACCACCAGTGCCGTCCTCCTTGGCGGGTACCTTCTTCGTCTCCGGCGGAGCTGCCATCGTCTTCTTGCACTTGCCGGTGGAGCTCGATGGTGCGTCCTCAACGGCAGCGCAGCACTCCGAAGAGGTGCGCTTGCTGGAGTGGGCATCAGAACTCTTGCCGGACTTGGTCTTCTTCCCCCCGGGAGCTTCAGCGGCAAGTGGATTGGGATCTGCCGTGGCAGCTGCTTCCCGGTAGATCTTGTCGGCACAGATAAGAGCATCCTTCTTGTCGCCAGGGACAGAAATGACGCTTATCGGGCCTGGCATCTTCAGCATGTTGTATGCGTAGTGAGAGGCTGCCATGAACTTGGCGAGTGTCGGACGGCCAAGTATCCCATTGTAGGGCAATGGGATATCGGCAACATCGAACGTGACCTTCTCAGTCCTGAAGTTTAGCTCGCTGCCAAATGTTACCGGCAGCGTGACCTTCCCCTTCGGCTTGCTCCTTCTCGGATTGATTCCTTGGAATGTGCCGGTCTCTTCGAGCTCGCTGTCAGGGATTTGGAGTTTTTGGAGTACAGCGGAGGAGATCAGGTTCAAGCCGGCCCCGCCGTCAACTAACATCTTAGTGACCTTGAGGTTGCGGATAGTTGGTGAAACCAACATCGGCAGGCACCCGACCGCAGTTGTGCGATCAGGGTGGTCCTCAATGTCAAAGATGATAGGCGTGCTGGACCATTTTAGAAGCTTGCGCGATTCGACAGGTGGTTCCGCTGCATTGACTTCCCGCACCCACTGCTTGAGTTGGCGGTGTGAAGTGTGCAGAGAAGCACCGCCGTCAACGCACAAGACCTCTGTGGCTTTCTGAAACCCCTGTTCACTGGTCTCAACATCATCCATGTCTTCGTCGTCGTCGTCTTCATCGTTGTCGCGGCCGCGGGGAGGCCTGTCTCCTTGCCGCTGCTTGGTCTTGCCGCGGTGTCCTCCCCGCCCGGTGCGCTTCTTGCCTGATCCTCCAGCACCCCCTTGGGCCCTCTCCTTGTCGCGCCGCTCGTACTCAGCTTTTTGCTGCTGGACAAGCTGCTCGACTTTCTTGCAGCTCTGGAGGTCATGGCCCTTGGTGCGGTGAATCTTGCAGTATTGGTTGCTGGAGCCGTCCTGCTTGTCGGCGGCCGCCACAGCCTGGCAGTTGGTGCATGCGGCAACCTCCTTGCCAGAGCTGCTGACCTTCGCTCGCTTGGCGCCACCGTCGCTGCCGGACTGCTCAACGCCAGCACCTCTTTGTTCTGTTTCTTCCTGTTGTTGCGCCGCCGGTTTTTCTTTGCCGGGGCGGCATCCTCGCTGTCAGATCCCCCTGCTCCAGTGCTTTCTCCGGGGAATTTCCTCCCTTCCTCAGCGCGTGCACACTTGTCGGCCAGGGCATATAGCTCGCTGACGTCCCGAATCTTGCACATTGCCATCTCCTCCCGCATCCTGCGGTTACGCACGTTCTGATGGAACGCGCTGATTACCGCGGCAGGGTGGATATTTGGGATGTTGTGCTGTACACGGCTGAACCTCTGGATATACTGGCGCAGGGGCTCCCCTTCCTTCTGGACGAGCAGGTGAAGGTCACTCTCTTGGCCATGAGGTTTGTGGCCGCCTGTGAAGGCGCCAACAAACTGATGGCACAGGTCTGCCCCGGAGGATATGGAGTTGTCCGGCAAGTGCATGAGCCAGGACCTGACGTTGGGCTTAAGCACCAGCGGGAAGTAGTTGGCAAGGATCTTGTTGTCCCGTCCCCCAGCAGCCTGCACCGCGATGGTGTAGATGCTGAGGAACTCCGACGGATGCGACTTGCCGTCGTACTTCTCCGGCACATCCGGCTTGAAATTTTTCGTGCTGGGCCACTGGACTTGCCGCAGCTCAGGAGTAAACGCAGGGCAACCTACCGCGTACGGCAAGTCGCCTGGTTCCCCTGCCGCATGCATGTCGACAGAGGGCCCAGCGCGCTGGTCTGATTGACGCCGCGCTTCTCTCCGCCGCTCGATGCGAGTACGAGCGTCCTCTTGCTGTCGTTCTTGAAGAACTTGGCGCTGATCGCGACGAGCTCGCGGATCTGACGACGCGGTGGAGTCGCTATCGAGGTGGACCCGGCGAATCGGCGATCTTGGCCTTCGGGGTGGAGAGTGCACAGTAGTTGCACCCCCGCCAGTCTTGTCGTCTCTGGCTCGTGCCTGGCTGGCTTGCCGCGGCTGAGACGTGCTCGGCTGCCGTGGAGCGTCGCCGTTTGCGAAGCCGATGAGACTCTGGATAGTGGCCCTCCAGTCGTCGATCTTGTCCGCCGCTGGAGGGTAGTCTAGGAGCAGCTGAGCTCGCGCCAAAGCTTTGGCTGCGGTGGCGGGTGGCGGTGGCGAACGGTGCGAGGAGCGGGATATGCTCGGACTTCTAACTACATTAGAAGGAGCAGTATCTCGTCCAGGCGACCGTGTCTCGCTCGCGCCAGCAGGTTGACGTGCATGGTGGTCCTGAGCGCTCCGAGATCCACCAGCTCGATCTTGATCTAGCGAACGCATGGTACCGTGAGTACCATGACGCTGCCGGTCCCGCGCCTCTTGAGATGGGCGCGGTGCATGCACGGACGCCGAGGTCTTGGAATGTGCCCGGTCATTGCGGGAGCCGGCTACGCCACCGATGGGCAGCGCAGCCTTGTCCTGGGACCTGGCAGCACCGTGAGTTCCCTCGTCGACGCGTGTCCTCCCGCCGGTGCCTACCCCACCAACCGTTTGCTCCGGCGGTGGCTGGCTCGGCGCGGACGGAGCAGCTGCCTCCGAAACTTTCTTCTTCGGCGGCATGTTGATGAAGATGATGAAGATCCAACTCGCGAGAACGCCGGATCTGGTTCACACAACTTCGACGCCCCCTACCTGGCGCGCCAGAGATGCCGGGGTTTCTGATCCACGGGCACCTATGGGACCGGCGGACCGGGTCCCTTTCGGTTCGGCGGGGGCGGAGGTCGCGCAAAGAGCAGATCAAGGCGAAGCACGCGAGCGATTTACCCAGGTTCGGGCCGCACGGATGCGTAAAACCCTACTCCTGCTTTGTGGTTGTGTATTGATTTCTAGCTCGGGAGCGCGGAGTGCTACAGTACACACCGGCGGCTAGCAAGACCGAGCGTGAGTGTTCGAACTGGCTAACCCCCCTCTACGTTGCACACGGGCCTCCTTTTATATGCTCAAGGGGTTACCCACAGGTGGCAACAGAGGTAAAGGGCAAAAATGGAAAGGTGATGTGGTAGGTACAGCTACCTGTTACAGTGTTATCATACCTAACCCTGATGGCAGGGGACAAGGGCATTAATTGCCCGTCTGTGTCGCCTAAACAGTACCGGAAGGGACCGCTAGGGACGCCACCATTTGCCACGATGGTTATCTCGTCAGCGCCTGCTTGCCACCTCGCACCCCTAGCTGCACGGCCTCCTGCCACGTGTGCTTGGGAGGGTCCTAGAGCGACACGTTGGCGGGTGTGCTGGAGCGCGGGCACGAAGTGGGGGTTTCCCGCGGCAAGCTCCTTGCCGCGGTCGTCATCTTGTCGTGTTCGGGAGCTTGTCGCTCACCGGGCCTTGCCGGGACGCGCGGCGCCCCGTGGCAAGTTTTCTTGGTATGCCTTGGTTGGCCTTCCCGGCAAGCTCCTCTTGCCGGGGTCTTGTTTCCTTCCCGGCAAGCTCCTCTTGCCGGGGCCTTGGTTTGAGTACTTTGTTCTTGAATGGCTCCATAGGAACCACGGAGGATCTTGGCGGTCACCCGGCAAGCCTTGCCGCGGGATGCTGCGACTGCCTGTGCACAAGTTCGGGGTACTAGGGTACCCTTACTCTAGTACACCGACACTCGTATGTACGTAAGTGGCTGCATTTACTTTCTTGCACCCTGGCCGCTGTACGTACGTGTACATGCTACGTGCGTGCCTCTACTATGAGACGTGCGCGCCTCTACTACGACATGTGCCCTTCCTTGCACGGCCATGGTTCATCGCTGCAACCTGTAGACAGACCGATCGTATGTACGTATGTGTTCATGACCAGAATGATAACACTACGTACGCTTCGATCGGGTGGGTCCCGACTGTCAGGCACTTCCTTGCGTGAGAAGATGTAGCTGGTGGGTCCTAGCAATCAGGGGGAAATGTTTTTTTGTGAAATACGGTGGCCCGTCCGGTGGGTCCCTGCTGTCAGGTGGAGGAATCTTTATTTTGCACGTAATAAGGAGGCACTTCCTTGCTGCGGCCGTGGACCCAGCTGTCAGCCTCTCCACGTACAGTACTCTTCCGATGGAAGTCGTTCGTTAACCACATTAACCACGCCGCACTGAGAGCACCAAGGCGGTGGACGACGGCGAGGCCTAGGAAGGGGACGACATGGAGCGTGGAAGAGGCGACAGTGGATGCCCACGTGGAGAGGAGTACGAGGGTTCACTGGTTCGGCTGCGATGTGAGGCTGCCATTGCCGCAGGGCCTAGCTAGCGGTGGGACTAGTAGGGGGTGGTGAGGCCTCCGCAGCAGCACAGCCGGCCACGGGAGGCAGGAGCAGGCGGCACAACCGGCACTGCTTTGGGCGGCTGGATCAAGAAGACCAGAGGTTGAAGAAGCAGTATGGCCATTGGATGGACATCGTACGGTCACTGGAGCTAGAATCGTTCATATTGACTAAGTTGACAAATCCCTCCGTCCCCGTCAACTTAGTAGGCCCACATGTCAGCCTCCCACTATGCTGGGTCCCAGCAAGCAGGGGGAGTGTTCATTTTTTGTGCGTAATAAGGAGGCACTTCCTTGCGTGCGAAGATATAGCTCGTGGGTCCGACCTGTCAGCGGGGGGAACATATTTTTCGTGAAATACAGAGGCCCTTCCGATGGGTCCCAAATGTCAGGTGGAGGAATCATTATTTTGCGCGTAATAAGGAGGCATTTCCTTGTGTGCTGTTGTGGACCCAGCTGTCAGCCTCTCCACATACAGTCCATGTCCGATGGATGTCGTTCGTTGACCACGTTGACCGCAGCGCGCCAAGAGCACCAGGGCGGTGGATGACGGCGACGCCTAGGAAGGGAACGACATGGAGCCGGGGAAGACTCGACAGTGGTTGCCCACGCGGTGGGGAGTTTGAGGGTTTACTGGTCCGGCTGTCGTCGCCGGAAAATAACAGGTGTGGGTGAGTAGAGGAATGGCCTGGCTAGCAATGGAGTAGGGTGGGGCAGTGCGGCCTATGCGGCAGCACAGCCGGCCACGGGAGGCGGGAGCAGGCAGTCCCACCGGTGCTGGTTTGGGTGGCTGGAGCAAGAATATCAGATTTTGAAGAAGCAGCACGGCCGTTGGATTAACATCCAACGATCACTGCTGCTAGAATCGTTTGTGGACTAAGTTGACAAAGCCTTTCATACACGTCAACCTAGTAGACCCACAAGTCAGCCTCCAAATCTGTCTCAAACAGCATACAACCCGAAATTTCTAGCCAGATTCAAATTAAATTAAAAACTAAACATACCTTAATTTAAATCCAATGAAATTTTACCCGCACAAAAACAATGAAATTTAAAATATCAAAATCCGAAAGAAAAAAGAATTTTGGAACTAATTGCCTGTTTGCTGTATTTTTTCATTTTACAGCCCATTTAATATTACTTATAGCCCATTTTATTACTTATAGCCCATTTTCTAGGCAAAATGCATCCCTCCTCGTCTTGAAAGATTTCCGGCCTAGCAAGGCGTAGAAAAACAAGTAGGCCTATGTTGGTTATTCTGCAAAAAACAAAATAGTTGGGCTAGCCATTTTCAGAAAGGAAAAAAACAAACTGGGCTGGTCATGTGCTAGACGGGCCACAACTCCCGAACAACCCAGTTGATACCCTTCTCCGTCCCGAAAAACAAAATTACTGCGTGCGCTGCTGGGTCCCTACTGTCATCCTCACCATGTAGAGTCATCTCCTTATTCCTCTCGGTTGTTGACCATGTTGACAACACCGTAGGGCGGTGCTGCGGCGAGCGAACCAAGGCGAAGGACGATTGTGAGGCCTCGGACGGGAACGAACAGGAGCCGGAGAAGATGCGCAGAGTTTTAGGGTGCGATGTGGCCACGATGCATGCGCGGTAGCACAACCAACCGTGGGAGGCGGGAGTAGGCGGTCCCGCCGGCGCTGGCTTGACTTTGGCGGCTGGAGAAAGAAGAGACTGAAGAAACACGACAGACGTTGAATCTCAATCCAATGGTCAAGGTTGGCACAATCGTTTGTTGACTAAGCTAACACCAAGTAGCATACTTTTTTATATATAGGAAGAAAATAAAAACTAGGCTCGTTCGCCTGATAACATTCCCGAAACTGCGACCGTTCGATCTTGCGAACTAAAACTGTGAGGAAAATGCGTTCGTCTGCCGTCCTCCTCCCACGGAATGTTTGCCACATAAGTGACTAGCACCCTTGGTTTTCAACCAAGAGGTTTGGGTTCGAGTCCCAGGAAATCTCAATTTTGTCCTCCTTCCTTCCTAGCAAAAAATAGAAAGAAAATCAAAGACTTGAGAAGGCTTATAGAACAAGCTGGTGTACCAGTAAAGAGACGTTGCTGTTTTAGAAAAAAGAGACACGTGCTCCTGTAGCTGGTTCAAAGCCAAACCTAGACCATGACTATATATGGTGCTATGCTACTCTACAAGTAATGAAACTGACATATCCAACATTCACTTCTCCTCTTCTCTACTAACTCTACCTAGCATCAGAAGCTTTGGCCGCAGCAGCCATGTCCGCTGGCTGCTCGTCCACCTGCTCTTCAGCAGGCAACAACCAGATATGCGCAAAGTCGCCATCCGTACCATCGCCTGTGGGTCTCATCACACCCCGGCCGGCACACGCACCGCAGCCGGTTGCTCATCGCAACCCGCTGCCGTTGGTGTGGTGCCACTGCTGCAAATCACGCAGAGTCATCCGTCGCGTCTCAACCACAATCCTCAACCCTGGCTGAGTCCTCTACAAATGCCCGAATCATGGGGTAATAATATGTTTAAGTGTTGTTCTGCTGCTTTCAGTTGCTGATATTTTTAATAGTTTGGTTGATGATCTTCCAATTTGATTCGTGTAGAAAAGGGAAGATTCATGTGATTTGTATTTCTGGGAAGTTGCTGACGTGGGGGGACGCAACTACGCTGATTATTTGGTTAGCTGAGGAATCCCAATACCATTAGGTTGGGGTGTTGGACAAGTAACTGAAGGAACGATAGAAGAGGAAGATCCAGAGCAGAAGGTTAAAGATGCAGTTCCTCTGACCATGGCCAAGAAACAGGTGCTGAACGACCTTGACAATAATGAAGAGATTAAAGAGCTTGTGAAGATAATGGGCAAAATCGATGTGCTTTGTAGGATGATTGTCTCTTTATTTGCAGTGTATGTAGCACTCGTGATGTATTCAGTGGCTATGACATGAGCACTTTGCTAAAACTAGTAATGAATGAAACCTGTGTAGCAGGCTAGGCATAGTGTTGTGAACATCTAATGGTTTCTATTAACAGAAATCGGGGGTATCCCCTTTTGCTCATAAATAAATAAATAGCCTAGGCCCTTTTGGTAATAAATAATAAATTAGCAAAGGTCGCGTCGGGTCAGCTTTGTTCCCATTCGAGACGTCGAGCAAATTGAAGTCCAACAACAAACTATGTCATCAAATTCAAGTTTCACAGCCAAATATGAGTACAACTAAACAACAATGTCATCATGTTTTAGTCGTCATACAATCACCAAACACAAATGAACATACATAACAAGTGATGTTCTCACAGCAAAATACTAAACAACACGTTCACCAGGTTTCAGTTGTCATAGCAAACACAATTTCACATAGTAGACAAAAAATGTCTTCTGACAAGCAAATATGAAAAAAGCAATCTAATCATCATCTGTAGCAGCAGCGTCAACATCTTCGCCATGTGTATCAGTCTGAATCGTAATTCCCTAGAGTGTCATCTTTTCTTCATCTTGAATGTCCTCAAACATTGGCTTCTTCTTGATCAACTCTTGTATGTCCACAGCAGGACAAGCAATCTTTTTGCCAGCATCATTGACGTGATGGTTCTCAAAGATATTAGGAACATCTATGGAATCTTGTACATCAGGAGCAGTGTAAGCATCATCTTTTTGTGCAACTTCATTAAAAGAATTCCTCTGCTCAAACCTTTGCAATACTCTCCATCATTGCTACATGCAAATGTGTCTTCCAAGAAAAATATCTGTGTTGCTTGATTTGCCAAAATAAAAGGCTCGTTGGTCTGGTACGCCACCTTGACATTGATGGATTTGAAATAATCATCAGCTCTGCGTTTTGCGATCCTGGAAAACAGGTTATACCAACGACAGCACAATAGAACCACACACCGATGATCCTCGAAACTGGAGATATACTGCAACTGAACAATGTCTGTTATGTTAGCATACATTTCAGTTGTCTCTATGCCGTACGTATCCGTGCTCATGATGGCACTGTTTTGTTTCTTCCTGCCTTCGTCGCATGCAAGGGTGTTGTAGCGAACATCTCCAACAACGCAAGATTCATAATGTCTTACCCGAGTATCATGACCCATTGCTAGTGCGTAAAGGGCATCATCAGCTGCCTGCCCATCCTCCCGCGTCTTCTTAACCTATGGTTAGAAAATAGACAAGCTGGTCATCTTATGTATCAAATATATTAAAAAACTGTCAGTGCAATTCAAAAGCTTACATGGCTCTTGAACCATTTCGCAAATCCTGCCATAACCAGTTTGTCAATGTTTCTTGGATTTTGCGGCAGTAACTCCTTTTTGTAGATGCTGCACAACATAGTGATCACGTCAAACATCTAAATATATAAGAATGTGCTGCAAGTTTAGTAGATTACGATGTATACACTGCAGTACTTAGCACTAACTTGATATAAGGTAGTATCTCAGGACAGTTATTCAACACATACCAAACCATTTTGTCCAAATCTTTAGGTTTGTCCTCTTGTTGACTCTTCCCTGTAACTCAAATAGAATAATCGAAAACATTGAGCCCGGGATTGTCTTCACCCACCTCTTTGCTAAGCTGATCAGCTGTTTCAATGTCTTTTGAGCAGAATGTCAACGCTTCTGTAGCAATGTAGGCCTCTGCAATGGAACCCTCAGGTCTAGCTCTGTTCCTAACATATCCCTTGAAAGTGCCGAGCCTCCTTTCAATAGGGTACATCCAGCCTACTGTACTGGACCTCTAAGTAGTGCCTCGTTAGGTAGATGAACAGCCAAATGCACCATCACATCAAAGAAGGCTGGAGGATATATCTTCTCAAGGTCGCATAGGATAGTTGGTATCTTGTCTCTAAGATGCTCCAAAGCATCTACCCTGATATTTCTACTGCAGAGTTCCCTGAAGAATTGTCCCAACTCTGCAACTGCTCTGTATAAGTCAGGGCGGCCCAATCCTCTAAGGATAACTGGTAAAACCCTTTGAAATAGGATGTGGCAGTCATGAGTTTTCAACCCTTGTACCTAATACGTCTCCGCCGTATCTACTTTTCCAAACACTTTAGCCCTTGTTTTGGACTCTAACTTGCATGATTTGAATGGAACTAACCCGGACTGACGTTGTTTTCAGCAGAATTGCCATGTTGTTATTTTTTTTTGCAGAAACAATAGTTCTCGGAATGACCTGAAAATCAATGGAGAATTATTTTGGAATATATAAAAAATACTGGAAGAAAGATCCACATCAGAGGAGCCTCCACCTGTCCACGAGGGTGGGGGGCGCGCCCCATTGCCTCGTGGGGCCCCTGACACTCCATCGACCTCAACCTTGACTCCATATATTCACTTTCGGGGAGAAAAAAAATCAGAGAGAAGGATTCATCGCGTTTTACGATACGGAGCCGCCGCCAAGCCCTAAACTCTTAAGGGAGGGCTGATTTGGAGTCCGTTCGGGGCTCTGGAGAGGGGAATCCGTCGCCATCATCATCATCATCATCAACCTTCCTCCATCACCAATTTCATGATGCTCACCGCCAAGCGTGAGTAATTCCATCGTAGGCTTGTTGGACGATGATGGGTTGGATGAGATTTATCATGTAATCGAGTTAGTTTTGTTAGGGTTTGATCCCTAGTATCCACTATGTTCTGAGATTGATGTTGCTATGACTTTGCTATGCTTAATGCTTGTCACTAGGGCCCGAGTGCCATGATTTCAGATCTGAACCTATTATGTTTACATCAATATATGAGAGTTCTTGATCCTATCTTGCAAGTCTATAGTCACCTATTATGTGTTATGATCCATTAACCCCGAAGTGACAATAATCGGGATACTTACCGGTGATGACCGTAGTTTGAGGAGTTCATGTATTCACTATGTGTTAATGCTTTGGTCCGGTACTCTATTAAAAGGAGGCCTTGATACCCCTTAGTTTCCAATAGGACCCCGCTGCCACGGGAGGGTAGGACAAAAGATGTCATGCAAGTTCTTTTCCATAAGCACGTATGACTATATTCGGAATACATGCCTACATTACATTGATGAACTAGAGCTAGTTCTGTGTCACCCTATGTTATGACTATTACATGATCGATCGCATCCGGCATAATTCTCCATCACCGATCCAATGCCTACGAGCTTTTCCTATATTGTTCTTCGCTTATTTTATTTTCCGTTGCTACTGTTACAATCACTATAAAACCAAAAATATTACTTTTGCTACCATTACCACTACTATCATATTACTTTGCTACTAAACACTTTGCTACAGATATTAAGTTTCCAGGTGTGGTTGAATTGACAACTCAGCTGCTAATACTTGAGAATATTCATTGGCTCCCCTTGTGTCGAATCAATAAATTTGGGTTGAATACTCTACCCTCGAAAACTATTGCGATCCCCTATACTTGTGGGTTATCAAGACTATTTTCTGGCGCCGTTACCGGGGAGCATAGCTCTATTCTTTGAGTCACTTGGGATTTATATCTTCTTATCATTATGAAGAACTTGAAAGATCAAAGAACCAAGATCTATCCCTCAACTATGAGGGGAGGTAAGGAACTGCCATCTAGCTCTGCACTTGATTCACCTTCTGTTATGAGTAAACTTGCGACACCTACACATGTTATTGATTCTGAAAGGTCGCATGTTATTGATGATGCCACTTCTTCTATGCATGATACTTATGATGAAACTACTTCTATGCTTGATACTACCGTGCCACTTGGTGAATTTCTTGATGAACAACTTGCTAGGACTAGAGAGAATGAAACTATTGAAACTGATAATATTGATGAAAGTGATGAAGATTCTCCCCCTAGATATGAATTGCCTGTTGTTCCTGAGGGTTATGTTATGGATGAAGAAACTGCTAGAGACTTTCTTGCTTGCAATGATAGAAGTGATCTTAAGAAACTATTAGCTAAGCTGAAACAAAAATCTCTGAATGCTAGAATGAAATATGATCCTGCTTATGCTACTTCACCTATCTTTATTACTGATAAGGATTATGATTTCTCTGTAGATCCTGAGTTAATTACTTTGGTTGAATCTGATCCTTTCTATGGCTATGAATCTGAAACTGTTGTGGCACATCTTACTAAATTAAATGATATAGCTACCCTGTTCACTAATGATGAGAAAACTCGCTACTATTATATCCTTAAATTATTTCCGTTCTCATTAAAGGGTGATGCTAAGATATGGTTTAATTCTCTTGATCTTGGATGTGTGCGTAGTCCCCAGGATATGATTTACTACTTTTCTGCTAAATATTTCCCCGCTCATAAGAAACAAGCTGCTTTAAGGGAAATATATAATTTTGTGCAAATTGAAGAAGAGAGTCTCCCACAAGCTTGGGGGAGGCTTCTCCAATTACTTAATGCTTTGCCTGATCATCCTCTCAAGAAAAGTGAAATACTTGATATCTTTTATAATGGACTAACCGATGCTTCCAGAGACCACCTGGATAGTTGTGTTGGTTGTGTTTTTAGGGAAAGAACGGTTGATCAAGCTGAAATTCTATTGAGTAATATGTTGACTAATGAAAACAATTGGATACTTCGTGAACAAACTCCTAAGACAACTCCGAAGAAAAGGGGTATTCTATTTCTAAGTCCTGCAGATATGCAAGAGGCAAAGAAATCTATGAAAGAAAAAGGTATAAAAGATATGCAAGAGGCTTTATGTGATCTTGGAGCCGGTGTTAGTGTTATGCCTCTCTCTTTATATCGTAGACTTAATTTGAATAAGTTGACACCTACTGAAATATCTTTGCAAATGGCTGATAAATCAACTGCTATACCTGTCGGTATTTGTGAGGATGTGCCTGTTGTGGTTGCAAATGCTACTATTTTAACGGACTTTGTTATTCTTGATATTCCCGAGGACGATAGTATGTCTATTATTCTTGGAAGACCCTTTTTGGGGCTGTTATTGATTGCACCAAAGGCAATGTCACTTTTCATGTTAATGGTACTGAGCATATGGTACACTTTCCGAGGAAACAACCTCAAGTCCATAGTATCAATTTTATTGGAAAATATTCAACTATTACTATTGGAGGTTTTGAATTTCCACTTCATATTGTCAAAAAGAAATATGATATTCTTATTGTTGGGAACATACATATCCCCGTTGAGGTAACCTAGTGTTATTCGAAAATTCTCTGGTTTCATGTTATTCGAAATGAGTTTGTTAACAAGACCCGATCAACCTTGTTAGTGGATTCCTTTTGATGAGCATGAGACGGATGAATTTAGAAAACACAACTCTCTGTACCCTCTTTTTACTTTTTGTTATTTATATTAAATAAAGCAAAAATAGTATTTTTCTGTCTGTTTTCTGAATTATCAATGCAATAAAAAATACTCCGAAAATAAAAGTTCTCCAAATGCCCTAAAAATTAAATATGATTTTTTGGAATATTTGAGAATATCTGGTACTGAGATCATAGCAGGGGGAGCAAGCACCTGCCACGAGGGTCCAGGGCGCGCCCCTGCCTTGTGGGCCAATGCTGGCTCCCCTCCACTTATTCCAGCTGCCACACACTCCTTCTCCCTCCCAAAAACATCACTCGCCAGCTCAAACATGAGTCCGAGCTCATCTTGCTGCCATTTTCGATCTCCTTGCTCAAAGCTCCATTCACAAAACTGCTTTAGGGGATTGTTCTTTGGTATGTGACTCCTCCAATGGTCCAATTAGTTTTTATTCTAGTGCTTTATTCATTGCATATTTTTGCTTCTTAGTGACCCTGTTCTTGAGCATGCATGTCAAATTTATGTGGTCAAAAGTAGTTTTGATGCATGATATTGCCTCTAGGCACTTGTAGGAGTAGTTGCTATCAATATTGTTGAGTTTGGTTGACTTTTATTTTGAAGTTACTAAAAATTTCAGAAATTTTCATAAAAAGATGAAGAGATTTTTGAGGGGCTCATCGAGCCGAAGCTCGAAGGATAAACAAAGTGAAGAGAACAAGAAGCCCAAGTATAATCTCCCTCGCACCACGGAGGTTCGGCAGTGTGAATGACCTTGTGATGATTTCTTGAGAGCAGCCGGGATTTATGATGATTTCTATGAGTTGGTTGAGAATGCAGGCCTCACCGCCTTCCTCCACGACCAACGCAAACAGTAAGTACCTTGTTCCGCTGGAGGCCATTCACGCCTACCGAAACCCAACACCAGCTACAGAGCTAGAGCCGGAACCACAATTTGATCCTCAACGACAGTCTGTTTATCAGTGGAATCCAGAAGAGATCGCCAACCAGTGGCACTAGGGGTATTCTTCTCAGCACGACCCCAACTATTACTTTGGATATCCGCCAGGCCAACCGTGGCCATAGACCAACTTAGGCCAAAAGCCTAAGCTTGGGGGAGTATGTATTTCTCACCAACATTACATTCATGTTCACACACTCATGCTAGTTGTCGGTGCTCATACTTTTTCACTATAATATCCATGCCAGTTTATTTTCCTTTTTATGCTTTCTTCTTGTGTGTTTGATAAACCTTAAGAAAAAACAAAAAAAATATGGTTGTAGCTTTTAGTTAGTTTACTTTCCATGCGTGTAGTAGTAATTAAAAAGAAAATCCAAAAAGATTTCTCATTCTTCTTTTGCTTGTTGGGAGCTTTCCCGTGTAAATAGTTTTATTTCTTTTCTTGTTATTTGGGGGTCGAGAGGAGAAGACCATAATGAAAATGTTAAATGGCTCTTATATGCATTATTGTTGATCTAACAAAGAGCCCATATTACCTTGTCTTCTCTCTTGAATTGAATGCTTGCAGATTCCAGCTTAGTCCAATGCACGTGCACCATTATTTTTATCCACACTATTTGGTCATGCAAGTGAAAGGCAATAATGATGATTATATGATGAACTTATGGAGATGAGAAAAGCTGGTATGAACTCGACCTCTCTTGTTTTTGTAAATATGATTAGTTCATCGTTCCTGATTTAGCCTATTATGAATAAACATGTTTGCAATGACAATTAGAGATTATAGTTGCTTATGCCATGCTTAATTAGCTAGGAGCTTATAATGGTTTACCTTGCGTGCCAACATGCTATTAAAATGGTTGTGATGTGGTATGATAGGGTGGTATCCTCTTTTGAACGATTCGAGTGGCTTGACTTGGCACATGTTCACGCATGTAGTTGAAACAAAATCAACATAGCCTCTATGATATTTATGTTCATGGTGCATTATATCCTACTCATGCTTGCACTCGGTGTTGACTAATTTTAATGCATGTTCATGACTATTGTCGCTCTCTAGCTGGTCGCTTCCCAGTCATTTTCTAGCCTTCACCAGTACTAAGCGGGAATACTGCTTGTGCATCCAACTCCATAAACCCCAAAGTTGTTCCATATGAGTCCACCATACCTACCTATATACGGTATCTACCTGCCGTTCCAAGTAAATTTGTATGTGCCAAACTCCAAACCTTCAAATAAACATCCTGTTTTGTATGCTCGAATAGCTCATGTATCAACTAGGGCTGTCTGTATCTTCCATACTAGGCGGGTTATTCTCAAGAGGAGTGGACTCCGCTCCTCACTCACGAGAAAATGGCTGGTCACCGGGATGCCCAGTTCCATGCTTTATGCAAATAAAATCAAAATAACTGCAAACAAAACTCCCTCGGGACTCTTGTTAGTTGGAGGCACTCGTTGTTTCGAGCAAGCCATGGATTGATGCTTGTTGGTGGAGGGGGAGTGTTGGGGATATTACTACTGGGCGTAAACCGACCTATCTGGGCCGGGTTAACTTCATCAGTAGTTAATTATGTTAAAGCCCAAGAAGGCAAACGAGAGCTCAAGGCCCATAGTCAGTTCAAGTTCTGTAGCCATAAACCGGCGTTGGTATTTAACTTGTATTGTAAGTTAGGAATAAGTAGAGACCAAACCGGACACATCTATGAGCCGGTATTGGGACTCTATGAACCGACGGGCGTCACCCGTGTATATAAGGGGACGACCCGGCGGCGGTTCAAGGACAACAGACAACAACTCGAGACTTAGGCGAAGCTTGTTTTCTCCCTAGTCATCGAAACCCCATCAATTCCATCACAACTAGACGTAGGCTTTTACCTTCATCGAAGGGGCCGAACTAGTATAAACTCTCTTGCGTCCCTGTGTCCGCTTTAACCCCTTCAAGATAACCCATCGCGATGGCTCCACGACTAAGTCCTTTCTCTAGGACATCTGCCGTGACAAAACCACGACAGTTGGCGCCCACTGTGGGGCTATCGCACGATGGTTTCAAGTTCTTGGAGGCCCGCTTTAAAGGACTCGAGGGCTATGTTGTGGGCCGAATGACTAAGAGTCGTCGCGACAAGCTCTACATCGATGATGCAGGCTGGGGCCCCGAGGCCGGCTCAGTTGAGTACGGATACCGGGTCCCCTTTGGTGGCATACACGTTTTCATCGGCAGGATCGGTGAACCGGGCCCTGAGCCGGACATCTGCACCGACCTCGTCGAAACGGCTCAGCGTGCATGATTCGCCCGGGTTAAACCGACCGTGAAGCATGCCTTCGTAGGAGTCATCCATGGAGGAAGTTATGAGGATGGATCGGAATCTCGCGGCGAGACCGTCATTTATTCCGGCGATGAGTCATCAACCGGAGAAACCGAATCTCTATATCAGCTACAAGATGGCCGGATTGGGGGCTGTTCCGATGGCGACAGTATTCCGGACCCCTCTGATCAACCCAACCGAGTTGGAATATTCATGGCTGGCACACAAGCAGCGCTTCATTCTTCGACCGCTGCGCCAATAACCTCCGGTTCAGTAGCAGCGACAGCTGCCGGGGCAGGAAGCTCTGCACGCCCGCCGGCTCAAGTTCTATCAGACCTATTTGATGCATTGGCTGCGCTTATGGCAGAAGCTAATCCGACGGATCAGGAAGTCCACAACGCGGAGATTGCAAAGGTGAAGGAACAGATCACCCAGGCCAAGGCGGACCTGGCAGCTGAGAATGCCAGGATGACCACAGAGCGGGCCGCTTTAGACGCACAAGCCTAGAGGCTCATGTTGGACCAGAACGCATCGCATGAAGCCATGAAGAGGAAGTACCGATCTCGTTTGCCTTCGGTTTGTGAGGCCAGAGACCTTTTCAACACCCCAGGAGCAGGAACCAGTAATCCGCTGGAGGGAAACCAGCCGGAAGCTCCAGGGACCTGTGCGCCGGTTCAGCCCCGTCTGATGAATCTGCCTCATCAAAACACTGTCATACCTCAGGCTGTTTCAACACCACCGGGTCACTACTCCAACCCAATGAACAATCTCGTTGCCGCTGCTGCACGGCTTGAGGCCATTCCAATTGAAGGTGACTCGCCGCAGGCGGTAGAGACACGACGGGTCAAGGAGCTTCTTAGGACAGCTTTGGTCCAACAGGAAGCGTACTCGTACAGCCGCGACCGGATCCACTCGACCCCTCGTCCAAGCTGGAGCTATAGCAGGCGTATGGATGAACCAGCAGTGTCAAGTAATGAACGACGTGGAGCACCCCGCGGCAACAACCCGGCGGGTGGTGCTGATAACGCTCAGGAAGTGGTGGACCGGGCCCGAGCGCGCAGGGAGGCCGAGTTAGTCGCACAGTATCAGGCTCGGCAGCTTACGCCGGTTTGTCCAACTATTTCGGTCGAACCCGGTGTTACTTCTAGCTCTTTGGGGGTGCCTTGCCTTGTCCCCGCTTTACGCAATGTGCGCTTGCCCAAGGATTTCAAGGGCCCGCGCAAGGTACCAAATTACACGGCGGATCAACCCCCGGAGACATGGGTGGAGAGCTATGAGATGGCCATGGAGATGCTTGATGTGGATGATGCGGCATGTGCGAAGTACTTCACCATGATGCATGAAGGAACGGCCCGCACTTGGTTAAAAAGCTTACCGGCCAATTCTATCAGTTCATGGGCCCAATTACGAGCCCGGTTTATCAGTAATTTCAAGGATACATGTAAGCAGTCCATGTCGATAGTAGACTTAGATGCCTGTGTCCAGGAGGAAGGAGAATCGACGACTCATTGGGTGCGCCGGGTCTCACAAGTGTTGCATTCATCAGACCGCATCAACGCTGACACCGCAGTCTTAACCCTAGAAGGCAACTGCCGGTTTGGGCCCCTAAAGCTGAAGTTGGGACGGATGAAGCGCCATTGCACTGACATGGGGACCCTCATGGCTGCTTTGGTAAAGTATGCTAATTTTGATAGTACCAAGGATCCCAAATCTGATGATGACAAGGCAGGGAAGGGAAAGAGGAACATCAACTCCAAAGGTCAGCAGCATCACTTGGTAGGCAATGGTGGTGGAGGCAAGCGTAAAGCGGATGGTAACATGGACTTTGTGGCTAATACCAACGCGCAGGACAAGGGCCAGCAATGCAAGGGTAAACCGCCAAATCGCAGTGGGGCACCCAACCCTAACCCGGACCGCCTAAAGTATCTACTGAGCCAGCCCTGTCCAAGACATGGGACGAAGGAGGTGCCAGCAAACCACCTTTGGAAGGATTGCTTCATTATGCAGGAGTTCAAGAATTCTAATGCTTTCCGGTATGATCACGGCTCCGGCGGTGGCTCAGGATCCGGGCCAGGTTACGGTGAAGGAAATTCCGGTTCAGGATTTAATGGTAATCCGGGCGGACATAACAATCAAAATAATCAGAACAACCAGCAGTAGCAACAGTCAGGTTACCAGAGCAACCCAAAGCAGTTGAATAGTGGGCAGTACCATGTCTTCACCACTAGCTTGGACAAGCGAGACCGGAAGGTTCAGAGGCGGGCAGTCAACTCTGTTGAACCGGCCGTGCCCCGTTATCTACGCTGGTCTGAACAGCCAATCATATGGAGCAGAGAGGATCACCCTCCCCAGGTTGATAATCCGGGTCAGTTGGCTTTGGTGGTGGCGCCTCAGGTGGGAGGTTACAAGTTCACCAAAGTGCTCATGGATGGAGGGAGCAGCATTAATATCTTGTACTATGAGACCTTCCGTCGTATGGGACTAACAGATAAAAATCTCAAACCGTCTAATACGGTGTTCCACGGTGTGGTACCTGGCAAGTCAGCATATCCTGTTGGTAAGATAGCTCTGGAAGTGGCCTTTGGAGATGATCATGATTCCAGGTCGGAAACATTGACGTTTGAAGTAGTGAAAATCCAAAGTCCATATCACGCCCTATTTGGGCGACTGGCCTACGCCAAGTTTATGGCACGGCCCTGTTATGTGTATTTGCAGCTCAAGATGCCGGGTCACAAGGGGACAATAACGGTTCACGGAAGCCGTAAAATCGCTTTGGAATGCGAGGAAGGAGATGCGGCCTACGCAGAGTCGGTTTGTGCCACCGAGGAGCTGAATTATTATAAGGACAATGTTGATCCGGAGGACATGACCCCATTAAAGAAGCCAACTACGGAGCATGATCCGGCCCTGAAGTTCAAATCGGTAGCAGAAACTAAGCTTGTTGACTTCGTACCTGGCGATTCGTCCAAGCAGTTTAGCATCAGTGCCAACTTGGATCCGAAATAGGAAAGCGCGCTCATCGAGTTCATCCGTGAGAATCGGGACATTTTTGCATGGAAGCCCTCTGACATGCCAGGTGTACCGAGGCAACTCGCTGAGCACACCCTTAATGTGGATCCTAAATACAAACCGGTGAAACAGTTCCTCCACCGGTTTAACGAAGAAAGACGCAAGGCGATTGGAGAAGAGGTAGCTAGGCTCTTAGCAGCTGGCTTTATTGTTGAAGTTTTTCACCCTGAGTGGCTTGCCAATCCGCTGCTGGTCCTTAAGAAAAACGGCACCTGGCGCATGTGTGTGGATTATACCGATCTTAATAAGGCTTGTCCAGCAGATCCTTTTGCCCTCCCCCGTATTGATCAAATTATTGATGCTACGGTGGGTTGCGAGCGTTTAAGTTTTTTGGATGCATATTCTGGCTATCATCAGATCAAAATGGCAGTTAAGGACCAGGAGAAGACGACATTCATAACTCCCTTTGGAGCCTTCTGCTATGTGTCTATGCCCTTTGGGCTCAAGAGTGCCTAGGCAACTTATCAACGGTGTGTACAAAATTGTCTTCACAAGCAAATTGGCCGTAATGTACATGCTTACGTGGATGATATCGTGGTTAAGTCCAGGGAGAAGGAGACTTTGGTTGATGACTTGAAGGAAACCTTTGATAACCTGAGGACGTACAAGATGATGCTTAATCCAGCCAAGTGTGTCTTTGGTGTACCAGCAGGCAAGTTATTGGGTTTTCTAGTGTCCAACAGGGGAATTGAACCTAATCCGGAGAAGATCACAGCCATCACCTCCCTGGCTAAACCGAAGTGTATTAATGATGTTCAACGCGTGGCAGGCCGGATTGCTGCGTTAAGCCGGTTTATCAGCCGCCTTGGTGAGAAGGCAATCCCTTTGTATCAGATGTTGAAGAAGACGGATCAATTCGTCTGGAGTTCCACTGCTGATGAAGCATTTGAGGACTTAAAGCGGCAATTGGTCAATCCGTTTGTGCTCACCGCTCCCATTGACAAGGAGCCGTTACTGCTATATGTTGCTGCTAATGCTCGTGCGGTCAGCGTGGCTATTGTGGTGGAGCGAAAGGAGGCAGGTAAGGAGCATCCGGTTCAACGTCCGGTCTATTATATCAGTGAGGTACTCATTGAGTCCAAGCAAAGGTATCCGCATTGGCAGAAGCTGGTGTATGGAGTTTTTATGGCAAGCTGGAAGCTTAAGCAATACTTCCAAGGGCACCCAATTACGGTGGTCAGTTCTGCTCCTTTGGGGGATATCATCCAGAACCGGGAAGCGACTGGCCGGATTGCCAAGTGGGCTATAGAGCTTGGGCCACACGGATTGAAGTATGTGGCTCGGACGGCGGTTAAGTCTCAAGCACTTGTTGATTTCATCAATGATTGGACGGAACTGCAAGCACCTGAAGAAAAGCCGGATCACACATATTGGACCATCCATTTTGACGGATCCAGGCAATTGGAAGGCTCGGGGGCTGGAGTCGTAGTAACTTCCCCACGAGGTGATAAGTTTTGTTACGTTCTCCGCTTAATGTTCCCTTGTACTAACAATGCAGCTGAGTATGAAGCCTTGCTCCATGGTCTCCGGATGGCTAAGGAGATGAATCTAAGTCGAGTTAAGTGCTTCGTTGACTCGGACCTCATGGCTCAACAAGTATCTAGCACTTGGGATTCCAAGGACCCACTCATGGCAGCGTATCATCGTGAGGTGGATATTGTTGTAGGCCACTTTAAAGGCTATCAGGTGGACCACGTGGACCGATGGAAGAATGAAGCGGCGGACGCTTTAAGCCGGCTGGGCTCTCAGCGCAAACCGGTCCCGCCCAATGTTTTTCTGGATGTGCTGCACAACCCGTCGGTTAAGCTCCCTGGTGAAGCGGATTTGGCTATTCCTGATCCGGAGGCTCAATTGGTGGCAGCTCTTCATGTCATTCCAGATTGGACGCTTCCTTACCTGGCGTACATGAACCGGGGCGAGTTACGAGAGGATGAGACTCTGGCCCGACAGATAATCCGGCGGTCCAAGTCCATGACTATTGTCAATGGCGAGTTGCATCATTGCAGTGTATCAGGGGTGTTTCAACGCTGTGTGTCTCCTGAAGAAGGCTATGAAATTTTGCGTGAGATCCACGAAGGAGATTGTGGTCACCATGCCGGTTCAAAATCTTTGGTAGCTAAAGTGTTTCTCCATGGCTTATATTGGTTAACTGCTCATGCTGATGCGAAGGATCTGGTCAGACGATGTGACGGTTGCCAAAAGTTTTCAAGACGTGCTCATGTGCCGGCTCAAGAATTGAGAATGATTCCAATTACTTGGCCGTTTGCGACTTGGGGGCTGGATATGGTTGGGCCTTTCAAAAGGTCCAAAGATAAGAAGACCCACCTCCTCGTGGCGGTTGACAAGTTTACAAAGTGGGTGGAAGCAGAACCTATTAGCAAGTGTGATGCGGCCACGGCGGTTCAGTTCATCAAAAAAGTGATTTTCCGGTTTGGCTTTCCACACAGTATCATCACAGATAATGGTACCAATTTGTCCAAGGGTGCCATGAAGGAGTTCTGCGAACGGGAGCACATCCGGCTTGACGTTTCATCAGTGGCACACCCACAGTCCAATGGTCAAGCAGAAAGGGCTAATCAAGAGATCTTGAGAGGCATCAAGCCCCGGCTTCTGGTTCCTTTGCAGAGAACGCCAGGCTGTTGGGTAGAAGAGTTACCATCTGTGTTATGGAGCATCAATACTACACCCAACAGATCAACAGGATACACGCCGTTCTTCATGGTCTACGGAGCAGAGGCGGTTCTCCCAAGTGATATCCGTCATGACTCACCTCGTGTGGCGGCTTATGTTGAAGCGGACAACGAGACAGCACGGCAAGATGCTTTGGACCTGTTGGATGAAGAACGTGACATAGCAGCCGCCCGCTCGGTGATTTACCAACAAGATCTTCGTCGTTATCACAGTCGCCGAGTCAGAACCAGAGCCTTTCAGGAAGGAGATTTGGTGCTTCGGCTCATCCAAGACCAGACTGATATGCATAAGCCATCCCCACCTTGGGAGGGACCTTTCATGGTCAGCAAGAATCTGCACAATGGGTCATACTATCTGATCGATATTCGAGAGCATAAAGACTCACGTACATCAGAGGAAGAGACCAACAGGCCGTGGAACATAGCTCATCTTCGGCCTTACTATACCTGATCCATTGGTTCTACTTATGTACATATTACGACGATGTATATATTATGATTAAACATAATAAACCGGAACCTCAGCTAAAGCGGGGTATCTGTTCTTTTACATCATGTGTGGTTACACGGAGTTGTTCTAAAGCGACCTCTGGTTTACCCCTTGAGTTAGCTTTTCAAAAGCATCATGTTATATCACTTGGGGGCTTGGTCGTGTCCGAACCAATGCAACACCTCTTGATAGGCGAGAGCCACCAGATCACTTGGGGACTTGGTCACGTCTGAACCAGTCACGCCTCTTGATCGACCTAAGGCCACAGAATCACTTGGGGGCTTGGTCGAACCCGAGCCATTGCCACGCCTCTTGATCGGCATAAATGCCACGGTTTCATTTGGGGACCTGGCTGACTTGAACCATAGCTACACCTATCGGGAGCTTGGTCGTGTCCGACCATGGTAACGCCATCTGATCGGCTCAAATAAGCCTCTTTTTGCAAACGGTTTTATCATTGCCTTTGCTTCACAATTTTCTTTGATAGATATTTCTTTCTATTTGTTGCGTTTTTTAAACCGACAAAATTTTAAACCGGTTCACACTGTCAATTGACGGAACACGGTCCATTTTTAATCCGGAGACTATTTGCTCGGTTTGATTTTTTGTTAACATCCTATTACGGAGTAACATGGTGTTTTATTATAACCCGGCACGGTTTACATGGTAAACTGGCATTATATATATACAGGAGCTGCTATCTCCTCCAATAGTGTGGGTTTATGAAACCTCCGCTTCAAGATTGGCTAAGCCAACTTCATGCCCAACAATGGCAGGTATTATGTATCTCAAAGATTTGATCATATGCTTAAATTTTAGATATTTTGATTTTATATATGTAGACATCATACTCCGCCTGATGGTACAACCACGGTGGCACTTCAAGATTTTTTATGTTGCGGAAAATACTTTGGAAAGTTCATCACCCAAAGGAAGCACAAGTTGTAGTGGTTATGCACGAAGGCATATTAAGATCAAGAGTATCAGCTAGCCTATTACAAGGCAACATGGTGCCAAAAACAAGATCATTGTTTTTTCAAAGGAGAAGCAGTTTAAACCAGCTTCCGGTTCAAGCTTGGTCACCAGCCTGGCCTGATGGTTGTGGGTCATCTCGCGCCGCTTCAACTTCAGTTTCTCTACCGAGCGGCTGGAAATCAACAGTTGTCCAGTCAATTCCCATTAATGCTCGAAAGACAGCTTCATCATGGATCAGCAACGACGGTTCAATATCGGGAGCGTAAGTATGCTTACAGATTGGAGGGACAAGATTTTCCGCTTCATGAATTGGTGCAGCTACTCGCTTGTTTTGATTGTCATATTGGGCTTTATAATGAGACAAGTCTGCTTCTTCAGCCAATTGACAAGCTAGCGGACGCACCTCCTGGTTTATTGCTCGTAGATCCGCTTCACTAAACTCTGACCCGTCTTCCTTCAAGCTGGGATAGCCCTGAGCCGCTTCAATAGGATCAAAATCCGGCACCCAAGCTTTTTCCTGGATTAAGGCATTGATCGCACCGGTTTGAGCAGCAGATTTCTTCAGCTCTTCAACCCGGGTAGGAAGCACCGACAGTTTCTTCAGAGTGTCCTGAATCAAAGTGGGCACCGGATTGTTGTGGGATGCAGTACAGATGATCCGCTGTGCACCAGTGTACAGTTGTTCGATCAACGTGTAGGCGGCTTTTAATTTCTTCCGCACATCTGACCCCAAGTGAAACATCCTATAAACTTTACCATTCTATTTGGGAACCGCCTATAGTGTGTGTAGCATGCAAGATATCGAGATCTCTCGGTTGTTATGTTGACAATGGAAGTATACCGCTCGAAATATTATTCATATCTATTTCAAAACCGAGCTCTGGCACCTCTAGAAATCCCTGCTTCCCTCTGCGAAGGGCCTATCTATCTACTTTTATGTTGAGTCATCATCCTCTTATTAAAAAGCACCAGTTGGAGAGCACCGCTGTTATTTGCATCCATTACTATTAGTTTACATTGAGTATGACTTGACTGGATCTCTTTTACCATGAATTACAATGTCTAGTCAGTCCTTGATCTTTATAGGTGCTCTGCATTTATGTTTTGCGGTCTCAGAAAGGGCTAGCGAGATACCATCTTGTCATATCATATCATGATTGTTTTGAGAAAGTATTGTCATCCGAGATTTTTTATTATTGCTCGCTAGTTGATTATGCCATTGACATGAGTAAACATGAGACCTAAGTGTTATTGTGAATATGGTTAGTTCATAATCTTTGCTGAAAACCTGAATGCTGGCTTTACATATTTACAACAACAAGAGCAAACAGAGTTCATAAAAGTTTTTCTTTATCACTTTTAGTTTATCAACTGAATTGCTTGAGGACAAGCAAATGTTTAAGCTTGGGGGAGTTGATACATCTCCGTCGTATCTACTTTTCCAAACACTTTTGCCCTTGTTTTGGACTCTAACTTGCATGATTTGAATGGAACTAACCCGGACTGACGTTGTTTTCAGCAGAATTGCCATGGTGTTATTTTTGTGCAGAAATAAAAGTTCTCGGAATGACCTGAAAATCAACGGAGAATTATTTTGGAATATATAAAAAATACTGGAAGAAAGATCCACGTCAGAGGAGCCTCCACCTGTCCACGAGGGTGGGGGCGCGCCCTACCCCCTGGGCGCGCCCCTGCCTCCTGGGCCCCCTGACGCTCCAGAGACCTCAACCTTAACTCCATATATTCACTTTCGGGGAGAAAAAAAATTAGAGAGAAGGATTCATCGCATTTTATGATATGGAGCCGCCGCCAAGCCCTAAACTCTCTCGGGAGGGCTGATCTGGAGTCCGTTCGGGGCTCTGGAGAGGGGAATCTGTCGCCATCGTCATCATCAACCTTCCTCCATCACCAATTTCATGATGCTCACCGCCGTGTGTGAGTAATTCCATCGTAGGCTTGTTGGACGGTGACGGGTTGGATGAGATTTATCATGTAATTGAGTTAGTTTTGTTAGGGTTTGATCCCTAGTATCCACTATGTTCTGAGATTGATGTTGCTATGATTTTGCTATGCCTAATGCTTGTCACTAGGGCCCGAGTGCCATGATTTCAGATCTGAACCTATTATGTTTTCATCAATATATGAGAGTTCTTGATCCTATCTTGCAAGTCTATAGTCACCAATTATGTGTTATGATCCGTTAAGTCTGAAGTGACAATAATTGGGATACTTACCGGTGATGACCGTAGTTTGAGGAGTTCATGTATTCACTATGTGTTAATGCTTTGGTCCGGTACTATATTAAAAGGAGGTCTTAATATCCCTTAGTTTCCAATAGGACCCCGCTGCCACGGGAGGGTAGGACAAAAGATGTCATGCATGTTCTTTTCCATAAGCACGTATGACTATATTCGGAATACATGCCTACATTACATTGATGAACTGGAGCTAGTTTTGTGTCACCCTATGTTATGACTGTTACATGATCGATCGCATCTAGCATAATTCTCCATCATTGATCCAATGCCTACGAGCTTTTCCTATATTGTTCTTCGCTTATTTACTTTTCCGTTGCTACTGTTACAATCACTATAAATCCAAAAATATTACTTTTGCTACCGTTATCACTACTATCATATTACTTTGCTACTAAACACTTTGCTGCAGATATTAAGTTTCCACCTGTGGTTGAATTGACAACTCAGCTACTAATAGTTGAGAATATTCTTTGGCTCCCCTTGTGTCGAATCAATAAATTTGGGTTGAATACTCTACCCTTGAAAACTGTTCCGATCCCCTATACTTGTGGGTTATCAGTACCTTGTTTCCATCTGCACTGACTCTCGTTTCAGGGTTGGAAGCAAATCCATGTGGGAATCTCACACGTTACAGGACCTCGCATAATTCTTTTCTTTTTGCCTTGTCCAAGACGTACACAGCTGGTGCCCTATCCCGTGGTTTACCTTCATCTTGCACCTGCAAATCCTTTCTGATACCCAGTTGTGTCAAATCAATCCTAGATTTTAAGGTATCTTTCATCTTGCCTTCAATATTAAGAAGTGTGCCGATAATGCTGTCACATATATTTTTCTCGATGTGCATCACATCAAGATTATGCGGCAGATCCAAATCTTTCCAATACTCCAAGTCCCACAAAGTGGACCTGCGGGTAAACAATAATCTCTTTTCTGCCCTGCCATGATTCCTTTTCCCGCTACCATTATCAGGATGGTTTCCCCGTGTAATATGCCTGACCTTCTCTAATTCCACTTGCAACTCATCGGCAGTGAGCCTCTTTGGCGCATCGCGGTTTTCATGGTTTGCATTGAACACATGTCTTTGGTATTTGTAGGACGCGGCTTGTCCTTGGCAAGGAAACGACGGTGTCCAATGTAACAGATCTTGCTAAGTATTGCGTATGACAGGGGATTCCTGTCACAGTGAACACATGCAGTGTAACCATGTGTCGTTCGCCCTGACATAGTGCCCAAAGCCGGGTAATCATGGATGCATCAAATTATAATAGCACGTAGAAAGAAATCAGCTGGTGGGCTGCTATATAGGTCTCGAGTGAGAACACCCCTCCATAGCTGTTGAAGTTCCTCCACAAGAGGCTCCATGAATAAATCAAAATCCTTTCCAGGACTTTTTGGACCTAGGATGAGCAAGGCCATCATGTAGTTTGATTCTTTGGTGCAGACATTTGGAGGCATGTTTTAAGGGATAACAAGCACTGGCCATATGCTATATGTGGCGCTCTGGTGGCCAAATGGGTTAAATCCATCTAAAGCTAAGCCAAGTCTAATGTTTATTGGGTCAGCAGCAAGCTTTTTGTGTTTCTGATTGAAGATTTTCCACTCACTACCATGTGATGGATGACTCATTACATTCTGATCTTTGTACTCCTAGTTCCTAGAATGCCACAGTACATCCTCTCTTGTTTCAACATCATGAAACAACTTCTGCAATCTTGGTGTAATTGGAAAATGTCTCAGAACATTACGAGGAATCCTCTTCACGGCATCGCCATCTTTCCATCTTGATGATTTGCATTTCGGGCATTCACTTAAGTTGGCATAATCCTTCCGGAACAAAACACAATTATTCTTACAAACATGGATCATATCATATCCAATTCCAACTGTACGAAGAAAATTCTTCATTTTACTGTAGGTGTGTGGCAGCTCAGACGCATCTGGGAAATCTTTGCGGAAAGCAGCCAACATCGCATCGAATGATTTGTTGGTCATCCACTCAGATGTCTTCACCTAAAGAAAGGTGACCATAGCTGAGAATACTGACAGCTTATTTCCTGGGGTGACAGCCACGTTGCATTGTTCCAACATGCAGGCCCACCGTTTTTGTTCTGCAGGTGAAAGTTCATGAAATGCACGAGCATTTCATAGCATTGTTTCAATGTTGGTCAAACTCATTGGCTCCGCCACCACCACCACCTCCCCCTCTTCTACCTGAGCATCAAGCAGATCAAGATGGTGATCTGCTGCTTCCATGTAGTCAGTAACATTGACGTTCACAGCTTCACCATGATGAACCCACCTAGTATATGTGACTGACATCCCATACAAGTGTAGATGATTTTGCACAGTTCACTGGGGTCTTGTAACTGAATTCATACAACTGCTACACAGGCAGAGCACATCTGATTTCAGACCACCATACTCAGCTCTGATAAAGTTCATGAAGTTTTCAACCCCCTCAACAAATGCAGTGGAGAATCTTCGAGCGGAAGTTATCCAAGTCATGTCCATATGTTAGACATACAAATTAGTTCTTCTACTAGATATTACAGGAAAAACATATATGCTTTTTTACGAAGTCCAGAAAAAATACCTAGGTCGATGTCTAAAGCTATGGCAAGATATTTGGATGAGTAGATCTAAGTAACGAAATATATTTCAAGCTAATTCAGCAAATAGATTTGAGTGCTAAATTATGGTAGGTTGTTTCAGCAGTCAATGAGGCCAAGCACGCATCCATCAAATTATCGAAGGCCATCGCAGCAACAAAGATCGAGTATAAAACGGTGTAGAGCTATTTCACCTAACAGATTGGCTACTAGACCATGGCAATCTACATCACAATAAATATATGGCAGGATATTTTAGCAACTAATCGGGCTTGGCATGCCATCTCAGCTAAGCAGATTGAGTGCAGAATAGGGCAAGTAAGCTTCTTAAGCAGAGCATATTGATTGTAAACTACTTTGGCAAATAGTGAGATTAACAGCATCTATCAGCTAACATTCAGCGCTACACCGACATGCACGGGGCCTTAGTCTAGAATGCGCGTACCATGGGAGAAGCTGACCGCCGTGTGTCTCCACACGAACGTTGCCAGCGGTGGCGGTGTTGACCGACGTGCGCCTCCACAAGAACATCGCCAGCGGTGGCGGTGCGGCTCGAGGATGGCAGTCTACGAGAGCGTACTGTGGGAGCGAGAGGATCGCCGTGCGTCCCCTCGATGAACCGCGACGCCGACGTATCGGCGCGGCGGGGAGGGCGGCTTTGGCGGAGCAAATGGAGTGGAGGGGGACGGGGGGGGGGGGGTTTGGGGAATATTATTGGCTAGTTGGCCGAAGGGCGGTTGAATTTGGGATTTGGGGGGAATTTGTGCAGTCCCACGTGTCAGTGAAGAGGCAAGCCGAAGCGCGTTCCGTTTGTGTGAGCCGTGTGCAGGACCGAACGTGTGTGGGGTGCAATGCGACCGCGACAGGGGTGCTGTGAGTGTACCCCCTTTTTTCCTTTTAAACTAGGTGCTTCGCCCCCTCAAAAAAAACTTGGTGCTTTGTGCGATCCATCGATACTACTACTAGTAATCCGGTAATCCCGACTAAAACGGCGCGGCCGGGTCTTTTCCCATGTGATATGCTGGGAGGTTTGCTTAGTTGGTTTTTTTGGACGAGTAACGCTACACCTGCGCAATCCCAGTTACGTAATTAACGTAATGTGAAACGTGTGAGCTATTGATTGTAGATTGGGGGAGGGAGGGGCCCACCACCATGAAAATCAGGGAGGAGAGAGAGAGGCAATTTACGTTAACCCTTTCGTAGGTTCCCGTAGATGTAGAAAGATGTGAAATGTGTGAATGTGTAGTGGACGTACTATTGGAGTGCCTAAGATAAATTGTGTATGTAGACCCTATGTGCTTATTTACTTCGCATGTTAGCTTTGTCTCGGTTCAATAAAAAGCAGCGTTGGTGATGATGGTGGGCCTGCCATCCTGCAATATAGGCCGTCCGGTCTATATCTAACAGATAGGAAGGAAACTATGACAATTTACCCGCACTCCTCTCCACATTTGCAGATAAGGCCTTCCCTCGTTCATCCTTTTCTCCCACAAGATCTTGATGTTCCGTGCAATGCACAGGCATCTTGCTAGTACTCCTACAATATACTATATTATTGTGAATGTTCATATACACCGGTCGAGATTAATGCAAACACGGCAGATCTTCATTACATTTCGAACTTTTATAGGACAGAAAAATAAAGGAAACCCGACCCTAAACCTATTCTACGGCGGCGACCGACGTCCTCCATGTACGGGGGCAGGGTTCAAGACGAAGGTGCGGTCTCCGGCGAGGAAGAGTAGAACACCGGAGATGGATCAGCCAGTTGGCACACCATGCCCTGCCGCCTCCCATGCCCTACTCATCCTCGGAGGAGTCCCCGACCGCAGCGGTGCCGTACGTTGGACGGCGGCAAGTAGGAAGCGTGGCTGACGGTGCTCCCGTCATTGGCCGCCATCATGGCCACCGCTTGTACGGTCGCTCTGCGTCCGGTTACACCACTATTGCCTTGCGAGTGGCGACTTGAGCGAGGGCGGCGACCTCGAGCTTCATCCTGGAAGACAAAGCTCTCCCGCAGAGAGTTCGCGCTTGGGGTCATGGCAGATGTGGTGCCAGGTACCAGGACGATGCGCTATGGTGTGGAGGTTAGCTGGGCATGGCCGCTTTAAGTAGCGCATTCCGGTGAGGCCAAAGCGTCTGGGCGCATCATTAAGTCGCCGGAGTTTGTTCCTCAGGCACCAAGCCTCTTAATGATGGCATACGGACTGACGACATGAATGCGGGCAGCAGGCGCCGGCTAGGAACGCATCGCGTGACGGCGCGAGGGACAAGGGTTTTTGGTCTGCCAGGGTAGTCAGCTGCGGTCGTGGCAACGTTGGAGATGCCCTTTGCTCACATGCGACCCCACATGTCATTGAAAAAGCAAGACGACCCGGCATGGTCTCAGGTCCTGGGTATGCAGTTGGCCGCGCTACACCACTCCACGGATGTGTCGTGGCGCGCGCGCACTTCAACACCCTGTGCATCCTCGACGAGCCGGGTCTTGATCTGCTGGTCATGCCACAGCGCTAACGCCACCCTCGGCACACTGAAACCGATGTGTCCAGCAACGATGAGCATGTCGCTCACTGCGGTCGCCCTGTCCAAAGGCGGTGCTGGAGCTGCGCCATGTTGCTGGCCCCCACGACCCACATGAATGGTTGCCGGTGGCGAGGAGGTCGTGGGCCAGCTCCTCCATTGGACTAGTCTACGCCACGTCGTCCCGACAGGTGTGCCCCACATGTCGGTTTCCCTATTTTCCCGGCCATATTCGAGCGTCAGTGCTCCGTGTTGCGCATTAGGTGCAGAACAGGTGGTTTTTGTGCCCTGGTTCAAATGTGGTACAATACCAAGTTGTTACCCTAGCCCCAAGTGTGGTGGTTTTGGGTACCGTGCCACCCTTTTCCTTTTCAAGTAGTGAAGCGTAATTCTTGATTAAGTAGTCGGATGGTGTGCTAAATGTAGGTGTCCGACTGTTTGAAAGAATAACTGAGGTGTGCCCGGTTCGTGCCCGCATTTAGGGGTCCAACTTACCATGTTCAGGCAGTAGTAACTATACTAGTCCCTACGTACTCCCTCTATTTTTATTTACTCCGCATTTTAGCTTTGCTCAAAGTCAAACTTTGTAAACTTTGACAAAGTTCATAGATAGAAATAATAACATATACAATAACAAATCAATACCATTGGATTCATTATTGAATATACTTTCACATCATATATATTTGCTATTGTAAATGTTCATATTTCTACTCTTACTAGCAAGATGCCCGTGCATTGCACGTAACATCAAGATGCATTTGTATGACTAGTTTATCTTGTGAGAGAAAAGGATGAACGAGGGAAGGCCTTATTTGCAATTGTTGAGAGGTGTGTGGGTACCTTTTTGCAAAATTGCCATATTTTCCTTCCTATCCGTTAGATATAAATCGGATGGCCTATATTGCAGGATGGCAGGCACACCATCATCACCAACTCTGTTTTTTGTAAGAGTCCGTCCGAATTATATCTGACGGATAGGAAGGAAACTATGGCAATTTTGCAAAAAGATACCCACACCCCTCTCCACATTTGCAAATAAGGCCTTCCCTCATTCATCCTTTTCTCCCACAAGATAAACTACTCATACAAATGCATCTTGGTGTTCCGTGCAACGCACAGGCATCTTGCTAGTGTACATAAAAAGCAGAGTTGGTGATGATGGTGTGCCTGCCATCCTGCAATATAGGCCGTCCGATCTATATCAAACCTAATATGCCGAGTAAATAAAAACAGAGGGTGTATCTTACTCCGTGACCAAGACGGAAGGGAGAACGAGATAACTTATTGTTTATTTGAGCCGTTCAAGTATAATCATGCGGTGTTGCTTATTTCTCATTCCTCTCCAACCCTCTTCTCCATCGATCATGCCGCCCTCTGGTCGAGTCCATCCGCCCTCATGCGTCATTTGAACATTCCGCCGAGTATCATTCGCTTGTATTTCCAATGTTGTAATTTGTACGACATGCATACAAACAAATGGTTTGTTTGAAGTTCCACCTTGCCTCCACTACGTGTCGCTTCCCATCTTAGTTTGAACCTCCCATTCGGTTCATGCCCCAACACATCTTGACGAGATCGATTGATGTTTGAGAGATCAATTATGTGTCGTGCAAGGAGATAAAGGTTTGGTCTATTTCTATGATAGAATGATAGAAATGACCCGCGGGGGGGGGGGGGGGGGTCTATGGGGATTAGAGGGAGTATATTGTATGTTTATAAGCGAAACGAACGTATTGTGCCCACCCTAGTCCTCTTTCAATCGACCTCCGGGCCCCGAGATGAAATCGAGAGAAAATGAGTGGGTGCATGTGTGATACCTAAGGCAGATTCAAAATTTTGAACCGGTGATCATAGCATCCGCAAATCCTATATAAAGAGTATTCAATGTTCGTTTCGCTTTTGAACGTACAATATACTCCCTCCGATCCTTTCTAGTTTACATATAAGTTTTATGTGTAGTCAAATTATCTCTACATTGATCAAACTTATAGAAAAAAGTATCAACATTCAACAACGCCCAATAAATATTGTTAGATTCATACGTACTCCTATATTTGTATTCAAACAGAGATGGTTTCCAATTTGTTTTCAACCACGTTAATGTGCTTGTTCTCGTGCATGCTCTTCCTACTAGGATTTCGCCACGTATAGCCAGTCAAATAGTAACTTTTTTAAGCTCCCTGTCCAATAGTACTAGTGGAGTACTGACAACATCTGTAGTAGAGTATGCAGTGCTCATAGTACTCCCTCCTTCCGTTTATATAGGGCGTAAGAGCAAGTCTAATAAGGCCTAGTCAGCAGGCTATAAGACTTGTCATGTCATTAAAATCCTACTTGGAGGAGTGAGAAGAGAGGAGAGAGAGTGAAGCGGGCTCTTATATTCTACAGCCCGGCCATAACACATTGATCAAGAAAAAAGTATGCATGCAACTCTCTTCCAATCATATACCTTGCTCATGCAAATATTAAATGCTTAGAGCCAACCTAATAGCCATTAAGAGCCAACTTACATGGCACTTTTGCCGATGTGAAGGAGAGAGATGTGACAAAGTAAGGGGAGTGAGCTCTCATGCAAGAGCCTAGCTATATACGCATTCATAGGTAAATACAATAAATATGAAGAAAGAGATAGTAGAGAGGAGATGGGAAAAAGTACTAATACAATAGCCAACCTTTTATATTATTTTTTTGCGGGAAATAGCCAACCTTATAGCCCACACTATTGTATGAGTGCATATAGATGATGGCCATAGATGACAGGGCAGTTCCTCATAGCCATCGGCTGGCTATATTATTAACCATTCTCTAATGCGTTTTTCAAAACCGGCTTTGACCGTTGACAAGATTAATAGTACATGAGATGTATAATGTGAAAGTTATATCATTGGAAGCTCCTTTCACATACGAATTTGACCGTATGCTTTGTGTAAGTTGCATGTCATATATTATTACTCTAACATTTGGTCAAAGTTAGCCTCGAAAAATGCATTAGGCCCTGTAGATGGAAGGAGGGAGTAGTAGTGGAAGTGGATCCTCTGGCGTAGGATCCCTGCCTTGCCCTCCCTTTCCGTCACTTACTAGCGGACCCATGCTTGCTAGGCCCCGCATGACAGTTACTCAATGGGTTCGGCCACGTTAGGGGATCCTCATCCGTAGTATACTCCCTCTATTTTTATTTACTCCACATAAAATGGAGGGAGTGGCAGTATAAATGACGCGGGCGGGGGAGGGGGAGGGACGTCGGTTTTCTCTCAACTGCACTCCCACAAGCGAGCGAAAACGCAAGACGAAGCACGTTCCATTCGGTGAATGACGTGGAGGGTCCAGCGTGCCGGGGTGCAACGGGAACGCGACAAGAGCGATGTACAGTCAAAACCAATTGACCGGTCGTCACCGGAACCACTATTCACACCAGAACCTTCGCTGCTCGGCCTACACCAGCCACTGCCCCAAAACCACACCTCCTCTCTAGCGCATTCCCCCACCTTTCGGTCCCCTAGCCCGCATCAAGCATCCCCTAGTTTGCCGGAAAGCCATGGTGCGCCGCAAGATCATGTACTACGAGCTGCTGACGCTGGAGCGCCGTGCAGAAATCGCGGCGGCGGTCGGCGCCACAGACCTCCGTTCCCAAGCTCGTTTTGCAGCGGGCCAATCCCCGAGTTCTCTAGAGCCAAGCTATGATGAGGAGGAAGCCGATCCAATGTTCATGGCGGAGGTCACGATGCAGAAGGCCCCCGATGGTTATGAGACGATGGACGACAACTTCGTGCCGGCGTCCGTGTCCCCCATGGTGCAGGCGGACCAGCGGTTTAACCTGGTGATACTAAAGGAGGACCAGGAGGCAGAGGCTCAACTCGAAATCTTTGGCCTTTCCTTCGCTCATTCTCTCTTTTATCTCGGCAACCTCCTTGTCATCCTTTTGAGCTTTTCGAATCTTTCCTAACAATGTAGACTGAACCTCCATTGTTGCAACAAAACCTCTAGGAACAATCTCCAATCAAAGTTCCCTGAGATCCTCTGCTAACTCCTTCGGAAATCCCGTGCTCACTAGGGTATTAGCATAACTCTTCCGGCTCAAGGCATCTGCTACGACATTGTCCTTGCCTGGATGATAGTGAAGCTTCATGTCATAATCCTTTATAAGCTCCAACCATCTCCTCTGCCTAAGGTTCAGCTCCTTCTGTGTGAAAATGTACTTCAAACTCTTATGATCCTGTACACATCACAATGATTTCCAATAAGGTAATGCCTCCAGGTCTTCAACGCATGCACTACGGCAGCCAACTCCGAATCATGCGTGGCATAATTCAACTCGTGCGGTTTCAGTTGTCGCGAGGCATACGAAACAACCCTTCTGTCCTGCATAAGCACACTTCCAAGTCCTAGGTGAGAGGCATTGCAATACACTTGAAACTCCTTGCATATATCCGGCAGAATCAGCATTGGGGCTATAGTCAAACGTTTCTTTAACTCCTGAAAACTTGCTTCACATTCTTCTGTCCATTTAAATTTGGTATCCTTCTTCATACCAAAAGCACTGGGGCTCCCCACGGTGATGAGCTCCGTCGAATGTAACCTTTCTCCAATAACTCCTTGATCTATTTCTTAATCTCCTCCAGATCATTTGCGGGCATCCGATATGGTCTCTTTGATATAGGCCCGGTGCCTGGCAATAACTCTATCAAAAGCTCGATGTTTCAATCCAGTGGCATGCCTGGTAACTCCTCTGGAAAAACATCCGGGTAATCCTTGACTATAGGCACTTCCTCCTGAACAACTCCCGTGAGGGTATTTAATTGGCTACTCCTTGGCGCATGCCTAGATAGATACTTGATCTTTTTTCCCTCCGGGGTGGTGAGACAAATTGACTTACTAACACAGTCAATGCTTCCTCCATACTTTGACATCCAGTCCATTCCTAATATCACATCCAATCCTTGTGACTCCAAGATTATTAGGTCGGACGGAAAAACATGGCTACCGATGGTTAAGGGTATCTGGTCGCACCATCGACTAGCCATATACTCTGCTCCAGGTGAACTTACTAACAGATGGGTCCTAAGGGTTTGGGTTGGTAGTTTAAACTTATCCACGAATTCCCTTGATATGTATGAATGTGATGCACCAGTATCAAAAAGAACAAGGGCGGTAAAATACTTAACCAAAAACTTACCAATAACCGCGTCTGGCTACTCTTCAACCTCCTCCACGTTGACGTGGTTCACTTGTCCTTTGTTGAATGGATTGGGCTTCTTTCCAACGCTCCCATTGCCATTTCCATTCTTCGCTTCAGGGCACTCCGTGGCATAGTGTCCAGTCTTCCCGCACTTGAAACAAGTAACGTGGCTTAGGTCTCTCTTCGCGGGTGTGGCTGGATTGGAGCGGTTCTGATTGTTGCTTGCTCCATTCCCATTCCCATTCCTTGGGCCAGTATGACTATGGTTACTTCCTCCATTATGGGTGTGGCCTCCATGGTTATGAACAAGTCCTCCCGAGTTCGGGGTTAGGCGAGGCTTCTGCTGAGCTCCTGAATTATACCTTCCTTGTCCATACTTCCTCTTACGGCTCTCAATCTGCTGCTGCTTCCCTTCAATCATAAGAGCCTTATCTACCAACTCCTGGTAGTTGTTGAATGTTGCCACCATCAACTGCATGCTCATCTCATCATTCAGCCCTTCCATAAACTTCTCCTGCTTTGCGGCATCTGTGGCCACATCGTCAGGGGCATAGCGAGATAACTTGCTAAACTCATCCGCGTAATGAGCCACAGTACGGTTCCCCTGGCGTAAGTTGCGAAACTCACGCTTCTTCATACTCATAGCTCCAGTTGAGACATGGGCTGTACGGAAAGCTTGCTGAAACTGATCCCATGTAACAGTGGCTATAGGGTAGGTGACAGTGTAATTCTCCCACCATGAGGCTGCTGGTCCATCCAACTGATGTGCGGTAAAATGCACATTCTCAGCATCTGTACATCCTGCAGTGGTTAACTCCCTTCCAATCCTGCGGAGCCAATCATCTGCTACTATGGGCTCGGTGCTACTGGAAAACACTGGCGGCTGCAACCTCAGAAAATGGGCTAAGTTATCAACTGGTGGTGGGGGCGGTGGATTGTTGTTGTTGTTATTGTTGTTGCCTTGGTTCTGAACTAACAACTGCATCAGGGTATTCTGCTGCTGGATCAACTGAGTGAGCTCCGGTGGGAAAGTAAATCCGGGGTCACGTCTCCGAGGCATCTGATGGGTTTAGAGGGGAGAGATTATAATAGAATGAGGTCTAATGAGAAAACACTATCCATATACACATGAGACAAACACAATCATTTCACTCAATCAATCAAACAAGGGCATACAATCGATCTAACTATCGTTACAAAAGTGCTCGGACTATACTATTTACATGGTGGAATACTACTACTGATGTGGTGGTCTACTAAAAATATTCTTCGGTTGAAGACTCCATGATGTCTGCTCCAGCTTCGTCTTCATAGTCATCATCGCTATTGTCGGGGTCCGAGTCGGTTTCGTCGATGATAATGTAGTCCTCCAGGCAAATCTCCTTGGGTTCTTCGTCTTCTCCTCCTGGTGCGGGGTCTCCCAGGAATACTCCTAGCTTATTTTCCAGATCGTCATTCTTCTCCACTAGTACGATGATTTCCTCCTCATAATCTTCACGAGTAGCCTTGAGTTCTTCCTCCAGCCCCATGATCCTAGTCATTGCCTTCTTCAGATCTATCATTCCTGCGCACATCTGGTTCTCCTGGTGACGAATATGTTGGTTTAACTCCTGGATGAAGGCTGCAATTGATCTATCCTTCCTGGTGTTGATCATCTCCCATTGCTCGTCTCGGCGCCCACAAATCTGATAGATAGTATCCTTAAGCTTGTGATAAACTTCTCCAATGCGTCCCATGGTGACGTGAGCTGCCATACTCTTTCCTAGACTCCAGGTTGGTGCATCGAAGGAAAACTCTACGGGCTTAGTGATTGGCGTGAATGTCCTTCCTGGAACTTGAACTTGAATCATCCATCACTCCTCTTCTGGTAAAGTGGCGTTGTAACTCCCGGTGAAGCTTGGTATTCCAATGTTCAGGTACCTAGTGACTTCCTTCAAGTGTTGTCCAAAAGGTGCTTCTTCATCCGATTGTGCAAACTTGTTCCTTGTGTCCGCCATCCTAAAGAGTAGAAAATGTAGAGGAGTCAGAAATGAGAAGAGAATAGTGATCTAGGGCTTTAGCTTAGTGGTCGTGTCCTACACTCAGTGTGTGCTCTGATACCATCTTGTGGCGACCCGACCTCAAACGGTCAAGTCTCTGTGCTTCAGTGTCATCCCTGGATCGGTAATGCTGACACGCACAGTACTCGAGGATTTATAACAGAGTAGCAATCACACACTTATTACATCGAATGTCTCAAAAGAGAGCTTATTACAATAAATATGGCTTAAGGCCATCTAATACGATAGCAGCGGAAGGCTTGGAAGATAAAGTGAGTCCATCAACTCCAACGGCATAGCTGAGCTACACAGCAACGACCTAACGAACATTACTCCTCGTCTGAAAAGTCTGCAACATAATACGTTGCAGCCCGAAAACGGGCCAGCACATGGAATATGCTGGCAAAGTAACACAGTAGAGCAAGAACAGAATAATGCTATCACTACATGCATATTTGGCTGGTGGAAAGCTCTATGGTTACAGTTTTTGCGATGGTCACGACGCAGAAGGCCCCCGATGGTTATGAGACGATGGAAGACAACTTCATGCCGGCGTCCGGGTCCCCCATGGTGCAGGCGGACCAGCGGTTTAACCTGGTGATACTAAAGGAGGACCGGGAGGCAGAGGCTCAACTCGACGCGGAGCGCGCGCATGCCGCTGCCATCGAGGCTCTCCTGCAGGCGGAACCGGATGTCGTGGATGTGAACCGGGCGGCGGAGGCTCAACTCGACGCGGAGCGCGTGAATGCCGCTGCCATCGAGGCCCTCCTGCAGGCGGAACCGGACGTTCTGGACTTGAACCGGGCGGCGGAGGCTGAAATCAACGCGGAGCACGCGGATGCCGCTGCCATTGAGGCCCTCCTGCAGGCGAAACCGGACATCCTCGACTTGAACCAGGCGGTGCTCTCGTCCATGCAGAGCGCCCGCACGCTCCGCATGAACGAGTAGCTAGAGGCCGAGGACAACCACGATGCGGAGACACACATCGACAGCTACGGCTGGTTCGCACCGGCAGCCAAAGACGACGAGGTCGTCTTGTTCCGCGAGCAGTGATAGTTTTTATTTATGTTGTTGTTTTTAGGGATCTTTTGCTATGTAAAAACATATATTGTTATGCAAGTTGCCTAACTTTCATTATTTGGGTCAGTCTACCATTTCAGGCGGTTGGATGAATATCCTACGTCTCCTAACCCTTCTTCCTCACCTCTTCTTCTCCCCGAACAGACCACCGCACGGGTCGTACGGATCCACGCCAACATGCGGTTGGATAAACATAATGTATGAACGAAAATTATCTGTCAGCGGTAGCACGTGTCAGTGAGGGTGCATTCCCTTGGTTGGGTTTGCGGCGTGCAGGAGCGACTGTGTGAGGGTGCGGTGCGACCGCGGCATGCAGGAGCGACTGTGTGAGGGTGTGGTTCGATACAAATCATCGTTTGATGTGTCAATTAATGTGTATTTTTTTCTCCAAAGACCAAAGAGCTAACCATCTCACTCCTCATTGCTTGATTAATGCAGCGCCATGCAAACAAACCTTGTCACTTCCGCATGCATGCAAGGGTATATTAATGTCCTTGGTTGCTAGTACGAGGCAAACCCCATCAATTTTGCCTCGATTAGTGTTAGTGGCCTTTTGCAAATTGTAATTTTGATATACTAGCCTGGTGTACAAAAAAATGGAGGTAGTAACTATTTGACTTCCTTCCCCATTGCGGTGACGTCGACGATATCTCAAACATTGTGGTTTGGCGAAGTGCGTGCGACGGAGAACACCATTGAGGGAGACCACGGTAAGTCGTTCACAAGTGCCGCCTGCAAGCCGTGATAACCACCTTATTTGCATCCAGGAAGTCCGTTGAACCAAAGGACGCGTAAATGTACTAGTACTACTAGTACACAATAGCGTCGTCCATCCAGCTTAGTGCAATGAGGTGGTTTCTTGAAGAAGACGATGGAGAAGCGGAGTCAGCGAAGAGTGAAATGATGGTTGCTTCGTCCATGCTTTGTGATTTGACGCCTCACTACTTTGTGATTTTTGATAGAAGGGACAGGGGAGTAGACTCTATGCTCTATACTATACATGCGTCGAAGCACGGGAGAAAGAGGAGAGACGTTGTATTTTTTTATTCCTTTAATTAATCAATCAGGGAGCTTCGGTTCCATCTTTTTGGCTTTGGCAGCACAATCCACAAATGGTTCCCATCGATGACAAAAGCTATTTTCACATTTGGCTACACATTGTGGATGCCCTTAACCGTACCACTTGGTTTTGCTCCTATGTGCTATCTATACAAATCTCAATTATATTGACATAAAAAATTATAGAATCAAGATTAGTAAAAAGGAGGTGATTTTGCCGTACGGATGGCGGGGGAGGTTTCTTATTTTTAGAGGACGTTGGCCTGGCGGTTTGCTAACATGCGGTCCCACATGTTAGTGCTTTACCAAGCCGATCCGCGTCCCACATGAAGCAGAACAACGGCAGAAGCAACACGTGGTTAACTTGAAGAAGATGAGGGAGAAGCGGATTCAGCAACGAGTGAAATGATGGTTACTCCGTCCCTCCAACTTCTTTTTTTACTAGCATTATTATTACTTCGTCCCTCCAACTTAACTACGGGAAAGGTGCAGCTTTCTGATTTGACGCCTCATTGCTCATTACTATGCCGGCGCCATGACTGGGGTGCTTCACCCCTGCTACTCTGCACTGTATTTCGGTATGGCACGTGGACCTGGTAGCTTGATGTCCCACATGTTGGCAAAAGGGACTAGAACATTTATGAAAGCGAGCGCTCCACTCTTACGATGGAGGAGTACACGACACGGCGGCCCAGTGAACTGTCACTTGTACTGTATACTAGTACTATAGTTTTGCTGTTTCGCACGATCCATCGATACAAACCCGATTAAACAGAAAAGGGCGGGATTTTTCCCGCGCGGTAGATGATACCGCCATACATTTCAAAGGCAATTTTAATGTATGCAAACTGAATAATTAAGTAACAATACAATATCTAGTAAAACTAAAAACACATATGATTTATTGTGTTAGAGTGTAGTAGTAGTGCTGTATTGCATAGTTTTAGATGTAACATGCGAGAATGTGTAGAGATGTAGTTTTGGAGGGCCTACAGAGAGAAAGCATAATACGGTCACCGAACTTCGGAATATGCTCATTACGGTCACTATATAAATTTTGCGGTGATTATACGGTCACTGGCTCACCGTTCAGCACCGGATTACACTCTATTGACCGGCCAAATAGTTTGTGTGGCACCATGCTGACTAGTTAAATTGACCATGTTCCTTGTGGGTCCCACCTTTAAGTTCGCATAGGAAAAAGGTCAGATAAACACAAATTTACGTAGGCGCGACAAGACTCCAAATCGTGCGCGGGAATCACCTGGTTGTGTATGTGTCTGTCAGGGCCTGATGTGTGCGCATGCACGTGTAGGTTGAGCACTTGAGCGTGAGAGTGTGTGTTGGTCGTGTGGTGTGTGCATGCATGCGCGTGTGTGTTTGTGTCAGTGTTGCGTGCGTGTGTGGCTGCGTGTGTACGTGTGAGTGTTGCGTGCGGCGTGGCTGCATGTGTCCGTGTGAGTGTTGCGTCCATGCAGTTTGTGTGCATGTGTGCGTGTGTGTATAATCACCACACCAACTCCTTTGTGTTAAAACAGGCAGCTCAACATACCAATACAAGGCCACCTTGTCCGCTGTGCCCGCGGTCATGACTTCGAACCACCGTCCAATATTTTTTTGTCATTTGTTTTCACTCTTACTAGCAAGATGCCCGTGTGTTGCGCGTAACATCAAGATGCATTTGTATGACTAGTTTATTGTAGCGACCCGACCTCAAACGGTCAAGTCTCTATGCTTCAGTGTCATCCCTGGATCGGTAATGCTGACACACACAGTACTTGAGGATTTATAACAGAGTAGCAATCACACACTTATTACATCGAATGTCTCAAAAGAGAGCTTATTACAATAAATATGGCTTAAGGCCATATAATATGGTAACAGCGGAAGGCTTGGAAGATAAAGTGAGTCCATCAACTCCAACGTCATAGCTGAGCTGCACGGCAACGACCTAATGAACATTACTCCTCGTCTGAAAAGTCTGCAACATAATACGTTGCAGCCCGAAAACGGGTCAGCACATGGAATATGCTGGCAAAGTAACATAGTAGAGCAAGAACAGAATAATGCTATCACTACATGCATATTTGGCTGGTGGAAAGCTCTATGGTTACAGTTTTTGCGAAAAGCCAATTTTCCCTACAATAAAGAAATAGATTTTATTTAACTATCATGGTAGTTGAAACATCATTGAGAAGGATCCTCCAACTCAATCCCAATTAAAGTAATTAGCAACCCAACAATATTATTTTAGAGTGATGAGATACTTATGATACTCCAAGTACTTGATACTCAACATGTCCATAACCGGGACACGACTAACCATGATTAGTTTATACACTCTACAGAGGTTTGCGCACTTTTCCCCACAAGACTCGATCTCCTCCGTTGGATTTCTCGCACTACATGGTGTTTGAGAAACGGATGACCGAGACACAGTCTTTCAGAAGCATTAACCCCTTACTCCGGGTACACCATACCAACCTACATCCCTCTACCTGCTGATCCACCTCTTCGGGAGCTTCACGCAACTTACTAATCTATGCTAGAGCCCATAATAGCTTGTGGCTGCACACGGAAGTTTCTAGCATGAAAATATCTCAGTTCCCTTTGAGCCTGGGTGGCGGACCATAGGATTATCACACGGGTACTCCGGGATATCCTAGGACAACACTGGATTCCCCAGATGCCCAACAAACAATCCACCCAGATGTGTGTTCAAGTTGCCACCTTAAGTTGAACCATTAATTAATAATCTCACATCTGTCATGGATTTCACTCACCCAAACCACGTCTACGAGCATAGCATAGCAATATAAGCAATTCGTAGAAGTAACTCCCAAGGGTTTGAATATAACAGGGCAATAGGTTCTACCTCATCAACTACTTCCCAACCCACATGTTAATCACAACCTAACCATGCAATGTTTGAGGATTCGAACTAATGCATAAAAACTGGGTGATAAAGGGGTATGATCAAAGTATTACTTGCCTTGTTGATGATCCGTAAAACCTAGGGACTCGTAGTAGCATGCTTCGCACTCCGGGTGTTCTATCACAAACAAACAATAGCATAAATAAGCAATCAAGCAAAGAAACACGGGTAAATCTCAAATAAGAATAACCAGAAAGTTCAACTTAAGAACTCCGGTTTGCAAAAAGAATCAAATCAAATGGAGCAACGAAACTCAAACTGCGAAAGAAACAAGATCCGTTTACTAATCTGGACTAAGGTAAAATTTTACAGTAGCAAAATCTTGTTCAAGTTGGTTAAACGGAAAGAGGGTTTCGAGACGAAGATCTAGGCGCTTGAATCGCCTGATTCCGACAAACGAGCGAAAAGATAAACTAAAACAAAAATCGGATCAGAAATCGTGATTGAAATTAATCGCGGAAAATCCGAGAAAAAGAATACTAACGAACAGGCTAATGAACGAGTGTTCGTTGTCTGCGGCTAACGAGTGAACTCCGTTCGTTAAAATGAACGTACGGATGAACGTCCGCAAAGTAACTAAACCGCGAAAAACCGGCGAACCGATCTATCCAAAAAACTATGGTTTCTAACAAAAAAACCAAACCGGGTTTTTTTATATACCTCAAATGAACGACGCTATACCTCCGGTGAGGTTCCGGTGCAGCGGGGCGGCTCCGGCGAGTAGATGCAAGCGGCGGCGGCGCGACAGCAAGGCGGCGAGGTGGCGGTGGCGCGGCTTGCGGCGGCGAGGTGGCGGTGGCGCGGCTTGCGGCGGCGGGGTGCCTCAGGACTCTAGGGGGGGTGGCGGCTTGGGAAGGGGGCGGGCGGCGCGGCTTGCGGCGGCGGGGTGGCTCGGGGCTCTAGGGGGGGTGCGGCGGCTTACAAGGGACGGGGGACAGCGGCTTGGGGAAGGGGGCGGGCGGCGCGTGTCCGGGTCGGACACGGTGGCGGCGGCGGCGGAGCCGCTCGAGACTCCTCTCCCGAGCCGGTGCGGGGAGGCGGCGCGGCTGGGCCGGCTGGGCCTCGGCCCAGAGCGGTCCGGCGGGAGGTCTCTCTTTTTTTAAATAATTTCGCCGGACTAAAATAAATCCTAGAAAATAAAATAAAAAACTAAAAATGCCAAAACAAATTTTCACCATCTAAACAAAATATTTAGAACAAGATGAACATTTTCTTGGCCCTAAAATGCAACTTTGAAAAATGTGCAATTTTTTCTAATTCAAATAAAATAACAATAAACTCTGGATACAATCAAATATTTGATTTTAATCTTTTCCTCCAATATTTCATTTATTTTGGAGAAGTCATATTATCTCCTCTCATATATTTTAATATGAAATATTTTTGGAGAGAAAAATAATTAAAACCAAAAATCCTCGTTTCGATATTTGGTAAAACCCAAATATGAAAACAGGGAAATCCCTAACTCTCTCCGAGGGTCCTTGAGTTGCTTAGGATTTTCGAGGATCGCAAAATGAAATGCAACAAAATATGATATGCATGAATGATCTATGTATAACATTCCAAATTGAAAATTTGGGATGTTACATTTATCTTGTGAGAGAAAAGGATGAACGAGGGAAGGCCTTATTTGCAAATGTGGAGAGGTGTGTGGGTACCTTTTTGCAAAATTGACATAGTTTCCTTCCTATTCGTCAGATATAAATCGAACGACCTATATTGTAGGATGGCAGGCACACCATCATCACCAACTCTGTTTTTTATAAGAGTGTAGAAGAGTAGATACAAGCCGACAGGTGGGCCCAATGGTAGTGAGATAATGTGATGCAACACTAGAGGTGCCACGTGGAGCGTTTAATTGGTCAACTAGTCGTGTCTTGAGCAAATACAGAGCTGTACGGTGAGCCCGTAACTGTATAATAAGCACAAAACATAAATGGTGACTGCAATGAGTGGATTCTGAAGTCCAATGTACGTATCATGCTTTCGCTCCAAATACAATGATCGTCACTATATATATCGCGAGAGAAAGATGAAACATGAGTGAATGTGCTGGGGTTTAATTTTAGAGAACCTGGAGATAGTTTGTGTGCGTGCGTGAAAGGGGCATAGACGGGTGTATGCGATGGGGAGAGAGATGCTCTTCGTTTCTCCTTATTATGACTAACTTTATATATAGTATAAAAATATAAAAATTTACAATGCAGAATAAATATCATTGTGGGCACCATGCAACAAATTAACGTTCACACTCCTCCATATAACTTTGTAATGTTGTATATATGTAGAAATTCTATAATGATTTTTTGGCCACACTTTATTCAAAAGGAATGTTGTATGCGAAGTGAACGTGAAGAGAGGGCTTTTTAGATCAATGGGGTACGTGATGTAACTTGTGTGAATGTGTAGTTGATGTATTTGGCAGGGCCTAGAGAGGTATGTATATGTATTACGTATTCGAGAGAGGCATGGATAGAGGGGCCGACGGGGGGAGGGGCGTGGGAGAGATAGCACGAGAAATGAGAGAGGTCTAGAGAGAGAGACTAATATGATGTCACGGCGAGAGATTCCCTTGAGTATGTATATGCAAGGGGGAGGGGATAGAGGCAAGAGGAGATTTTTTGTGTGGTGTCTGTGTTGGTCTGTGTGGGTGTGAGAAGATAACGAGACCTGGGGGCAGAGAGTGTGTCACCGCGTGAGGTCCGGTGGGTCGAGGTGAGGCCCTTGGTCCGGTTCCTGCGCCACATTGGTTGGCCTGTGACGCATTTAGGGAGACCCATGGATGACTTGCCGTACAAGACAACGATAGCATAATTGTGAAGGACTCTGTGTCCACTGACAAAGACGACTAGGATTTGTAACCCTAGGTACTCAGACTAAGGTAACCCCTTATCTCTGATATTACTAATTCATCCAACCTAACTTTAAGGGGCATCCTACATAATGCTCTGCTAGGATCATACTCGTCGATTTTGAAGAGAGGTGTGAGACAATGCGTGAGAGACAGACCTAAAGATAATGTGCGTACATGAGACACGTAGGTAGGTCTGTGTATATAGAAAGGGTCGATGGAGATTATGCGTCTGTGAGAGGAAGAGTGCTTGTGATAAAGGTTAGTGAAAACAGTTATAAATGGTTACGAGAGGGAGGGAGGGTTATATCGAGAGCATGTATGCGAGAAAGACACCTCGGGAGAGAGTGTGTGAGCATGTGTGAGGGACCACCGATGGAGAGTGAAACTACATGTAAAAGACCGATGTACACATTAATTAAAGATATAAATTGTATCCAAATATTAGGATGGGATCACGATATTTGCAATTCGCATAAGGAACGGTCATTGATCCATCAGACATCTAGATTCTATCGAATTTGAGCATGTCTATGTTATTATTCAACATAATTGATCCACATAGTTAGTATTTTGAACTCCAAACAATGCATCCTTTAGCAATCGAATATAAACGTGAGTATGTTGTGTGTGTAAAGCACATTATACATTCGAAAGTTACACAATGAACATTATAAATAGCTAGCTATGAACTAGTATACATTTGAATTCAACTTAAGGTGGTTTAAAAAATCGAATTCAACATGAAGTCCATTCAATTATTTGATTTTGATATCATGGCATTTGTAAATCATACCTAAACTATGGGGGCACCAATCTTTGCTCTGATTTTGTACATAATAGCATATATAGCCGTGTACAAAATATATTCAAATTTAGCTCCTCCGTTCCAAAATAATCATAGTTATAGGATTTTCAAGTGTCAAAATTTCAAAAAGAAGCGGATAATTTAATGAGGTTTTCAAACATACAAGGTCAAATTTAATGTTGTCTATTTAGGTCAATCCTCAGAGTCCAAGAGTACTCTAAACGTGAATGCTTCTGTTTCAAAATTTCGAACGAAGCGCCAAAGAGCCTCTACTCACCCGAAACCGCGTGAGACCAATGTTTGGTAGTAGAAGGAAATTACTTTTCTAACTCCGACCCGTGAAACCTACCGGCCCGATGTCCAAAGGTCTAAACCATGGTAGGTTTGTAGCTTCATCTAGACGCCACACAACCGCCTCCGAAAAACATTCATACACAATGGCCGCCTAAGCACACATGCGCGCGGCCGAAATCGCTCCCGCCCACTATTTGGGACACCTGGGATTACCATCCTACCCCCGACCCACTATAGGTCCGAAATTTAAGAGGGGGGCGAAGTTTGTACTTTTCCCAAATTTCAAACAAGCGCGTCCCATCTGTTCAAAAAAGCCAAAAACAAGCCCGTCCCAGACCGAAACATGGTTCTCCCTTAGCTCCCCCCGCCCCTCGCCTGATTCCCCATTCGTACTCCGTGGGCGCCAAAACTACCTCTCCACCAGCCGCGAAACCCCGGCGTCCTCCGTTCGCCACCCCATCCCACCCATCAACCACCACCCTCCTCCATCACGCCGAAGCCGATACCCCGACGTCGTCGTCCACCGCAACCTCAACCACAACACCCTCCAAGGCTAGTAGTTGAAGCCGAGGCCGAGCCGTCCGTACCCGAGCCAGTTCAAACACGCCGTCTTGCGCCTCACCGCTGCCGCTCCAACTTCGCCACCGTCCACCACACCGGAGTTGTTCCTTCTACGTCATCCTTCGCCGCCTCGGATCTGTTTCCCCCCCGCCGACATACGGCCATGGCAACACAATCAATAATTTGGCCATGGGTTCGTCCAAGCCTGCACCCTCCTCCAAAACATCAGTTTCCCCGGCAAAAATAAGAAGATCGGCGCGACATGTGGAGGCGACCACACTGGCAACCGGAAATGGTACTCCTGTTCCCTTATTCGTGCAAATCTTACGTGTTTGCTTGCACAATATTCATCCCACAGAAGACACTATTTGACCGCTTCTTCTTGATACTAGATGTTCCTAGTTACTCGCGATGCACAAGGTTTCTCCTCATATACCATTTCACCTTAGCTAGAGGTCCGTCGCCCCCTGGATTTCAATTCCTGGTCAATTGATTCCCAATTAATGGAAGCATTCCCCGGCGTAAGAGGCTCTAGTCCGCCTATTACACCAGGGAAGCAGCGCCTCAGTGCTTATCTTAGGGGCATGTAGGGCCTAGAGCTGCTGGCGCCCGATCTGGAGATCGGCCGGGATTAAAGGGATGGCCTGGGGGCGCTGCCAAGCACGACGGTGGTGTGAGGTCGAAGGGAGGGCGGGGCGGCGGAGGCAGGGGTCTGGGTCAATGGCCGCTGGCGGTTCGAGAAAGATCGTCAATAGTGACTGGCGGGAGGTAGAAGAAGGCCATCTGCCTATTCCTTATAGATCAGACGGTTCATAAAAAAATCGACTGACCTATTTATTTTCAGTCGATTGTTATCTTGATAGGACCACATGTGGTGGTGTGTTGGAGGAGTACCTGCATTTCCAGTGCTCATATATTACAAAATCATACGGAGTAGAATCTAATTTTGTTTGCCATGCAATGTTGAAGAGCTATCAGATGTCTCCTGTCATTTATCTTTCAGCCACCTGCTATCTGCTACTTTTATAGTGCACTAGTTCTGCACACAGTTCACCCATACTCTCACTGTTGTGTTTTTATGCAAGGGTATCTCAGACTCTGCTTCCTTCACAGAAGCAGAAAATAAAAGAGAGAAGTTGCACCAACGTGGTATGCGGCTAGGGTAGACACGTTTCAACCATTTAAAGGCTGCAGTGTGAGCAGATGGAGACGGTAAACGTAGCTCTGGAGTTGATGACCTCGCTCCAATGAACCACCATCCCAGGTGCATGCTTTAACTTCGCGGTGTCATATGTGGTTGCATGTTGCATATGGTGTCTAGCTTGTATTCGAAAGGCCGAAGTCGGTCTTTATTAAGGTAAGGAAAGATATTTTTTACATGAACCACCATCCCGGGAGCACCAGAAGTCAAATGGCTAGTCAGGGCACTGGCCGAGCCAGTGACAAGCCCAACACAGACATCCATCACCTGGAAGCCAACTAAAAAGCCACGATGGTGGCGAAGCAGCCCGCCTCCCACTAGGCTCTCAGGTCCTAGATGATCATACTCAGCACTCCAGCCGGATGTCTAGCTTTTATTGCTTCTAATTTGGTTAAATTGCATCTGCTTAGCTTACACACTATACCTTTGAATATGACATGCCTTCCTGTTTTGGTACATACTAGTACATATGTCTATTAACCATGTTCTTACATCAAACTAATGTTCTTGTGTATCCCTCATCAATCACTTATGATGAGGCAGTCAGGCAAGTGGACTACTGTGAGAAAATATCCTCATTTAAAGATTGCAGCGTCAGCCTCCCCACATGATTCTCAAGAAACAGCAAGGCTAGATGAAGATAGTGAACATAGCTCTATAGTTGATTACCGCATTTGCCCTACACTAGCATCGCAGGTGCTTGCTCTAACTTGGTAGCGTGATATGTGGTTGCATGTTGCATATGGTGTCTAGATTGTAATTCTTCCAATCTGGTTAAATTGCATGTGCTATTCTGCTTAGTTTATACATTATACCTGTTAATGTGACATGCCTTCCTGTTTTTAGTACATCGTACATCTGTCTATTAAGCATGTCCTTACATAAAACTATTGTTTTTTTGTATCCTGCATGAATCAATATGACAAGACACCTTTAGTATATGCAGTGTGATATTAGTTGCATCTTTCATATGATTTATAGCATGCGCTGCTTCTAATTTCTTGAAATGCCATTTATGATGGGACGCTTTTAACTTGGCAGAGTCATATTGGTTGCATCTTTCATGTGGTGTCTAGCTTGCATTGCTTCTTATTTGTTGAAATGGTTTCTGCTTAGTTTACACAAACAATTGTGAATATGCCATGTCGTCCTGTTTTTCGTATTATTCTATCCTGGAATCATGTGTTTGCCTTACATGAAAGTAGTGATTGTCAGTATCATGCACGCATGAGTTCTGAAGAGTGAATTTTATTGCTTTTTCTTTTCGCTTTTACTTGACAATTCAAAATGAATAAAGCGGAAGGAAGTTAGCAAGGCAGCGGATGATGGTGCTCCTTCCAAACGGAGGGCCTCTATAGATTCTACTCCTCCATCCCCCCCAAGATGATTTCCAAGACAACACATGCATAGACACTCAACATAGCTATGTTGATGATGAGCACGTCTCCCCTAGTGCACCATCACAGGTGCTCCCTCTAACTTGGCACTGTTATATGTGGTTGCATGTTATGTATGATGTCTAGCTTGTATTGCTTCTAATTTTGTTGAATTTCATCTGCTTACTTTACACATTATACTTTTTTTGAGAAGGAACAAATTATATTCCACATAAACTTGGGAAGCCATATCAGCGTTCACCAAGACAGAAACAATGTCTGCGGCAACATTCGCCCACACATGAAGTGGTTCAGCAGCACCCATAGCAAACTGGGCCAAAGCATGCGCCACATGGTTACAGTTCCGGGGACAATACATGAATTTAGAGAAAACAAAGGAGGCATGGCACATGCTTCTTGCTTCTCTAAAGAGAACTCCCAGCTCCGCAGCGTCGTAGTCCCGCCCTTTAAGTGCAGAAATCATTGTCAAACAGTCTGATTCAAAACTGATACGTTGTGCACCCAGGTCAGCTGCCCCTTCAATAGCTCGCATACAAGCGATCACCTCCGCGTGCAGGGCAGATCTTACATGGTTCATTTTGCCAGCAGCAGCCGCCAAGAAAGCGCCAGTTTCGTCTCTCGCAATAAAACCCCACGCACCCTTCTTAGACTCCACCTGAAAAGCAGCATCCATGTTGATATTGATCAAGTTTGTAGCTGGAAGGACCCAAACCTGGGGTTGTTGCGGCTGGGGCGTTTTCTGAATGTGCATCGAAGTGAAATCAGTCAAGTGTTTTGTGATGAAAGAACTGATTTCTGCTGCTGTCTTCTATACTTCACCTGCATTGACTTTGTTCCTCGACGTCCACCAGTCCCATAGGAGCACAGCCAAGCGCAACTTCTTTTCTCGCTGCATAGCACAAACATGGCATATCATATCTTGTGGATCTTGACACTGGCTGAGGGAGACGCGAACATCCTCCAGGAATTGTTCTCTCCAAACAGCTTTCACCTTCTTACATTTGAAGAATAAATGCCCTCCATCTTCGTCAAGCCTCCAGCACATGGGACATCTCGTGTCAAGTTCAATATGCTTCCTTTTGATATTCATCCGGGTTGGAAGACTGTTGTGAGCCAGACGCCACAAGAACATGCGGACTTTGCCCGGGAGTTCAAGCTGCCAGATTTGATTCCAGTTCGCCAAGCTAGGCCCCTGCTGACCAGATGTTCCTGCATCTTGACAATGACGAGACTCCTTTAGGCTCGCGCCTAGGTGATATGCAGATTTGACAGAAAACACCCCCTTTTTGTCATAATGCCAGGAGATAAAGTCCTCCATATCCGCTCTCAAGGGTATTGCTAGGATAACCTTTGCATCATCTTCAGTGAATAGCTCTTTTACCAGCTCCTCATCCCAAGTTTCCGAAACTGGGTCAATCAGTTTGTTGACCTTAGTGATAATGGAGTGTCCCTGTAGAGCGACATGCCTCCTGGTTGACCCCCTCGGCAGCCATGGATCAGTCCATGGGTTCACTTGCATTCCATCCCCAATTTGCCACACGATGCCCTCCTTCAGCAAATCTCTTCCCCGGAGTATACTCCTCCATGTGTAGGACATGCCCTCTTGTTCTGTCGCCTCTAGAATAGAGCAGCTCGGGTGGTACTTGGCTTTGAGAACCACAACACATAACGATTCTGGGTTTTGAGTTAGTCTCCAGCATTGTCGAGCAAGCATCGCCATGTTGAAAATGTGAAGGTCACGGAAGCCAAGCCCTCCATCCCTCTTTGCTTTCATCAATCTCTCTCGCCCAATCCAGTGACACTTGTGTTGGCCATCCTGCTGGCTCCACCAAGAACGGCAGATCATGGAGGTGATCTCTTCACATAAATTCTTTGTAAGATCGAAGCAGGACATTGCATATGTGTGTATTGCCCGGGCAACCGCTTTAATTAGTGCTTCCTTACCTAATTTGGACAAGAGCTTCTCTATCCATCCCTGGATTCTCCTCTAGATATTTTCCTTTATGTACTCAAATTCCTTACTCCAGGCTGCCCCAATATGCACCGGTAACCCGAGGTACCGCTCATTCTGTGATTCAAAAGGTATGCCAAGGACATGCAGCACCTGCTGTTTGGTGTGGTTGTTTGTTCCCTTACTGAAGAAAGCACAAGATTTGTCCCTATTGATTTTCTAGCCAGACTGAGCCTCATACAGCGCGAGGATCTCTTGCAGGCGAGTTGCACTCTCTGTTTTTGCCTCCATGACAATTAACGAGTCATCGGCGAAGAATAGGTGGTTGATCCTTGGGGCCCTAGGACAGATTTGTACCCCTTCAATCGAGCCCTCCATCTCGGCTCGTTGCAACAAGATTGAGAACGCCTCCGCGCACAAGATGAACAGATATGGTGATAATGGATCGCCTTGCCGCAGACCTCGCTGTGGGAGGAAAACCTCAGTTAGTTTCCTATTATATCTCATGCGATATGAAATAGATCGGACACACAACATAATCAGACTCACCCATGCCGGATCAAAACCCATCGTGTGCATCATCCTCTCCAGAAAATCCCATTCCACCCTATCATACGCCTTACTCATGTGAAGCTTCACCGCAACGAGTCCATGTCTGCCTCCCTTCCTCTTATGCATCAGGTGGGTAATATCATATGCCAACAACACATTATCTGTGATCATACGCCTGGGGACGAAGGCAGACTGGGTAGGTGAAATTATCTCCGGGAGTACCACCTTCAAACGGTTGGCCAAAACCTTTGATATCAGCTTATAGGACTTATCGGCCTATATTGAGCAAGGGATTTTGGATTCTTTACCTTGGGGATCAACACAATCGTTGTTTCATTCCAGCCACTCAGGATATCACCACCATTCAAAACTACTAGCACCTCTTCCTGGATTCTCTGCCCCATCATGTGCCAAAACTTCTTGTAAAATATAGCGGGCATTCCGTCCGGTCCCGGTGCCTTCAGGTCCCCAATATCATCCAAAGCACTTCTGATTTCCTCCCCAGTGAAAGGTTTGGTCAGCAAAGCATTCATCTCTGGTGTGACTGAAATAGGGATGTGTTTGAAGATATCATCATTTGGAGGACCTGCAGAAGATACGAACAAACTTTGGTAGTAGTTAGTAATAAAAGGCCCTATCTCCTCCCCCCTCTCCACTACACCTCCATCTTCCTTCTTCAATTTTTTAATCATGTTAACTCTTCTCCTCTCTGACGCCTGAGCATGAAAAAACTTTGTGTTTCTACCCCCCCTTCTGAAGCCAGTTGACATGAGATCTCTGCTGCCAGTAAGTATTATATTGGTCCTCAAGTCTGCTCAATTTATACCGAAGGAGCTGCTCTTTTGATACTTGTTGTTGATCTATTGCCTTCCTTCTACACCGTTCCAACTCCCATTTTGCCTTTTTTATTCTGCCTTTCAACTCCGCCAACACTTCCCTATCCCATCTTGCTAGATTCCTCCCCACCCTGTTGATCGCCTCTCCCACCGAACAACCTCCCTCTCCAAAAGCTTCATTCCAAGCCCCCTCAACCACTTCCACGCATCCCTCTTCCTGCAGCCAGCGAGCTCCAAACCGAAAACAACTGGACCCACCTGCTTCCCTTCCTTCCCCCGTATACTGGTCCCCAAGCTCTGCAAGGACGGGTCGATGGTTCGAGTGACGTGGATCACCATTGATGATTTTGTGCAGCGGGAACATGCACCTCCACTTTACATTCGCAACTCTTCTGTCCAACCTCTCCCATGTGTACCCCTCCACCTTACTCCAGTTATTCCGGCAGGTGAAGGGGTCACCCACAAAGCCAAGATCTTCTAGCTCACAGAATTCCAGGCATTGAATCCATGCATCCCTGGCCCCGAGCCGGCCCTCCTTCGTTCTCCCCCGCAAATAACATCTCGTTAAATCCTTAGACAAAGCCATGGAAGATCGTCATGTCCATGCAACGTTCTAAGAAGCCTCCAGGTGTTCTCTTTTTCACCCGCTTTAGATTCTCCGTACACACCCGCCAACCGCCACTTACTCCCATTCTCTTCCACCACATCATTCTATATGGTAACGTCCCTTCCACCTCAAACTTACATCCACCCCTCTCCTCCAGAACAGCGCCAAACCCCCACTCCATCCAACACTATCCACCACCACCATGTTCACCATATTCAAATGCCACCTCAAGAACTCTATCTCCTTCGCCTTCATCTTCGTTTCGGAGAGGAATATAATATCAGGCCCTTCCGCCCTCTGGAGCTTCAGAAAGCTATGAACTGCCGGCGGGTTCCCAAGCCCCCGACAGTTCCAAGCTATTATCTACATTGGTCCTTGCAGGGCTGTTCTGACAGCCCCGCTTCAGTGGTGTGTGTTTTGTTTGCCTTCGTCTTGTAACGTTTCGCCTCCCCCTCCAGCCCCTCGTCGCACTCCATTGCATCTCCACCCCGCTTCTCTCCAACGTTCACCTCCAGCTTAGAGGTATCTCCCTTCTTTTCCTTCCGGTCTTTCCTATGAAATTTTGCCCCCACCCTTCCACTTTTCTTTTCGCTGTCCCGATCAGCTAGTGAGGTTTTCGCCGGTAACATATCCTTGTCCCCTCCCTTTACCTCCTCCTTGTTCCCTTCTAGCACATGTTCTGATGGTGCGACAACATGACTTGCGCCTGACAAAACCATCCCTACACCCATTTGTTCAGAACCCTCTCCCCCTATCCCATAGGTGAGTTGCCTTTGTGCACCTTCCGCCTTATTTCCAGCTGCACCGTTCTGCACCTTTCCACCGTGAACTTTCAATGGGCTGGTGACCTCCTCCTCACGAGTCTCTTTCCCTGCCGATTGGTGTCGAGCCCCCGGTATTTCTTTCTTCAAGTTGTCGCTATCACTGCCCGAATGCCCCTTAGAGAGCCCTAGGTTCATGCTTCTTCCACCTCCAGAACTCCTCCCAGAAAGGTTGTTTCGACCTTCACTCCATCTACCCCTGCTTGTATCGCTCGCTGCTCTTGGTATGTGTTCTTTAAGCCAAGGACCAAACTGCTTCTCTTCCCCTTTCTTCAGTCTTATGGAACAGTCCTTATCCACATGATCTAGCATGTCGCATATGTAGCACAAGTCAGGCAGAAACTCATACTCAAACCGGCGCCAACTCTTCTCCTTTTTCCTCTTTTTCTCCTCATCGGTTAACATCCCTTCCCCATTCTCCTTTTCGTCCCCATCATCCAGCACAAAACCCCTCATTATCGGCTTCAAAATATCCATATGGACTATGATCCTTAAGAACTTTCCCACTGCCATTCCGTCAGGTCCCGCATCCACCTCAAGAGCCTCCCCAATTATGTCTCCTATCGCCAAACCAGCCTCACGGTGCATCATACCTAGTGGCAAGTCAAAAACTCTAACCCATATCAGAATCGTTTTGAATTCATATTCCTTCACACTCTTGCTCGGATCAAAATCTTCAACCACCAGTAGAGACTTCCCGAACGTCCAAGGCCCTTCATCTAGAGCCCTTCTTTTACCTGACTATTGGTGGAAAGTGATCATGAAGATGTTGTCTCCCAGATCCTTGCATCGTATCCCCCTCATCGGACACTAGATCCTTCCCAGAGCAGTCTCCATCCCCTCTGCAAAGGCCAGTTTGTCAGACATTAATTTTGCCATTGCTTGTGGTTCCACAGCTCCCCCCTTTCTTCCATCTGTCCAAATGATCTTCCTCCCCTTGCTTTCCAAATCCGACAACTTTAGCCTCTTCATCAAGCCCTCAACACGCTCCATTGGCGGCTTCGAAATAAGGACAAAGGGATCCGGACCACAAACTAGGGTTTGAGAGGAATGTGTTGTGGTGCCTCAGCAACACTCTAACTCGACAACTGTGGGTGGGACAGGGTACCCAAGGGATGAAGGGTGCAGGAGAGAGAGGCCGAACCCCGACGCCCCGTGGGGTGGCTGATGCACAGCTGAGGGAAACTATGACAATGGCGGGTGGGAGCAGGGTGGATCTAGAGTACCAGTGTGAGGGCTTGGAGGGGGTGGGGAACCTAGCGAAGCGGGGCGCCGCGCACGGGGTGGGTGGAGCTAGCGGGAGCGGCGGCGCACGGGGTGGGCGGAGCTAGCGAGAGCAGCAGCGCAAGGTGGCGGCGCTGGCACCAGGACGGCGGCGGGGATTGACTCGGGGTCGCCTAACCAGTCGCGAGAGGGAAACCACCCCGTCACCCTTGGGACGGTCCTGAGTCTTCTGATCTTTTTCTATCTGGAGCGGAGTGCTACACATTATACTTGTGAATAAGACACGTGTTCCTGTTTCTAGAACATACAATATCTGTCTATCACACCATGTTCTTACATCAAAGTACCACTGTTGTGTAACCTGCAACAATCACTTATCATAAGACACTTCGACTTGGGAGTGTGATATAGGTTACATCTCGCATTCTTTTCTAGCTTGTACTACTTCTAATTTGTTGAAATGGCACTTATGACGAGACAGTTTTAACTTGGTAGAGTGATATTCGTTGCATCTTTCATATGGTGTCTAGCTTTCATTGCTTCTAATTTGTTGAAATGCCTTCTCCTTAGTTTACACATCATAAGCTGTGAATATGCAATGGCACTAATGACGAGAGACCTTTAACTTGGTAGTGTGATGTTGTTTGCATCTTGCATATGATATATTTCTTGTACTGCTTCACATTTGTTTAAACAACATTTATGATGAGACACTGTTAACTTGGCAGAGCGATATTTGTAGCATCTTTCATATGGTGTCTACCTTCCATTGCATTGCTTCTAATTTAGTGAAATGTCTTCTGCTTAGTTTACACATCATAGTTCTTGTTATCTCATGTCATCCTGTTTTTCGTACATATTACATCCTCCAATCATGTGGTTGTCTAACATCAAAGTTCAGTTCGTCTGTATCACGCATCAATTTGTTCTGAAGAACTAAATTTTTATTCGTTTTTCTTGTCGGCTTGACTTAACATGGCACAGAGAAAGAGGAAGCAAGACAGAACGATAGGGAAATGGAAGCGGAAGAATCTTGCAGATTCTGCTGGTACTGATGGTGCAATAGAAGGTCAAAGTCTAGCGGAAAATTGTACCGACATGGTATCCTATGCTACACGAGCTGCAGAACAAGCCAAACATAAAAAATAGCTGCCACCAAACAAGCAGAGACAACCCTAGTTGTTGCAACACCTTCCACAGTACCACCAGCTGCACGATTTACTCGTTGGTCAACTCAGCTAGCAGCATGTTCCCAAGCTCCCTTGCCAGCTGACACTACTTCTGAAGCACTCTTGACACAAGATGAGTTGGCAAGATCAAATGAACTTTGTGAGCTTCAACAACAAGAAGGTAGTTGCTGGATCCAAGTTACAGTTGCATGCTTCTTTATATGTAGTCTCGCAGTTTGATATACACTAACACTTCCTATGTTTGTTGTTGGACTAGCACCTAGGCGCAAGAGGAAACAAACATCAGGGATAATGCTTGATAGGTTAACTAAATCTAGAGGAGGAAGAATGGAGATCCGTTTTGAGGCAGGATTAAAAAGGCCACATGATGCTACAGAGTCAGCCAAGTTAGTATCAGAGGCAGCGGTTGTTGTTAGGTGTCATGTATGTATCCTCCCAACATGGATTCAGTACAGGAATGACAAAGACGAAACCCAGTTCAACACCTTCCTCGACCATTTATTTGTAAGTATGGTTATGTATGGAAACTAGTAATATTGTCTTGCTCTGTCCAATACTTTCTAGGTTGCTGATAATGAGACTCCCATAATTTTCAACAGATGAGGTTCAAGTTGGATAACCAAGATGATGCAACCAGACAAGCTTGCACCCATGTTTTCAAGTCTGCTCTGCGACAGTATCGGTATAACTTGAGGAAAATTCACTTTGAAGGCAAGGCTAACAGTGAACTTGCCCAAACATCTCCAGTGGAAAATATATCGGATGAAGACTGGAGAGGCCTCGTTAAACACTGGTCCGATCCGAAGTATCAGGTACATTATATATATGTGATCAGATCACATGTTGAAGTCCTATTTATGCATGTGCCACACAAACCTATCTTCTTGTAGGTGAACTGTTCAAAGAACAAGGCCAACCGTACGAAAGTGAAATTCCGACAGACGACAGGATCTCGTAGCTATGTTGCACACTGCAAGGCTCTTGTAATTAGCTGTTGTTTCACTCTTTTCGATGTACCATATTATCAGATCTATATTGACTTGTTCCAAATGCAGAGGAAAGCCCGCAAGGACCAAAAAGTACCTGAACCAAATGCTGTGGAAATCTTCAAGGACTGTCACACCAGCAAGATGAAGGGCATGCCTACACTAGTCAAAGCCGCTGTTGTAAGTCCTTATTCCTCATGCCTTTTAACTACTACTTACTCTGACTCGTGCCTTGAACGGCATGGTTTGCAGCCATTGTCTATTACTCTTTTCAATTTTATACACAATTGTCTTAGCGTATCATTGCACCTTACAAGGTTTAAAAGAGAGGAGTGATGTTCCTTTGATCTTGACCTGTAATCTAGTTCTGTGCTGGACTTACCCACACAACATTACAATTGCCTGTTTGTCTGTTCTCAGTTGTTTTGTGATATGAATGATGTCATATTATGCTTACTGTATTATAAACTTTGTCTCTTTATCCTTAGCTGTCAATACAATGTGAAGAAATAGACAATACATTAGCCATGGTACATGGTCATATGTTTGGAACCTGGTTTTATTATGTACTTTGCAGTAAAATACAACTAATATTTTACATGGGTTCACTAGAATAAGTTCTGTATATATACCAAAGCTATTTTGTTTGGTTTTGCTGCCTCCTTAATATCTTCTGTTCTGGTACTAATGTAAAAACTCAACTTTTCAACAAGCTATGGAAAAATGGTGGAACCGCCACCTTCTAAAGGTGGCGAGGCAATTATAACCGCAATGTCAGCTCTTGCTGCAGTGGGTCAGTACCTGTCCACTAACAGTGCCAAAAGCACGTTCCTGCGTAATACCGGGTTGGTTGTTAAGGCAATCTCGTCCAAACTACCTCATGATCAAGATATGCAAGCTCAAAACAATGTTATATCTGCGCTCCAGACACAAGTCCATTCCCTAACAGAGACCCTTTGTGAAACAAGGTCATACATTGTTCGATGTCGTCAAGATATGCATGGTTTTAAAACCAGACTATCAGACATTTGCTATGTTGTTCAGGAGCCTAGGAGAAATGAAGGCGAAGGTTATGGTGCTCCATCGGACAATACAACATGAAAACATAATAGTGAGGTCAAATGAACTGAGCTTCTGAACTTCTGGTAGTGCATTTATCTGCCAAACTGTTAACTTTTATGCCAACCTTCCTTTTGTTTTACAGTTGTAATTTGTATTTTTGCGATACAAAATTTGTTCTTAATGTCCAGCCACCGGCTGAAGAAAACAGCAAGCCATTTTTGTATAGTGTAGGGTGTTCCCTATATTTGCACTGGTGGCGATCTTTGATGCCCAGTGGATGTAATCTGTGCAATCGCCTTAATAGCCTAGCGATAGTTTCAGGCCTATTTATTTCCTAGTCTTCGTTTTCCCTGGTTTGCTAGAGGCTGCAACAACCATGGGCCATATACGGACCGTGGAAGCCATGACCCTGCTATGGGACGTAGGATCCATGGGCCTCCTACATGCCGTCTTTAAATGGGCCTCCAACACGGCCGTAGAATCGGTGGGCCTTGGGCCGTCGGATAAATGGGTCTACATGGACCGTAAACGGGCGTAATTGGTATCGACCCAGCACGGTAACGGGCCATTAACAGGCCGGAGGACATCAAAGGCTTAATTCTGTCACAGGCATAACGGGTCGTTAATGGGCCAGAATATAGGATGGACTGGAAACGGCGCAACGGGTTAACAACCCAGGAACGGACCGACTCTTGCCACTGGCCGAATCTAGCCCATTAGGGGAACATGCCAGTAATGGGCTGGAAGTAATCGAGGGCCAGAAAGGATGTCAGGACCTCGATCCTAAGTCACACTGATCTAGCATGTAACACATCATATCACTTTGCGGCCTCATGCATGGTAGTCCCACGGGTGCCACCTTACCTGGCCCAGGACCGTTTGCGCCTTTTGGCTCATGTATATGATAGTGTCGCTAGCATCCATATGACAAAGAACCCGGGCTGACATGACTAGTCGTGAACCCAAAGTGGCACTAACTTACGAGGACAGGCATACATGAATCAACATCGAGCATGTCGGTCAACAGCGTGCGAATCCGGGTTGTAGCACTGGGCTAACAGGACTCCGGTGAACCGGGATGTAGCAGGCTAGGCAAGACTCCGGATGTCACCGCGTGACATTTCCCCGAAGGGACAGACACAGGAACGAAGTGAATCACATGCCGTCCAGTCAAGTGTTCCGGAGCAGTAGTGCTGGGCTAGCAGGACTCCGGTGAACCGGGCTGTAGTGGACTACTCAGGCTCATGGAAGCACAAGACTACATTTCCCCATAAGATAGGCTACCAAGGATAAACAACTAGGTTGTCGGATCCCACACATACCAAGCATTTCAAATCATACACACAATATGCTCGATGTGTGTAAATACAACATGGCATCACAACAAGACTCTACGACTCAAAGTATTTATTCATTAGGCTCCGAGGAGCCAAGCATTACAAACATGGGTCTCATGACCCCAACATACATAGCATACAAGCAACAAGCACATGCGGAAGCTTAACATGTCTGAGTACAGACATCTACAAATGAAAAAGGCTGAGAAGCCTGACTATCTACCAGATCCTGCCGAGGGCACAAGATCGTAGCTGAGGTATCAAGCTAAACGTCGAAGTCCACACGGAAGTACTAGCGAGACTGTCGTCGCTCTTCAAAACATAAAATAGGAAAACGTGAGTACAAATGTACCCAGCAAGACTTACATCAGAACTATCTACATATGCATCGGTATCAATAAAGGGGGTGGTGGAGTTTAACTGCAGCACCCCAGCTTTGACTCGGTGGCTATCCTGAACTATGACTGCAAGTAACTCTTTTGAGGTGGCGCACATGAGTCCACATATTCACCATATCGATACACCACTATGGATCCGCTCCCGTCTCCCTACGATAAGGCCATCCATAGCACTCACGCTTATCTTGCGCATTTTAGAGTATCCACTTTCACTTGTCTATGAACTATTATAAGCAACCCAGGAGTCCTTTACCGCGGACACAGCTATTCGAATAGATCATTTATAACCCTATAGGGGTGTACTTCTTCACACACGCTCTTGCCACTTACCACCATGTACACGTCGTGTATCTCGACAACCTTCAAACGGAAGCCTGGCGAGGGAGTCGGCCACGACCTGACTAACCACACAAGTCTCTAGTCCAGGTTTATCGCCTATTCGGGTTCCATCTGCAAGGAGATGCGGTCGTAGTTTCGCTCACAGCCCCAAACGATGTGTGCAGGGTTCCCGAGACACCAAACGGGCGCCCGGTACACCGTGCCACGGTGTATCTACCGCATCATAGCCCACCCCTAGGGTCAGCGCTATGCTCGGCCGCCAACACATATCCTATAAACACCAGAAACTAGTTGCAACTCCTGGACAGAGGACTAGGGCAGTTAATAAGTCGAGAGGGTCAATTAAGGATCCCAAAAAGTGGTAGTAGCTGTTCATGGATCACAAACACAGAACTCAGTTCCTGAGAAAGGTTTCAATGAGACAACCCACCATGTACTCCTACATGGCCTCTCACCTCTACCTTTACCAAATTGTGTTCACACACTTAGCTCACACACAGTAGGACATGTTCATCACCATTCCAATTCATCCCCGATGAATCAGACCTGACTCAACTCTAAGCAGTAGCAGGCATGAAAAACAAGCATGAATGAGTAGGCACATGAGGGCTCAAACAACTCCTACTCATGCTAGTGGGTTTCATCTATTTACTGTGGCAATGACAGGTCATGCAGAGGAAAAGGGGTTCAACTACCGCAACATGTAATAGTTGAATCGTTGTTGTCCTAATGCAGTAAAACAGAGCAGGAGCGAGAGAGTGGGATTGTATCAAAATGAACAAGGGGGTTTTGCTTGCCTGGCACTTCTGAAGATGATATAGCTCTTCATCGGTGTCATCGAACTCATCGTCGGAACATACGTCTACCGAGGGGGAACAACCACCGGCAAACATAGAAAGAACTCAATCAATGCAGTGCACAATATGATGCATGATCATGACATGTCGATGTGCTGTGATTTAAGCTAATGCAGCTAAGGAGTCCACACGTCAGTGACACGGGACTAATCCCGGTCAAACCCATCACTGATTGGGGTTTGACCAGTGGTTGGGCCCACTGTCAGTGCCTATCAGGGGGTGCTTAGCTGGCGGCGGTTAGCACTAATGACTTCCATGTCGGCACGCCGGAGTTTGGCCGGCGATGACATCGAACGCGGCGGAGGCGCGCCGGAATCGTGCTGCAGTTGTCGTCTGAGCATGCGGCTTGGTCCTACGGCGAGCTGGAAGTGTGCCGCATCCAGTGGTGCAGGCGGTTGGGTGCGGGGAGGCCGGGAACGATGGCGAGGAGCTCAGCCGCGGCGGCCAGAGCTCGGGTGCGCGCGGGGTTAGCATTGCAGGGTGCAAGCGGGCAAGGGGAGGCGCTAGCGAGGCTCAGCGCAGGGCAGCAAGCTCGGTGGACACGCATCTAGGACCAAATGGTCACCGGGGCGTTGCCGCCGACGAGCTCGAGCAGCGGCGCGGTTCGGTCGACAAGGGGGCGACGGATGCAGGGCGTAGATGAGCTCGGGAAGAGGGGGAACAGACGCATAATCTCACAGCGGAGATGACGGGATGGTCAACGGGCTCGGGGACGAGTCAGAGACGACGAACGGGCGCCAACGATCTCGGCGGCCGAGAGGTTGAAGACGAAGGCATTGATAGTGAAGTAGAGCTCCCGGCGATGTGTGGCTCAACGAGGAGGATGAAGGCGACGAGGTGGATCCCTGGGGCATGTCAGGGAGGCGAGAGGGAGGCGGTGGCTGCAGCTATGGCGAATGGCGGTGACGGGCTCCGTTCGGAAGCGAGCAGAGAAGGCGGACGGGGTCCAGAGAGAGGGGAGAGACGCAGGGGTCGAATGAGGTGCGTGGCGACGTGAGGGAAGGTCCAGGGCGACGGGAGGACAGCCAGGCAGGGTGGAGGTGGTGCGCGGTGGCCGCGCGCGCGTCGGGAACGCGCTGTGCATCCGACTGGCAGGAGGAAGAAGACCTCCCTACCCCTGGTGGGTTGGGCTGGCCAGACGGGCTGCCAGGTGGGCTGTGCCAGGTAGGCCGCCAGGTAAGCCGTCTGCTCTTTTTTTAATTTTCTTCTGCTTTGTTTTATTTAGTTGCCACTGAATTCAAATTCAAACAAATTTGAAAACAGTGCCAAAACTCCCCTGGATAATTTATGTCACTTGAAGGTCTACTCCACATATACATAGAATATCACAGGGCATTTGAAAATATATTCATTATATATTATGAATATAACTCCAAATTCAAATAGAATATTGATTTAAAATTAGAGCCCAAATAATTCCTTAGAAATGTTCCACACTTTTGGTTTGCTTTATAACTCTTGCCGAAATTGTCAGAACTATTTCTAGGGCATTTTGGATTCATTGATTACAATTTTAGGGTTCTTGCCCCTTTATTAAAATGATTTATGAGGCTTTCACTTGTCCCCATTTCAAATTCATTGAAATTTAAACATGATGCACACATGACTAGCTAGTCTAGGTCATACCAGAACTAGGGATGTGACAACTCACCCCTACTAAACAAGAATCTCGTCCCGAGATTCAAGCGTAGGGTAAGATGAAGGGGAAACGCAAACTAACACAGTCTTCACGATCCAACTGTCCTCATTGAAGATATTGATTCATTGCATCATATTTATCTTGACGTCTTTGCTTTCGAGATCTTCATCCAACATGATGACGACAGAAAGAAACTCTACAGGAATCGATCTTCTCGAAGATCAAGAAACTCAAGATCAACTCATGGAGTGAGATATAAAAAAACATCTCTTGAGCTGAGACACGAAACACACATCAGGGGTGATGGAAAGAAGCGGATGACAAGGGTTCAAATTGGTAGACAATAGTTCCACACCTAAGAGGGTGGTGAACGGTTGTTAACGTAGCGAGGATTTGAATTGCCATGATTCCATAACAGGGCATCTTAGGGAAGGTGGCTCGTAGAGCTATTCCCTTAAGTGGCAAAAAGAATTACTTTTGATACAAAGATCATTGAAACTCTTTATACCAGCCTAAGGCAATCACAATCGATCTTTTGAAGGAGTTCGAAAGAATGACATGCTCGGACTAGAATGGATGATGTGGACTACCTTGTTGAAGACAACACAATGGATAATTTTTGCTTATCATATGAAATGGATGGGACCCATGGTAGGACCACTTCTGAAGATGATCCTGAACAACAATTGCTGAGAAGGGCAGTCCATGGGAGATTGACACAAGGCAGTGCAAGCTGGGAACAAAATGCAAATGTCGGGAATGTTCCAACCATCATATCTGCCTGAGATTCAGATCTGGTTAGAAACATGATACTTTAGACTCACATGTCTGAAAAGAAGAGTTTCAACACAAGTCGACGAGATAACGTTGCGAGACTCTCGGGAGATGAACTACGATAGCAAACTCCAAAACATGAGCAGGTTTTGCTACACACCTGTGAACACACTGTCCTAGACAAGCGTGACCACGTGGCAGTCTTACAATAAAACACTACCGAGTTCAGGTGGGGAACCATAATCGAGGATATTGAGGTCCTTGCATAAGGCATGCTCTTAAGAAGGAACTTCCTTTCCTTGAACAAATCAATCAGTGGCTTGGTGTGCTAGGGGATACATATGGAATGAAGATGATCAGTCTATCAGACCATAGAATACTTCGCATATGCATGACTGACTTGGGATGATTCCAGAGGAAGCAAAACAAACTTTCTCGAATTCACGGTGGCAACTTACATCAAATGCACGTGAATCAAAGGAAGTCACTTCTTTCATCCAAACATATACTTCATGAATGGGGCATGAAGAAAATGCTTACACAAGTTTCCAACACTAGCTGGATGTTCAACACAAATCATGGAGGAGACAAAATGCTGCTGATGGGCTCAACAGCAACTCATCGGAATTTCCATATCACTGGACTTCCACCATTATGTGAACAATGTGATAGTATTGGTCAGACCAAAGGATGTAATGGTGTATGCTCGAGGAGTCAACCACGAGTAGGACAACATTACGAATATCATTGGTACTGATTTGATTTGAGGATAGCCCACACTCAAATCAAAGTTTTGACAAGACAACAGATCCAACAACCGATCACGAGGAACAAGCTATGAAGATATCATATTTCTTCAACTAACACACAAACGCAAGGATATCCCTTTGGAATGAACTAAGTTGGGCTAGCTTTTATCTTCCAACTCTCCAAGTTGTTGTTTAGCTTAACCAACTAGCTTAGGGGTATCCAACACGGATTCTTGGAGAAAGAGTGGTTTATTGGTAAACCAACTTGATCACGAACTCACCATATCAGTTAGGGGATGACCTGGTGATACTTCCGTGAAGATATCCGGAAAATCACGAACCACCGATATGACTCTAAGCTCGACAACAATCTTGCTTTTCAGGGCAAGACGATATGATCGAAAGAGTGAGGGATTGACACAATCCCAACTCATGGATCGAAGAGTGCACCAGAAATAAGGACTAGGTAGCACGATCAATCTTAGGATGATGATTTAATAATCAACACTCTAAGAATGAGAATATTGTCCATTTACTACAAAGAAACGAGTTTCTCAGAGTATTGATTTCATACATCACAATTCACTTGTCGGCATTTCGGTTACAACAACAAGGGACCGAGGAATGAATAATGATGGCGAGAAGTATCACTGCGTCAAGAATTCATAAGAGGTGGTGCAATTCTCATGACATTCTTGACATAAAGATGGTAACACTCCAAGGTAGAACAGAGCAAAAGCTGGATTGGCATTTTGATCTGCGAAAGACAACTACTTTGACCAGTCCAAGAAATGGATGAGGTGCTGGAGTTTTTTTCTCCTAGTCATTCCGGAATAGAATGGCTTGTCGGACCACAAGAATAATAAGCATCGATAACACGAATACATAATTACTCCTGACTATCAATTGATAGACGAAGGTCGGAATACAACTGAAAAGGGACAACTCAAAGGAACATATCACGTTCTGAGTTGTCGATGCATAGATTAGTATGTCGAATCGAGTTCAACATATTACTTCCGGATAACCCATGCAGAAAGGTAGAACTGGCAGAGTCACAATTACGAATGCAGAACTCCTCAAGAGTACTCTGATTGTGATCTTTCGGTTCAACGAGGAACTTCTGCCATAAGTAGTTCATGGTATTTGGAAGAAGGATATACCATGAACCTCAAAGACTATCACAAAGATTACTAATATCCTAAAGGTACGAGCAACACTATCAACACGAGGTAAGTAGAGGGGATCTTGGGTCAAGAACCCAGGAGTAGAATACCTACTACTAAATGGCATCACGGGATGCTTTCGAGAATGGTGGCCAGAATCATCACACCGGAAACACAAAACATGGTTAGATTACTAGGTGAATCCCTAAAACACCTAGGGTCATAATAATAGCCCCAACATATATACCGAGGCAATAGAGTACCTCAACCTACCGGATAGTGTGCTTATTCTGACCAAAAAGGACATCGGGAACGAAAAGAAAGGATTTGCAAATGCATCCGACTATTTAGTAACCTAGGATGACTCGAACAGCATAACGGCTGTAAATTCTCAAAAAGAATTGAGACATCCTGCAAAATGGTGGCATAACCACTCAATAACATCACATCAAGGTTCAGAGGCCAGCTATGAACACACGGAAGTAGTAGAAACTGAACTGGGCTTAAATCCATCAATCCTATAAGTCTCTATCATAGTAACTCGTCATCCTGATAGATAGATGAGAAGGCCTAGTTCTTAATCCCCGTAGAAGAGAAGAGGATGACCCAGATCAGAAGGGCATAAGGTAAAGGAGTAAAAAGAGCCTTACGTTCCCTTCCACAATCAATAACCTTACATAATTAAAGCATTTCTAGACACAACTTCGACTGGTTTGGCTTGGTAATCCTACAGGCAGTCAGGCTCTGATACCAAAGCTGTCAGGACCCCGATCCTAAGTCACACTGATCTAGCATGTAACACATCATATCACTTTGCGGCCTCACGCATGGTATTCCCACGGGTGCCACCTTACCTGGCCCGGGACCGTTTGCGCCTTTTGGCTCACGTATATGATAGTGTCGCTAGCATCCATATGACAAAGAACCCAGGCCGACATGACTAGTCGTGAACCCAAAGTGGCACTAACTTACGGGGACAGGCATACATGAATCAACATCGAGCATGTCGGTCAGCAGCGTGCGAATCCGGGCTGTAGCACTGGGCTAACAGGACTCCGGTGAACCGAGCTGTAGCAGGCTAGGGAGGATTCCGGATGTCACCGCATGACATTTCGCCGAAGGGACAGACACAGGAACAAAGTGAATCACATGCCGGCCAGTCAAGTGTTCCGGAGCAGTAGTGGTGGGCTAGCAGGACTCCGGTGAACCGGGCTGTAGCGGACTACTCAGGCTCATGGAAGCACAAGACTACATTTCCCCATAAGATAGGCTACCAAGGATAAACAACTAGGTTGTCGGATCCCACACATACCAAGCATTTCAAATCATACACACAATATCCTCGATGTGTGTAAATACAACATGGCATCACAACAAGACTCTACGACTCAAAGTATTTATTCATTAGTCTCCGAGGAGCCAAGCATTACAAACATGGGTCTCATGACCCCAACATACAGAGCATACAAGCAACATGCACATGCGGAAGCTTAACATGTCTGAGTACAGACATCTACAAATGAAAAAGGCTGAGAAGCCTGACTATCTACAAGATCCTGCCGAGGGCACAAGATCGTAGCTGAGGTATCAAGCTAAACGTCAAAGTCCACACAGAACTACTAGCGAGACTGGTGTTGCTCTTCAAAACATAAAATAGGCAAACATGAGTACAAATGTACCCAGCAAGACTTACATCAGAACTATCTACATATGCATCGGTATCAATAAAGGGGGTGGTGGAGTTTAACTACAGCACGCCAGCTTTGACTCGGTGGCTATCCTGAACTACGACTGCAAGTAACTCTTTTGAGGTGGCGCACACGAGTCCACATATTCACCATAACAATACACCACTATGGATCCGCTACCGTCTCCCTACGAGAAGGCCATCCATAGCACTTATGCTTATCTTGCGCATTTTAGAGTATCCACTTTCACTTGTCTATGAACTGTTATAAGCAACCTAGAAGTCCTTTACCGTGGACACGGCTATTCGAATAGATCATTTATAACCCTGTAGGGGTGTACTTCTTCACACACGCTCTCGCCACTTACCACCATGTACACGTCGTGTATCTCGACAACCTTCAAGCGGAAGCCTGGCGAGGTAGTCGGCCACGACCTGACTAACCACACAAGTCTCTAGTCCAGGTTTATCGCCTATTCGGGTTCCATTCGCGAGGAGATCCGGCCGGAGTTTCGCTCACAGCCCCAAACGATGTGTGCAGGGTTCCCGAGACAGCAAACGGGCGCCCGGTACACCGTGCCATGGTGTATCTACCGCATCATAGCGCACCCCTAGGGTCAGCGCTATGCACGGCCGCCAACACATATCCCATAAACACCAGAAACTAGTTGCAACTCCTGGACAGAGGACTAGGGCAGTTAATATGTCGAGAGGGCCAATTAAGGATCCCAATGAGTGGTAGTAGCTATTCACGGATCACAAACACTGAACTCAGTTCCTGAGAACGGTTTCAATGAGACAACCCACCATGTACTCCTACATGGCCTCTCACCGCTACCTATACCAAATCGTGTTCACACACTTAGCTCACACACAGTAGGACATGTTCATCACCATTCCAATTCATCCTCGATGAATCAGACCTGACTCAACTCTAAGCAATAGCAGGCATGACAAACAAGCATGAATGGGTAGGCACATGAGGGCTCAAACAACTCCTACTCATACTAGTGGGTTTCATCAATTTACTGTGGCAATGACAGGTCATGCAGAGGAAAAGGGGTTCAACTACCGCAGCATGTAATAGTTGAATCGTTGTTGTCCTAATGCAGTAAAAGAGAGGAGGAGCGAGAGAGTGGGATTGTATCGGAATGAACAAGGGGTTTTTGCTTGCCTGGCACTTCTGAAGATGATATAGCTCTTCATCGGTGTCATCGAACTCATCCTCGGAACATACGTCTATCGAGGGGGAACAACCACCGGCAAACACAGAAAGAACTCAATCAATGCAATGCACAATATGATGCATGATCATGACATGTCGATATGCTGTGATTTGAGCTAATGCAGCTAAGAACAGAAGGGTTTGAGTTGATTTGAACCAAAGGTTCAAATTCAAATTCAAACTAAGAACTTATAAAGTGCATTATCATGTTTTGATCTAAACAGCAAGGTTAATTTGTTTAAACATGCATGGAAATGCTACAGATGGATAGATTGGATTTTTTTGATCATTTTTCATATATAATTTATCTTATTTGGAGTTATAGATAAATTTTATGATTTTTAGAAGTTTAGGACTTTTTCTGAAATTCCTGAATTGGATTAAATCCAGAAATGACTTATTGCGTCAGCACAGTGTCATGCCTGCGTCAGCAAGTCAAGAGCGCTGACCAGGGTCAAACCTGACGTGTGTGCATCCGACTGGCGGGAGGAAGAAGACCTCCCTGCCCCTGGTGGGCTGGGCCGGCCAGACGGGCTACCAGGTGGGCTGCGCCAGGTAGGCGGCTAGGTAAGCCGTCTGCTTTTTTTTAATTTTCTTGTGCTTTGTTTTATTTAATTGCCACTGAATTCAAATTTAAACAAATTTGAAAACAGTGCCAAAACTCCCCTGGATAATTTATGTAACTTAAAGGTCTACTCCACATATACATAGAATATCACAAGGCATTTTAAAATATATTCATTATATATTATGAATATAACTCCAAATTCAAATAGAATATTGATTTAAAATCAGAGCCCAAATAATTCCTTAGAAATGTTCCACACTTTTGGTTTTATTTATAACTCTTGCCAAAATTATCAGAACTATTTCTAGGGCATTTTGGATTCATTGATTGCAATTTTAGGGTTCTTGCCCCTTTATTAAAATGATTTATGAGGCTTCCACTTGTCCCCATTTCAAATTCATTGAAATTTAAACATGATGCACACATGACTAGCTAGTCTAGGTCATACCCGAACTAGGGATGTGACAAAGGAGCCCAAGAACGTATGGGCCGTCAGTAGGCCGAAAGCTAACACGAGCTGGAAACGGCCCATGTGAATCATGGGTCGTTAGGGGGTACAAATAAATTTACTGTTCATTCTGGCCTAGAGTCATCGTGGGCCTTTAAAGGGCATAAAGATACGAAGGCCTCATATGGGCCGAAAGACATCGTGGGCCATACATGGGCCGAAAGTGAAACGGGGTGGTATTATGTTCGACAGCCCACATGACGTTGTTGGGCCGATATTGGGTAGGCCCTAATGGGACATTAGTTACCGGGCCGTAAAATGGGCTATTTGCGAAGAGACCGTTAACAGGCTTTTCATGGGCCAGCCCGCTAACTTTTGACCAACTCAAACGGGCCGGCCTTTGTAAGCTAAATGGGCCGATGGTGGGCCGTTGCACGTGTCGACATATCATAGGCGCCTATCTGACCCACTGACAAGCTGACACGTGTTTCCTCCGGCCAATCAAAATTTTACACATGGAAATTTCCCATTGGTCTGGGCTGTTAACGGGTTATCGGGTCCAAAACCGGACCCGATAGCTTAACGGCGACCCGTTACGGTGGATGCCATGTGTCGGTCACCCTTGACGAAAGCACTTCTGTGACGCGCAATTTATCGTCATGGAAGTGGAAACTTCCGTGATGATAATTTTGGTAATGTCATGGAACACTTCTACGATAGCACAGGTGTGACTATCTTGATTCTGTCATAAAATCATCATGGATGTACATGCATGACAGAAAATGTGACCTACTGTGACAAACACGTATCATCACAGAAGTGTCTTTTTTTGTAGTGATTGACGGCCTGGTTCGGCCCAACTTTAGCAGCAAACAACTCAAGACCCTCGCGAGGGGCCAAGCCTCGTGAGGCGGACGACACCAAGACCTCCACGTGGAGCGGTCTCCTTAGGCTGGCTCTCGAGGAACGGAGATATCTATGCAAGGCTCACCTCGCGAGGTTCGGATGACGTGAGCCATGATGACCAAGGCCAGGCAGGCGCCAGTGGGCGCAGTGTACTAGTTTCCTGTTTGGTGCTAAGGAGGCAAGCGCAGGCGCGGAGTCCCGAGGGATCAAGCAAAGGTTTCCATCCTGGCACAACAAGACCAAGACCGCCAGGACGTAGGTAATCGTCGAGCCCACCACGACGTCACCACTAGAGGATTTTGCAGGCAAAGACTACTTTTGTCAGGATATCATGTACTAGTTGTCTCCCTTCAAATTTGGCCATTGTGGGATCCTTTCCTGCCTTCATTTGGGAAGAGGACCAAGGCCACTATAAATAGGACCTAGCCACCACCATAGAGGGGACGGATCATTCAGGTCATCCTCACACCCACAAGCTCATCGAGCTCAAGAACACCCCTGCTCCTGAGGTTGTTATCCACTGTACTAGTTCATCCTCAGCCCATCAAGGCCAATCCACCACAAACCAGGAGTAGGGTTTTACACCGCAAGGTGGCCCGAACCTGGGTAAACTGTCGTGTCTCTTTCCGATTTGGTTCGTCGAGCTAGGCCGTGAGATCAGCGAGTGGGCATACTGGGGAGGATGAGTTCACCCCAGAGTTCGAACCTCTCAAGGGTCTGCGGAACCCGAAATCTGACATTTGGCGCGCCAGGTAGGGGTGCGTCGGAGCCTCCCCTCTTCAAGTCGATCTGCCGCCGTCCCGTCGTTCCCATGGCTGACAATCCGAGGGTTCATAACAAGCACGGGGCTACTTAGCATGCCCGGGCAGTGTCGTCCGCCCAAGAAGATCTCCACTCCACGCTCCTGGCAGCCCGCACACCGTCGGACGCGAGCGGCATGGGCCGGCGCCGTCCGCCCTCGTGCCGCGACGTGCGTGCGCCACCACACGAACTTCGAGCTACGCCGCGACAACGGTGCCACACACTCTTCGGGAGTAGGTGAACATGCGAGCCGCGCTCATCATGGCGCAAGAGCTGCCGTGCTGCAGGTTGGCGGAGGGCGGCCGCGACGCCCTGTTGGAGAGGGTCGTCGAGCTTCTTGATGCCGCCTGCAGGGGTGCGGTGCCCTTCTACACCCTGCCCATGCCGCAGGCTGTGGCGGGGGCGCACGCCGGACCCCGCAGTTCCCGTGCACCCCCAGAGCACCCAGGGGACCTGACGTCGTCAACGGGGCCCGCAACGCCGCCCGTCCTACCACGACTATGCCGCCCCCAGGCAGGGCAAGCTCGGGCGGTCCCTCTTGGGGCCGCACTGGGACGCCTCCCTGCGGTCATCAGGGCCTGGCACGGGGCCAGGTGGCCCGAGACGCAGGGCACCCAGGCGATGGTCCTGGCACTGCAACTTTGGACGCCTACGTGCCCCCCATGATGGACCAAATGTACATGGCGGGGAAGTCCCCAACCCATTCCCCGAGCCAGGCTGGGTAGCAGGGACACAAGAGGATGAGGTTTTCCATGAGCCGCCCGGAAGCTTCGCCGACCCCTTCAATGACAACAACCGCTGGGTACAGCCGATATCTCAGGAACATGATTGCGCTAACCATGGACCGCATGTGAACCAGGCCACATCAGCGCCCAGAGACCTCAGGGCGATGGCTCTGCTCCAGGTGGGAGAAGCGCACTAGGGGGTTGCGTGGGAGGAGCCCGGAGCCAGGGCCTCCCCCGCGCCGCATGGAGCAAGGCGCTGCATGGAAGTAGGTCTTCTGCCGGGGAAGGCGTCGGCGAGCCCTTCCCCCCGGCGGAGGGCCCGCGGTCACCGACGGCGCCACCAACGTCCCCCTTGCCCCTTGGTCTTGTCCTGGTTTCCGAACGCCCCAACGGTGGTTGGGGGAGGCGTAGGGCGGGGCCCTCGTCAGGCAACACGAAGCAAGGCCCACGCCTGTGAAGGTCTCCGCTCGTGACACTCTCATGTAATAATGAGTGGGGATGTACATGCCCCGGAGTCTCCTGACTGCCGCCCTCGGGCCTCACGGGGGCTCCCACCCAACGTCCAAGTGGAAGCACCATGCTCCACGCTGGCCGTCGACACTGTTCCCCAATGACTATGCTCACGCCCAGTGAAAGCACTTTGCTCCGTGCTGGTGAGAAGACAAGAAGACTAGCTAGGTGCCGGACGCGGCTGTTTGCTTTCACCCTTTTTTCTATAACCCGATTCGCCGCCTTTTTGGACCGAGATTCGAAGTTCCTTGTGTTTATCAAAAACAGGGGGATTTTCTCTTGATTTGTGTCGGTTTCTTGCTTTCTGGTTGTGTGTTTTACTGTGGGGCTCACACCTGCTACCCCTGTGAGGGCCCCGCGAGCGGGGGCTGGGCGTGGTATGTGCGTGCCAAGCACATTCGGGCCAGCCCGGGCGACGACAAGGTCCCCCCAGGATCGAGGATGCAATCGCCTCAGGATCTCCGCGTGCATACCTTGCTATAGTCTGACGATCGGCTCCTCTCGGGCGGGCCAGCAGGCCCCTCGAGAGACCTAAAACCTCGCGAGCCTCGGAGGGCTCGCCTCAAGAGGAAGGCACGCCCGTGACCTCAGGACCCGCTCAAGGCCTACTAAACCAAGATAAGTCGCAACAACAACCCCGTTTGGGAGCTCACAAGCTCGCGACGGTACATTTCAAGTCCTATTTTGGAAAACATAACATCAGTTTATACATTACAAGGGGATCCCCCTTCAAAATGCTTTCACGCCCCGCGGGGCCATGTACAAGTTTTTTGCATACATGTTAAGGCAAAGGGAATGTAGGCCTAGCTGGATGCGCTACCTCTAGTGCCATCCTCATCGCCTTCATTCGCGCTACCTACACTGCCACTGATGTCGTCTTTGTCATCGTCATTCGTGCTGCCCTCATCCGCCACGATCACATTCGCATCATCCTCAGGGGCAAACTCTGTGACCAGGGCGTCCACATGATCATCCACCCAGTACGCCAGGTTGTCTCGGATAACCCTGGGCACGGGGGCTATGGCGGCGTCGAAGTCAAACTGGGGGTCAAGGTTGAGGAGGTGGTTGAAGATGCGCGAGAACACGCGCCCCAGCAGGCCCCGTCTTCTCCCTTCAACAAGCTCACGAGCCCTCGTGATCCATCTTCTAGGCGGGTCACGATCTCGATAAAGAAGAGGAGGTGGCTGGAGTAGTCACCCTCGTGCGGGTGAGGGGCACTCTCCATGCATATGGTGCTCAAGGCTCGGTTGGCCCTCACCCTGAGGGCCTGGAGCATCGAAGCATGCTCACGCTGCAGCGTTCGACGGCTTCACGCTTTATCCGCGTTCTTCTTCGTGAGGGAGGCGACACCCTCAATTTTCTGCTGAAGTGAGGACAGGTCGGTGCGGGTTGAGGCCTAGTCGGCTTGGGCAGAGGATTGAACTTCCTTGGCGTCCTTCTCGCCCAGCTCCACCTCTTCCAGCTTCGCCCTAAGGGCGGTGGTCCTGCCCTTAACGTCGGCCTCCAGAAGCTCCAAATTCAGGCGGTACTTGTCAGCGAAAGCCGCGCGAGCCTTCGCCACCCTCTGGTCGACCTCCTCCAGGATCTGGGTCTCCCGTGCGGAGACAGCATCCTCAGCCGCGGCTACCTGGCGCTCCCTCACCTCCAGCCGCTCAAGCTCCAGACTGCGCTCCAAGGCCTCCAGCGCCAGTGTCTCCTCGTGTCGCTGGACCTCTTACTCCTCAGAAGGTGCCTCGCATAGCGATGCGGCCAAGACGGCCCTGCGCGCTTCGATCCACTGCTCAAGGGCAGCGTCCGACGCTTGGAGTTCCCACTAGCGCTCCTCGGCAGCCTCACGGCGATGGTCAGCCACTCAGGCTTCCTCCAGGGCCCGGGCACAAGCCTCGCGAGAGGTTGCAAGGGACACCGTGGCACTTGCGCTGGCCCGCTCATGCCGAAGATGCCCAAGGTTGATGGCGACCTTCAACTGGTGCCATTCCAGCGCTAGGCGAAGGCCCTCCGCCTCAAGGCGGGCGTCGACATCACCAAGCTCTTCTCCAAGATGGCTCAGCGCACCCATCGCCTCTCGGAAAAGCTCATGGCAGACGGTGCCACGGTCGTGCGCGAGCTCCAGCGCATGGCCAAGCCCATCCTTCGTGCCGGGGGCTTTCAGAGGGGCTTGGAGTGGCTCTCCTGCCCCCGGCAGGGGGCTGGAGGCCGGTGCCTTCCCCACCACCTTTCGAGCCTTGGTGAAGGTGCCGGGTGGTGCGGTCTTGCTGCTTGAAGATGAAGCCGATGCTGGGATCACCCAGCCATCGGTGATGACCAATGGAGGAGCCCTCGGCACGCCATCTACACCCTCGGCTGGGACGTGAAGAAAGGACGCTGGAAACACAAGCTCATAGCCCCCCGACGGTGCGTCCGCCCCTCGGACCAGCTCCGTACCTCGTGCGGGGGCCAAGCATGCACTACAAAAAAATACACTTCCGTGATGATACGTGTTTGTCACAGTAGGTCACATTTTCTGTCATGCATGTACATCCATGACAAATTTATGACAGAATGAAGATAGTCATACCTGTGCTGTCGTAGAAGTGTTCCATGACATTACCAAAATTATCATCACAGAAGTGTCCACTTCCATGACGATAAATCATGCGTCATAGAAGTGCTTTCGTCAAGGGTGACCGACACGTGGCATCCACCGTAACAGGACGTCGTTAAGCTATCGGGTCCGGTTTTGGATCCGATAACCCGCTAACAGCCACGACCAATGCTGATTTTCCACATGTAAAATTCTCATTGGCCGACGGAACCACGCATCAGCTCCGCACTGGCACAGGTGTCACTCATCCAACGGTCGAGATGGGCCTATGATATGTTGACACGTGGACGGGCCCAAAAGTAGCCCATAAAGTTTAAATGGGCTGGCCCAACTAAAGGCCCACAAGATTTAGCGGACCATAATGGGCCGGCCCAGCTAAAGGCCCACAAGATTTTGCAGACCATAATGGGCCGGCCCAGCTAAAGGCCCAACATTCTTAGTTAAGGCCCGTACGGCTAGTGTCAAATCGGCCCGTCAACGGCCTGTCCTAAACTTGTCATCATCGCAGCCCATGGTCACTTCTCGCCCGTTAACAGTCCACTAAGTATGTGGGCCGAATTACGGCCCGGTGTATTTCCGGCCTGTTAAAGGTCCTGCTTCATTTGGGCCCATTTACAGGCCATTGAAACTTTCGGCCCATAAACGACCATGAAGGATTTGGGTCATATTCGGCCATGTCTGACATTCGGCCTGTTAGAGGCCCACTATAGATTTGGGCCACTTTCGGCCTGTTGTGATTTTTGGCCTGTTAACATTAGACGAAATCCATGGGCCATATGTGGCCCAACGTCACATCAGGCCCATTAACGGCCCATATAAAAATGATGATAATCTAGCCCGACCAAACTTCCAGCCTGTCAATGGCCCATGTATTAGGTCGACGCATTTATGACCCGTCCGATATTCGGCCTGTGAAAGATCCGCATCGTAAATGGGCCACCATTTCGGCCAGCTAAGACCAGTGGGTTATTTGGCACAATCGGGGCTCAATCTCACTTTCGGTCTATTAAAGGCCCATGTTTTTTATGGGCTCGAGATGTTTACACCTATAAACGGCCTATTGTTACTGACGACCCAAATTATGTTTAGGCATGTTAAAGGCCCACTATGGGCACAGGCCTACCAGAAAAATATGAAATCTAATGATGATTTAGGCCCAGATATTTTTAGTGGGCTACATGCAAATTTCGGCCCATAATCATTTTTAGCCCAATTGGAATGGGCCCGACGAATGTTGGCATGTTGGGCTCCTACGAAGCTTTCGGCCGAATACATTACTAAGATAAACCTACACTATACAAAAATAGTGTCGTAATTACTGCAGCCTTTGGTAGCATCATAAATGCTATATCACAACAAAATAAATTCCAACCATACAACAAAAGGCCTGTTGGCATAAAGTTTGCAGTCCTTGCAGATAAAAGCACCATCAGATGTATAGAAGCACAGATCATTTGACCTCAGTGCTAATGTTTCAGGCTATAGAATCTGATGGAGCAGCACGATCTTTACCTTTTTCCGCCATTGCTCTTGAACAATGAAGGGAATGTCTGATAGTATGGTTTGAAAACCATTCATATCTTGATGACATTTGTCAACCACTATTCTTGTTTCCAAAATGACGTCCAATAGGGATTGGAGTTGTGTCTGGAGCACAGATATACCACTCTGTCTAGCAGGAAGATTTTGTTCAGTAGGCGATTTGGACGAGGTTACCTTGACGACCAACCCAGAATTATGCAGGAAGGTGCTTTTTGCACTATTAGTGGATAGATACTGATGCACTGCAGCAAGAGGTGACATTGTGCCTGTGGTAGCCTCGTCACCTTCAGGTGGTTGTGGCTGTTCAATCATTTGTTTCATAGCTTCCTGAAAGTTTGAACTTGTAGATTAGTGTACCAGATAAGTTACTAATGAGACAAAAACAAACAAAGTAGGTTACATGTTTATACATAACTTATTTTGGTGAACTACTGTAATACATTAGCATGTATTGTAGTGCCAACAACATAATAAAATCACTTTTGGAACATATGTCCATGTAGCATGCCTACTGTATTGTCTATTTCCTCACATTCATTGACATCTAAGGATAAAAGAGACATGGTTGAAAGTAGGATGAACATAGTATGACATCATTCATATCATGGGCAAACAGATATAAAACAAACAAGCTATTTTATCATTGTGTGCGCACGTGAACATAACAACTAGATTACAGATCAAGACCAAAAGAATATCCTTCATATCTTTTAAACCATGTAAGGTGAAATGATACATTAAGACAACTGTGTATAAAAGTGAACAGAGTAACTAACATTGGCTGCAAACCAAGTAGTTAAATGAACACATCACAGTACCAATCAGTTCAAAGGCAGGAGGAGTAAGGACTTACAACAGCGTCTTGAACTGGTGTGCTCATGCCCTTCATCTTGCTGGTGTGGCAATCCTTGAAGATTTGCACTGCATTCGGTTCAGGTTCTTTTTGGTCCGCATAGGCTTTCCTCTGTATTTGGAACAAGTCAATATAGATATGATAATATGGCACAGAAAAAAGAAGGAAGTAGTAGCTATTTACAAGAGCCTCGTAGTGTGCAATATAGCTACGAGATCATGTTGTCTGTTGGAATTTCACTTTAGAACGGTTGGTCTTGTTCTTCAAACAGTTAGCCTAGAAGAAGAGGCACTTGTAAGGCACATACATAAATACAAGTTCAATATGTGGTCTGATCAAATACATATAGCCTACCTGAAACTTTGGATCAGACTAGTGTTTAACAAGGGCTGTCCAGTCTTCATCTGTAATATATTCCACTGGAGATGTTTGGGCGATTTCATTGTTAGCCTTGCCTTCAAAGTGAGATTTTCTAAGGTGGTACCGATACTGTCGCAGAGTAGACTGAAAAACATGAGTGCATGCTTGTTTAGTTGCATCATCTTTCGGATCCAACTTGAACCTCATCTATTGAAAAAAGAATGTGAGTCTTATTAGGAGGAAGCTAGAAAATATGGGACAGAGCAAGACAATATTAATAATTGCGATGAATAACATTACTTACGGATAAATGGTCAAGGAAGGTGTTAAACTGGGTATTGTCTTTCTCATTCCTGTACTGGATCCACGTTGGGAGGATACGTGCATGACACCTAACGGCAACGAATGCCTCTGATACTAACCTGGCTAACTCTGTAGCATCACTTGGCCTTTTTAAACCTGCCTCAAAATGGATCTCCATTCTTCCTCCTTTAGATTTTGTTAATCTGTCAAGCATTATCCCTGATGTCTGTTTCCGCTTGCACCGTGGTGCTAGTTCAACAACGAATATGGAAAGTGTTAGTGTACATCAAATTGTGAGGGTACATATAAAGGAGCATGCAACTGCAACTTGACTCGGAGTAGGTACCGTCTTGGTGTTGATGCTCATGAGGTTCATCTGATCTTGTCAAGTCCTGTTGTGTCAGCAGTGCTTCAGAAGTAGTGTTAGGTGTGAAGGCAGCTTGGGAACTGGCCAGTTCTAGAGCAAACAAATGAGTAACTCGTTGATATGCTGGTACAGTTGAAGCGGATGCTACAGCTGGTGGAGCAGGTGATACTGTGTTTGTAGATTTAGCCGGTGGACTTGGACCTTCTACTGCACTATAAGTACCAGCAGAATCTGGACGGCAGATCCTTTTCTGTTTCTCCCGACGAGTAACACCACTCCCTACTATATTATTTTCCTTGCTCTTTTTTGACTTTGCCATGTCAAGCCGTACCCACAACACAAAAGAATAAAATCGCTCTTTAGAACTCGTTGATGCATGATATAGACAAGCAATACTTTGATGTAAGACAACCGTATGAGGATGGAATATGTAAGAAAAACAGGATGGCATGACATGTTCACAGCTACGATGTGTAAACTAAGCAGAAGGATTTTCAAGAAAATAGAAGTAATGCAAGCTACACACCATATGAAAGATGCAACCAATATTACTCTGCCAAGTTAAAAGTGTCTTGTCATAAGTGGCAATTCGAAAAATTAGAAGCAGTACAACGTAGAAATCAATGCAAGATGCAACCACTATCAAACTGTCATGTTAAAAGCGTCCAATCATGAGACTGATGCGGGATACACAACAACAGTACTTTGATGTAAGAACATGGTATGAAGGTTGGAAAAAGCGGTAGGCGTAAGCGGGGCGGTTGTCCTTCGCCTAGTGCCTAGGCGGTGCCTAAGCGCCATAGGCGCGGCCTAGGCGGTAATATGGTTTTTACTCGAAGTGTGCTTGTGATTATTATATGGGTGTTGATATTAATTTAGGGCATATAAATAAGTTAATTGCCAGCTACTAACGTTGTAATATAACCTATTTGGCATATCAGTGCAGTATGTGGCATGATTTCTTGCTTGGGTAGGCAATTCCTTGCTTTCCCTGCCTAGACCTCCATTTATGCCCTAGGCGAGGCGTTTGGCCATTGCCTAGCGCCTAGGCATGCCTAAGCGGCTCCTAGGCACTGCCTTTTCCAACAGAGGGTATGATAGATAGATGCAGTGTATTCTAGACACAGAACACCATGTCATATGCACTTGTGATGGTGGAGTAGGGGAGATGTGCTCATCATGTACACGTATGTTCTAGAAATAGGAATACGTGTCATATTCACGGGCATTATGTGTAAAGTAAGCATATGCAATTCAAAAAAGTTAGAAGCAATAAAAGCTAGACATCATACGCAACATGCAACCACATATAATAGTGCCAATTTAGAGCAAGCACCTGTGATGGTGGAGTAGGGAAGATGTGCTCATCATCTACACAGCTACGTTGACTGTCTAGCCTTGCGTTGTCTTGCGAATCTTGTTGGGAGGATGGCAGAGTAGAATTTGTAGAGAACCTCCATTTCAGTTGCTCGGAAGGACCACCATTATCCAATGCCTTGCCAATTTCCTTCAGCTTTATTGATTTTGCATTGTGAGGTCAAACCGACAGGAAAAAGGAATATAATTTGCTCTTCATAACTCATTCATGCATGATACTGACGAACACTACTCTGATGAAAGGCAAAGTCATGATACGAGGATGGAATATGTACGAAAAAATGGACGGCTTGACATATTCACACCTATGATGTGGTAACTAAGCATAAGGCACTTCAACAAATTAGAAGCACTGCAAACTAGACACCATATGAAAGGTGCAATCAATATCACTCTGCCAAGTTAAAACTGTCTCATCATAGGTGGCGTTCATCAAACTAGAAGCAATACATGCTAGAAATCATATTCAAGATGCAAACCAATATCACACTGCCAACTTAAAGGTGTCCCATCATAGGTGACTGATGCAGGATACACAAGAAGAGTAGTTTCATGTAAGAACATGGTGTGATAGACAGATATAGTATGTACCAAAAATAGGAAAGCGTGTCATATTCACACGTATCATGTGTAAGCTAAGCAGATGCAGTTTACACTAATTAGGAGCAATACAAGCTAGACACCATATGCAACATGCAACCAGATATCACACTGCCAAGTTAGAGCAAGCACCTTGGATGGTGGAGTAGGGGAGCGGAGACTTGGACTTTGTAATGCACTATCGGTACAAGGAGAATCGGTACAGATGCTCTGTTTACATTGCTGCAGAGGACCACCATCATCGCCTTCCTTACTCTTTTCCTTCCTCTTTCTTGATTTTGCCTTGTCAAGTCAAACCCACAAGAAAAAGGAATAAAATTTGCTCTTCAGAACTCATTGATGCATGATACTGATGAACACTACTTTCATGTAAGGCAGCCGCATGATAGGAGGATGGAATATGTATGAAAAATAGGACGGCGTGACATATTGACATGTATGATGTATAAAGTGTAAATTAAGCACAAGGTGCTTGAACTTGTTAGAATCAATGCAAGCTAGAAACCATATGAAAGATGAAACCAATATAACTCTGCCAAAATAAAAGGGTGCCCTAACAAATGTATTTGACCAAATTAGAAGCAATACATGGCAACAGGCTAGAAATAATATGCAATATGCAACGAATAAAGGTGACCCATCGTAAGTGATTGATGCAGGATACAGAAGCGAGGTAGTTTCATGTAAGAACAAGGTTAACACATAGATGTAGTGTGTACCAAAAATAGGAAGGCATGTCATATTCACAGGTATAATGTGTAAACTAAGCAGATGCAATTTACCCTAATTAGAAGCATTACAAGATGGACAACGTATGCAATATGCAACCACATATCACACTGCGAAGTTAGAGCAAGCACCTGTGATGGTGGTGTGGTGGAATTGCGGTCATCAACTAGAGAGCTACATTGACTATGTTCGTTTAGCCTTGCTATTTCTTGAGAATCATGGTGGGAGGATGACACTGCACTCTTTAAACGAGTATGGCGTCTCACAGTAACCCACTGGGGTGACTGTCTCATCATAAGTGATTGACGAGGGATACAAAAGAGCATTAGTTTGATGTACGAACATGGTTAATAGACATATGTAGTATGTATCAAAAAAGGAAGGCATGTCATTATCAAAGGTATAATGTGTAAAGTAAGCAGATGCAATTTAACCAAATTGGAAGCAATACAAGCTAGACACCATATGCAACATGCAACCACATTTTACAACACAAAGTTAAAGCAAGCACCTGGGATGGTTGTGTGTGGCAATTGAGATCATCAACTGCAGAGCTACGTTTACTGTCTCCAGCTGCTGACACTGCACACTTTAGAGCGCTGAAATGCTTAGTGCTTATCTTTGAATTACACTGGAGCGACTTCTGTCTTTTCTTTTCTGCATTCATCAACACTGCGTCAGAGTCTGAAATACCCATGCATAAAAAGCCAATAGTGTGAGTATGGGTGAAGTGTGTGCACTATTACTATAGTGTAAAGGTAGCAGATAGCAGGTCGGTGAGAAATAAATGATGGGAGACATATGACAGCTCTACAACATGCATGGCACACTAAATTACTACATGATTCTATGAAAATAACAGTCGACTGAAAACAAATAGGCCAGCCCATTTTTTCTGCACCGTCCGATGTACAAAGAATGGGCAGATCGCCTTCATCTACCTCCAGCCAGTCAGTGTTGATGATCTTCCTCGAAACGCCAGCGACCACCGGCCCAGTCCCCTGCCTGCGCTCTCCCCTCGACCTAACCGCACTGCCGTGCTTGGCACCGCCCCCGGCCATCCATTCAAGCCCCGACGACCTCCGGATCGGGTGCAAGCAGCTCCTGCGCCCCACACCCCTATGATAGACACCGATGCGCCGCTTCCCCGGCGAACATGCGGGCTAGGTGCTCCGCGCGCCTAAGCGGGTGCTGCTTCTTTTAATTGTTGTTCGACTGACCCTAAATTGAAATCCAGGCAGGCTACTGACCTCTAGCAAAGGTGAAATAGTAAAGGGAGGAAACCTTGTGCATTTAGTATCACGAAGAAGATGCAGTAAGAAGCACTCAAGTAGTTTCTTTCGTGGGATGAATACGGTGTGAGCAGAGACATAAGGTTTGCACGAATAAGGGAAGAGGACTACCTCTTTCTGCTGGCAGTGTTGTGTCCTCCTTCTGTTTTTCCAACGATCTTCTTGTGGTTTTTGCTCGAAACGAGAAGTTGTGGAGGACGGTGGAGCCTTGGACGAACCCATGGCCAAGTTGTTGAGTGTGGTGCAGTGGCTGATTGTCAGTGGTGGTGAACGACGGCATAGCTGGAACAGCTCCGGTGCGGTGGACGGTTGCGACAGTGGAGCGGCAGCAGTGAGGCGCAGGACGGCGTGGTCGGGGTGGTTCTGGTACGGCGCACGTCGGCGTCGACATCATGGAGGCAGCTCTACCTCGGCTTCAGCTGCTAAGTCCTTGAGGGCGTTGCGGTTACGGTTGCGTTGGACGACGATGTTGGGGTACCGGCTCCGACGTGATGGAGGAGGGCGGCGGTGGATTGGGCGCTATGGGGTGGAGGACGGAGGAGGCTGGGGTTTCGCGGCTGGTGGAGAGGGCATTTTGGCGCCCACAGAGTATGAATGGGGAAACGGAGGGATGCGGGGAACTAAGGGGGAACAATGTTTCGATTTGCGACGCGCTTGTTTGAAATTTGGGGAAAGTTACAAACTTTGCCCCCATCTAAAATTTCGGGCATATTGTAGGTTGGGAAAGGACAGTAATCTCAGGTGTCCCAAATGTGGGCGGGATAGATTTCGGCCGAGCGCATGGGTGTTTAGGTGCCCACGGCGTATGAATGCTTCTCGGAGGCGGTTGAGACTGGCGTCTTGGTGAAGTTACAAACCTACCCCGGTTTAGACCTTTGAACATCGGGCCGATAGGCTACATGGGCCAGAGTCAGGACAGTAATTTCCTAGCACCAAACATTAGTCTTGCGCGGTTTCGGGTGACCAGAGGCCTATTTGGCGCTTCGTTCAATATTTGGGAGCAGAAGCATTAACGTTTTCGGTTCTCTTGAATTGAACTTTCAGGATTTGTCAAACTTCACAAATCTTTACTCTTCAAAATCCTAAAGTTACAATTATTTTGGAATGGAGGGGGTACATTTGAATATACATTGTACACGAGTATATATTAAAAAATATGCAACTTACCTCAGTTCATGCATGGTTCCAGATATAATCTCCTTGGTTGCAAAAAAAAGTTGGACATGCGTATGAATATATATAGCATGTTCAAACGCACAACAAAGATCGATGCCCCCTTTTACATCTGATTTACAAATGCCATTATCTCGGGTTCAAATAGATGAATGCACTTCCTATGAATTCGAATCTTCAAAAAACCCTTTATGTTGAATTCGACATGTATTCTATTCTGTAGCTAGCAATTTGGAATGTATCCATGCAAGTGACAAATGTATAAAGTGCTTCACACTAACAACATGGAGTGCACTAATTAATGTTTATATATGAATTGCAAAAGCATCCATTGCCTGTATTTCAAACCACTCTCACTCTATGGATCGATAATATGAAATAAACACATGCACATGCTAGAATTCAATAGAGTATGGGTGTCTGATAGACCGATTTTCATTCTTACGCAATTTGCAAAATTCATGATCTCATCCAAAAATAATAATGCCATTTATATTTTAATTTAATGTGTAGAACTGCCTTTTACACGTAGATGCACTATGCCTCGGCCCGTTCTCACAAACGCGCTATATATCTCTCTGTCTACCGCATAAGTGCACACACTTTATATGCATCAGCATTTCTCTTTCACACATGCTCACAATCTCTCTCAGGGTGTCAGGGAGTCTCACGCACATGCTCTCTCCATATCTCTCTCTCTCTCTTTCCGACTACTATGTACCACTCTTTTCACTAATCTCAGTTGGAAAACATTGTTTCTCTCACATGCATATATACACACGCACGGTCTCTACTAGCCCTATATACGCACATATATGTGCCTACGTGTCTCTCACACACACATTATCTTTAGGCCTCTCTCGCACACATTGCCCCCCAAACACACCTCTCTCTTACACTACCCATAGTGGGAGTAATATTGGTAGTAACATCACACATATCTAGGTTAAATAGATGATGTGGCATGTAATAAATGAAGAAAGAGATGAAAGTGGTAACATAGCTAGTTACTACTAGTATGAGTAACATCACACATATCGAGGCAAGATGTGTCTATAACCTAATAAATGAAGTGCTCTATGTTACCACACATATGTTACTTCCCACTATAATGGTAGTAACATGGAAGCGGATTAGGAGCACTCGGGTGCTCCACCCCCCCTATATTAAAAAATAATTTAATAATTCAAAAAAAAACGTCAAAAAAATCCTGGATATAATTTTGAACCAAATATGACTAGGTATTGTACTCATATAAAAAGTTTGGCCAAGGAATGATTCTCGTTAACTTCAGGGAAAAAAAGACAAATTTGTGACGACAATATAGCATGAATAGTACTTGTATCTAGCATTTTTGGGGAAATCTTTAACCCCAGATACAATAAAAGTCATTCCTTGTTTAATCTTTTTGTACGAGTGCAATACTTGGTCATGTTTGATTCCATAAAAAGTTTAGGGATTTTTTGACCTTTTTTGAATTACTAAATTATTTTTGAATATAGGGGGGGCGTAGCACCCGAGAGCTCCTATGCATTTTCGTAGTAACATAGACTAGTAACATGGGCATGTTACTAGTCTATATTACTACCCATTGTGGCTAGTCTTAGTAGTTGGCAGATATGATTTCATCATATCATTCGGTAGGATATCCCTGACTGCTAGGCTGGATGGTAATACGAGGCAAAGTTTTACCCTAGTTCGGACCCTTGCAGTTGAGGAAAAAGCCTACTCCTGGTACTGTATATTAGTGATAGGGGTGTGTACAAAGTACACGTGAATACCATGCATTGTGTGTGTGTGTATACTATCGACGAACTAGCCCCCAAGCTTCTATAACATACTGGGGGCCTAGGGTTACAAATCATATATAGTCGGCTTATCACCAGTGGGGACAGAGTCCTCCACGACTCTGGTAGCTAGCTTCGTGTTGTACGCCGAGTCCTACACATGGGTCTTCGTATAACACGTCTTGGTCCAACCTATGTGGCGCAGGATGGAACCGACCCATGAGTCCTCATGTTGACCCACCACAACTAGAAATGATGTGCCCACCACACCACACACGCAATCGAGCACTAAGAAAATAAGCATATACAATAGTACAATGTTATACATGAAAGTTAATTGCATGGTGCATCCAAAAATATTTGTTCTGCATTGTGAATGTTTATATATTCTCCTAAAATATTAGTCACGGGAAAGAGAAACGAAGGGCATATCTCTCCTTGTCTCCATCGGACACCCCCTCTTTCTACACCACTTTCACGTACGCACACAAACTATCTCTCGGCCCTCTAAAAGTATGCATGCCCACGACACATTCACGCATGACGGTCACTGTATTTCAACCTAAAGCACTATACGGTCACTGGACTTCAGAATATGCTCATTGCGGTCACCGTATACATTCTGGTGGTGATCATACGGTATCTAGCTCACGATACGTCTCCATATTTTCTTGATGACACTGATGGACTTTGCATTTGATGCGTGCTCCATATTTTGTTGACGACACTTACAGTCATTGTATTTGAAGCGAAAGCAAGATATGGTCACTGGACTTCAGAATAAGCTCATCACGGTCACCACATACATTTTGTCGTGCTAACCAACATGTGATTGGATGGTTAGGAGGACAATGGTTTCTCGAGCCCGCCAGGGTTAAAGTCCCGGTGCTCGCATTTATCCTGGGTTAATTTCAGTATTTTCCGGCGATGTGTGTTCAGTGGGAGGAGACGTTCCACTCGACTACGAGGCACCTATGGTGACTTCGTAAAATCTCAAGATCATATGCTGGCTCACTCTCTCGAAGGTGCTCATAGGGGTAGGGTCTGCGTGTGTGCGCTTATAGCGGTGAGTGCTTGCGTGTATATATGAGCCCCGCGTCTGTACCGTGTTAAAAAAATACATGTCATGGTTATTCGGTCACTAGCTCACCCGTACAACTCCGTATTTTGTTGATGACACAATCAATTGACCAGTCAAACGTTCCACGTGGCGCAACTAGTGTTGCGCCATCGAGGCGCGTAACCGTGGGGCCCACCTGTCAGCCCATATATGAAAGAAAGAAATGGTAGTTTGAGTCTGTACTATGTTAATAAAATACATTATAGGGTGATCATACGGTCACTGGCTCACCATACAACTCCGTAATTTGTTGATGACACGATCAATTGACCAGTCAAACGGTCCACATTCAGTAGCGCACATTACCATAGGGCCCACCCGTCAGCGCGTATATGAAGGACAGAAATGGTAATAAATTAGTGGTCGGTGGGTACTCGAAGTCATGAGACCTCTGGTTGGCAGTCGCCGACGGTGGGGGCGCGTTGATTGGGCGGTGGGGTGGGGATCGTCGGAGAAAAAGCTCGGCGTGGGGGGCCTAGAGGGATGGCCGGTGCGGCGGCGGACTGGCGGTGGGGAGTGGTTTCGGGGCGGGCGGGACGGCGTGGCGGCGCGGGCCGGCGGTTCGGCCAGTGGTGGTTGGTGGCTCAGGAGGGTGGAGTTTGATGATAAACTGCAGACCCTTGATTTCGTATCCAACGGCTGGAAAATCTAATGACCAGAGATGAAAAAGCCAGTCGGCTGACGTGTAGCCTCACCCCGCACGTACACATGCACGCGCGCAAGACACGCATGCATGCAGGCGTGCAACACTGACACATACACATAACGGACACATGCATGCAAGCAGGCGTGCAACACTGACACGTACACATGCACTCACGAACACACGCACGTACGCACACATGCATGCAACACTGAACATACCCTTGCACGCACACAACACTCGCACGCCTGCATGCACACAGCACACGACGCAAGACACATGCTCAACCTATACGTACATGCACCCTTTGTTAAGGACATGGATTGTTACGGGTATTAATCAATCTTATCTGTGATAAGCAGAACATTGATGTTTGCAGCGGTCTTTATGAATCACAACGTATCGAACGGGCTATCAACATAGTAGGCTTATCTACATGAAAAGGATGACATCACACTCAATCAACAATCATCGATTTATGAAATGCCCGCTTCTGACCCCCCTGGCCCACCAAAGGTTCCTCTGCTGTGCACTGCCTGCGTTGGGTCACTGACATGCAGGCCATATACCCAAAGAGCCCACACATCAGTGGAAGAACGGCGTGGTGTCCTACGTCAGAGTCGAGGGCGCCACTAGCTGCACGCCCAGCTGAACATGCCTCCTTGCCGCATTCAAACGCCTCCATGAAACCCACCCGTGTGGAAGCTGAGAAACCCACTCTGGACAAACGTCTGGCATTAAATGCAACACCGTCCGAGATCCTCCCGTCCGCCGTCTATCTAATCTCCTATTTAAACAAGGTCAAACGCCGGCCAAGAATCGCGCACCTCCACCGCTCCCCTATCTCCTCCTTCACCATTTTGTCCACTCTTACAATGGCTTACGAAGAGTAGTTATTCCGCACAAGCCATTTGTCTAGGTTTGTATCTCTCTCACACACCCACGAAGGTGGGGGACGTGCACGAAGAGAAGAGGTGCACACACGGCGCATGTACTCCCGTCTCTTTCCCAACCACACCCGCGTGGGTACACGGTGGAGCTCATTTCTGTAAGAAAAGGCAGCCCACGTGGTAATTTGACACGTGTACTGGTTGTCCACTAGATGGAGGGAGGATCGTCTACCACGGGTGAACAAACAAATTGCGACTTGACGCATTATGTTAAAAAAGAGGCAAACCATGTGGGGCCTACCTTAGAGGCAAGGCTCTATACACTGGAGTACTTTTGATGTGTCCCTTCAACTCGCAGAACGAGGAGAAGCTTGCTTAGTATGCCGTCTCCCCCGCCCACGGGTGTGGTGGCTCGTAGGATGAGGTGAAGCTTGCTTACTAGTAGTAGTACTGTACGCCTTACGCCCGCTCCCTCACCCACGCGCACGGTGGCTCGCAGGACGAGGAGAAAATTTTACTACTCCCTTCGTTTACTCCTCGTCCCTACTACCTTGGTTAGAGAGATTATCATATTGTTTGGAATATATATGTCCTTTAGTACTCCCTCCATTTACTTATACAAGGCCACTATAAAAAACATTTTGCATTTATAAAAGGCCACAAATAGTAATCGATACAAAAGTTCCTACTCCCTCCTTTCCAGTTTATGGCTCCATTTCAAAATCTCTCCAACCAAGGTAGACGGTGAGTGGTCGAATTAATTTTGTACTCCTAGTTTGCACAAGTAATTAGTATGCTCGTTTTTCTCAAGAAGTTATGTTTACCGAGGCATTAATTAGAACGAATGCATGAATGACCACTAAATTTCTATGAACTTCTACATGCATTGGTGAGTTTTCTCTTGACACTGCTTGCATTGGGTGATCTAACGCACCTCGAAATCCAACATGTGATGGTACTACTACTAGTAGTAGAATTGAGACTTATAAAACAGAAAAACGAATGTTTTTAGATGATCCCTATAAATCCTAGTGGGTACGTACTCCGTAAAATCAGATTTTCCCAAAACTAAGTCGCTCAACCTTTATTTGCTTGTTTCCCTTCCTGCCTCCTTGCCTCGAACAGACTATGCCAAACTCCCCTGCCTGTCGCCCGGGAAAAGACCTGCCCTCACCTTTTTTAGTCCGGGTTTGTATCGATGGATCGCGCGAAGCAGCAAAAACCCAAGCCGTGTCTTGTACTCCTCCGTCGACACTCGCTTTCATGAATTCTATAGTTCCTGTCGCCGACATGTGGGACATATAGCAACCGGGTCGACGTGTCAAGCACCAAATAACAGAGCAGAATAGCAGGGGGACGCACCCCAGTCGTACCGCCCCAGTAGTAGTAGTAATGAGCAATGAGACGTCAAATCACAATGCCGCACCTTCCCAGACGGACGAAGCAACCATTATTTCACACTTCGGTTCGCCATCATCTCAAACCACGTAGTATTGCTTCTACCTCAAGAGGGACACACGCATCGCCTTGGTACATCATGACACATGGGACCGCATGATAGGCCATGCTCCCCCGCCGATCGCTCGGTAAAATCACCTCATTTTTACTACTATACTTCCTCCGTATCGGTTGATACGTCCATTTTGCATCATGCTTTTATATCGATATTTATTGCATTATGGGCCGTTATTACACATTATGTCACAATACTTATGCCTATTCTCTCTTATTTTACAAGGTTTACATAAAGAGGGAGAATGCCGGCAGCTGGGATTCTGGGCTGGAAAAGGAGCAAATATTAGAGACCTATTCTGCATAGCTCCAAAAGTCCTGAAACTTCACGGAAGACATTTTCCAAATATATAAAAAATAATGAGAGCAAGAACTTCACCAGGGGGGCCACACCCTGCCCACGAGGGTGGGGGGCGCGCCCTACCCCCTAGGCGCGCCCCCTACCTCGTGGGCCCCCTAGTGGCCCTCCGGTGGCCATCTTCTGCTATATGAAGTCTTTCGATGGTAAAAATGATAAGCCATCTTCTCAGACGAAACTCCGCCGCCACGAGGCGGAACCAATCTAGGGCTCTGGCGGAGCTGTTCTGCCGGGGAAACTTCCCTCCCGGAGGGGAAAATCATCGCCATCGTCATCACCAACGCTCCTCTCATCGGGAGAGGGCAATCTCCATCAACATCTTCATCAGCACCATCTCCTCTCAAAACCCTAGTTCATCTCTTGTATCCAATTCTTGTCTCCAAGTCCGGGATTGGTGCTAGTAGGTTGCTAGTAGTGTTAATTACTCTTTGTAGTTGATGCTAGTTAGTTTAATTGGTGGAAGATCACATGTTTAGATCCTATATGCATATTAATACCCCTCTGATTATGAACATGTTTATGCTTTGTGAGTAGTTACTTTTGTTCCTGAGGACATGGGAGAAGTCTTGCTATTAGTAGTCATGTGAATTTGGTATTCGTTCGATATTTTAATGAGATGTATGTTGTCTCTCCTCTAGTGGTGTTATGTGAACGTCGACTACATGACACTTCACCATTATTTGGGCCTAAAGGAAGTCATTGGGAAGTAATAAGTAGATTATGGGTTGCTAGAGTGACAGAAGCTTAAACCCTAGTTTATGCGTTGCTTCGTAAGCGGCTGATTTGGATCCATATGTTTCATGCTATGGTTAGATTTACCTTAATACTTTTGTTGTAGTTGCGGATGCTTGCAATAGAGGTTAATCATAAGTGGGATGCTTGTCCAAGTAAGGGCAGAACCCAAGCACTAGTCCACGCACATACCAAATAATCAAAGTACCGAACGCGAATCATATGAACATGATGAAACCTAGCTTGACGATATTCCCATGTGTCCTCGGGAGCGCTTTACATCATATAAGAGTTTGTCCAGGCTTGTCCTTTGCTACAAAAAGTATTGGGCCACCTTGCTGCACTTTATTTAATTTTGTTACTTGTTGCTCGTTACAAATTATCCTATCACAAAACTATCTGTTACCACTTATTTCAGTACTTGCAGAGAATACCTTGCTGGAAACCGCTTATCATTTCCTTCTGCTCCTTGTTGGGTTCGACACTCTTACTTATCGAAAGGACTACGATAGATCTCCTATACTTGTGGGTCATCAAGACTCTTTTCTGGTGCCGTTGCCGGGGAGTGAAGCGCCTTTGGTAGGTGGAATTTGGTAAGGAAAAATTTATACAATGTGCTGAAATTTACCGTCACTTATTACTATGGAAAGTAATCCTCTGAGGGGCTTGTTCGGGGTATCTTCACCCCGACCAGTAGAGCAAAGAGTCGCTCCTCAACCTACTCAACCTACTGAAAATGAAAATGAAAATGAAAATTCCTGCTTTGAAATTCCTTCGGGTATGATAGAAAAACTGCTAGCTAATCCTTTTTTAGGAGATGGAACAAAACATCCTGATGAGCATCTGATATATGTGGATGAAGTTTGTGGATTATTCAAGCTTGCAGGTGTACCCGGAGATGTTGTTAAGAAGAAGGTCTTCCCTTTATCTTTGAGGGGAGATGCATCGACATGGTATAGGCTATGTGATGATATGGGGTCTTGGAATTACAAACGATTGAAATTGGAATTTCATCAGAAGTTTTAGCCTATGCATCTTGTTCATCGTGATCTCAATTATATATATAATTTTTGGCCTCGCGAAGGAGAAAGCATCACTCAAGGTTGGGGGAGGCTTAAATCAATGTTATATTCATGCCCCAATCATGAGCTCTCAATAGAAATGATTATTCAAAAATTTTATGCTTGGCTTTCTGATAACAATCGCACCATGCTTGATACTTATTGTGCTGGCTCTTTTATGATGAAGACTATTGAATTCAAATGGGATTTATTGGAAAGAATTAAACGCAACTCTGAAGATTGGGACCTCGACAAAAGTAAGGAGTCAGGTATGACACCTAAGTTTGACCGTGTTAAATCCTTTATGGATACCGATATTTTTCGTAAATTTAGCACTAAATATGGACTTGACTCTGAGATAGTAGCTTCTTTCTGTGAATCTTTTGCTACTTATGTTGATCTCCCCAAGGAGAAGTGGTTTAAATATCATCCTCCCATAAAAGTAAAAGTAGATGCACCTATTAAAGTTGAAGAAAAGACTATCACTTATAATGATCCAATTGTTCCTACTTCTTATGTTGAGAAACCACCTTTCCCTGTTAGGATAAAGGATCATGCTAAAGCTTCAACTATAGTTCGTAAAAGCAATATTAAAACATATACACCTCCTGAACAAGTTAAAGTTGAACCTAATATTGCTATTGTTAAAGATCTCTTGTCTGATAATATTGATGGGCACGTTATTTATTTCTATGATCAAACTGCTAGAATTGATAAACCTTGTGCTAAAGATAAACCTAGACCTATGGTAGGCATGCCTGTTATTTCTGTTAAAATAGGAGGTCATTGTTATCATGGCTTATGTGATATGGGTGCCAGTGCTAGTGTAATACCTATTAGCCATTATAGAGAAATCATGCATGATATTGCACCTGTTGAATTAGAAGATATTGATGTCACAATTAAACTTGCCAATAGAGATACTATTTCACCAATGGGAATTGTTAGAGATGTTGAAGTCTTGTGTGGGAAAACTAAATATCCTGCTGATTTTCTTGTTCTTGGTTCCCCACAAGATAGCTTTTGTCCCATTATATTTGGTAGACCTTTCCTGAACACTGTTAATGCTACCATAGATTGCAGAAGGGATGTTGTTACTGTCGGTTTAGATGATATGACTCATGAATTTAATTTCTCTAAATTTAGTAGACAACACCGTGAAGAAGAATTACCTAGTAAGGATGAAATTATTGGTCTTGCTTCTATTGTCATACCTCCTAGTGATCCTTTAGAACAATACTTGCTAGACCATGAAAATGATATGTTTATGAATGAAAGAAGGGAATTAGATGAAGTATTCTTTAAACAGGAACCTATTCTGAAAAACAATTTACCTGTTGAAATCCTAGGGGATCCTCCTCCACCCAAGGGTGATCCCGTGTTTGAGCTTAAACCATTACCTGATACTCTTAAATATGCTTATCTTGATGAGAAAAAGATATATCCTGTTATTATTAGTGCTAACCTTTCAGAGCATGACGAAGAGAGATTATTGAAAACTCTGAAGAAGCATCGTGCTGCTATTGGGTATACTCTTGATGATCTTAAGGGCATTAGTCCCACTCTATGTCAACACAAAATTAATTTGGAAGAAGATGCTAAACCAGTTCGTGATCATCAACGCCGGCTGAATCCTAAAATGAAAGAAGTGGTAAGAAAGGAAATACTAAAGCTCCTTGAGGCAGGTATAATCTATCCCGTTGCTCTTAGTCAGTGGGTAAGTCATGTCCATTGTTTCCCTAAGAAGGGAGGTATTACTGTTGCTCCTAATGATAAAGATGAATTGATCCCTCAAAGAATTATTACAGGTTATAGGATGGTAATTGATTTCCGCAAATTAAATAAGGCTACTAAAAAGGATCATTACCCCTTACCTTTTATCGATCAAATGCTAGAAAGATTATCCAAACATACACATTTTTGCTTTCTAGATGGTTATTCTGGTTTCTCTCAAATACCTGTGTCAGCCAAAGATCAATCAAAGACTACTTTTACATGCCCTTTTGGTACTTTTGCTTATAGACGTATGCCTTTTGGTTTATGTAATGCACCTGCTACCTTTCAAAGATGCATGATGGCTATACTCTCTGACTTCTGTGAAAAGATTTGTGAGGTTTTCATGGACGACTTTTCCATCTATGGATCTTCTTTTGATGATTGCTTGAGCAACCTTGATCGAGTTTTGCAGAGATGTGAAGAAACTAATCTTGTCTTGAATTGGGAAAAGTGCCAGTTTATGGTTAATGAAGGTATTGTCTTGGGGCATAAAGTTTCTGAAAGAGGTATTGAAGTTGATAAAGCCAAAGTTGATGCTATTGAAAAGATGCCATGTCCCAAGGACATCAAAGGTATAAGAAGTTTCCTTGGCCATGCCGGATTTTATAGGAGGTTCATTAAGGACTTCTCAAAAAATTCTCGGCCTCTGACTAATTTATTACAAAAAGATATACCATTTGTTTTTGATGATGATTGTGTAGAAGCATTTGAAATACTTAAGAAAGCATTGATCTCTGCACCTATTGTTCAGCCACCTGATTGGAATTTACCATTTGAAATTATGTGTCATGCTAGTGATCATGTTGTAGGTGTTGTTCTAGGACAAAGAGTTGATAAGAAATTAAATGTTATTCAATATGCTAGTAAAACCCTAGATAATGCTCAAAGAAATTATGCTACTACTGAAAAGGAATTCTTAGTGGTTGTATTTGCTTGTGATAAGTTCAGACCTTATATTGTTGATTCTAAATTAACTATTCACACTGATCATGCTGCTATTAAATATCTTATGGAAAAGAAAGATGCTAAACCTAGACTTATTAGATGGGTTCTCTTGCTACAAGAATTTGACTTACATATTGTTTACAGAAAGGGAGATGAGAACCCTGTTGCAGACAACTTGTCTAGGTTAGAAAATGTGCTTGATGACCCACTTCCTATTGATGATAGCTTTCCTGATGAGCAATTAAATGTCATAAATGCTTCTCATACTGCTCCATGGTATGCTGATTATGCTCATTACATTGTTGCAAAGTTTATACCACCTAGTTTCACATACCAGCAAAAGAAAAAGTTCTTCTATGATTTGAGGCATTACTTTTGGGATGACCCACATCTTTATAAAGAAGGAGTAGATGGTGTTATTAGACGTTGTGTACCTGAGCATGAACAGGAACAGATCATACGCAAGTGTCACTCCGAGGCTTATGGAGGGCACCATGCTAGAGATAGAACTGCACATAAGGTATTGCAATCTGGTTTTTATTGGCCTACTGTAACGCCCCGAGACCGATGTGCCAGGTGTCCTCCAGTTATTCGATGTTGTTGCCTTGTCTTTGCTTGCGTGTCATGCATTTCATATCATGTCATCATGTGCATTGCATCATCAGGTTTTCAAAACTTGCATCCGTCCCGGTCTCCCCGTTCTTTCCGTTACCCGTTCTGAGCCCAGACACACTTGCACGCGCCTGCGGCATGTCTGAAATAGTATTTTATAAGTGTCAGGAAAATGTTCTCAGAATGGGATGAAAGTTGGCGTGCGGTGTTTTTATGTTGTAGGTAGGCTGCCTGTCAATTTTCATCGCATTCGGAGTTCGTTTGACGCCCCAACGGTTAACTATAGCGGCAGTATAGTCGGTCTAACGTCGGACGTTTTCAGTCTCCGTAAACAGTTGTCGGGCCTCCCTCTCTTCTCTTCTCTCAGCTCGAGACCATCTACACAGCTCACTACCTACCGCCAGGTCCAATCTAACTTCTTTCGTCAGCCCGCAGCCCCCCTCGCGCGCGTCCGAAAGTTGTCCCGAACCCGACCCGGACTGTCGCCACATTTGTGTCCGGATCATCCCCAAACGTCTACAAAACGTCTCTGTTTTGTTAATTGGGCTTCCTAACCTATATTTTTCTCGACCGCCCGATAACGATCGGATGGACCGTATAGCCCCTAAACTTAATCCCACCGATATATATAAGAGGACCAAACCCTAAAATCTAGGGAGATGTCCCATCCATCAAATCCTCCGCCGCCGCCACTGTTTTTCTCCCACCTCGGGATCCCCTTCGCACCAACCACACACTACCTCTCAATCCCCACTCAGCCAACCACCGAGACCACAACCACCTCCTCCCACCTCAGGATCCTCCCAGATCACCATCGTCAAACCCACACACCTCGCCGATCGCCGCTGCTCTTCGCTTCCCAACCGGTGCCAACCACCGAGACCATAGCCAGACCTCTCCTGCTCCTTTCCTTCTCCTTCCCTGCCTCTACTCCCTCCTCTCACATCTCTCTCTTTCTCTCTGTACAGCTGCAACAGGGAGCATGCCAGGCGCCATGGCCGCCGAAGGAACTCCACCGCCTCACCGAATCCACGCCTCCATCTCTCCCCTGCATCAAGGTCGCCATCCCTGCCGGACCTGCAGGACGCCAAGTCCAACGCCATGGGCACCTCCTCTGCCCGATCCCGCCTCTGTCTCGACTTTGCCGTGCTCCTCCTCTGCCCCGAGCCTCTGCCGTGACCAGCACCCGAGCAGCAAGGCCGCCAGTGCGCCCGTTGCCTCCTCCTCGCACGCCTGCCGCCCTCGCCTTCTCTCTTCTTCCCCTTTTTCGTTCGGCTTCTTTGATTAACTCTCTCTCTCCCTGTCCTTTCCTCGAACAGGAGCACCAGCCGGCGCCACCATCATCGGAGATGGGCTCCCGCCGGCCGAATCCGACGTGGCCCGTGTCCTCGGCCTCGTCCCCACCTCCAGGGCGCCGCGCCGCCCACAGGAGACCACCTGCGCTGTCCGCCAAGTCCCTGCCGCCCCTGCATCCCCTGCAACGAGCTGGAGCTCGCCCGATGCCACCTCGCCTCCCCGACCCGATTGGACACCAGATCCGGCCATCTCCGACGCATACCCGCCGGTTCCCGTCGACCCCGTCGCTAGAACCTCCCCGGCGCTTGCGTCGCCCTGAACCTGTCGCTACAGTTTTCCTTTAGAACGAGAAGAGCAGCTCACCGCCCCGCTCGACCGGATTGACCGCACCTCCACGCGCCTGGGCTGCCTCCTCTTCGTTCGTTGACCGAGGCCCAGTCCCCACCTCCACAGATCTGGGCCTTTGGCCCATGGTGAGCAGCACCCGAGCCCCTGTGCAATGTTGGGCCGGCCTCTGTTTCGGCCCATAGGTTTTTTTCCTTTGTGCGATTTTATCATTTTCCAGAGACTGTGGTTTTTAAAGAAAAGCCCATGTTCTTCATGCATTTAATAACTTCACAACCGTGCATCGGATCTAAATAAATTATATATGAAAGTTGCTTAGAATTTTGTCTAGTTTAATAATATGCAACTTTCATCCATGTTTGAAACGTTTAAAATGCTGTTTGATTAAATTTGCTCCTATGTCATGTTAAAATGCTTTAATTCATAACTAAATAACCGTAGCTCCAAACTTAACAAACTTTATATGTAAATGGGGTAGAAAAATGCCTAGTTTAACATGGTGGCATCACTTCGCATGTTTAACAACCCTAAAATTGTGTTTAGGGCAGAACAGTACCAAACCTAATATTTGCATATGGGGATTTACCGGAATTGTTGTTCGTTGCTTCCGGCCTCATTTAAACTTGCCTAGGTAGATAGTTTCATTATGCTTCACCTCTTGCCATGCTAACAGCATTTAATCTTGTTGGGTACATAACCGAGAGAGAACTAAATTAATGAATGTGGTGTTTCGTCAATATGCAACTCGTTGCATATTGATCTCCACTTAATTTGTAGAATTGCTTGTGCACTTTGCCATGCCATGCTTCATTAAACCGGACATGCATCATACTTGATTGTGCATCATGCCATGTTTATGTGGTGGATGTTTTACTATGTTGTTTGCTTCTTTCCGGTGTTGCTTCTTCGGGTTGGTTCCGATAACGTCGTGTGTGTGAGGATCCGTTCGTCTACGTCCGTTTGTCTTCTTCATGGACTCGTTCTTCTTCCTTGCGGGATCTTAGGCAAGATGACCATACCCTCGAAATCACTTCTATCTTTGCTTGCTAGTTGCTCGCTCTTTTGCTATACCTATGCTGCGATACCTACCACTTGCTTATCATGCCTCCCATATTGTTGAACCAAGCCTCTAACCCACCTTGTCCTAGCAAACCGTTGTTTGGCTATGTTACCGCTTTGCTCAGCCCCTCTTATAGCGTTGTTAGTTGCAGGTGAAGATTGAAGCTTGTTCCATGTTTGGAACATGGATATTCTTGTTGGGATATCACAATATCTCTTATTTAATTAATGCATCTATATACTTGGTAAAGGGTGGAAGGCTCGGCCTTATGCCTGGTGTTTTGTTCCACTCTTGCCGCCCTAGTTTCCGTCATATCGGTGTTATGTTCCCGGATTTTGCGTTCCTTACGCGGTTGGGTTATAATGGGAACCCCTTGACAGTTCGCCTTGAATAAAACTCCTCCAGCAATGCCCAACATTGGTTTTACCATTCGCCACCTAGCCTTTTTTCCCCTTGGGTTCTGCAGACTCAAGGGTCATCATTATTTAAACCCCCCCCCCCGGGCCAGTGCTCCTCTGAGTGTTGGTCCAAACAGAGCCACTTGTAGCGCCACCTCGGGGAAACTCGAGGGCTGGTTTTAGTTGTACGTAGTGCTCATCTGAGTGTGCCCTGAGAACGAGATATGTGCAGCTCCTATCGAGATTTGTCGGCACATTCGGGCGGTGTTGCTGGACTTGTTTTACCATCGTCGAAATGTCTTGTAACCGGGATTCCGAGTCTGATCGGGTCTTCCCGCTAGAAGGAATATCCTTCGTTGACCATGAGAGCTTGTGATGGGCTAAGTTGGGACACCCCTATAGGGTTTTGAACTTTCGAAAGTCGTGCCCGCGGTTATGGGCAGATGGGAATTTGTTAACGTCCGGTTGTAGAAAACCTAAAGTTGACCTTAATTAAAATACATCAACCGCGTGTGTAACCGTGATGGTCTCTTTCCGGCGGAGTCCGGGAAGTGAACACGGTGTTGGAGTTATGCTTGACGTAGGTTGTTCTAGGATCACTTCTTGATCATAGTTGTTCGACTGTGCTTTTGCCTTCTCTTCTCGCTGTCATTTGTGTATGTTAGCCACCATATATGCTAGTCGCTTGCTGCAGCTCCACCTCATACCTTTTACCTTACCTATGAGCTTAAATAGTCTTGATCGCGAGGGTGTGAGATTGCTGAGTCCCCGTGACTCACAGATACTTCCAAAACCAGTTTGCAGGTGCCGATGTTACCGAGCAGGTGACGCAACCAAGCTCAAGGAGGAGCTCGATGAAGATCTTGTCCTTTATGTTGATCCGCTTCCAGCTGATCAGTAGTGGAGCCCAGTTGGGGTCGATCGGGGATCTGTGTAGCTTTTGGGGTAGTCTTCTTTTATTTTGGTTCCGTAGTCAGACCTTGATTGTATATGGTTGATGTAATGCTTTATTCATGTATTTGTGTTAAGTGGCGATTGTAAGCCAACTATGTATCTCTTTCCCTTATGTATTACATGGGTTGTGTGAAGATTACCTCACTTGCGACATTGCTTTCAATGCGGTTATGCCTCTAAGTCGTGCTTCGACACGTGGGAGATATAGCCGCATTGAGGGCGTTATACCTACTCTCTTCAAGGATGCCCGTAAGTTTGTCTTGTCTTGTGATGAATGTCAAAGAATTGGTAATATTAGTAGACGTCAAGAAATGCCTATGAATTATTCACTTGTTATTGAACCATTCGATGTTTGGGGCTTTGACTATATGGGACCCTTTCCTTCCTCTAATGGTTATACACATATTCTAGTTGTTGTTGATTACGTTACTAAGTGGGTAGAAGCTATTCCAACTAGTAGTGCTAATCATAACACTTCTATTAAAATGCTTAAAGAAATTATTTTTCCAAGATTTGGAGTCCCTGGATATTTAATGACTGATGGTGGTTCACATTTTATTAATGGTGCTTTCCGTAAAATGCTTGCTAAATATGATGTTAGTCATAGAATTGCATCTCCTTATCACCCATAGTCTAGTGGTCAAGTAGAACTGAGTAATAGAGAACTCAAATTAATTTTGTAAAAGACTGTCAATAGGTCTAGAAAGAATTGGTCCAAGAAACTTGATGATGCATTATGGGCCTATAGAACTGCATATAAAAATCCTATGGGTATGTCTCTGTATAAAATGGTTTATGGAAAAGCATTGGGAAGTAATAAGTAGATGATGGGTTGCTAGAGTGACAGAAGCTTAAACCCTAGTTTATGCGTTGCTTCGTAAGGGGCTGATTTGGATCCATATGTTTCATGCTATGGTTAGGTTTACCTTAATACTTTTGTTGTAGTTGCGGATGCTTGCAATAGAGGTTAATCATAAGTGGGATGCTTGTCCAAGTAAGGCCAGCACCCAAGCACCGGTCCACCCACATACCAAATTATCAAAGTACCGAACGCGAATCGTATGAACGTGATGAAACCTAGCTTGATGATATTCCCATGTGTCCTCAGGAGTGCTTTACATCATATAAAAGGTTGTCCAGGCTTGTCCTTTTCTACAAAAAGGATTGGGCCACCTTGTTGCACTTTATTTACTTTTGTTACTTGTTGCTTGTTACAAATTATCCTATCACAAAACTATCTGTTACCACTTATTTCAGTACTTGCAGAGAATACCTTGCTGGAAACCGCTTATCATTTCCTCCTGCTCCTTGTTGGGTTCGACACTCTTACTTATCGAAAGGACTACGATAGATCCCCTATACTTGTGGGTCATCATCGGTTTATATGGCATGCACGTCATTCTAGGTTGAGAATTTAGTTGGCTATATATGTTATGAACAATATATGTTTAGAAACTACATCCGCTTAATAATCCAATGATATACTTTTTGTGACATAGTAACTCATATTTAGTTAGTCAAATGGATGACCTAGAACTACATGCACACCCTATAAACTGAGACGCCTAAAAAACAAGACGGAGAGGGTAGTTCAATACGTATCTTTTTAGATCAATATAGTCTGGATTCACCAAGGAGCAAAACCAAGTGGTAGGCTGCACCTGTCGTGTTGGCGTAGCAACTCAAGCAGGGTCAGTCTGCACACGAAATGGCGACACACTTAACAGGACCCCTTTGGCCGACATGTGGCTCATCCACCGTGTTGTTCCACGTGCGATGCACCAAATTACAGTTTGGAGCAGCGGTTGGAATTGGAGGCACCCCGGTTGTAGCGCCGTAGTAATAGAAAATGAGCAATGAGGGGTCAAATCACAAAGCCCCACCTTTCCCGCATTAAGCAGGACGAACGAAGCAACCATCATTTCACTCTAGGGCACAAGAGCATAAAGAAAAGAGAAAACCAATGATGCGTGCGGCAGCTACCTAGGGCACCCTAGGGTAGGGGTCTCCACTACAGATCATTTTTTTAAAGCGCCTCCACTACAAGTCGGCTTCTCCCTTGTCCTCTTGAAGAAAACCGATGATGTGTGCGGTGGTAGGGTTTGTAGGAGTACTACTATGGCGTGCGGGGCCACGTTGTAGTAAACGGGAGAGGGATTGAGTTCGAGTCAACGCCTTAAATATGTGTGGGCCGCTTGGTTTTAGGGGAACAAGGCAGCATTCTGGGTTCAGGGAGCAGTGGAGATATAGTACGTAGAAAAAATTGTGGATGTAGGTTTGACCGAAAGGCAATGATGCATGGGCCCTGCATTTTGATATACCCGGGGCCGCATGAAATTTGCTACTCTACTCAAAACTAGTAAGGTACACATGCATTAAACGCATGAGATTTCGAAACCAAATTATGAATAAATACACACTATAGCATGTAGAGCTTTGAGTCATATATGCATGATGTAGATGTTCGTTTAGTTCTTATAGTTCATCTCATTCAAAATCAATTAGTTTTATAAAAATGTTAAGATTCATGGAGTTGTGCATTGTAAAGCATAAAGTAAAAAACAAATAATGGCAATTCATATAGAAAAGAAATCAATTATAATACAGAAGATTCTAGAACAAAGGAGAAGTGCTTGTGTTTTGAGTTTGTGCATTATGCTTAAGTTCAACCATGGAGTCTTCTAAATTGTACATGTGGCAGATCTGGTGGAATGCTGATGATATCCAACGGCCAGTAGTGCTCGGATTTGCCATCTCTGCACTGTCGGATTAGCTCCATCCAGCGACCATCTTTCAAAATTATTCGCACACTATATAGTTATTGTGCCATAGTTGCATGTCTTGGAAAAAAAGCTACTATATAGTGGGTTGTACTAGCTATTTAGGAATAGAAGATGTATACATGGAAGCTGTAGGGAAAGAGATGACATGGAGTATCTCAATTCCTATGAGTAGGGATTGGAAAAGAGATGTCATTTGGTTCACATCATAGGAACTTTTCTGTTGAATCTAGAGATGACATGTATCTCAATTCCTAAGAGGAGGGATTAGAAAAGAGATGTAATTTGGTTCATATCATAGGAACTTTTCTATTGAATATACGCTAATGTTTATTTTCCTTTGAAATTATGGGAGTATAGGAATCCATTCATATGAACCAAGTGGCTCTAAATCTATAGAAATGATACCATGTTTATTTCCTTTGAAATGTGGAGTATATGAATCTATTCCTATGAACCAGTTGGCTCTAAAGGAAAAAATCCTATAAAAATCATATCATATAGAGTTCCTATGATATTCCTCCACACCAAAGGATGGTTGAAATTGCTGCAGGTGATACGATGGTCTTTCTTTGTAGACTCCTCTCCCATCTTTATAGTTACCTCTCGAAGATGAATGAAATGATATATATACAGGGTATTCTACATGTGCAATTTGGTACAGGAAAACTCGGTAAAAGTTTGTGAGGTTCGAATTTTCAATAAAGCTATATGCACTGCATTTTGGAGCGGAGGGAGCATATACAGCAGTTGCTAACACTCACGTGGAAGATTTGTGTGTAGGAGGAGTGGCTGTTCTGTTAAATGACATGGCAAAACTGACACTGTCGGATGCCAATCTAACGGTTCTTACGGTGTTCGTCGGGAAAAGGCTTGTGGAGAACGTTTGTCGGATAATGATTTACGGACACATGCATTGCATTGATATGTGCCCCCCTCTCTCTCACGCACACGCACCCTCACGAGTCACGACTCTCGCGAGTCCTCTCACACCCACTGTCTATCTGTAGGTAGACGTCACACACATATGTGCTCTTCACACCCTACCCTCAAAACTTCTAAAAAACAAAAGACGTCGCGCACATTTTATTTTAGCTCACATGTCACACACTTATACTATTACTCTTGTGGCGAATGTTCTTTGGGCATAGTATATTGTACTCTCACGAAGAGAAGCGGTGCAGGCATGCACTAGTTCTCTCACACCCACTCGCGGGTACACGTAGTAGCGCATTTTTTTGAAGCTGGTACAACAAAATCACTCCACTATATATATAAGCAGGAGCCTTGGCGCTTGCTTTACTAGGGTTCCTCTCGTTCACTCTCTCATGCTCTCCAGATCTAAGCAAGACATAGGTGGCCACACTCTCTCTCAGCTCACGGCTGGTCACAAATCCGGCCGGACAACCTCGAACGGGACAGGGGTGTAGGTGCATTGTTCACGTTGTCGTCAGTGGCGAGGGGGGAGACCAACGGCTGCCCGCGCGTCTCCATTGGCGGCCGTGCCGTTCTCTCCGAGAGAGCGCTGGCTTGGGAGGGCCTCCGACCCCTTCTTCCTCCCTGCGGTATTGTGGCTTATGTCTACTACACAACCTTATTCTTGTAGATGTTGTTGGGCCTCCAAGTGCAGAGGTTTGTAGGACAGCAGCAAATTTCCCTCAAGTGAATGACCTAAGGTTTATCAATCCGTGGGAGGCGTAGGATGAAGATGGTCTCTCTCGAGCAACCCTGCAATCAAATAACAAAGAGTCTCTTGTGTCCCCAACACACCCAATACAATGGTAAATTGTATAGGTGCACTAGTTCGGCGAAGAGATGGTGATACAAGTGCAATATGGATGATAGATAAAGGTTTTTGTAATCTGAAAATATAAAAACAGCAAGGTAGCAAGTGGTAAAAGTGAGCGTAAATGGTATTGAAATGCTAGGAAACAAGGCCTAGGGTTCATACTTTCACCAGTGCAAGTTCTCTCAACAATAATAACATAATTGGATCATATAACAATCCCTCAACATGCAATAAAGAGTCACTGCAAAGTCACTAATAGCGGAGAACAAACGAAGAGATTGTTGTAGGGTACGAAACCACCTCAAAGCTATTCTTTCTGATCTATCTATTCAAGAGTCCGTAGTAAAATAACATGAAGCTATTCTTTCCGTTCAATCTATCATAAAGTTCATACTAGAATAACACCTTAAGACACAAATCAACCAAAACCCTAATGTCACCTAGATACTCCAATGTCACCTCAAGTATCTGTGGTATGATTATACGATATGCATCACACAATCTCATATTCATCTATTCAACCAACACAAAGAACTTCAAAGAGTGCCCCCAAAGTTTCTACCGGAGAGTCAAGACGAAAACGTGTGCCAACCCCTATGCATAAGTTCACGAGGTCACGGAACTTGCAAGTTGATCACCAAAACATACATCAAGAGGATCACATGATATCCCATTGTCACCACAGATAAGCACATGCAAGACATACATCAAGTGTTCTAAAATCCTTAAAGACTCAATCCGATAAGATAACTTCAAAGGGAAAACTCAATTCATCACAAGAGAGTAGAGGGGGAGAAACATCATAAGATCCAACTATAATAGCAAAGCTCGCGATACATCAAGATCATGATGAATCAAGAACACGAGAAAGAGAGATCAAACACATAGCTACTGGTACATACCCTCAGCCCCGAGGGTGAACTACTCCCTCCTCGTCATCGAGAGTGCCGGGATGATGAAGATGGCCACCGGAGAGGATTCCCCCCCCCTCCGGCAGGGTGCCAGAATGGGTCTAGATTGGTTTTCGGTGGCTACAGAGTCTTGCGGCGGCGGAACTCCCACTCTAGGTTATTTTCTGGAGGTTTCTGTATTTATAGGAATTTTTGGCGTCGGTCTCACGTCAAGGAGGTGCCCGAGTCGTCCACGAGGTAGGCCCACACGCCCGGGGGGCGTGGGCGTGCCCCCCACCCTCGTGGATGGCCCGGGACTCTTCTGGCCCAACTGTTTTACTCCAGGGTCTTCTTTTGGTCCATAAAAATCATCAAAATTGGCACGTTAATTGGACTCCGTTTGGTATTCCTTTTCTGTAAAACTCAAAAAACAAGGAAAATAGAAATTGGCACTGGGCTCTAGGTTAATAGGTTAGTCCCAAAAAAACATATAAAATAGCATATAAATGCATATAAAACATCCAAGGTTGATAATATAATAGCATGGAACAATCAAAAATTATAGATACGTTGGAGACGTATCAGTGGCCAAGATGCGGCCTCCCGACGCCGTCTTTGCCACATGTCGACGACCCTCGGGTATATATTCCTTCGAAACCCGCCTTGCTCTACTGCCCCAGCTCCCTACTTGTCTTCGTGTGGATCTTTTTCTACTTCCGCCAGCTGTTCCAAAGCCACCTAGACTTTTACTATTATTAGAGGTAAAGCTAGTTCATACAGTCAACTCTAAGAGTTGGTTCAAACAGGGAAGAAAGTGGGAAAGCTATAGCATGAATCTAGGACTTGGTTATAAGAGGATTCGGGGGAAAGTAGTAGATACTGGCTACCCAACCGGTCTCTTGGTTGAAAAGACGAAGAAAGCATGGTGGATGGCGAAGGGTGGGGGGAAGTGGACCTATCTCTTGGTTGAAAAAGGAAAGAAAGTGACGGGTGTTGGGGGACAACGCAAATGAGAATGAGCAGGTCTAGATTTCCTGTGCTCACATAGGAAATTGTTGCCGAGGAGATAAAAAATGGGACAAATGCAGACATGCTGCCTGCGTGGTTGCCGCTCTCGGCAACCACATCTGCCTCACCACTTTATGTCCCTGTTGTGCCTACGCCCATATCGCTACCGTTAATGCAAAATCACATGAAGCATTAAGCAATGCCACCTAATGTCACTATAAGTAATGGTCTAGTGCCGTCGATAAATTGAAGCAATGCCACCACCATTTTATGAAGTGCTTCCGTCTTGCTTTATTTCCCATGAATTGTGTTTTTGCAGTTCACTTAAATCTCACACCACTAACATTGCTTCATCCCAATGGAACTGCACAAATTTGATTGCACATTTACTGACCATGTGCTACTCTCATGACAGTAATATTAATGCTATTGTTCTACATGTTAATCTAGTGGCAGTGTTGATGTGATGTGATGCTACTTACTTAAGGACACTTTCATACTATCAATCTAGTGCCAATTATAACACAATAGATGCTGCTGTTAATCATACGCCACTGCAAAATATCTGTCACTCTTTAAATAATCATATTTCGTATTTGCGCAAACAGGGATGTATGTCTCCATATCATTTTGGGATGTCTGTCTCCCTATCGTTTCTATCCGCGCAATCAAAAGCACACACCTCACTTTTAGTAGAACTGCGCAAAATGAGATGGCTATCCCTCCTTGTCGTCGTCTAACCACCCGTCTTCCAGGTATTCCTACATTGGTACTTACTAGGTAGAATGACCAACACAATATAAAAGAAGTTGATTCGTATGTTTTACTTCCTGATTGCAGTGTAGGGACGAGCGAAAACAACTACATCCTAGTCCGGAATGCACTTTCTACCGGTTCATCCATGGACCGAGGACTAGCTGACACGGCTGCACGATGGTTTTTTGGACAGGTGCGCCGACAAGAGGCATTGTGGTCTGCTTATTTCTACAAATAGCGGTGCTTAAATTTAGTGGAATGCACAAGACTTTCAGCTGGTCAGTACACTACATGGTTCAGTTCAGCATTCTAGCTAAGAACACAATTATAATTGGTCATTCTGGAATGAGAGAACCTAACCCTAGATGCTGGCAACAAGAAAAAACCAGAGTGAACTCTAGGAAATTTAAGACTATCGGGAGGCCCTTTGCTCAGAGAAGCCTTGCTTGTTTTTTCTTGATTTGTAAACCTTCTCACAACTTTGTCTTTTGCTGTGAACTAATATATGTTTGTTATGTTCTATGAATCATTGAGATGTATAAAATTGCTTAACTTATGCTTTTCAAGTTTTTTATGAAGCCGAGTTTAATGTGAGTGTTCCACATGAACGCTGGACTAGCGTGTGAACGTTTGGAATTTACATTGTGGCCTCAGTTAACTGCATGAACCACTGTAACAAGATACATAGTTGCTTATATGTCAGACAACAAATTTTTGATTGTTAGCTGGTCGATAGCCTAGTGTTGAAGCGAGCTGAGCCAATGTCCCATGTTTTGCACAACTGCTTACAAGTGGGGTAGCACCAACAGTGTTTACAAATATTTATGTATACGTCGGCGCACAGTTCTCGAATGAGTACTCTATTTCATCAAAACACACACTGCTCGTATGATAAACCGTGACAACTTATGTCTTACCATGCCATATTCATGAAAAAAACTAGTGAGGGCGCATCTGTTTTGGCAACAATTATGATGGTTCTCACATGATTCACGGGCACACAAAAGTAGCAGCAGTTCCCATAGACAGATTCAAACAGAGTACTAGCCCCAGAGGGCTCGATAACATGCAAGGTTCGGATAATTAGACACAATCCAAACTACTATTAAACACTAGTTGGGGCAACTATTTCATGCCTCGATCTAATTTGGGCTGGACACAAGACGGACCTTGCCATGAACATCATTGAGGACGTCCGGCAGCAGCTCAATCCTGTGAACCTTCATGAAGATAACCTTGTGGCCTTGCCACTCATAAACTTGTTTGTGGAGGGATGCCACGTCATCTTCCTGTGTAAGCTTGACAAGAACAGTATGCCTCACAAACGAAGGAGTAGCTTTGAACTTCTTGTGCTTCAGTACACCCTGGACAACACGCCTGACAACAGTGAGGCTAGAATACAACTCTTCATTGGTATAAGCAAAAATAGCTTCCAGGATCCAACAGCCTAAAAACTCTGTTTTCCCAGTGTGTATATTCAGTTCATCCGCCTTATAGCAAGTGACATGTACAACCACACAATCCTTGTCTGCATCAGGGCTCTAATTGAAACAGAAACAAATTCTGAATTACTTTCCAGTATAAGAAACACAAGTTATTTAAACCACTATGTATAGCATGGCATCGAAGCTAATAAAATTTGCATTATTCATCACCACATACTTAGATGAAAATCCACAATCGAGATCGGCAAAGAACAAAATCACCTTGGGCAGCTCAGCGGGGGGGGGGACATCCTCGAAGGGGGAAAACTGCTCCTGCAGTGCGACGGGGCTGTAACCTCAAACGGGGCATTGACCATCTCAGTAGTGGTTGTGAGCATATCTGGGGTCGGCTCGGTGGTTGCCTCCATCTTCTTGGAGCTCTCTGTCTCGTGGGGATCAGCCTCCCGCATCTGCTCCAATATCGGCAGATCTTTGCCTGCTTCTCCTTGGTCCATCATGAAACTGGCGAATACTAGGAGACCACTGAAAGGAAAACACAATCGCAATGACAATGAAACAAAAAAGAGAGTGAGGATCGGTTACTGCTTTGCAAAAGTTCTTTTTTTTCTCTGAACGAAAATATACCAACATCATGGATCCGCTTACCTTCCCTTCGTTGGGAGAGAAGAACAATGCCAGATGCGAGTGTTTCCTTTCTTGAAGACGGTGAGGGAGAAGGGGATTCAGCGAAGAGTGAAATAATGGTTGCTTCGTCCATCAAACTTAGACTGCGAGGAGGTGGGGTTTTGTGATACGACGGCTCGTTACTGCCGCGCTACGACTGGGGTGACTCTCCGCCTGCATATTGCCTTCTAATTTGCCATTTGGGCCCATGCGCTGCATGGCCCGCATGTCGGTGAACAAAAGTATAACGGCATTCAGTAGAGGGAGACGTTTCGATGACCTAGGAGGAGCCAGAAGTGGTATTGTATCCACTGTACTAGTAGTAATTATTTTTCTGGGTAGCTGTAGAGTGTCTCCACTGTACTAGTAGTAATTGTTTCTCTGGACCCAAGACAAAACAGCCCATCCACCCTAGTAAATAGTAAAATCAATTCAAAAGTCCATATATTTACTGAATGAGAGGTGCTACCCACACCCAGCACACCATCCCCCCAAAAACCTGGGTGTTCTTCTTCCTCCTCACTCCCACCCACCTCACGTCAGCTCGCTCCACTCGTACCCCCAAATTCCTCACCTCACTCCTACAGAAAACCCCAGCTCCCCTTCTTCCTCACTACTACAGAAAACCCCCAGCTCCCTTCTTCTTCACTCACACTACAACTAGGCTCGTCATTCGTTACTCTACTCAAATCCGTGAGCGCGACCCGACGCCCTCGAGGAAAATGGAGTCGGCTGACCCCAGCGCCAAGAAGATGAGGCTCCCGCCAGCGGCGACGCCTGTTGTAGATCCTGCACCCGGCAGTGCGGGGAGAATCTTGGGTGGACCGCATCAGCGATCTCCCGGACGCCGTCCTTGGGGAGATCATCTCGCTTCTCCCCACCAAGGATTGTTGCCGCACCCAGGTCCTCTCAATTCGGTGGCGCCCTCTATGGTGTGCCGTTCCCCTTAATCTCGACTGTCGTCGGCTATATCTCTTCAATGATTTTGAAATCCCTAGAGCCATCATCTCCTCCCACCAGGGCTCCGTTCAAAGCCTCTGCATCCCGTCATGCTACCTGAGCAAGCATACCATGCCCTGCATGGTGGACGCCTGGCTGAAATCCCCTGAATTCATAGAACTACAGCTGCTTGAGTTCTATCATTCCCCTGGAAATCACCTACCAGATACCGAACGCCATCTACTTGTGCCCTCAGCACCGATGTCCATCTCGCGGTTTTCCTCCTCTCTCCACACCGCCACCTTTGCGCTGTGCGACCTACCATACAATCTGGTACTAAACCTTTGACTCCCATTTCTCAAGAAACTTCCACTTGTGTGGGTTCGTATATCGGAGGCCTCATTGCACAGCATCATCCACTCCAGTTGCCCTGCCCTGGAGTGCTTGGTGCTTGTTTTCACAGTTAGAATCGGTTGTCTCCAAATAAAGTCGCCTAACCTTGTAAGAATTGGAATTTCTTTTGACAGAAGGCAGCTCATCATGCAAGATGCCTCTTCAGTTCAAAGGTTGATCCTTGATTCTAGTTATTCATCGTTGCAAATAATCGTCCTCTCTGCGCCTAAACTAGAGACCTTGGGTGTAATACATGATCTCTGTGCTCATTTCAATATGGTGTTTGGCTCCACAGTTCTTCAGGTACTTTATATTATCATCTACACTTGTAACCATAAGCTGCATTTTAAATTTCTGCGCATAAGTTATATGTCATCTTGGAGTACACATTTTGGACTAATATTATGTTCTATGCCCAATGAAGAGTTTCTCCATGGATGGCCTATCAATGGTGCTGGATTCTGTCAAGATCTTATATATCCAAATGAATAGTTTTGATCTGAACAAGATTATTGGCTTCCTGCAATGCTTTCCATGTCTGGAGAAGTTGTATAAAGGTGATAATTTCACGCACATTGGAAGCCCGCATATAGTGTACTAGAATTAACCATTCAGATGTTGCTCTTTCGACACTCTTTTTTTAGACCTTAACTATTTTCAATCTTCATGTCTATTTAGGCAACAGGACAGGTAAGAAAGTTATAACCAATCGGTGGATTTGTAAGCATTGGGATTTTCTCACTTCTCATGAGATTCGATTGAAGACAATAACGCTAGAACGATATGTAGCCAACCGTGCAAACACTAGATTTGTCACATTCTTCCTGCTGAATGCGAGGTTACTATTGTCCGTCAGGCTTAAGTTTATCAGCAGCATGGTTTTGACGGATGGGTATGTGGAAGAGCAAAAAAAGGAGTTTCGGGTGGGAAAAAGAGCTTCTGAACGTGCTGGGCTTCTATTTACAACATATGGTAGTCATAATCCAGTAAATTTTACGACCCGGGATGTTCATTCTATGGACCTGACCGATCCATTTGACTGTGACTGCCGAAAACAGTGCTGGAGTTAGATGGTGTTGCCCTTTTCAACCTGGTTTTTTTTGTAAACCTGATGAACAATTAACCCTCGTGCTTGTGTACAGTTTGTAAGCTGGAGGTAGATGTCCCTGCCCTTTTCAACTCGGCTGTGACTGTCATATTTTCTTTGAAGCAAGGCAAATGGCTTGCCAATCGTTTAATTTAGAGTGAAATATTGTAAGAACTAACAAATCCCAACCAAGGGAAATAACATCACTCTCGCCGGCTGCTTGAGCTCACTGTGCATTATAGAAGCCAAGTGATTAGCCCCCACCAGCACCCACAAAATTATTTCGAACTAGCACATCAAATGGGCTGTAAATTTTCATAGGAAAGGCTGCATGACCGTGACAGATTTGGATTCTGGCATTTGGGACCCGTGAGGAAATAGACTATCTAAGGTGGTGTCGACTTACTAGCCAGTCAACAAACGATTCTGCCTACCAGCCGTTGGATTGACATCCAACATCTGTCGTGTATCTTCTATCTCTTGTCTTCTTCTTCCTCCAGCCACCCAAACCAAACCACCCCGTCGGCTCCGCCTGCTCCCGCCTCTCATGGCTGCTTGCGCCTCCGCCGCCCTACCGTATGTACCCTCCAATGTTGGCCAGTCCCTCCTTGTATTCCCCCACACGTCATGTTATTCTCCGCCGACATCAGTCCCAACACGCACATGCACCCGAACTAGTCAACCCTCGTACTCCCCTCCGCCTGTGATTGGACCGGCGCATCTTCCACGGCTCTTGTTCGTTCCGTCCGAGGCCTCGCCGTCGTCCTCCGCCTTGCGGCCTTGGTTCGCTTGCCGTGCGCGGTGCGCCGCCCTCTTGCGTTGTCAACGTCGTCAACAACCGAGAGGAACAACGAGATGACTGTACGTGGAGAGAATGACAGTAGGGACACACCAGCATCATGGCAGTACACAAGCAAGTGCCTCTATATTACAAGCCCAAATATATGGTTCCTCCTAATGGTTGGACATCTGGGGCTCACGCCATTGTCAACGTAGTCAATAAACGAGAGAATTACACTACGAGCGGCTGACACCAGGGCCCAGCAGGTCGCGCAGTTTTTTTTAGGAACAAGCAGTTGTTATTAATACTAGTTTTAGCGATGTATCAGGGTAACAACGGGGCTATGCGGGGGCTGTGGCCCGTCTATCCAGGGTTTTATTTATGTTTACCACATCATGAGCCCAGTTGTGTTTTTTTCTTGCTGAAAATGGCTAGCCCAGTTCTATTTTTTAAAAGAAATACCCAAACGAGGCCTACTTGCTTTATCAGCCCTGTTGGGCTGCAAATCTTTCAAGACGAGGAGAGTTTCATTCGGTTTACCCAGAAATGGGATGTTCATTTTTAAAACACATCAAACCAGGAATTAGTTTCATTTTTTTCATTACAAGATTTTAAATTCCATTGATTTTTATGCGTGGACAATTATTTGGATTTTATATTTATATAAATTATTTTTCAAAATAGTTTGAATGTGAATCGATATTTCAGGATTAAAAACAGTTGACCGCACCGAAATATGCAAAATTTTGTATACTTTTTAACCGTGGCCACAATATGGGGTGTTATGCTAACAAAAAGAAGAGGGCTCCAAAAAAATTCTTAAGAATTAGCAAATGGGTTGTACATTATTAGAAATAATGCACACGAGAGCAGTGACTATTGGATGTCCATCCAACGGCTGTCGAGCTTCTTCAATCTCTGCTCTTCCTGCTCCAGCCGCTCAAAAAAGCACCGGCGGGACTGCCTGCTCCCTCCTCCCGTGGCCGGCTATGCTGCCGCGCAGGCCTCACCACCCCATCGTACTCCCATCGCTGGCCTAGCCATCCCTCTACTCACCCACCGAGGACGGCAGATGAACCAGTAAACCCTCGTACTCCTCCGCGTGAGAAACAACTGTTGTGTCTTCCCTGGCTCCATGTCGTTCCCTTCCTAGGCCTCGCCGTCGTCCACCGCCCTGGTGCTCTCGGCGCGGCCTGGTCAACGTGGTCAATGAACGACATCCATCGGAAGTGGACTGTATGTGGAGAGCCTGGGTCCACAGCCGCACGCAAGGAAATGCCTCCTTATTACGTGTAAAATAATTATTCCTCCACCTAATAGTTAGGACTGACGGGAAGGGCTTCTGTATTTCACGAAAAAAAACGCCCCCCCCCCAGCTGACAGGTCGGACCCACTAGCTATATCTTCGCACGCAAGGAAGTGCCTCCTTATTACGCACAAAAAATGATTACCCCTGCTAGTTGGGACCCACCATAGTGGGTGGCTGACTTATGGGCCTACTAAGTTGATGGACAGGGAGGGCTTTGTGAACTTAGTCAATATGAACGATTCTAGCTCCAGTGATCGTACGATGTCCATCCAACGGCCATAGTGCTTCTTCAACCTCTGGTCTTCTTACTCCAGCCGCCCAAAGCAGCGTCGGTCGTGCCGCCTGCTCCTGCCTCCCGTGGCCGGTTGTGCTGCCGCAGAGGCCTCACCGCCCCCATACTACTCCCACCGCTGGCCAGGCCATCCTTCCACTCACCCACACCCCCTGTTATTCTGCGGCAACGGCAGCCTCACACCACAGCCGAACCAGTGAACGCTCGTACTCCTCTCTGCGTCGGCATCCACTACTGTGTCTTCCCCGGCTCCGCGTCGTCCCCTTCCTAGGCCTTGCCGTCGTCCACCGCCTTGGTGCTCTCGGTGCGGCGTGGTCAATGTGGTCAACGACCGACTTCCATCGGAAGAGTACTGTACGTGGAGAGGCTCACAGCTGGGTCCACGGCCACAACCTAGTTTTTTTGTGATTTGTCAAGTAAGTCGCTTTGTCACGCCTGTTGGGCTGCAAATCTTTCAAGACGAGGAGAGCTTCATTCAGCTGGCCGAGAAAATGGCCTATCAGTAATGAGAAATGGGTTGTACATTTTTAAAACACATCAAACCGGCAATTAGTTTCAAATTTCTTTTTTTTCATTTTGAGATTTTAAATTGCATTGATTTTTATGCGTGGACAATTTGTTGGATTTTATATTGATATACATTTATTTTTAAAATCAGTTTGAATGTGACTCGAAATTTCGGGTTTAAAAACAGTTCGGACCGCACCAAAATATGCAAATTTTCGTATAATGTTTTAACCGTGGCCACAATATGGGCTGTAATGCTAACAAAAAGAATATGTGCTCCAAAAAAACCTTAAGAATTAGCAAATGGGCTGTAAATTATTAGAAATAATGGCAGATCGGCTATATGCTGTTTTCCACAGATTTGAGGCTTTCCTAAAAAAGGTTGACGCACAAGCAGTGACTGTTGGATGTCCATCCAACGGCCGTCGTGCTTCTTCAATCTCTGCTCTTCCTGCTCCAGCTGCTCAAACAAGCGCCGACGGGACTGCCTGCTCCCTCCTCCCTGCGGCCGGCTGTGCTGCCGCGCAGGCCTCACCGCCCACCGTACTCCCATCGCTGGCCTAGACATCCCTCTACTCACCCACACCTGCTGTTATTCTCCGGCGACGGCAGACGAACCAGTAAACCCTCGTACGGTCGTACTCCCCTCCGCTTGGGAAACAACTGCCGAGACTTCCCTGGTTCCGTGTCGTTCCCTTCTTAGGCCTCGCCGTCGTCCACCGCCCTAGTGCCCTCGGCGCGACCTGGTCAACGACCGACATCCATCTGAAGTGGACTGTACGTGGAGAGGCTGACGGCTGGGTCCACGGCCGCACGTAAGGAAATGCCTCCTTTTTACGCACAAAATAACGATTCCTCCACCTGACATCTGGGACCCACCGAAAGGGCCTCTGTATTTCGCGAAAAAAACGTTATCTCCGCTGACAGCTCGGATCCACCAGCTATATCTTCGCACGCAAGGAAGTGCCTCCTTATTACGCACAAAAAATGAATACTCCCCCTGCTAGCTGGGACCCGGTATAGTGGCAGGCTGACTTGTGGGCCTACTAAGTTGACGGGGACGGAGAGCTTTGTCAACTTAGTCAATATGCATGATTCTAGCTACAGTGACCGTATGATGTCCATCCAACGGCCGCAGTGCTTCTTCAACCTCTGGTCTTCTTGCTCCAGTCGCCCAAACCAGCGTCGGTCGTGCCTCGTGCTCCTGCCTCATGTGGTCGTCTGCGATGTGGTGGAGGCCTCACTCCCCCTACTACTCCCACCGCTGGCCAGGCCATCCCTCTACTCACCCACACCCCCTGTTATTCTGCGGCGACAGCAGCCTCACACCGCAGCGAACCAGTGAACCCTCATACTCATCTACGCGTGGGCATCCACTACCGCGTCTTCCCCGACTCCGCGTCATCCCCTTCCTAGGCCTCGTTGTCGCCCACTGCCCTGGTGCTCTCGGCGTGGCATGGTAAACGTGGTCAAGGAACAGCTTCCATCAAACGTGGACTGTACGTGGAGAGGCTGACAGCTAGGTCCATGGCCGCAGCAAGGAAGTGCCTCCTTATTATGCAGAAAACAATTATTCATGCACCTGACAGCGGGGACCCACCGGACGGGCCACCGTATTTCGCGAAAAAAATGTTTCCCCCTGACTGCTGGGACCCACCAGCTACATCTTCGCACGCAAGGAAGTTCCTGACAGTCGGGACCCACTTGGTCGAACCGTACGTAGCATTGTCATTCTGGTCTGGGTCGGAACAGCGAAACTGCGTTGTCGTCGCCCACAAAAAAACAACAGCATTGTCGTCGTGTTCATGGGGAGGCAACAGAATGCGTTGTGTTCATCGGAAGGCAACGGAACGCGTGGGAGCCAACCGGCTTGGACGGAACAACCAATGGAAACGAGGCCTGGTGTCGGTGTCAAAACCAGCGGATCTCGGGTAGGGGGTCCCGAACTGTGCGACTAGGATTGATGGTAATAGGAGACGAGGGACACAATGTTTTACCCAGGTTCGGGCCCTCTCTATGGAGGTAATACCCTACGTCCTGCTTGATTGATCTTGATGAATATGAGTATTACAAGAGTTGATCTACCACGAGATCATAATTGACTAAACCCTAAAAGTCTAGTCTGGCTATGATTATTAATGTCATAATGATCTATCGACTAGCCTGGCCTTGGCTTATATAATGTACTGGAGGCCTAGGATAACAAGAGTCCTAGCCGAATACGTTGGTGGAGAGGAGTCCTTGTCTTGATCACCAAGTCTTGTGGAATACTCCTTGTATGCGGCATGGGCTGCCCGAAGTGGCCCATGAGTGAACCGCCATTGGGGTCCTCGGCCTGATCCACCTCGTCGGGAGATGATGTGGTGAGTACCCCCTAGTCCAGGACACCATCAGTAGTGAAAGTGCGTTATATCGACTAGAGGGGGGGTGAATAGGCGATTTTTATGAAAGTCTTCAAAACGTGAGAGTTATGAAGACAAACAGTGAAGATTATGCCTATTACTATGCAGCGGAAGTTAGATTACACTAGGCCAGCCATGGTCATGTATTCAATAGAGTGAAAGCACAATGACAAACAGCTTCAGTGTAATAAGGATCAGGTAGGAAGAAGTTATGAAGCCGAACAGATCATACATTCATGTTGTGAAGACAAAAGATAAAGCAAGCATGCAATAGCTTCACAATGAATAACTGTAAGTGAAGGGAAGTGAAGATGAAACCAGTTACACGTTGAAGACAATGATTTGTTGGACCAGTTCCAGTTGCTGTGACAACTGTACGTCTGGTTGGAGCGGCTAGGTATTTAAACCAAAGGACACACAGTCCCGGACACCCAGTCAAGGACACTTAGTCCAAGACACCCAGTCCTCACCATTTTCTCCTTGAGCTAAGGTCACACAGACCTCGCTCAATCACTCAGGTAAGTCTTCAAGGTAGACTCCCAAACCTTCACAGACTTCGTTCGCTGGCAATCCACAATTTCTCTTGGATGCTCAGAACGCGACGCCTAACCGTCTGGAGGATGCACAGTCCTCAAGTGTAATAAGTCTTCAAATCACACAGACACGAAGACTTAAGTGATGCCCAATTTACTCTGGCTCTGGGTGGTTAGGGCTTTTCTCCTCACTAGGAATTTTTCTCTCAAAGGCTTCGAGGTGGGTTGCTCTCAAACGACAAAAGCCGTGCACTGAAATCTGAGCAGCCAACCGTTTATGGTTGTGGGGGTGGACTATTTATAGCCACTTGGCAACCCGACCTGATCTGTCCGAAATGACCCTGGGTCACTAAGGAACTGACACGTGTACCAACGGTCGAACTTTGAACTCACACGGCAACTTTACTTGGGCTACAAGTAAAGCTGACTTGTCTGACTCTGGACAAGATTTTCTCTCAAAGTCTTCGCTCGAAGACATAGGATTTGAATTAGGCATCACTTCAATCATACTGACTGGTTCTTTTGGACCCCACTTAACAGTACGGTGATTCCTATGACACAACATAAATGAAATAAAACTACGAAGGATCTAAGTCTTCGAGTTCCATAAGCTTCATAGAGAGTCTTCTCATGTCATTGTCTTCAATATGAATATCTTCATAAACCACCATTGTCTTCAATGTCTTCGTACATTTTTAGGGGTCATCTCTGGTAATAAAACCGAATCAATGAGGGACTTCTACCTGTGTTTTCCTGCAATTCACACAAACACGTTAGTCCCTCAACTAGGTTTGTCGTCAATACTCCAAAACCAACTAGGGGTGGCACTAGATGCACTTACAATCTCCCCCTTTTTGGTGATTGATGACAAACTAGTTGAAGTTTTCAACGGGGAACATAATTTGTGAAATAGTAAAGGAATTTGTCTTCATAAGTTGCAAGGGCTCCCCATGAAGATGTGCATATAAGTAATTTGCCTTTTGAATGCAAATGCACATGGCAGGTTGTACTTGTGGAGATCCACTTCAACTTATGATGACAATCTACTATGCATGTGAAAGTATATGAAGATAATGACATGCATAATGGAAAATGGACGTCTGCAGTAAGAGATGAGTGCGGAATTTATCGTCGCACATGCGGAATTTATCTTCGCATAACGGAGTGACAAGCAGGTAGCAGACGGCCATCAAGGCTAAGTGTTACAACTCAAAGAAGCAAATGTAGCAAAAACGGGAGTTGTAAGCACGAAGCAAAATGTAGCAAAATATAGTGGCACCCGCCCAAAGTGACCCGCTTGAAGACTATAAACATCATGCTTCTCCCCCTTTTGTCAGTGATGATCAAAAAGGTTTGAAGACATAGAGTTTCCTACGCGTTTCCAGGCGCAGCAGGGTCGGTGGAGTTGTTTGGTGGCGGTGCAGATGAGCTTGGTGCATATTCGACGTGTGTTGAAGCAGGTGGAGATGATGTCGCGTCGTCGTCTTCTTCAATAATCCGGGCAGACACGGTGGCAGCAGAAGAAGAGAATTCTGACTCTTCAAGTGATTGTGTGCTTCGCATCACAACTCTTCTTGGAGGCGTGGAGTCAAATTGGAATCTCTCTCTGAAGCCATCCTCTTGCAGTTCAGCTTCATTGCTCATCATGGTGAGGCCTTTCCAAGTGCGGCGACAGGTCTCGTGTGCGACAAACGCATTCTTGGTTGCCATATTTCTGATGCGATTGACGTCTTGCATGATGCTTCTCATCTGCCGTTTGAGCCAGTCGTGATGCCTATCTTGCTTTTGGTGAAGAGCCACAAGAAGCTCTCGGTCATTAAGTGTTCGAACGCGCTTCTTGGGTCTCTTGGCAGCTGTGCTGTCAGTGGCTTCAGTTGATGCAGGGGCACGTGTGGTGCCAGCCATTGGATACACTCGGGAGAGAGCTTCAACACCTTCAATATTTTGAGTGAAGCTCTGGTGTTCTGCATTTTGAAGACTTAATGGTTGCTTGCCAGGCTCTGGATATATTGCTTCAGCAGATGTGTCCACATCTGGCAAAAATATCCTATGGTTGCGGGCTGAGGGTTGATAGGAGATTGCAGAGTGAAGCTTGATCAGCCTCATAACCCAAGGAGCATAGAACTTTAATCCAAACAGTTCTGAGGCAGACGCTGCAAAGTGACGAACGAAGAGATCCTGTGCATTGAAGCATTTGCCATGTAGAATGCAGAAGATGAGAGTCTTCATTGCACCATCAATTGTAGCATATCGAGAGTGTCCCTTTACAGGCCATAGAGTCCACCTTATGATATGATATATTGTTCTGGGCAGGTACTCTAAGTCTTCAACGAAGAACCTAGTTGGATAGGGTGCATTCGGAGGCAGTGGCTTCATCATTGAGAGCATCTGACTCATATCTGGCTCAGGACGCTGAAATATGCTCTCAATTGCTTCAGCATGGAGTTGGCACCCTTCTTCAAAGAATTCGCCAGGAGTGGGAAGGCCGGTAAGCTCAATTAGGTCGAAAGCATTGGCTTCATGATGGATATTGCCTGTCATCCACTCCAGAATCCATGTCTTCGGATCTCTGTTATAGCCTTTGATATGCACAGTGGCATAGAACTGGAGCAGAAGCTCTTCGTTCCAGTGCTCTTCATCAGTGATAAATGGCAGCAAACCCACTTGCTTGAAGCAATCCAGTGCTTCTTCCAGACCAGGCAGACCAGCAACAGCTTCAACCTCAAGGCGCTTGTGAGGAAAGATGCGGCCTTGGTTGTAAAGGATGCATGAATAATAGCTGCGCTGTTGATGGCTCCAGAACCTATCTGATACAATCCGTTCCCTTGAATAAGGGTTCTTGGAGCGGTCAAAAAACGTGTTATCTGCCCTGAAGCCGTTGATGTTGAAGGAACCAGGAGCTGATGCAGGACCTGGGAACCTTGGCAGTCGTGGGATCGGCTTCTGGACCTGGGGTCTGTACGCAATATGATAGTTGAATTGTGGTCCTGCAGCAGACTCAGGCACAGGATGTTCAGGAGCAGTAGCTTCATTGTCTTCTGAAGCTATTGTTGGGTTGGGCTCCACATTTGCTTCGGCGTTGTTTGTGGCAGCCTCAACATTTGCAGACTCAGGCACGTTCTCCTGGAGAACTGCTTCTTGTTGTTGTGGGGGAGTTGGAGCTTGTGGTGTCTCTGCATGCTCTTCGGCTGATGCAGCCGGAATGTCGTCAGCAGCCTGAGCCCTTGGCCCTTTGCAAAGCCTACAGAATTTGGGCGACGCTTGTGGAGTTGCAATGGGCTGTGGCTCATCTTCCTCCTGTGGGCAATCTGCCCACGATGCATCTTGTGTGATTGGCGTCAATGGACGACCAATACTGATCAGTTCGCTTGTCTCAAGCTGAGGAAGGGCTGCATCACCTTGCACATTGTCTTGGAGACCAATGTCTTCAGCAGCGTAGGGTTCGTCTGCTGGAATGTCTTCAGTGTTGAGTTCATGCATAGTTAACTGACGATCTGTGTCAGGATAGCGCACGCAGAGGGGTTCAACTATCAGGGGCTCTGTGGGAGCAGCCCGAGATTTCTTGGTCTTGCGCTTCTTGATGATGTGTTCAAAAGGAGAGGCTTCAGAATGTTTTCTCTTCTTAGCTTCAGCCTCTGCAGTCCGTGTCTTCTTGTGCTGTGAGGCGGTTGATCGACTCTTTGGCTTTGAGCCAGTCGTTGCAGCGGGGAAGACAATTGGAGCAGTTTCTGACCTTGGCGCTTCAGGTTCGGGCACAGCCGCCTTCTTTTTCTTCTTCGCGGCCATCCTGGGGTCAATGCCGGGACGCCCAAGTGCCTTGCGCTTTTCTGCCTCATTGTAGGCTTGCACGCAGCGATCAGCCAAAGTCTTCATGCGTTCTCGCGAGCCTTGAGCTTCGGCACGCGTCTTCAGGAAGTTCTCTTTCAGCTCGTGCAACATGATCTTGAAGTTTTTCACTTCTTGCACACTGAGCTTGGCCACGTGCTTCTTGAACTGAGCCTTTTCATGATCAATTTTCTGCTTCAGTTCTACAATTCGCTGGGCTATTGCAAGTTCTGAAGCAATTGCACCTTGAAAGGCAACGCTGAGGCCTATGGGTAGCTGCAGATCATTGAAGCTTATGTCTGGTGTGTCAAACCATTCATCGATGAAGTTGTGGATGATGGCGACATCAAACAGAGGCAGATTGTTGAAGATTTCAGCCTCCTCCTTGCTCTTGATGAGCTGCTCAAGAGCATCATCTCCAAGATCTTCATCGCTTGAGAGATCAATGGCTTCGCAGCGCAGAATGTCAGCAGCTGTGAGCTCTTTGCCTGTGTGTGGTTGAGGCTTCTTGGCTTCTTGGGGCTTGGACACTCGTGATAAGCCTTCTGACTGCACACTGGCTTCAGGAGGTGCAGTTGCTAAAGGCTTCAATCTTGCGATCTTGGGAGAAGCGGCTGGCTTTGAAGCTTTTGGAGCTTTTGGCTTCTTCTGCTTTGGCTTCGGAGCAGCAGGGGCGTCATCTGACTCAGTATCTGCTGGAGGATCATTCACAGCAGTCCCTTGGACTAGGATGCGAGTGATGAGGCCTGCAAGATTGGCATACGGCCCGATGATATTGGGATCAGCGTTGCGTGTGCCATCTGCCCTTGGTGAGGAGGGACCAGGGTTGAAGTCAAGCCCAAATTTCTTCTTGTTTATCTTCGCTGACTGTTGTGCAAACTGAAAGTTGCGCTTGAAGAGATTATCATCGCGGCACCAGAGAAGTGATGACGGATGTGCCTCAGCTGGCTGTGGTCCTCTCACCATGCATGGATAGAAGCCTTGAGCAATGGCTTTGACTCTGGACCTGGGTACGAGATTTTTGTATAGTACGTCTCCCCACAGTCTCTTGATGGCGCACTTCTCCGCATATTCCTGAGTGACGAAGCGGTAGTGGAACCATTGCTCTGCCCAATATCTTCGAATCCATTGGATTCGTGTCTTGCGCTGACCATAGCTTTCTTCAGGATCAGTTTTGTACATTTCTGCCAATTCATCAGGCAGATCTTTGGACGTTTCACCACGTCGCTGTCTGCCTCCCTTCCTTGCTGCTGTTTCTGAAGCCATGAATAACTTGGAAGGCTTCAAGATGTTCAAAGGCTTCCTTTTGCAAGAACTGGCTTCAGGAGAGTTGATGTGATGCTGCAAGTACTCTGCAAATGAATGCAGACTATGAGAACCAAAGGATTCTCCCACGGACATGTACCTGTGACAGCATTAAGGTGCGAGGGAAGGGGAAGAGGTCATATGCATTCTCAGAAGATTTTGAAGATAAATCGGTTTAGAAGACATAGACCTCATTGTGCGAAGACATTCACTCACAGATAAGAAGTTGGTTCCAGATTTGTACGAACCCACAGATCAGTACAAGTGAGGAATCTAACTACCTTATGAAGCACAAGTGAATATACTAGGCATGTCATGAGATGTAGCGAGATAACTAACTGATGTGAAGAGAAACTCCTTATGGCAGAAAGTGACTGAGCTATGGATCAAAAGAGGCTGTAAAAAGAGGTTTTATTTACCACACTTGGAACTGCTAGACGAAGTGAGAGTTGAGGCCGAGCAGTTCGATCCTCCGTGCCCTAACTTGGCGACGGAAGACACCTACAGCGACGGCGGAGAGAGAGATGTCCGCTGTCGGCGTGAAAACGGCGTCGGAGAGGTTGCGGCAGTGAAGCGCTTCGTCGCCGGCGTCGTCGAGTGCTAGCGGTGGCACTAGGGTTCGTGCGAGGGTGGAAGAAGGAGATAATGACCGTAGTGAATCGTATATTTATAGGGATAGAGGCGGCACTGCGCTATTACGCAGGTACCCCTGGCGGTTCGCATTTGAGGCACGCGTGGCCAGTTAGAGGACGATTGGGATTTGTTCCACGTACCACGCACGCCTAAATTGTCGGGCGGTCGTTCCTGCTTCTCCGGATCTTATGTGGAGGAATGAGCATTAAAAACGGACTTTTATGGTTGTCACTATGTCTTCAGCTGACAAGGACACAGTGAAGACATTTGACAGTTACAACAGAATGCATATGACTTGGAGAGATAGAGTTTGGGATAGGAAGCATAGAGAGGTTAGGGTCCGATCACATTCACTTAGTTCAAAAAGATTCAACCAAGAAGACATAGCTATAAGTGAATACTGTAGAGGACAGAACATCAGTACATATATATCCATATAATCAACGCAGTGAAGATAATCATGAAGACATACTGAGAATGAAGCCAAACCAATTGTGAAGACATTGAGAGGTAACGCCATGAGAGAAACACTTCAAAATGGAACGTTTGGTGGTGGCGTTACCCACCGTATAGGAAGTATTAGACCCAGACACGGCGCACAATTATCGTGGCGCTCCGAAGTCAAATTCCACATTAATGTATTCACACTTAGAATGTATGTCTTCATTGTTTGAAGATATACGCTACTTCGTGTGTTGCACATCTAAGTCATCAATATGCTTAAGTATTAGGATGTGTGCCTGATCACAGGACATTTGAGGATTCCAAGATATTTAGCTCACACCGTAACTTGCAAAATCTCTTCTCATCCAAGGGCTTTGTGAAGATATCTGCCAATTGCTCTTCAGTGTTGACGTGTATGATATCAATGTCTTCCTTCACAACATGATCTCTGAGAAAGTGATGACGAATTTCAATGTGCTTTGTCTTCGAGTGCTGAACTGGGTTGTTGGCAATCTTGATGGCGCTTTCGTTGTCGCAGTAAAGTGGCACTTGCTTCAGATGAATGCCATAATCCTTGAGTGTTTGCTTCATCCACAGAAGCTGAGCGCAGCAAGATCCAGCAGCAATGTATTCAGATTCAGCAGTGGAGAGTGATACACAGTTCTGCTTCTTTGAAGACCAACATACAAGTGATCGTCCTAGAAAGTGACATGTGCCTGATGTAGACTTGCGATCAACTTTGTCACCAGCATAATCAGCATCCGAAAATCCAACCAAATCAAACTCTGAGCCCTTTGGATACCATAATCCCAGAGTTGGGGTGTGAGCCAAATATCAAAGAATTCGCTTCACAGCTAAGTGATGCGACTCCTTTGGTGTCGCTTGAAATCGAGCACACATGCAAACACTAAGCATGATATCTGGCCTAGATGCACATAAATAAAGCAAAGACCCAATCATGGAGCGCTATACCTTTTGATCGAACTCTTTACCATTGTCGTCGGGACCCAGATGATGCTTGGCTGGCATTGGTGTTGTGAAGCCTTTGCAGTCTTGCATACCGAACTTCTTCAGGCACTCTTTAAGATATTTCTCTTGAGATATGAAGATGCCGTTGCGTTGTTGCCGTATTTGAAGACCGAGAAAGAACTTCAGCTCCCCCATCATGGACATCTGATATTGCTCTTGCATCATATATCCAAACTCTTCACTATACTTCTGATTGGTGCAGCCGAAGATAATGCCATCCACATATATTTGGCACACAAACAGTTCACCATCATATGTCTTCGTGAAAAGAGTGGGATCCAGGGAACCAGGTATGAAGCCTTTGCTTTTCAGAAAGTACTTGAGTATATCATACCAGGCCCTAGGGGCTTGTTTGAGGCCATACAGTGCCTTGTTGAGCTTGTATACCATATCAGGATGTTTTGGATTTTCAAAGCCAGGTGGTTGTGCAACATACACTTCTTCTTCAATCTTGCCATTGAGAAAGGCACTTTTCACATCCATCTGATAGAGAAGTATGTTATGATGATTTGCATAGGCCAGCAATATGCGTATGGCTTCAAGCCTAGCCACAGGAGCAAATGTTTCATCGAAGTCAATGCCCTCCACTTGAGTATATCCTTGAGCAACGAGACGAGCTTTGTTTCTGACAACTTGACCATGCTCATCTTGCTTGTTGCGGTATATCCATTTGGTGCCTATTATATTGTGCTTCCGTGGATCAGGACGCTTAACCAGTTCCCATACATTATTCAGCTCAAACTGTTGAAGCTCTTCTTGCATAGCTTGAATCCATTCAGGTTCCATGAAGGCTTCTTCAACTTTCTTGGGTTCTGATATTGAGACGAATGCGAAATGCCCACAGAAGTTTGTTAGCTGAGTTGCCCTTGAACGAGTGAGTGGACCAGGTGCATTGATGCTGTCCAGTATTTTGTCAATTTGTACTTCATTTGCAACACGAGGGTGTGTGGGGCGAAGACTTTGCTCTTGCTGATCTATGTGGTCATTTGAAGGTATATCTTCAGGCTGAGCATTGTCTTCATGTGGATCAGGTGCTGAGATGATAAGTTCTTCTTCAGGTTGAGCTTCAGAAGGTACAATTTCTCCAGTTCCCATAAGCTTGATTGATTCATTTGCTGGAACTTCATCTAGCACATTTGGCAATTTCTCTCTTTGTGATCCATTGGTTTCATCAAATCGCACATCCACTGTTTCAACCACTTTGTAGTGGAAGAGATTGAAGACTCTGTAGGAGTGCAAATCCTTTCCATATCCAAGCATGAAGCCTTCATGAGCTTTTGGTGCAAACTTTGAGGTGTGGTGTGGGTCCTTGATCCAGCATTTTGCGCCAAATACTCTGAAATAACTGACATTTGGCTTCTTGCCAGTTAGGAGTTCATAGGATGTCTTGTTCAGAAGCTTGTGAAGATAAACACGATTGATTGTATGGCATGCAGTATCAATGGCTTCAGTCCAGAACTTTCTTGGAGTCTTGTATTCATCTAGCATTGTTCTGGCCATCTCAATGAGTGTTCTGTTCTTGCGTTCGACGATGCCATTCTGCTGTGGCGTGTATGGAGCTGAGAATTCATGTGTGATGCCCAAGGTATCCAGATATGTATCAAGGCCAGTGTTCTTGAATTCAGTGCCATTGTCACTTCTGATGTGCTTTATCTTGGCGCCAAAATTGTTCATAGCTCGATTTGCGAAGCGTCTAAAGACATCCTGCACTTCAGTCTTGTAAAGGATTATGTGCACCCAAGTATATCTAGAATAATCATCAACAATTACGAAGCCATAGAGGCATGCAGAAGTAGTAAAAATTGAGTAGTGAGTGGGACCGAAAAGATCCATGTGGAGCAGTTCGAAGGGTTGAGTAGTGGTCATGATTGTCTTCGAAGGATGTTTTGCCCTTGTCATCTTCCCTGCTTCACAGGCACCGCATAAGTGATCTTTCTTGAACTTGACGCCCTCGATGCCTATGACGTGCTTTTTCTTCGCAAGGGTGTGGAGGTTCCTCATGCCAGCATGCCCAAGCCTTCGATGCCAAAGCCAGCATTCTGAAGCTTTTGCAAGAAGACATACTGCAAGTTGTGGTCCTGCTGAGAAATCTACCACATACAAATCACCTTTCCTATACCCTTCAAACACTAGAGATTTGTCAGATTCCATTAGCACCAGGCAGCGATATTTGCCAAACATTACAATCATATTCAAATCGCAAAGCATTGAGACAGACATTAAGTTGAAGCCAAGGGATTCAACAAGCATGACTTTATCCATGTGTTGATCCTTTGAGATTGCAACTCTACCTAGACCCAATACCTTACTTTTACCAGTGTCAGCGAATGTAATGTGGCTCTTGTCGGATGGACGTAAAGTTGAGTCCATAAGAAGGCTTCTTCTGCCAGTCATGTGATTTGTACACCCACTGTCAATAATCCATTCTGAAGACTTTGAAGTCGCTGGTGTCGTACCCTACAGTGCAGTTAGGGGGATAGGCTTCACGAAGAGTGTTGTGAAGCATAAACATTTGACGAACCAGTGGGTTATGAAAACTTAGATCCAGATTAGGACTAATGGGGAGAATATGCGATTCAGGAACGAAGTACATAATGATGCCATTTGGGCAGTTTATCTTGCGCCCCACAAGATTTTTATGGTCCCCAGCAATAGCGTCAGACGATTTTGTTTTTGTGCTGGAGACCTTTCCCTGCAAAAGAGAGTTAAGCTTTCTTAACCACCCACATCTTCAAGGGTGGCTTAGAAGCTATGAGTCTAAGTGCAGCATCTGAGAATTTTGGCTTTGAAGCCTTAGCAAACAGTCTAGCAGGGGGACAATAATACTCATAGGCATAAGCAGAATAATTTTTGGTCATATGAACATGACGGTTCGATGAACCGCTCTCATATTCATATGCCTGAGTGTGGTTTCCCTGCAAAACATTTGCGTTAGTGTGACTCAGGTGAGTCCTCCGTCTGTATGAAGCCTTTGGATCGAGGTTTGTCTTCTTCAAGTGAGGTGTCATGAAGACATTCACAGGAAGATTTTCCAGACATGTTTTCGGAACCCAGATCTTCTTCATAGGCGGTCCATTCCTGCAGTTAGTACCAATGTACCTGGCAAACACTTCACCATTCTGATTCTTAAACAGTTTATAGTTTGCATCAAAGGATTCATCAATGATAATTGGGTTAGCACAAGTGAAGCCAGATAAATTGGATGGATCTGCTGAAAGTTCCTTTGCAGCAACCCATGTAGTTTTGGGGTACTGCTCAGGTTTCCAGTAAGAGCCATCTGCATTGATTTTCCTCACGAACCCAACACCCTCTTTCCTAGGGTTTCGGTTCAGAATCTGCTTCTTAAGGACATCACATAATGTTTGATGCCCTTTCAGACTTTTGTACATCCCTGTTTCAAGCAATGTCTTCAACCTAGCATTCTCATCAGCAATAGCAGTGGTATCCTCAGCAGAGGGGTTAGTTGCCACATCAACAGTTGAAGATATTGGAACAGTAGTAGCAGTGGAACATTCAGCAACAGAATTAGCATTATTACGCTCAATGCATTTAAGACATGGTGGTTCAAATCCTTCCTGAGCGGGACTGATCTGTTCGGCGCGAAGTGACTCGTTTTCCTTTTGAAGATCTTCATGAGCCACCCTCAATTTCTCAAGTTCTTGCTTCCTTTGAAGATAGTCATAGGAAAGCTTTTCATGAGTAGTTGAGAGAGTATCATGACGATCTTCAAGTTCCTGATACTTAACGTGAAGGTTTTTTATGTCTTCAATTAAGGATTCAGATCGAGTCATTTCAGCACCCAACAGATCATCGCTTCTGTCTAACAGTTTTTGAATGTGTTCCATAGCTTTCTGTTGTTTAGTTGCAATTTTAGCAAGTGTTTTGTAGCTAGGTTTTGAATCACATTCAGAGTCATCGTCACTGGATGTTTCATAGCGAGTGGTGCGTGTGTTTACCTTGGCACCGCGTGCCATGAAGCAGTAGGTAGGAGTGGAGTCGTTCTTGTCATTTGCGTCGGTGTCGGTTATGTAGTTATTGTCTTCAGTGTTGAAGATGGACTTGGCGACGTATGCTGTAGCCAGACTCGCAATGCCAGAATCAGACTCCTCCTCAGACTCCACCTCTGCCTCCTCAGATGTGGACTCCTCTTCTGAATCCATCTCCTTTCCAACAAACGCACGTGCCTTGCCAGATGAGCTCTTCTTGTGTGATGAAGACTTTGATGAAGACTTGGAAGAAGACTTTGAGTGTTTCTTCTTCTTCTTGTCGTCAGAATCATATTCCTTGCTCTTCTTCTTCCTTCTGTTCTCATTGTCCCACTGTGGACACTCAGAGATGAAGTGCCCAGTTTTCTTGCACTTGTGACATGTTTTCTTCTTGTAGTCATGAGCAGAAGCTTCATCATTCCTTGAGCTTGATCGTGAAGATTTTCTGAAGCCTTTCTTCTTGGTGAATTTTTGAAACTTCTTCACTAGCATTGCAAGTTCTCTTCCAATGTCTTCAGGATCATCAGAACTGCAGTCAGATTCTTCTTCAGATGAGGAGACAGCTTTTGCCTTCAAGGCACGAGTTCGCCCATAGTTTGGACCGTAGATATCTCTTTTCTCAGAAAGCTGAAACTCATGTGTGTTGAGCCTCTCAAGTATGTCAGACGGATCAAGTGTCTTGAAATCAGGACGTTCTTGAATCATCAGGGCCAGAATGTCAAACGAACTATCAAGTGATCTCAGCAGCGTCTTGACGATTTCATGTTTGGTGATCTCAGTGGCGCCGAGGGCTTGAAGCTCATTTGTGATGTCAGTGAGCCGGTCAAATGTGTGCTGGACATTCTCATTGTCATTTCGCTTGAAGCGGTTGAAGAGGTTGCGAAGAACACTGATTCTTTGATCTCTCTGGGTTGATATGCATTCATTAACTTTGGAGAGCCAGTCCCAGACCAGTTTGGATGTCTTCAAGGCACTCACACGGCCATACTGTCCTTTGGTCAGATGACCACAGATGATATTCTTGGCAGTAGAGTCCAGTTGAACGAACTTCTTGACATCAGCAGCAGTGACACCTTCTCCAGCCTTGGGAACACCGTTTTCGACGACATACCATAGGTCAACGTCAATGGCTTCAAGATGCATGCGCATCTTATTCTTCCAGTAGGGATATTCAGTTCCATCGAAGACGGGGCAAGCAGCGGAGACTTTGATTATCCCTGCAGTCGACATAGCTAAAACTCCAGGTGGTTAAACCGAATCACACAGAACAAGGGAGCACCTTGCTCTGATACCAATTGAAAGTGCGTTATATCGACTAGAGGGGGGGTGAATAGGCGATTTTTATGAAAGTCTTCAAAACGTGAGAGTTATGAAGACAAACAGTGAAGATTATGCCTATTACTATGCAGCGGAAGTTAGATTACACTAGGCCAGCCATGGTCATGTATTCAATAGAGTGAAAGCACAATGACAAACAGCTTCAGTGTAATAAGGATCAGGTAGGAAGAAGTTATGAAGCCGAACAGATCATACATTCATGTTGTGAAGACAAAAGATAAAGCAAGCATGCAATAGCTTCACAATGAATAACTGTAAGTGAAGGGAAGTGAAGATGAAACCAGTTACACGTTGAAGACAATGATTTGTTGGACCAGTTCCAGTTGCTGTGACAACTGTACGTCTGGTTGGAGCGGCTAGGTATTTAAACCAAAGGACACACAGTCCCGGACACCCAGTCAAGGACACTTAGTCCAAGACACCCAGTCCTCACCATTTTCTCCTTGAGCTAAGGTCACACAGACCTCGCTCAATCACTCAGGTAAGTCTTCAAGGTAGACTCCCAAACCTTCACAGACTTCGTTCGCTGGCAATCCACAATTTCTCTTGGATGCTCAGAACGCGACGCCTAACCGTCTGGAGGATGCACAGTCCTCAAGTGTAATAAGTCTTCAAATCACACAGACACGAAGACTTAAGTGATGCCCAATTTACTCTGGCTCTGGGTGGTTAGGGCTTTTCTCCTCACTAGGAATTTTTCTCTCAAAGGCTTCGAGGTGGGTTGCTCTCAAACGACAAAAGCCGTGCACTGAAATCTGAGCAGCCAACCGTTTATGGTTGTGGGGGTGGACTATTTATAGCCACTTGGCAACCCGACCTGATCTGTCCGAAATGACCCTGGGTCACTAAGGAACTGACACGTGTACCAACGGTCGAACTTTGAACTCACACGGCAACTTTACTTGGGCTACAAGTAAAGCTGACTTGTCTGACTCTGGACAAGATTTTCTCTCAAAGTCTTCGCTCGAAGACATAGGATTTGAATTAGGCATCACTTCAATCATACTGACTGGTTCTTTTGGACCCCACTTAACAGTACGGTGATTCCTATGACACAACATAAATGAAATAAAACTACGAAGGATCTAAGTCTTCGAGTTCCATAAGCTTCATAGAGAGTCTTCTCATGTCATTGTCTTCAATATGAATATCTTCATAAACCACCATTGTCTTCAATGTCTTCGTACATTTTTAGGGGTCATCTCTGGTAATAAAACCGAATCAATGAGGGACTTCTACCTGTGTTTTCCTGCAATTCTCACAAACACGTTAGTCCCTCAACTAGGTTTGTCGTCAATACTCCAAAGCCAACTAGGGGTGGCACTAGATGCACTTACAAGTAGCCCCTTGAACAGGTCTTCAAGTTGGGGACACTCCTCGATCCTTCCGAACTGTTCTTCATCTTCGGTCATCGGTCTTGAAAACTGGTTCAACAAATCTTCTCATCTTCGATCTTGAGGATCGCCGAAGTAAATCCGAAGAGTTTACATGTTGGGTATCCGAGGACCCCTTTAAGTTTCCGGCCTTTATCAATGCCTTGTTATTTTTATGCCACACCTCAGGTTTGAAGTTGTTCCTGGGCGGCAGTGTCCTCTTGCGTCCGAGCTCCAACGCCGGACTATATTCGAGGTATCTTTTGCAGTCGAGCACCAACGCCGGACCGCTTCTGAGCTCCAACGTCGGAATGTATCCGAGCTCCAACACTGGACTATATCCGAGGTGTCATAGATCACCTTGGTTCAAAAAAGTTTAAGGAGTTTAGCCGAGCTTAATGCCGGGAATGCCCTCTATGGAGCCAGCCACTAGCACCCGAGCTTTATGCCGGACTGCTTCTGAGGTAGTGCACCACCCCGACTGCGGGCCAATTTTTTGTCAATATTTTTTATTGGTGCAATTTATTCTCTGCCGAGATATATAGCCAGTAGCCCTCAAGGTGTGTATTGGTCTAAAGCCTGAGATGCACCTGAAGGATGACATAAGACCGCTGATCCCAGTAGCCCCTGAGACTCAGGTTGATTCGCAAAATCGGCCTGAGGATCAACTCCTAGCTCGGCAGAATACTTCAGGAAAAAAAGCGGTGTGCAAAGTCCTTGAAACTCAGGTTGGGTGCGGCCGACCAACCTGAGGATGGTAATCTCCTCGAAAACTATATTGCACTTACATTTTTTGCACTGGATTGTCAAATGCAGTAGCCCTTGAGACACTGGTCGGGTGGCAACACCAGATCAGGGGATCAATGTGCCCCTTTAATATTAGTAAATAATGAGCACAAAGCCCAGTAGCCCCCGAGCCTTAATGTGGGCATAGGTGGCCGAACTAAGGATCGATATCCGTTTGACAGAAAAAAATTGTTGTGTTTAACACAAACTTCTCAAAAAGAGAATAAAGATCTCTTAAAGGAGCTAGAGCCAGTGAAAGCTAGGGTCGCCAAGGTTGGCCCCAAGGGGCTTAATAGATAGAAAATCGATGCCACTTGGGATTTAGGAGAGCTTTATGTAAGTTGCTCGGTTGTCTCAGCGAGATTGTGCCCCAAAGTTTTTGAAAGATGGCCTGCAATAAATCGACTTTACTCGCATTTTATGATCCTATGTATCCAAGTATTTTACATCATTAATGCTTGGATCCGCATTGTACAAAACTTTGTTGACCGACCATTGGCTTCCACCTCCCCGGCCAACAGTCGGGGCGTGTTTGTCCTTCTTTATAAAGCCTTCATGAGAGCAAAGATTTACGACAAACAAGGCAATCCGGTCATACGGTTTGATAAACAAAGGTACGCCGAGAGATATGTTATATTAAGAAACATCTTCCAAGGAAAATAGTCCTCCTATCGGTTCCTTTCTTTGGGTCGTCATGCTTATCATGATCATGAAACCTCACCTCCGATCAGTGTGGGAGGAAAATATTGAGGATTTAACTCGGGGAAAGTTCCCGAACTCTATGGTATTAATGAACCAAAATTTTCACTTCCGTCGTTGCCGACCAATGTGATCCTTTAAGATCGCTAGCTTTCGGCTTCACCCAGTCTGAGGTACTAACTCAAATGACCTGATAGTAACAATCACAGAGGTGCTCCCTTTACCACCTAGCCGAACAATCGGGAACGTAGGGGTAAGCACAGGAGCCAGCAACCCAGCTTGGCAAAAATCTTAAGTCAAATTGATGCATATTTATGGCTTTATAACAATGATTACGGAAGGCAGCCCTTGTATATTAAATACAAATGACGATGCTATGTTTATTTTGACTCCATTGCGACCGTTTATCAGTTGAAAGTGGCCCATCGTCGGCTTGTACCCCTTTGTAGATGCTACCTCTTGAGCACTGCGTTGGTTTTCCCCGAAGAGGAAGGGATGATGCAGCAAAGTAGCGTAAGTATTTCCCTCAGTTTTTGAGAACCAAGGTATCAATCTAGTAGGAGGCTACGCGCGAGTCCCTTGTACCTGCACAAAACAAATAAATCCTCGCAACCAACGCAAATAGGGGTTGTCAATCCCTATGAGGCCACTTACGAGAGTGAGATCTGATAGATATGATAAAGATAATATTTTTGGTATTTTTATGATAAAGATGCAAAGTAAAATAAAGGCAAAGTAAATAGCAAAGTAGTAGGAGATCAATATGATAAAGATAGACCCGGGGGCCATAGGTTTCACTAGTGGCTTCTCTCAAGAACATAAGTATTCTACGGTGGGTGAAAAAATTACTATTGAGCAATTGACAGAATTGAGCATAGTTATGAGAATATCTAGGCATGATCATGTATATAGGCATCACGTCCGAGACAATAGACTGACTCCTGCCTGCATCTACTACTATTACTCCACTCATCTACCGCTATCCAGCATGTATCTAGAGTATTAAGTTAAAAACAGAGTAACGCCTTAAGCAAGATGACATGATGTAGAGGGATAGACTCATGCAATATGAAGAAAACCCCATCTTGTTATCCTCGATGGCAACAATACAATACGTGCCTTGCTGCCCTTACTGTCACCGGGAAAGGACACCGCAAGATTGAACCCAAATCTAAGCACTTCTCCCATTGCAAGAAAGATCAATCTAGTAGGCCAAACCAAACTGATAATTCGAAGAGACTTGCAAAGATAACCAATCATACATAAAAGAATTCAGAGAAGATTCAAATATTGTTCATAGATAGACTTGATCATAAACCCACAATTCATCAATCTCAACAAACACACCGCAAAAAGAAGATTACATCGAATAGATCTCCACAAGAGAGGGGGAGAACATTGTATTGAGATCCAAAAAGAGAGAAGAAGTCATCTAGCTACTAACTATGGACCCATAGGTCTGAGGTAAACTGCTCACACTTCATCGGAGGGGCTATGGTGTTGATGTAGAAGCCCTCCGTGATCGATGCCCCCTCAGGCGGAGCTTCGGAACAGGCCCCAAGATGGGATCTCGTGGATACAGAAAGTTACAGCGGTGGAATTAGGGTTTTGGCTCCTGGTCTGATCGTTTGGGGGTACGTGGATATATATATAGGAGGAAGAAGTACGTCGGTGGAGCAACAGGGGGCCCACGAGGGTGGGGGCGCGCCTGGTAGGGTAGGGCGCGCCCCCTACCTCGTGGCCTCCTGTTACGTGCCTTGACGTAAGGTCCAAGTCTCCCGGGTCTTATCTGTTGAGAAAATCACGTTCCCGAAGGTTTCATTCCGTTTGGAGTTCGTTTGATATTCCTTTTCTTTGAAACCCTAAAACAGGCAAAAAACAGCAATTCTGGGCTGGGCCTCCGGTTAATAGGTTAGTCCCAAAAATAATATAAAAGTGGATAATAAAGCCCAATAATGTCTAAAACAGTAGATAATATAGCATGGAGCAATCAAAAATTATAGATACATTGGAGACGTATCAGTAGATACTACACAGGGTGTCTCCGCAATAACAAGACAACCCTTAGCCGACGTCTCGGTGCCCGAAGGCGGTTGTGTTAGCAGAAACGAGGCAATCAGATATGCAGGCTTTATAACTTTAGTCATAGGAGCTTTAAACTGGGGAAGCTGGCTACGAGCCCCCGGTTAGTGTTCGGCGACAGCCGAGGTCAAGACGTAAACATTTCAGCCAATGTTATGAACGGCCATCATTTAACATAGTCATTGGATCGTTGACCAGTTTACGCTTATTGTGACAGTCAGTTTTCGGCTTTCTCCACTGAGGTGCTTAACCATGCAAGCTGGAAGCACAATCGCAGTGGTTCTCCCTTTGCACACCTAGCCGAACAAAGCGGAACGTAGGAGGCAAGCACAGGAGCCGGGAAACCCACCTATTTGACTGAAGACACAATTTCAAACCGATGCATATATAGCAATATCCGAGAATGTTTTTGCCGAATCTCTAAAGGTGTCCGGCGTTGCACTGCGAGAATTATCCTCGAAACACACAAATAGTTTAAAAGTTCCATAAGCTTGGAAAACCAAAAAAAGTTAGTAAAAACTTGACGTCCGAACAAGATCAAGTGTTTGTTGCCAATCCGAAAATTGGAAAAAAAATTGTGCTTCTGTCGTGCTTTAACATGCCACATCCGATCCCGAGACTTCATGTGGGTCCGCCTACGGCTTCAAGCTCCTTATCCCAAAGGCGGAGTACTTCTCCGAGGTCAGTTTAGAAAAAGACTTTGCAACGACCAAGAAGAAACCACATTTACTATAAAACAACTCATATAAATTTTAAGAGCCCCCAAGTGACTTGGGTAAGAGAATTTTATGTATAATGATTGTATGTACTGAAGTACTTATATCATATATGTGTTCACCCGAACTTTAAACGCGTCTTGACCGACCGCCGGCTTCTCCCTCTTCGGTCAAGGGCTGAAAAGTGTTATGTACTCCACCTGTCGAGAATATCGACGATGTTTCCGATAACCAAGCAATCAGGCCATAAGGCTGTAACAGACAAAGCACGCTCAGGGAACTTATGCAATATTACTGACGAAGTGTAAGAAGCATCTTCGAAGAAAATAGTACCCCCACCGATACCTTTCTTCGGTTGCTCATTGTTACTATGAGACTTGTGCAACAGATTTTTTGTACTCATGAGTTCCGTTGTGTGCCGACCATGATTGAAAACAATAAGAGCGCTAGCTTTCGGCTTCACCCAGTCTGAGGTACTAACTCGGATGACCCGGTAGTAACAATCACAGAGGTGCTCCCTTTACCGCCTAGCCGAACAATCGGGAACGTATTGGTAAGCACAGGAGCTAGGCAACCCAGCTTGCGAAACACTTAAGTCAAAATGGTGCATATTGTGGCATAATACATGAACAAGGAACGAAGCCATACAAGTATAATCATATGCAAGAAGAAAGGCTTCATAAAGCAAACCCCTAAATAAACGGGGTATTTGAATTTGTGTGTCACAAACAAAGTTTTGACAAGGAATTTTGTCACAAACAACTTTTTGCCAAAAAGTATAATGCTTGGTCGAACCGAACAAAATTTAAAAACTAAAAGTTTTTGAGCATGAAAGCGACTTAGCTGGTTAATGTGCTCGGTGTTGATGGCACGATTCGGGCTTGTGGTGGGATGAAGACGCCCATTGAGCTGTGACAGATCCGATAAGGTTTGCAGTCCTCGGCATGGCCGAGGTCCCAGCCTCCAAGCCCGAGGTGTCCGAGCAAGGAGTTCGGCACTCCGAGGTAGTGACACGGCTCGGCCAATGCAGGCTAGTAGAGTGACGCCGAAGTCCCCGGCGTAGGTTAATGAAGTGATGACGAAGCCCCCGGCGTGGGTTAATGAAGTGATGACGAAGCCCCCGGTCCAGCCAAGGTGACAGCACTGCCCAATCCGGATCATTTACCTGTGCACAGAAGATAGTGCAAGCTGGAGATAATAGTAATAATAATAATATTTTTTTTAAAAGGATGCATGATTAATAATTTATGCAAAGTGAGTAAATAAAGGAAATATGGCCCGTGCGTCGAACACTCAATGAGGTAGAACTCTCTCAGCGATGCCGAAGTCCCCGAGGCAACCAAACACGTCGGTATGGCAACACGACCAACAAGGTGATCACGCGAGCCGATTTACGCCGATTGGGACGACGGCATCGGCTTGCCGAAGACACCACGTGACGCAGTCGAAGTCCATTACCTGCACATGTAAAATAGTGCAGGCCAACAATAATAATATAAATATATAAAAATCCTCGCGTATTTAATTTGCGCAAAATAATTTATTTAAAGATATGTGGCCTGTCGTCGAACTCAATGTCCATGCAGGGCGTCGGCGTGATGCGTTAAAGGCATGGCAAAGCCTGAATTCATAGATCGGTCCGAGTTCCGGATGCGGCGTTCACCGAACTATGTACGGAAACTGACCGAAACACCACGCGACCGTCGTTAATGCGGCCAACATTTGATAGACCTGTGTACAGATGATGGAACAAACCAGAGTAATGATTCCTTGGGAAAAATAAACCCAAACAAGAAAAAATTGATGGGATTAATAGCACCTAGTTTATTTGTTGTAGTCCGAAGAAAAGTGACTCCCAAAATTCGGACTCGGTCCGCATACCCACTGCCCGATGGGCGGTGAAGCGACGGCATGGCGAAGCTGGTAAAGGTGGCTCACCGAGGCAAAGCCCCCGGTCCAGCTAACATGACGAAGCTGATCGGCTGACGACGCCGAAGTCTCCGGAGTAGGTTGATGAAGGGATGGCGAAGCCCCCGGTCCGGACGAGGAGACGGAGCAGGTCGATAAGGAGATATTGCAGCTGCCATGTCAGCCGAGGTGTTGAAGTAGTTCGGCGTGATGGACATCGGCTCGATGAAGCAATGGTGCAGCCATGCCGATGCAGGCCGTAACTTGTGACGTGATCAATGTTGGCTTGATGAAGTGACCGTGCGGCGATGCCGGTGTGCCCGCTCCGTGTAATCCGTGAGGCGGCGATGTTGGTGATGATTTATCCTTCGCGATGTCGAACTCTTGTTCGGCTTGCCGAGATGATGATCCAAAGAAGTTGAGCTCGGCTCAACAAAGCGACGACGTGTCTAACACAGGTTGGCAGCCGTAGAGCAACGTTGTTGGGCTGGTTTGACACCGGCGCGATGGTGAAGATCATATTGAAAAAGACTTTAAAATTAGCGGGGTGTGTTTGGGAACAAAACAAAATACCCCATACAAAACTTCCTTCAAAGAGAATGTCTGAAATCCCGTTCATAAAAAAGATGAACTCGGATCGAATTCGTTCTCGTGCAGAAAACAGATCTGAAAAGTGATGCACTAATCGGAAGGTTCCCGGAGTTTGGACGGTCGGATCGAGCTGAAAGTTTGAGGGGTGGTAGATATGGGAATTCCGCAGTAGATGAACAGTTGGATCTTCCAAAGGACCTCCGAGCTGGGCTCTGGAGACCACGCCCTAAACTCGTCCAAATTCCATCCAGATTTGACAGGGCTCCGGTATATCGTAGATTGCCAGAAATTCCTCCATCGGAACTCGACGAAATTTTCCAGGGTTGTTGTAGACTCAATTCCGCACAATTCCAACGAAGCAATTGTTAAAATGATGCTCGAGGAGGCAGTGGTGGCGGATAGAAGTTCGTTGTCCAGAAAAACAGCACGGTCGCCCGAGGGCAATGTTGACGTTGAGCCCCCGAGCTCCATGGATGATTCCTCCATGATCTTGATAGAGATCAGAGTTGATATTGATGAAGGCCCTCGTCCGAACATGATGATTGGAGGTAGGTCACAATCCTCGGTCAAGGCAAGGTGACCAGTCAAGGCGGTGACGAAGATGCCGATGTCGCAGTTGATCTGCAGGCGAGCCATTGATCCTTTTGCCGATCACACAACGGAACTCTCAATGAAAGCACCATTGTCGGTGTCAAAACCGGCGAATCTCGGGTAGGGGGTCCCGAACTGTGCGACTAGGATCGATAGTAACAGGAGACGAGGGACACAATGTTTTACCCAGGTTCGGGCCCTCTCTATGGAGGTAATACCCTACGTCCTGCTTGATTGATCTTGATGAATATGAGTATTACAAGAGTTGATCTACCACAAGATCGTAATGACTAAACCCTAAAAGTCTAGCCTGGCTATGATTATTAATGTCATAATGATCTATCGACTAGCCTGGCCTTGGCTTATATAATGTACCGGAGGCCTAGGATAACTAGAGTCCTAGCCGAATACGTTGGTGGAGAGGAGTCCTTGTCTTGATCACCAAGTCTTGTGGAATACTCCTTGTATGCGGCATGGGCTGCCCGAAGTGGCCCATGAGTGAACCGTCGTGGGGGTGCTCGGCCCGATCCACCTGGTCGGGAGACGATGTGGTGAGTACCCCTAGTCCAGGACACCGTCACCTGGCGTACCGCAGAACGGAGGAAACGGCCTTGTGTTCGACCGGCCATGGACGAAACGAGATCATGTTCATCGGGAGGGGTCTGGCGTACCACAAAACGGAGGAAACGGATCTCCTACGGTCGAAACGGGGGTCTTGTTCATCGGGAGGGATGTGGTGTACCGCAAAACGAAGGAAACGGACTTGTGTTGGAGTGCTACGGTCGAAACGGGGTCTTGTTCATCAGGAGGGGTGTGGCGTACCGCAAAACGGGACTCCACGGGATACTGTTCATCTCCACTGTCGACCCCCTCCAGCCTCCACGGGCTACTGTTCATCCATCGTCGACCTCCTCGAGCCTCCACCTGCAACTGTTCATCCATGGGCTCCTATTCATCTAGCCTCCACCGCGCGCTACTCCACCGGCTACTGTTCAACCAGCCCTCTCCATGGGCTCATGTTCAACCACCCCTCCATGGGCTACTGTTCATCCAGCCCTCCACCGTCTACTGTTCATCCAGCCCTCCATGGTGTCCTGCTCATCCAGCCCCAACCGGCTCGATCGATAGGGGTTCTGCTCATCTAGAGGCAACACCACGGGGTCCTGTTCATCCACCCCCATTGAGAACTGTTCATCCAACCCCCCTAGCAACGCTCACTTTTCATCCAGTGGCAACATCGATCGGCTTCAGTTAGCAGCAGTAGCGAAGGCATCGCTCGATCGGGTTCAGTTAACAGCCATCGATCGCTCGGGTTCAGTAACGCGTAGCCTGCAGTGCAATCGCTTGGGTTCAGTAGGCGAACGCCTCGCTCGGGTTTAGTTAGAGCCCAACGCCTCGCACCCACACGCGTGCGTGTACGAGAGAAACACGCAAACCTCCGTGCATCGCTCGGCCCCGACCACCCACCGTAACTAGGAACACCCCGATATTTTCCTCGCCCTCGCTTCTACCATGGTTTTTTCCGTCATGGACGGCCGAAAGAATGTCATGCAGCTGCGTCTCCGGCCCGCCCAGGAAAAAAAGCCCATTTTTCTGTCATGATTTTTTGTCATAGAAGTAGGATCCCACCACATCTATGATGATACCGGGTTTTGTCACAATAATCGTCATAGAAGTGTCATAAGTATGACAAAAAAATTCGTTCGGCCCAAAATGTCACGGATGTGTCTTTTTTTGTAGTGGTGGGGGGCCCAGAGCCAAGAGTGGACCAAGGACTCCCGGAGATTGCTTCTCAGGAGGGCTCGTCGTCGGCATCGAAAGGACCCTGAGGAGCCGACGTCAGGAAAGGACGCAACACGCGGGAAGTCACGAGGATAAGGTACTTACTCGTCTATGGCTATGTATCTCCTCTGCTTCAATGGCGGTAGGCGTCAACACTACAGCTCGGAGGCCCTTTCCTCTTGCGGAGTGCTTCAAGGTTCAGGCGAAGCCGGATGAGGTCCGGGTCGTGGCTGTCGGCAGTTGGGGCTCTCGGCGAAGCCTCAGGGGCTGCCGTCTCAGGAGCGCCAGGCCGCACCAGCTCCCCAGCCGCTACCTCAGGACCACTCGCCCGGGCTTCAAGGGATGTCGCCTCAGGAGCGTTGGGCTGCACCAGCTCTCCAACGGCCACCTCAGGAGTGCTCGCCGAAGCCTCGGGGGCGACTGCCTCAGGGGCACCTATCGCCGCTAGCTCCTCAGCGGTCGCCCCAGCAGTACCCAGCGGTGCTCACCCCCTGCATCCATGTCTGGGGTGCGCATTGCAGGGTCAATAAGCAAGGGAGACACGAAGATGGGGTTCTCCCGAGGTCCTACAAGGCCTATGGGGCACATCCCCCATTCATCAAAAAGGGGCATCTTCTTCATGAAGTCCTTGTTCGAGCATTGGTACAGGAGGCAGCCCTCCTCCAGAAATGCGGCTGGCGCTGGGTAGCCCGTCAGAAGCTCGAGCACCGAGCGCAGCGTCTTGGAAGGAAGAGTAATCACCTGAAGCCTCATGCGATCCTCGCTACCAGTGAAGGCCCACATTTGGTGAGAATGGCGCTGAAGCAGAGCGATGCGCCACCGAATGAACTCCTTCACCACCATCGGCGCCTTCACCCCAAGCTTCTTCAACCTGGTCAGCCGGCGCCCGACATGGGCAAGCCGAGGGTCGACGAGCTTCACGTGCCCCCAGCCGGAGCTGGGAATGGCCGGCACTTGCGGAAGCAGCAGCAAGGGGTTGAGCACACCGGCGTCCATGAACACTCACTGCTTCCGGAATCCACTTACAACCGGCGAAAGCTCGAAGTTGATGCCCGAGCTGGCTGTCGCCTCTATGACCTCAAAGGCCATGCACCCCGATCGCTGGCGGGCGTCAACCAGGTGAAGCGAGAAGAAATGGCGAAACAAGGCCACGGAGGGGGCGATGCCCACCATGGCCTCGCAGAGGAAGGCGAAGATGGCAAGGAGGATGGTGGATTGAGGATCCAGATGCAGCGCGTGGACTTGGTAATGCGAGAGTATGGCATTGAAGAAATCGGAGAAAGTGGGGATCAGGCCAGCCAAGAGGGCGTGAAGATGGATGGGGATCTCAGTGGCTGCCATGTCTACCATGGACCGGGAAGTAGGCCAGACCACCATCGTCTTCCACTCATTTGAATCAGTGGCAAGGTCCAAACGGACCTTGTCCAGCCCCTCTTGGTTGACCACCATCGACCGCTCGAGGACATGCTCAAAGGCTGGCTGGGGCCTGACCAGAGCGCAGGCTTTCCCCTTCTTCTTCGACCGCGGTGCCATAGCAGCAGGGGAGGACCGGCGCCGGCGACAAATCCAGGAAAAGAACCGCTGTTTCTCGGGAAGGTGAAGGAGCCAAGGGTGAGCATGGCAAGCAATGAAAACGGGGCAGCATTGGCAACGGGTGGCAGCCGAGCCTGGCGAATATCAAGGCTGCATGGGGAAGTGGGGGCGCCCATGTCCCGTCAAGCGCCACGCGTCTATCAAGGCCACATGTGATTGGGGCCCGCGATGCTCCTCACTTTCCCTTTGGCTTCGCCTCGAAGCCAAGTTCGAACGTGCCTTGAGCCTGGGAGCTACTGTCGGCGTTCTGGGAACGAGGGTACCCAGACTTGCCTACCTGCGTCCCACGGAGTGGCTCCATCAACGTCCTGGTATGGCCTAGCTACAGCAGCAAACAACTCAAGACCCTCGCGAGGGGCCATGCCTCGCGAGGCAGACGATACCAAGACCTCCACGTGGAGCGGTCTCCTCAGGCTGGCTCCCGAGGAGCGGAGATATCTATGCAAGGCTCACCTCGCAAGGTTCGGATGATGTGAGCCATGACGACCAAGGCCAAGCGGATGCCAGCGGACACAATGTACTAGTTTCCTCTTTGGTGCTAAGGAGGCAAGCACAGGCGTGGAGTCCTGAGGGATCAAGCAAAGGTTTCCATTCTGGTGCAATAAGACCAAGACCGCCAGGACGGCAGGACAGAGGTCATTGCTGAGCCCACCACGGCATCACCACCAGAGGATTTTGCAGGTGAAGACTACTTTTGTTAGGATAGCATGTAGTAGTTTTCTCCCTTCAAATTTGGCTATTGTGGGATCCCTTCCCGCCTTCATTTGGGAAGAGGACCAAGGCCACTATAAATAGGACCTAGCCACCACCATAGAGGGACAGATCATTCAGGTCATCCTCAGACCCACCAGCTCATCGAGCTCAAGAACACCCCTCCTCCTGATGTTGTTCTCCACTGTACTAGTTCATCCTCAGCCCATCGAGGCCAATCCACCAGAAAGTAGGAGTAGGGTTTTACACCCCAAGGTGGCCCGAACCTGGGTAAATTGTTGCGTCTCTTTCCGATTTGGTTCATCGAGCTAGGCCGTGAGATCAGCGAGTGGGCAGACTAGGGAGGACGAGTTCTTCGCACGCACCCCAGAGTTCGAACCTCTCAAGGGTATGCGGAACCCGAAATCTGACAAATACTCCTCTGATTATGAACATGAATATGCTTTATGAGTAGTTACATTTGTTCATGAGGACATGGGAGAAGTCTTGTTATAAGTAATCATGTGAATTTGGTATTCGTTCGATATTTTGATGAGATGTATGTTGTCTTTCCTCTAGTGGTGTTATGTGAACATCGACTACATGACACTTCACCATGATTTGGGCCTAGGGGAAGGCATTGGGAAGTAATAAGTAGATGATGGTTTGCTAGAGTGACAGAAGCTTAAACCCTAGTTTATGCATTGCTTCGTAAGGGGCTGATTTGGATCCATATGTTTCATGCTATGGTTAGGTTTAACTTAATTTTTCTTTCATAGTTGCGGATGCTTGCGAGAGGGGTTAATCATAAGTGGGAGGCTTTTCCAAGGAAGGGCAACGCCCAAGCACCGGTCCACCCACATATCAAATTATCAAAGTAACGAACGCGAATCATATGAGCATGATGAAAACTAACTTGACAGTAATTCCCATGTGTCCTCGGGAGTGCTTTGCTTTATATAAGAGTTCGTCCAGGCTTGTCCTTTGCTATAAAAAGGATTGGGCCACCTTGCTGCACCTTATTTACTTTTTTTACTTGTTACCCGTTACAAATTATCTTATCACACAACCATCTGTTGTCGATAATTTCAGTGCTTGCAGAGAATACCTTGCTGAAAACCGCTTGTCATTTCCTTCTGCTCCTCATTGGGTTCGACACTCTAACTTATTGAAAGGACTATGATATATCCCCTATAGTTGTGGGTCATCAAGACTCTTTTCTGGTGCCGTTGCCGGGGAGTGAAGCGCCTTTGGTAAGTGGAATTTGGTAAGGAAACATTTATATAGTGTGCTGAAATTTACTGTCACTTGTTACTATGGAAAATAATCCTTTGAGGGGCTTGGTCGGGGTGTCTTCACCCTGACTGGAAGAGCAAAGAGTTGCTCCTCAACCTACTGCACCTACTGAAAATATATATTATGAAATTCCTTCGGGTATGATAGAGAAACTGCTAGCTAATCCTTATGCATGAGATGAAACATTACATCCTGATATGCACCTAATCTATGTGGATGAAGTTTGTGGATTATTTAAGCTTGTAGGCATGCCCGAGGATGTAGCCAATAAGAAGGTCTTCCCTTTATCTTTGAAGGGAAAGGCATTGACATGGTATAGGCTATGTGATGATATTGGATCATGGAACTACAACCGATTGAAATTGGAATTTCATCAGAAGTTTTATCCTATGCATCTAGTTCATCGTGATCAGAATTATATATATAATTTTTGGCCTCGTGAAGGAGAAAGTATCGCTCAAGGTTGGGGGAGGCTTAATTCAATGTTATATTCATGCCCCAATCATGAGCTCTTAAGAGAAATTATTATTCAAAAAAATTATGCTCGAATTTCTCATAATGATCGATCCATGCTCAATTCTTCTTGTACTGGTTCTTTTATGAAGAAGGATATTGAATTCAAATGGGATTTATTGGAAAGAATTAAACGCAACTCTAAAGATTGAGAACTCGACGAAGGTAAGGAGCCAGGTATTGAAAGTGCGTTATATCGACTAGAGGGGGTGAATATGCGATTTTTAGAAACTCGTCACTGAGGAATTTCTATGTGAGGAAATTCCTAAGTCACGAACAACTAGCAGGGAAATAAGTACTCGGATGCAAGCGTAACAGAGTATTAACACAATCATCATGATGAAATGAAAACAAGCATAGAGTACAAGAAGCGTATAAATAGGATAAGCAAGCTGAAGACAAAGTGACTGAAGAATTAGGATTGAGGAAATTGAGAAAGTCTTCAGTCAAAGTCTTCAAACAGTAACGATCAAGTTCATCAACACATGAATGAGGAAATAGAACCAGTAGCTTGGTGAAGACGATGATTTGGTAGACCAGTTCCAACTGCTGTGACAGTCGTACGTCTGGTTGGAGTGGCTAGCTATTTAAACCTGAGGACACACAGTCCCGGACACACAGTCCTCACCATATTCTCCTTGAGCTAAGGTCACACAGACCTCGCCCAATCACTCGTGGTAAGTCTTCAGGTGACTTCCAAACCTTCACAGACTTGGTCACTCGGTGATTCACAATTTCCTCTTGGATACTCTAGACCATGACGCCTAACCGTCTGGAGGATGCACAGTCCTCAAAGGTAACAAGCGTCGGTTCCACACAGGAACAATCTCTTCAGTGATGCTCAATCACTTTGGTATTGTAGGTGTTTGGGTTTGGGTTTTTCCTCACTTGATGATTTTCGCTCAAAGTCCTCGGACGATGGGATGCTCTCAATGACAAGTGTCAGTTTCTCTCGGAGTAGCCAACTAGCTAGTGGTTGTAGGGGGTGGCTATTTATAACCTAGGGAGCAGCCCGACATGATAATACATAAATTCCCTTCAATGATATGACCGTTAGGTGAGTATATATTTTGGGACAGCTGGCGCGTAGCACAGCAATGGTTGGAAATTTGAGTACCAAATTCCTCAGGGCTATCATGTTCCTCACTTGTAGGCAAGCCGCACTGGCGAATTCCTAACTCCTCAATCAGAACAAATTCCTCAGAGACCAGAAGATCTTCGTCTTTGTCACTAAAGAAATTGACTGAACTGTGTGAGATTTCCAATGGCTTCACTCGAAAGGATTGGGTAGGTGTAGGATTTTGAGATGAGCATAACTTGGAAAGTTCTCCTTAGTTTTACCTCGACCCCCTTAACAGTAAGGTGTTTCCTATGACTCAAGAAGGAGAAAATGAAACTACAAAAACAAAAGTCTTCACACTTCATAATCCTCATATGAATATCGAAGTCTTCAAGGTCACACCAATTTCCTCACTATCAAAGTCTTCAAGAAAATCGAAGTCTTCAACTGAAGACATTCATTTTTAGGGGTCGACTTTCATCGTAAATATCAAACTCCTCATAGACTTATAGACCTGTGTACACTCACAAATGCATTAGTCCCTTAACCTATAAGTATTCAATACACCAAAATCACTAAGGGACACTAGATGCACTTACAATCTCCCCCTTTTTGGTGATTGATGACAACATAAGTTAAGTTTTCAACGGGGATAAACATATGAAGTGTAAATACTGACATTGAGGAATTTGATTCACTACTGCAGGATGATCCAAACGTGACACTTCGATCAGAGACCCTTCGACGAAACTGTGTGCGATGCCATAATCGCAAACGGTGGTGTAAAAGAACCGTCAAAAATGGTGCAAAGCGTTTGTGATGACGGATGCATCAAACACGGTTTAGATTTTAGTTGCGTGTGTGATGCAGGGCATACAGTTCAGTTCAATTAGTTGTTTGCGATGAGGAGGAACAAAAGAAACGGGCAGCCATATGAAGGTGTGTGCGATATACATCATACTGTTCACTAGGATGAACTGTGTGTGATTAGGCAACACAATGGAAACGGTTCAACTGAACAAGATGTGTGTGATACGCGGCAAACAGGTCTGTAATCAGAAATGTGTGCGAAGACCAATAATAACATAGACGATTGCTGCTAATAAGCCGTGTGATTTGCTCTGTCTACAAAAGAATAACATGTATATATAACTGAAATAAACGTCCAATTACATAAGTGACTATACAGATCATTCGCACACACCTCAATAAACAATTGCATGCATTCTAAAGTAGGAGAAATGATCGTCTAGTCATCTACTTCTTGTGACGCTCCCGCCACTACTCTGTGGCTCGATCCCTCGTCTGGGGCAGGAAGAAGGCAGTTCCTCATTTCAACGATCCGCCTGTACATCTCGTAGCTTGTGTACGCGTCTTTGGCCGCATACTTGACATGTTCTTCATCCAGTATCTCATGCCAAACACTGTGCCAGGCGTTCTTGTCCTTCTTTCTCTCTTCCTTCATCTTCGCGCAGTAGGGGTCGATGATGGCCGAGGCGAGGTCAACCAGGGAGTTCAGTTTTTTGTTGTCGCTCCCCCAGACCTGGTAGTGGTGTTGGATGTTGACAAGATTCAGGCATTTCAAGCCCGAAACCTTAAGCGCTTTTAGATCGTTGGTGGTGTCCACCGTAGCGAAACTATAGTCGGAGCTGTTGATAAACCTGGAGAAACGCTCGCAAGGCCTTGTGGCCAGGTGGTTGTGGTAGATGAGGACGTCATGTTGCACGCACAACTGGGCGACCACAACCTTCGGATCGTGCCCAGCACGACCCATGGTGTACTCGAGGTCGAAGCCGACCACTTGGTACTTGTCCTCAGCAAGGAACTGCTCCATAGTTTGGATGGAGCTCTCCATCGAGACCGGATCGTTAATGTACACCATCGAGAGAGCCTTCCCCCTCACGTGGGTGTCCACAACGTGTTGCATGGTGAACTGCCCGCCGTTGTCGTCATCGGCCGCTGGGAGCGCCATTGGAGCCACGGGGAGCACCATTGAAACCGCTGGATGTCCTCTATGTATGTGTCCTCGTGGGTGTGCTTATTGTGTCGTGTGAGACGAGAGATGAAGGTAAATGGCCACAGGAATAAAAGGGGGCCGGGCGGCGTGGATTCTCGGCGCGTCCGCATGGTAGTTTTTGTAGCGGGTAACTGCATCGTCGCGTCGCGCCCGGCACAACCGCATGCACACGAACGTGTGTGATCGTGCGCCGGCCCCAAACACTGGCAGCACGCGTGGAGGGACGAGGGCAGAGCACCCAGAGGGACGTGAGAGCAGAGCGCACGCAATGGGACGCGAGAAGAGCGCGCCGCAGCTGTCTAAACTGCAAGCAACCACACACATAGAGTAGTTGAACATGCAGGAAATGGTCGCCTACAAGCCGGCCAACAGTTGCATCACTGCGTAGAGAGCGGCCGTGTGCTACTACCTCAGTCTAGTCTATAGTCCCCTTTATATTCTGTGCTATACTTTGCCCTCAAATTTAACCAACAAAATGTTTATGCATGTTATAAAAATTATATAATTGAAAACTATGTTCAAATACGAATCCAACTATATAATCTTTCGTGACATGCATTCATATTTTATTAGTTAAATCATACTTATAAACCAGGACCGGAGTATAGTAGGTAATTAAATCGCAAACGTTTTTTTATTAACCGTATGTGTACGTGGCCTTTCGTCCTCCACTCGCACGACTTGTCACCCCGCTGTCGCAGACGGCTTACAGCGCAAGCTTGCGCAGCGCGCGGCGGCGTTCTTTTGGCCAAACAGTGGTGCCAATGAATCGTCGGTGAGCCCGTTCCCGCGCAACCTCATAGGTTCCCGCGCAAGCTTCCCGCCCGACTCAGTGAATCCCCCAAAATCCCAATGCTTACTGGCCGGCTATATAAACCCTCATGGCCGACGAGTCCTGCGTCGCATTTTCCCTTCCCTTTCTATAGCTTATCTCGTCTGCTTCTTCCACAATCGCCAATGGCACCGGTCCATCGTCGTCGCTCAGCCACTCCGCCATCATCAGAGGACAGTTCTAGCTGGGAGGCTACCCCGCGACGGCGGCGCAGTCCCCGATGTAGTGTAGTGCGCGTGGCGTCCTTGTTGGGTGTGCGTGGAAAACCCACCACACGCTCCGCCGCCACTGCCCGTCGGCAGCTGTTGCCGGCCGCCGTTGCCGCCACACCACCATCGGAAGTCAGGGCCATCTCCTGCTCCGCCGCCGCGGCCCAAAGGCGGGAGGTGGCCGTCATGGCCGCCACCCCACTGCCCGCCACGGTGGCCATCACCCGCTCCGCCACCGCGGCCCGAAGGTGGGAGGTGGTGGTCATGGCCGCCACCCAATCGTTGGCCGATGTGGCCGCCAGCCCACCATCGACCGTCGGGGTCATCACCCGCTCCGCCACCGCCGCCCGAAGGCGGGAGGTAGAGGTGGATGCCAGCACGTGCGTCAGCGATCTTGCGCGCTACACCGAGTTCCTACGGGACGAGGAGGAGCGCCTCGTCGAACATGCAAAGAGCCTTACCACCGCCGTGGCCGCGGCCGTGGTACATGCCGCCTCAGAGGCAAGAAATTAGGAGATCTACGAGGTGAACCACCACTTCGAGAGGGGTCGTCTGGAGCGGCAGAGGGCGTTTGAGGTGAGCGTCGCTGAAGCTGCAGCAGTGGTAGGCACCGTATTGCAGTTGTCCAGCTCGTCGGTAGGCTCCTCCTCCTCTGCCTCTTACTGAGCGCGCTCGGCAGAGGAGAGGCAGCTAGAAGTAGTACAAAGCCCCTCTGTAGTAGTAGTATTTAGGGGCAATTTTGTTCAGTTCATCTGACTATAGATGTGGTGGAACTGTACAACGTACTTAAAATTAGCTAGTATATATAGTTGAACTAGCTATTTCAGTACGTGGTTGGCAACAATTGGGGAAAAGTTTGGTCGGTTCAGCTGTCGAGTTGAACTATTTGTATAAATTAAGAACGACTGCTTAATTACTAAATTTTAGTTGCAAGAATTAGATACTGCTAGTGATTTTTAGCTTCATATTTTGACAAATCGCAGTATTACAAGGTTGACAAATGGCAATGTTACTAGATCAACAAATGTAAATTTTTCCAGTTTGACAAATGGCAACATACCCAATATGACAGATGCAAATCTTACCAAATTGTTTGTAAGTGGTTGCACACGGGTCATCCAAAAGAACCGTTTGCGTTGAACGGTGTTCTATCTAAAGCATCTGCGAACAAGAGCCGCAAAAATCCTGCTCGACACATTTTCCCTTGGCTTCCTGGGGAAGTTCCCGGTTTGCATACGGGTGTTCTAATTAAAATGTTTGCGATGAGTATTTTATATTTAAAAACCATTGACGTTTTTTATAAAAGAAAATCGTTTGATAAGTCTGTACATTCAGAGAGAAAAACGCTCAAACCATATCTTTCATTCAGTCATACTACGAATTTATATTCATATGATCGAGATACAGTATTAAACCCAAGAAAAAAACTATTTCCGGCAGCGGCGGAGGCGGCGTGCCGCGCCGTCGTTGTCGTTGCCGTCCTCTAGGACGCCGTTGTTGAAGTTTTCAATGCATCACCGAATGTTCTTCACTTGTAAATCAAACATCATGTCGTCCCGGGATCGACGGGCGGGGCGCGGGAGGACGGTAGTTGGCGGCGCTAAGGGGTAGCGTTCGACGGCGGCGGCCCATGTCGCTAAGGGGGGCGTGCGCACGGAGAGTAAGGCGGGCGGTCATGAAAGTCAAAGGGCTCGCTTCCTAGTGAGTCTGCGCAGCGTACAGCTCGCATGCTTCCCGGTGAGCCTGCGCATTCAAGGATAGCTTGCACGCCTCTCGGTCAGCCTCCGCACCGGACTGCGTTGGCACGCCTCCCGTTCAGTCAAGGTCAAGCAGCTGTCCGCATGGCACCTCCTAGAGCCATTAAAATTAAGACACGTGGCGTCACATGAATGGTTAACAGAACACACACGGTTTGAATTATACAAATGTTTGAGATATTAAAGTGGCAGCTATTTTTTCAAAATGGCTTTGTTGGCTGTCATTATTCGAGTGCGCCTTCTCTCAAAATGGACACGAAAAATACCACAGCATGTCGGGTGCCATTCCATGATAGCATGCCAAGTTTCATGAATTTCAGACGAGTTTTGGATTTACTAGAATTTAAAAATAAAGTATCTCAACATTTTGTTGGCAATCAACGGTGCCCTGGTGTTTGAAATTCATTCTCATTTCTCGCATGGGACCTAAGCATGCACCCAAGGACACAAATTTGATTTTTCAACCAATTTATATGCACTGGAAAAGGTGCATGTAGTTCAAATTTGAATCATGCATATAAATGCATTGAAAACTCAGTTAATGCATAAAAATGTCCAAACGAATCCCGAAAAAGCACAAAAATTGACACAACACTCATGTTGTTCTATGTTGACATGAGATTTTTTTTGAAAGCAATAACAGGCAATGGATATCATTTCGTCCCCAAAGGTGGGACGTTCCCTACCGAAACCATCATGCTTGTTGTGAGAAGCTCTGATTTGTGAGACGCATATACCCAAACCTGCCCCAAATGGGACAAAAATTTTACCATGGCATGTTGATGCCGCTCCATGATAGCATGCCAAGTTTCATGAATTTCAGATGAGTTTTGGATTTACTGGAATTTAAATACCAGGTAGTTTTGCCGGCAATCGATGGTGCCCTGGTGTTTGAAATTCATTCCCATTTCTTGCATGGGACCTAAGCATGCACCCAAGGACACATATTTGATTTTTCAACCAATTTATATGCACTGGAGCATGTGCATGTAGTTCAAATTTGAATTATGCACATAAATGCATTGAAAACTCAGCTAATCCATAAATATTTCCAAACGAACCCCGAAAAATCACAAAAATTGACACAACACTCCTGTTGTTCTATGTTGACACGAGAATTTTTTTGAAAGCAATAAGAGGCAATGGTATCGTTTCATCCCCAAAGGTGGGACATTTCCTACCAAAACCATCATGGTTGTTGTGAGAAGCTCTGGTTTGTGAGAAGCATATACCCAAACATGCCCCAAATGGGACAAAATATTTACCACGCCATGTTGATGCCGCTCCATGATAGCATGCCAAGTTTCATGAATTTCAGACGAGATTTGGATTTACTAGAATTTAAAAACCAGGTATCTCAATGTTTGCGGTCGAGTGACGGTGGTAGGGTGCTTGACATTCATTCCCATTTCTTGCATGGGACCTAAGCATGCAACCAAGAACACATATTTGAATTTTTCAACCAATTTATATGCATTAGAGCATGTGCATGTAGTTCAAATTTGAATTATGCACATAAATGCATTGAAAACTCAATTAATGCATAAAAATGTCCAGACGAACCCCGAAAAATCCCAAAAATTAACAGAACACTCCTGTTGTTCTATGTTGACACTAGGAAAGAATTTCAAATCGAGAAGAGGCAATGGATATCTTTTCGTCTAGAAAGGTGAAACGTTCCCTACCGAAACCACCAGGCTTGTTGTGAGAAGCATATACCGAAACCTGCCCCAGATGGGACAATAAATTTACCACGGCATGTTGATGCGGCTCCATGATAGCATGCCAAGTTTCATAAATTTCAGACGAGCTTTTGATTTACTAGAATTTAAAAACCAGGTATCTCAATGTTTGCGGCCGACTGATGGTGGCAGGGTGCCTGACATTCATTCCCATTTCTTGCATGGGACCTAAGCATGCAACCAAGGACATAGATTTGAATTTTGAACCAATTTATATGCATTAGAGCATGTGCATGTAGTTCAAATTTTAATTATGCACAAAATGCATTGAAAACTCAATTAATGCATAAAAATATCCAAACGAAACCCGAAAAATCACAAAAATTGACACAACACTCCTGTTGTTCTATGTTGACATGAGAAAAATTTTGAAAGCAATAAGAGGCAATGGATATCGTTTCATCCCCAAAGGTGGGACATTCCCTACCGAAACCATCATGGTTGTTGTGAGAAACTCTGGTTTGTGAGAAGCATATCCCCAAACCTGCCCTAAATGGGACAAAAAATTTACCACGGCATGTTGATGCCGCTCCATGACAACATGCTAAGTTTCATGAATTTCAAACGAGCTTTGGATTTACTAGAATTTAAAAACCGGGTATCTCAATGTTTGCGGCCGAGTGACGGTGGCAGGGTGTTTGACATTCATTCCCATTTCTTGCATGGGACCTAAGCAGGCAACCAAGGACACAAATTTAAATTTTCAACTAATTTATATGCATTAGAGCATGTGCCTATAGTTCAAATTTGAATTATGCACATGAATGCATAGAAAACTCAGTTAATGTATAAAAATGTCCAAGCGAACCCCGAAAAATCCCAAAAATTGACACAACACTCCTGTTGTTCTATGTTGACACTAGGAAAAAAATTGAAATCGAGAAGAGGCAATGTATATCGTTTCGTCCAGAAAGGTGAAACGTTCCCTATCGAAACCATCACACTTGTTGTGAGAAGTTCTGGTTTATGAGAAGTTTATCCCCAAACCTGCCCCAAATGGGACAATTTTTTTACCACGGCATGTTGATGCAGCTCCATGATAGCATGCCAAGTTTTATGAATTTCGAACGAATTTTGGATTTACTAGAATTACAAAAGCAAGTACGTCGATGTTTGCCGGAGAGCCACGGTGCTGTGGTGGTCGAATTTCATCCCCATTTCTTGCATGGGATATAAGCATAAACTCATGGACACATATATGATTTTACAACCCATGTTGGTGCACCAGAGCATGTGCATGTAGTTTAATTTTGAATTGTGCACCTGAAATGGCTAGAAAACCAATTTAATGTATAAATTTTTCAAACGAACCCTGAATAATTCCAATTCTTTTACGACACACATATAGTTGTATGTTCACTGCTGATAAAAGGTCTAGCAATTCAAATACCATCCATTGTCGCTGTGACCCCATTATGTAATTCAAATCAAGATGAAAAATCAAGTAGATCACACACAGTTTATTATCACCAACTGTGGTGAGATGCAGCACAAAATATCATGGAGCACCGTCGGTGTATAGTACGCCTATGGCTTACACGAGAAGGTGCATCGGCTACAGTCCACAACCGACGTCTCAAGCACACTAGCTCGCTCCCCAAATATCAATTCACTGTTCAATCGTCGCCGGTGAAAGATGGGCACGTGGACCCGCGTCGTGAGGGCAACTTCGGTGGCCCACTCCGGCGAGAGCGTGGCCGCAGCCGCCATGCGCATGCTAACAAGGTGCATGAGCACGGCCGCAATCTGCGACCGGCCGGCCAAGGCAGCCCAAACGGTTGTTGTTGCTTCTCAGGTGGCGGTAGCAACATCTGCCTCGGGGATAGCAATTGGCGAGAGCGGCACAACAGCTAATCGTTCCGTAGCGGTGGCCTTAGCCCTGATGGATGCCGCCCATGACCATGTCGAGGCCGCCCACGCCCAGCTCGTGGGGGTCACCGCACAAATCGAACGAGGCTTCTCCGACAATGGTCGGCAACCCACGACCGAAGAGCTGGCAATCTCCAAGAGTGTTCGAGCAGCCGTCTGTTCCACCGCCGCATACCTTGCGACGACGGAGCCCGTCCAAGCCCAGATCGCGGCCGCCCACGCCCAGCTCGTGGCGGCCTTTATCCAAAGAGATGGCGGATGCGGATGGTGAGATGATTGCCGAATATGGTGCGATGGATGCCATGGAGCCCCTTCCCCAGGAGACTGTCGAGCGTGATCTGGACATGGAGGCGGCGGCGGAGATCGACGAGCACCATTCGTAGTAGTACTCTTTGTTTTGTTTAATTAAGAGCGTCGGTCTTTAATTTGTTAGAGTAATGTTTAGGTCAGCTAGCTCTGTTTAATTGCTGAACTTGCTCGATTAAGAAGTGTGGGTGTGTTGTAGTCTCCTTTGTGTACCCAAATTATGCAATGACGTGGATGACCATTGTAACCATGGAAATTTGAACCAAAATTTTTGACGTTCAAACTCATCACACATGGGTTAAGCTATCCGAATCGTTTGTGATGTTCACATATCGTACACGGTTCTGAATAAGGGACCGTGTCTCATGAAACTTTGCACGCCAGTTTTTTCGCTAATGCGATTCCAAATTTTCGGCTTCCGCGAAAATATCTACCACCCCACCCCTCCCCCTTACCAAAAGTCACATTTTCCCTGTTTCCGCCTTCCTTTCCAAGTTGAAACCTTCACTCCTTGCTTGCAGTGCCGCCTCTTCGCTGGCGACCCTCCTTCACGCTGCTTGGCCTCGTCTATCCAGGAAGGTAATCCACACCAACCCATCCTCCTCCTTCCACATCCGACATGCCCCGACCGCCGACACGAGCGCGGTACCTTCCACCCAAATCACCGACCCCTCCACCAAATAAGCGCCGCCCTAAGCCATGGTGCATGCAGTATAGCCAGGATCTCAAGAAGCATTTGGCAGCGGAGAAGCAAATCACGGCCGCACGTGCGGATGAGGTTGTGATGGCTGCCATTCGTGCCGACCCTCAGATCTTGGAGGAGCACCTTGCCATTTGCTAGCTACGCCGTTTAAGCATGCTCGGTTTACCCATTGCGTGTGTTGCGCCTGCCTTTCCTTCACAAATTCTAGTGAATTGTGCTATCTAATTTTACCATGCAATCTGTTGCTCTAGTGTATATGTTCTATATGTCGTGCAGTGTGGTGGTCACTTATTAACTATTTTGTTAATTAGTTGACGTCTTCAGTTAACTGTTTGGTTCAATTCTGTAAATGTGATGTGCAATTCTTCAGGCTGCAATTTTGTATTGTCTTCCACGTGAGAAATAAATCGAATTTATCTTTACAAAATACATGATAAACGAATACAATTGCTATATTTCCAAGTTGTCAAGCATGCTTGGTTTGGTTATGCATTGTGCAATGTGGTGCTCAGTTAATGTTTGGTTCATTTGTATTGTGGTGTTTAGTTAACTGTTTGGTTTAATTCTGCAATGCGATGTTCAATAGTTGTGGGTGCATTCTGTTATTGTATACCAGATGAGGAATAAATTGAATTTGACTGTAGTAAATACATGAGAAACAAATACAATTGCTATATTTCCAAGTTGTTAAGCATGCTTGGTTTGGTTAACTATCTGATCTTCTATTAGAAGTATGCTATATTGTGCAATGTGGTGCTCATTTAATGTTTGGTTCATTTGTTGTGGTGTTCAATTAACTGCTTGGTTCAATTCTGCAATGCGATGTCCAATTGTCGTGGGTAGAATTTTGTATTGTTGTGCATGTGAGGAATAAATCGAATTTGGCTGCACTTAATACATGAGAAACATATACAAGTGCTATATTTCCTAATTCTTAATCATGCTTGGTTTGGATAAATGGTTTTCCATGTGGCTTAAATTAATCTGATGAATTTGCAATGTGCTTATTTTTCATCAACATATTTCACTGATAGCATGCGAACCCTTACTTAACCTGATGACTAACTACCTTATATGTGTTGCAGGGAAACAATGGGAAGTACTGAGGTTTACAATCGAGGTTAGCATGTGCATGGTCCGTTGTCTAATAGCATATGATGGAGTCTTCGAGTCTACCTTCAGTTGCGCCAGCTTGGCCTCCTCTCTAGAAGCAGCTCTATCACTAGTCGTCTTCTTGCGAAGCGGGTATTGAACATGAGGGTCCCGCACAACTGAACTTAATAGTGATGAATACTGCAACGTGTCTGTGTCTTCTCCGCCATGTGCGGCCTCTTCTCCCCTGCCATGTCTGGCGCCCTCTTCTTCGGGTCCATCAGTCATCTCTTCGTCTAGCCCCATGTCATTATCGGATGCCCCGTTGATGTCCTCATCATCATCTTCATTTATCCACCAAATATAGCCGTCCATGAAACCATGAATGCATGTGCACCTTTAAACGGCCGCCCTTAAAGGGGTCGAGCCATACTCCTTCTTTGCATTTTTTACACAGACATAAAATCGCCTTCAGGTTATTTCATACATTTCATCCACCGCAGATCGCAAGTGTATATCCACCATCCTTCCACTAAACTTCATGATCGCCTGCGCGGTATAAGCAAAAGAATTATGACCATGCATGCATGCATGCATGTATCAAATTCATACAAAATTTGGCATGACCTTCCCTAAAAATAGGACATATCAAGTTTGTCTGAAATCCGCCGAAACAGAAATAAATCAACATTTCAGTAAAACATAGACAACTCACGTCACACACAATTCGGCAAATACCCATAGACAACCCATGCCACGCAAAATTACATCATATCGCACAATTCGATCATATCGCCCAATTCAGCCATATAAACCACAATTCAATCAGATATATCGCAAAGTTCGGTCATATCACACAAATTCCATTCTTGCACACAACACTACTTTTTACTCACCTATCTCGATATGGAGCACGGTGATGAGGCCTAGAGGGATCGAAGTGGACAAAGATAATTAATGCTCTCCTTCTTCATTGAGAAGATCAGCTCAGTCTTGATGCTCAAGGGAGTTGTGGACATGAGGGCCCCGATGACCTTGGGCAACGACGCCAGGATCTGGAGCTCCCCCGAATCTGGAGGAGCACACCGAGAACCACTTGGAAGCGTTGGACTTGCCCATCGTCGCTGCCAGTGGTGGAGATTTGCGGGTTTGGGAGAGAACATGTGGTGGCTTGGTGGTGTAGGGCTTGCTTCCGCGGTCGGGCGACTTAAATAGCCGAGGCAGGCGGATTGGCGTTGCTTCAATGCGGGCAGCAACTGAAGTAGGCTTCTCAGTCGCCGCGTCGGGGTGAATGCCGTGTCAATTAGCCGACATGAATATGGGTAAGCGGTCACCCAGTCACGTCCACTCTGACCGGCATGAATGCAGGGCGGAGGGTTCCAGAGCGGAGAAAGAGAGGGGAGTTTTAGGTGGGTCGATGTTGTCAGAGTCCAACGTGACGGATGTCCGCAAACCTTTCCTTGCGGGTTTGGGAGAGGACAGGTGGCGACTTGGTGGTGCAGGGCTTGCGTCTGCGGTCGGTCGACTTAAATAGCCAGGGCAGGCGGACTGGCACTGCTTCAATGCGGGCAACGATCGGAGTAGGCTTCTCAGTCACTGCACCGGGGTGAATACCATGTCGATCAGCCGACATAAATGTGGGTAAGTGGTCGCTCAGTCACGTCCGCTCTGACCAGCATGAATGCAGGGCGGGGGGTTCTAGAGCAGAGAAAGAGCGAGGAGTTTTAGGTGGGTCCATGTTATCGGAGTCCGGCGTGATGGACGTCCGCAAACCTTCCTAGTTTGATGTCGGTTCGCGAGATTTCGAAGGTTCAGACCAGTTAAGACAAATTTATTGACCGTCATTGGATAGCAAAACTGTCTGAATCTCTTCTGTTCGAAACATTTGCGGGCGATTTGACAAGGAAAAAAAGATTGACAGGCGACGCTCCCCCATGCGTTTCGGCTTTCTTTTGGTGCCGCCGCGTGGGTCCGTGTGGCCCGTTCAAAGATTCCTAGGCCCGCCGTGCATCGGTGCATGACAGATGGATATGCTTGATGATGCTACCAGTAACTGACAGCTGCTCGTACTAGTACCAGATGACAGCAATATCACTTGGTACTACCGAGTCCCGACCCATTCCTAATATGCTGCAACATTCATTTGGATTTATGAGAGTACGTACATCGTATTTTCCGGAGGGAGGATTAGGACCGATCCTTTGGCATGAAAGACGGTCTCATCCATGAGGTTAAGGGCCATTCTTGTTTCTAAACGAAACATATGACTAGATTTGTCACGAGTCCGACAACAACCCCCTGCTTGTTGGGAACAAAAAAGATGGAGCAAGCAAACGAGGGAGGAGATGGATGGTTTATTTTGATCCCCTGGTGTGGTGTGCAGGAACTGAGAAAGCGAGTGGCATCCCGTTCGTGTCACTGTCACTACTAACGCGATGGTCATGGCCTCCGCAAGATTGTTAAACTTTGCAATCAATGTTACTCAGACGCATACGACTCTGCAAGTTAAGGCAAAGACAAAAGCACGATGGCTTTCAGTAGGTACACAGCCTCCTGTAGAACACACTTGCATACGTACAGGTGCAGTTGTAGGGAGTCAACGCTGCTGGCTTGTCAACCTTTTCCTCCTGCAGCCGCATCATTTCATGCCCTGGATTGATTGATTGGCTCACAGATCAAGGGTCGCCACCACGAAATGCAAAATCAGTCACCTCCCGCTCTGTTCTTTTCCTTCTTCACCGCCAGGGCTTTGGGCTCGCACGTAACTTTGTGTCACTTTTCATGTCTAGGTTATCTATGTGTAGGAGTAGTATAACCCCATGATATAGTAACACCACAGTACTTTCGCTTTTTGTTCTCTTCATTATATAAGCAGGCTGTCTATGTGTAGCTAGGATACCCCGGAGAGTTTGAGCAGAAAATGCTACCTGGTACAGACAGAGAATAGGAAGAAACGATAGTAAACAGTGCCGATCACCACATACAGTTTGGGCCAAAACATGCAACAAAGCTTATATATATACCGGAAGCAAACACTAATACTCCCTCCAATCCATATTATTTGTCACTCAAATGGATGTATCTGAACAACAAGTAATATGGATCAGGAGGAGTATGAGATTTAATAATAAAAAGGAAAAGACACGGCCCCGAGCAACCATTCCAGTTCCATCATTCAGCTGTCCTGCCCTTGCTCATTTGAGTCTAGGCGAGAGGCAAAGCTAGAAACAACTATGGAAAACATAAAAAGCAAGCAACATGAATAAAAGTGGAGTGACTGAAACATAAAACCCAAGGAACATAATTCGTGAGCAAGAAAGGCATGAAAGCTAGTAATTCTGTAGTACAGGAAGAGATATCACCAATTCTAGAAATGCCCATCGTGTAGAAACAAACATGAAAACTTGGGCAAGATGACATGCCTTCCTATATACACCCTCAAATCCCAAATATAAGACGTTTTGGGAGTTCAATTTAAACTTGCCAAAATGTCTTATATTTAGAAACAGGGAGGTATACATGCTAATGAGATAATGGACAGCACCCAGGCATCAACCTGGAGCATGTCCCAATTCAAAGAGTTAAAAACAAAAGAAACTGATTGCTGAGATGAAGCATTATGATGCAGAGGAGTAAATAATTCAGGGAAAAACAAGAACCACGATTAGTCACGATATGCAGAGGGTCTTCTCAACAGTCAACCACAATGTTAAATCGTTGTGCTAGAGTACACTTACAATAAGGAAAACTTCGAATTTGAGGGCAGTGATAAGTAAAGCATGCTCTGATTACGCCCCAAGAACACACAAGTTCCCTCTTGTAAGGCCGCCTTTGGCAGCATGCAGGAGCAACACAACTACACGGTTCTAGACAACGTTTTCTCAACCTGAATTCATGGGAAAAATCAACCTTGGTGTTTCATCAGCCAGAGATCACTTTGGGTAGAGAATATCATAGTGACCAGGCCGGTAGAGCAGAGTAATGTAAGGTTTCTCCTCAGCCGGATTTAATCCCATTGCAGCATCACCTTCAGAGGAATTGGCTGCAGGAATGAAATCATGGTGGTTCACACTTAGATTGCCTGTGTCACAGGAGCTTCGGTCCAGGTACATCACGCGGATTGGCACCCCTAATGCATCTGACAGAGCAATAATGTGCACATGGTCGCTTTCCTCGCCCATTGGCTCCACAGAAGACTTGCAAAACTGCAATGCGATTTACAAATCAGGGTCAGTCCCTCGACTGCATATCTATGGACAGCAGACAACTTAACTGAAGCTTAATTAAAGCATGTAGGATAGCACCACACAAACACAGGTGAATACATCATCTCTTGTCCTAACATGGCTAAAACCAAGGAATAGGAAAACATAGGATAATACATTATGGGAAGTTAAATTCTACAGGAATTCAAATGATGGCACAAAGTAGAACTTGTTCAGCTACACCACAGGATAAGAACATGAACTTTCTCGAAAGGTTAGGTGTTTGCCATAGTTGTCTTATAAACAAAGGGAAAATTCTTTTGGAACTAGATGCAAAATAGTCGATACGGAAAATTCCTATGGTTACCAATCCTCCAAATCAAAAGGCTCCATATGAAATATTCATAAGGAATAAAATCCTCCAAAATTCCTCATCACAGAGGCCTATCCCTCGAAGAATAATCCACTGCTTACAGAGCTGCTAATTCTGTCCTACTCACATGATATCTAGTGTTGGCTTTGTGTAATAATTCTAAAGGAAACTGGCCCTGTACTCCTGTAGGAATACTGCCTACGGACACAAACACCATACCTAACGAATGGTTAAAAACCCATACTAAATGGCATACTATAATCACACCAGTCAACCTGTTTAGCAGCATTTAAGGCTGGGGCATGGAGTGAAACTATTGCAAGAACACTCTTGATTCCCATAATTCACATGAAATGCAAAACGACAACTCCCAATCAAATAGACTTACACAACAAACAGGACAGTGCATTACATGTTGACAAGGGGTATATACATGACTACTGGTACAATGTCTATGTTCCCACGACCCAGTGTTGCATACAAGAACAAAACAAAGAAGCTAACCTGAACCACGGTCGAATTTGTCAAGCCAGAAATAAATGGTTCAAAGAACTCAGCCCTCCTTTGAATTTCACCAGAGGTAACAAACCTAAAGAACATGACAACTAAAGAAGACACAATAAGAAAATAGTGTTATCATAGTCAAGAAAGATACGTACATCATAAATATCTGATTGTACAAACCATAATCAGAAGTCGTTTGATCCCTGGTTCTTTCTAGAAGTTCTTCAGGCCTAAGGATACAAGAAAACAAAACAGATTCACCACAAAAGCAAAACTCTGATAATGGCCATGCCATACAATGTGAACAGTTAAAAAATGCCTCTTCCAACAACACTTATTTCCTTTTGTTCACATGAGATTATGCCTTAAGGAGACAAACACAAGTATAGAATATTTACCCAATAGAAGTTTCGTGTCCCTGCAGAACATTTTGCAGCTCCTCAATGAACATCTGAGGATAACAATGGAGAAAAATATTCAGCAAGGACTAAGGAGGCAAATTATGAGTCCAGGAGTATTTAACAAAACAATAATTCTATTGTTCATATACAGATTAATCAGCAAGGCTCAAGTTCTTCGATATGAGCATCTCTACTTACCCATCATTTTCAACCAATGCATATCATATACCAACAGAGCTCCCAACAAAACCATAAAACATAATAAAGACCATCTGGCTGGGCACAATGCATGGCATTCAGAAAGACAGTGTATAATATTTAGTTATTAACAACTAAGAATACTGTATATTACATCTCAGAGGACTTTACTCATAAAGAGCAACAAACCAATGCATTCATCAAGGGATTGACGAAAAGGTGTGCAGTATGCTTACTTAGATCATCAGTTGTGACAGTTAACAGTGCACAGGAGTTACAGGCAGGCATTTACTTTATTTTTCATTGCAGAAAAAAAAACCCGCAAGTTCCTGATTACCAACGAGTCATCTAGCAAATTCCCCAGAGACAAGTAGAAGGAATTGCAAACAAGTGCACATCGACAGAAGGAGCAGATCTAAAAGCTATTCAAGTGAGGAAGATCAGATGGAGTGGAGCAAAAAGTGATACGGAATGGGGCAACTAACGAGAGATGCAAAAAGCAAACATTGCATAGACTTACAGAGAAGAAGTCTTCAAAAGTGAATTCAATGTATCCAAGACCTGAAAGTGTCTTCTTGCACTGTTCAATGTTTTTTAGGATGCGCTCAACCTCAGCTCTATCTTGTGTCTCAAGGATATGTTCCTAGCAGCAAACCAAACAATTGTCAAATTATGAATAGACGTACTTTGAGTGAAAACCAACACCACAAATACTACCAGGTAGGAGAACATAAAGCTTCGATAAAAGCAGTTTCCATCTCCTCGTGTTCGTCTTAAAGCATCATATTGTTCACCAAGCAACTGCAGGTTAAGCAAGAAAACTTATGGAACAAACTGAAGCACCATAAAATGGCACACTGGATGAAGAAAAATAATACAGTTATCATGTATCAAAACAAGCAAACGAACAACCACCTTTATTTTCTCCTGTAAAATGGGGCTGCCAGACTGGAACTCTGCTGCTAAGGCGGAGAGAGGTTCCTGCAAGATTCAGAAGGTGCCAGTCAGAAAACAAATTGATAAGATACAACAGCAATTAATATGGAAGGCAAAACAAAAGCGGCAGAACAAAATTACAGATTAATACAAACAACACCATAACTATACAGATAACCATAACAGTACGTTAAATAGCATTTGGGTTCACAAGTACCGCCAAATGCACTTGAGATATGCAACTAGTTGACCGAAATGAAGAGAATAAGAGATCAGTCTCAGTATGTTATTTCATTTGACATGAAAACTGCATGGATGTCGCTCCACAACATCTCATATGGCTTTCTGTCATGTCATTCTTGAACATCAAACTTCAAGCATAACAGCACATATTAGAGAAACCCTGGCATAGACTAGCTCAAACTCTGAGATAAATTTCACTACAATAAAGTAGTAGAAACAAATTTTGTTCTCCAGTTTCAGTGCCGGGTTGCCCCCAACTTTTCATAGGCTATTCCTACATTGACAAGCTGGATCAAACTCGTTCAGTCTGTTATCTACTGTACTGCATACCAGAAGATTAAACAAAGGGCTCGGCCAGCCCATAATAAACCCTTGATCCTATAACAGAACATGAAATGCTCCCCGTGTATCCAACCTTAGCCATTTCAAACGACAATTGACCAACGAAACTAAATTCCAGTACAACAGTAACCAGAACCAACATTCACATACTGCTGGATCAATCGGAACGAATCAACAAAAGCCTCGGCCAAAAATGGGCAGCAGAGGTAGCAACACTAGGTGTGATGATCCCGGCCAATTATACCACATGAACAAACGACAAGCCTATAGCGACTGTGGAATGAGAGAGGAGTCGAAACGCCTCACCTTGTTACCGATGTACGGCACCTGGGGTCCCTCGGGCTTGGGGTCGGGGTCGGGGTCGCCGCAGCAGGCGTGGTAGTAGTCCCCGCCCATGGAGAGCTCCACCGACACGGTCTCCGGGCTCAACCGGTGCGAGTTAGGGTCAGGCCCCGCCCCATCGCTTCCTCCCCCCTCGACGAGCGGCGCGGGGGCCGGCGGGGGCGCGTCGCCCATGGCCGCGTCCTCGGGGGCCGGAGCCGCGGCGCCGGTGTCGCCGCCGTCCGCCGCCTTGCGCTTGCGGGCGCTCGCGTCGGCCGCCTCCCGCGCCAGCTTCGCGTCTGGGTGGGTGGGGGTGGGGCTGGGTGACAGGTTGTGGGTGTGGGCTCCGGACGGAGTTCGAGACGACGGCTTCGATTCGGGCGGAGGAGACCTTCGCTTTTGTGGCAGTCGGAGATCTCGCCGCAGGCGAAACAAAGGGTATGTGCGTGTCGTTTTGCAGATAAGCCCTTCGCGTCATCCACCTTCATGGTGTACTTCGTGACCCTGACATGTGGGGCTGACGCAGCGGGCCCGCGTTCCATTTTCAGGAAGTTAACGCTGTTCCTGCTGGACCACCACCCTGCTCCATTCCCACACGCCACCTCTCGATCTGGATAACCATCCATGACAGGTGGTCCCTTATTTACATGTGGGACCCTCATTCTGGCGGACAGGTCGTACTTCCGTGCTCGCGGTGACGCCGCGTCGCCGCCGGCGATCAGATCCAGTGCTTCTCGTAGGTAGCGGCGTCGGCGGTGGTCATGTGGTCGACCGCGGCGTGGTGGTGGGCCCACCACCACATACGCCTCCTTCTCCCGGCCCTCTTCCTCGCCGCCGCCCTCTTCTTCTTCCTCGCCTCCCCGCGCTCCTCCCCATCCTTCTTCGCCCTACCGGCCTCCAGGTACGCGCCCCGCCCCGACCTGCCATACCAGGTTCTTCTGGACTCTTCCTGGAAGTTACAGATCCCCCGCATTGGGATTTTCCCGCAGGGAGCATTCGCCGTCGGGGTCGCGGCTCATATGGGCGCAGCGGCGTTTGGCGGAGTGGCGGCCGTGCGAGTGGTGGCAGACGGCAATGCCCGGTGAGGCCTTGTGTGCTTCGTGGTTTTCGGTCAGAGTTTAGGATTGGCTTGGGTTGTGGTGATGATTGGTTTCTGTCCCCGCTCTCCTTCAGCAGCTCCGTCGACGAGGAATGGCTACATCAGGATAGATTGCTACGGCGGCCTCAACCAGCTGCGGCGCGATGTATGTTAAACTTGGTTTATCCTCCTTGTAATGGAGTAAGACTTCCTTTTCTTATGTATGTACTGTTAAACTTGGATCATCTGGCCATGTACTGAATGCACAAGTGACAAGTATAGGCTCGTGGAGTCAATAGTGGGATCATATGATTTAGCTTTAGGAAATAGGTAGCATTGTATAGAATGTTGTGCAGTGGTGTGCGTTGTCGATTGGCTATGTTACAAGTTCCTCGGTTGTAATTATTCTGGCCTCTGGCGCAATTGTTCTGCAGCTGTGCGATGGAATTGCGGTTGCACGTCTTCTGAACGCGACAATGGTTCTGCCCAAGTTTGAGGTTGCTGCATACTGGAATGAGTCTAGGTACTGGAGTCACTTGGGGTGAAACGAAGGCTTCTACTGTTGTTTCTATGTAGTGCACTTCTGTTCAAAAACTAATCATGTGCTTATCAGAATGCTTTGTCAGTGGTTTTGCAGACGTGTTTGATGTTGATCACTTCATTGAGCAAACTAGAGGTTATGTGGAAGTGGTGAAGGATATGCCCGAGGAGATATCGTTGAAAGAGCCATTTAAGGTCGATTGCCGAAAACGGAAAGGACATTTTGATTATGTAGAAACAGTTCTTCCAGCTCTTTTAGAACATCGATACATTTCTCTGACACCTGCCATGAGCCAAAGAAAAGATAGGTATTGCCGAGTTATCTAGTTGATACCTGAAATCTACTTTCCATTTTCATAATACCAATTATCTTAGTCATACTGTCCATTTATTATTTTCCAAGCTATTTTGTTCATTGTTCACATCAAAGGTCTTGAGTTGTATCTGCTGCTGAGGATCTTAGCATAATGTGAAGGATGGATATAGAATACTCCCTCCGATCTTAGCATAATGTCATTGTATAGAGGCTGCATCAATTAATTCGGATTGGAGGGAGTAATAAGGCTGGCGATGAAGTTCTCCAGTGCTAAAATTCTTATATCTTTCGAGGGCACGTATATCACCTGTAACTTAAAGTAGATAGATTGCAGTAATCCTTTCGAAAAATATATATTGCAGTAGTAGGTGTTCCTTGTATGAAGCAGATTCGTGGTGTCATTGACTGCATTCTTAAGTTGGCATACATGAGACATAGTATCATCAAGCAGTGTAGAAAATCATATGCATTTGTCGTATTTGTCTTTGTTTAGATGTGTGATGTAACCATGCAAATTATTTCCCTGTATTTATCTTTTTTTTCTCAGTGCAAATTAGGAGTGAATATGTTAAAAGTAGTCAGAATCGCGATTCTGTTGTACGATTCTACGACTTGACAATCCAAACTAACTCATGATTCTATGATTCTGTTTGGTAAAATCTATGTTTCTGTGATTTTCGTAGTGAAGATTCTGCGATATGCGACCCTACCATTAGGGCCCCGATCCGATTCAGAATCACGATTCTGACTATCAACCTTCGAATTTGGCATGCTGCGTTACTATCCAAAACTGTACACTCTCATATAAAAGTTATCTTCATAGCTTTATAGCCCTTCCCCCTTTCCCTTTGCAATCATCTTGAGCTCACATAATTGGAATAAATACACCGATACGCTATATTCTTGAGTGATAACTTTGTTTAACTAAGATGTCAGTTCATGCAATGCAAGACTTTCACGTGCCCTAAATTTGTTGGTTACATGACTTCTTTACTAACTCCAACCACTTCATCAACTTACCTAATCTTGATTTGTTGTCTGCTTTGTGATATGATGACCTACTGATAAATTTGTGCTGGGTTCTGTTCTAATGATTGTCATCAGTCCAAGAATACTTTTCACAGGTATAATCCGCAAGATGCAGATTTGCGGAGAATAAAACCATTGAGATAACTAGTAGTATAAACTTAGTTGGTGTTACCTCTATAGTTGGCTCTTTGCAATGCAACAATGATTTCATGGTTACTCGCAATATCTTATGAACCTAAAAATTGCATTGCTAACTTTTCTATTCATTGTGTCATTGATTTGATTGCTGAATTCTTGGTGTGTTGTCAATTTTAAACTTTTTACTGTGGTAATTATTCACCTTGGGTCTGCCTTTTCCCCATGCTGATGTATATGCCTGTATTTTATCAGATATCCAGCACATGTGAAAGCTTGTTACTGCCAAGGTTGCTACAATGCACTCCAGTTGAACAAGAAGGTGGAAGCCAAAGCTATGGAGCTTCTCCAAGCGATACCAAAACCTTTCTTATCACTTCACCTTAGATTTGAACCAGATATGGTTGCCTACAGTCGATGTGAATACAGTGCCCTTTCTTCCAAATCACTGGATGTGATTGAAGCTGCACGTGGGGAGGACAGGAATGTATTGATTGGTGATGCTGCTCGTCTGTGGAGGAACCGTGGAAAGTGCCCTCTAACACCAAGTGAAACAGCATTTATCCTCCAAGCACTAGGTATTCCTACGGAGACAAACATTTATTTAGCTGCTGGGGATGGGTTAATGGAACTCGAGGGCTTCACTTCGATCTACAAAAATATGTATACTAAATCGTCTCTCCTGACTCATGAAGATTTTGAGAGGATGCATGGCAACACAAAAGCTGCTCTCGACTACTATGTTTCAGTCAACAGCGATGCTTATGTTACCACATTCTTTGGAAATATGGATAAGATGGTAACTGCAATGAGAACAATGCAAGGGCTGCAGAAGACATTGGTCTTGAGTAGGAGGGCCTTCGCAAACTACACGGCTGCTGGACTGGCAGGGGACCAACTAGCTAAGGCCATGTGGGATGCTCACCGAGAGGATTATATCATGGGGAGGGGATTAGCTCTCCCTGAACATTGCTTTTGTGAGTTCAAGTTGTAGTACAAATGAGCCCATATAACACAAGGGCTAGTCTACACGGCCACCTTCCAATTGGTAGCACTAATAGATCGCATTGTGGCTGAGTTGCTACTGCAGTGGGCGTTATGCCCAATCTTCAGAAGAAACTGTTCTTCATCAGAGTCGCGAGCTGCACAGCGTCTTGATTCAGGGAGCAATTATCACTCATACAGCAATGCATCATGGCCTCTCCTCCTGTATACTGTTTCCGGTGAGTTCAGATAGTAGCTCAGACATGTACACGCAGGCTTACTACCTAGAGAATCATTCTGATGTTTCCTTTTACAACTGGATATATTGCCAGGCCCCAACTCTTGATATTTGAGGGGTATAGATAGGTTGAAAACATTGTTCTTAGATAACCAACGAGCAGGATTTTTTTTTTGGGGGGGGGGGGGGGGGGGGGGGTATATGTATAATGTTGGAATTTTGCATTGTTCAGAAACTAGCTACTGACCTACTGTCAGGTGGCGTAATGGCTTGTGATTAATCTCACCCACCACTGGGAAATACACCATAGTTACATAGTTTGTTGTAGAATTGGGCTCCATAACCGGATTCTTATTGTGTGCATCGCAATGTTTACATGCTCAACTGCTTATTCATTCCTTTGGCTAGGGACTTGTTTGGTTCTTGATGCCCTGGTCAGTTTTGCTTCTAGAAGGAGAATCGGATTCCAACAACTGTCCCATCTCGATTGTTAACAAGTCAATGGGAACTATGTTTAACAAGAAGCCCTAAATGCAATGCATGATGCATTGCGCGCCAACGAGTGGAGTGTGCATCAATCACCCACTGGCGGTTGATACATTAAACAACACTTCCAGTTGCACAGGCCATATTCGTCATCACTCCGTGTTTGGGCTAGTAGTCTATGCGACCAGTGGTTACTTTCATATTTTACGTCATGGCAAGTAAGCTTAAATAAATTGGTGCTGAGCATGTCATCTTTAACTGTATTCCGTTGCTCGCGCCTTCAGTTTGGCAGCTGAAGCAAGCAACAGACGGAAGGATAACCTCTCGAGAGTGTATACCTCTTTTTTCATCATCGCCTTTTCAAATACGCAGACTGATGCAAGTAGTGTGATGTCAAATTTAATTTGAAACATGCTGCACGTACCAGTGGCCATCGTTTTGTTGCAATGTCGACTGCGTTGGACAAGTTATAAAACGACATGTTAGAAAGGACAGTGGGCGTGGGTGCTTTATTTGCTGTCTCTGAAGGGGGAAAAGGCCACTAGATTATCTTGACCTTGTGTGAACGCCGAGGACTCCAAGTCAATGACTTGAACCTGAGGAGACGTGATGCAACTTCCTCGTGGTTTCCTGAGTTCCGTACTTTCTGTATTTTGCTGAAGGCGGTTGCTTTCCGAGTTTGGCTTTGATGCAGGGGCTTCTGTGACTGTGAGATCTCATATCTGCTCCAATCAGAAAAATATTAGCAGGGAAATACAAGAAGTTTAAAGTGCATCATTGAGCGTTGGTTGAGCAAATTGCAATATCATTTTGAAGAAAATCAAGAGGTCAAAGTCAATTAAGGTACGCTAGCAAGCTGATACTAGTATATGCATATACCATACAGAAGGAGAAATTAACATGACACTTACTTTTGTCTACGAAATGGACAGTACCTCCGTTTCGAATTATAAGGTGTTCTGGATGTTTTAATATGGACTACGTATGGACTGATATATTTATATAGGGCCTTGATTCGCGTTCTAAGACCTTGCAGTGTCAACAGAAGCTAACGACCAAAAATAAGTCTAGTCTCGAAGACCATGGTAAGATAAACCATGTCTTTCAAAACTCAGACGGATCATTATATCACGTGTCAGTCCTAGCCAAAGAAGAACCGGCGGCGTATTACCCTTTTTTTACTTTATCAGACAGTGATGTCTCCCCGATGTAGAAGAAAATTCATTCTTGTCCTGTTTTTTGTGCGAGCACATGACTAAACTGGATTACAAATTAGACACGATGAGTGATGAGTGTGAAAAGGCAGAACCCATGAAAAATACCAACGGCGACAATCATCGGCGCGTCCTGCTGCCTAGAGACGATAAGTACAGACAGAGAAAAGTGGTCAATGGTGGCAACCGGTGAGGCATTCGACAACGGAAGTATAGCCATCGCCCATCGACAAGGGTAACTCATTATGACGGCCCTAGCTATGTACTGTACTGCCAAACTTTGGCACTATTTATTGTCATTTCATTATTGTTTTTGTCTGTAAAAAAAAGCAACTATAAACTCTTTCTTAATTACTCCCTCTGTAAAACGATATTAGAGTGCTTAGACCATTAATTTAGTGATTTAAACGCTTTTATATTTCTTTACAGAGTGAGTAATAAATAAGGCAAATCTTTTACTTTCACTTTGAATTTATTTTTATTGGTTTGGTTAAGTCGCATAAGACTATTATTTTTGCCTAAGCAGACTCACCTAATGATTTATCGTAAAAGAGGTGGAGAAAATAAATTTTGAATCAGGTGTCTTCTTTCATCGATTTCGACATGAGAAAATCAACCAGTTTACACGCAGACAAAACCAGTGCCGTGAGACGCTACACTTTCATTGCAGCCTTCTGTTTGTTCATTCACACTTAACTTTTCTGCCGTGCTTTCTAATATTTGGCATGAGAAAAACTGTGGTAAAACTTTTCCACCAACTAGGGTGTGGCTGGATATCAATTAACCCGATCAAGTCTAAATCGAGTGATATTGTCACTTTTATCCTTTTATTTTAGTTTTTAAATATTTTCCTTTTCCCAACTTTTTATTTACTTTTTCATACATGAATATAATATTTGTGGACTTTTCAATTGACGCTAAAAATAAATAAAATACGTAAATATAGTTGCGCACCGACTGATGTATAAGTATAACCACAAGACAATTGCGTGTGGTTACTGGACATGCAAATTGCGTAGAACCGGCGGACATATAACTGTAGTTGTGTTCGACTAGCGGACATGCAACTATAGTTGTGCCTTGTTGCATAGGCGTGCAACTACAGTTGTGTGTGATCGATCAAAATCTGCAGGCCATAGGATTGACGAATAGCATCAGTTAGAGCAATGCTACACGCATATGGATGGATTTTTACGGGATCAATGGTGTGGCTTAGCTGGCATGTTTTGATCAGATAGAAATAAGGTGTGGGGCCCACCCTCACAAAAATACGAAGGGGAGAAATTTAGTTAGGAAAAGACCCATAAAATCTCTGTAAACAGTCTGTTTGTTTAGAATTTTCTATCCAATCAAAACATCATGCTAAGGCACTTCCTCGATTAATTTTTAAACACCCCCTCGGCTGGTGTCATGATCAGATTTTTGTGCATGAACAATAACTCTGTTTTATTTTAAGAATGGGGCTCTAAAATGGATAGAGGAGGAGCTTAAGTTCAGCAGCCAAATACGGCACGCATGCTCTTTTTCCCCTCAATTTTTGTGAGTTAACTGACATGAGGTTGCTTCAAATGGAATATGTACTCATAGTTGCATCACATTATGCATTTCCTTCATTTTTAGTCTGCAAGTTACTTATGTGTCCGGCATGATATTGGTGCGATTTATTTTCCTGAGGGTATATGCATCTCATTAGAAATTTATTTTGTCTGCCTTTCGTCTTCCTAAATTTCACGTGTTTTTATTTTCTCTTTCCTGGTTAGCTAACCAATTATTGTTGTAGCACATGACTTAGGGCTTTTTAACTTATTGCACAGTTTGTCATTCTAGAACACTAGACTTTTCTCCACAGTTAGGATGTTCATATGAAAAGTTTAATTCATGTTTAATCCTTCCAGAACTAAGCTTAGCTTAGAGAAAAGGTAGCTTGTTGCATGCAGGTCATACAAATATGTTAAATTCCATTTCTTCATTTTTGTTCAGAATGTTGCACTACATGAGATGAGACAAACTCAGAATGGGAGCAAAATAGTCCTGGCTAGCGAACTCTTTTAGCTCGCAGTGTTTCCACTAGTGGTGTTGTAGTCGAGCCCAACAATTCAACTTGTGAAGATAACATGTAGCCCGAACCCAAGAGGGATCGAGATTTAGTTTTTCCAGGACAACTATTTTTTTATCTTTATTAAAATTTTGCATCTCTTCCATGTTCACTTGGACAATACCTATACTCATTATAAGTCCTTCAAGTTCAGACAAGAAAAATTAGATATCCTGAAATCTTTACTATAAGATCATTTTGGTCTTCTTGAACTTCAAATGCCATCATCAAAAGATAAATGATGGTTTGTATTAAAATTGACCTTTAGAGATGCGGGCACTATAGATATTCTTTTTCCCCAAATTTCTAGAATATGAATTAAGAATTCAGTACTCACATAAATCTGAGAGGCTGCTTTGATCGAGACGTGCGTTGCACGTACACGTTTACTAGTCCCGTAAAAGGCCATCCGTACGTGTAGCATTGCTCACATCAGTTAAGTCTAACTTAAACCAAAAATGCTAAACACACAAACGTTTAGATACTCCCTCCGTAAATTAATATAAGAGCGGTTAGATCATAAAATAGTGATCTAAACACTCTTATATTAGTTTACGAAGGGAGTACTTATCATGAAATCTCTCCACACCGCCCCCCTAATTTCACCGAAGGTGGGGCCCCTTTCTCCCCTAGTCCAATGAAAAACTGCCAGCTAGAGATCATCCCGTAATTCTTAAGGGCATGTAGTACAATGACGTTATCTTAGGAGTGTCATGTAGGATAAATGATGAGGTGAAGAAGAGAGAACTCATAAAAAAGGCTTATCTTTTCTTATTTAAGATAAGACAAGAGATGATCTCTTAGCACAATTTGTCTCACCATATTTTAAGGAATGACTAGTTATTGAAGATAAGGCTAATATATAACCCATTGTAGTCTTATTTTTTTATTATCTCTAAATTATATACAAGACTTAAGATAAGACTGTCTTATCAACCATTGTACATGTCCTAAGTAACTCTCGGTTAATGTAGCATTTGTTGAACTTAAACTTAGCAAAACCGTAACCAGTAGCAGGTGGCTTGGTTATAAAGGGAAGGTTCAGGAAGGAAGGAGTGCCCCAGTCCCACGCACTCGAGAGTCGAGGGGGTCTGTCCCATCCTTATCTCCGCTAGCTAGCTCGCTATAGGCCCCTGGTCTTTACTCTCCAGGACAAACAGAAGCAGCTACTAGGCGAAGGACACATCCGCATTATCCATCGATCGGCCTTGTCCTGTCCGCGGGTGGCGCCGGACGCCGGTGACAACCGACAGGGCAGCAAGCGTGGATCATCCGAGCGGAAGCGGAAGCGCTCCTCCTCCGGCTCCGGGGCACCGTCGCGACAGCAGAGGCCCGCCGCCATCACCTCGTCCGCCGGCGCAACAACGAGGTGACCACCATGGGCATGGAGAGCCGGAGGTCGTCGGGGAGGAGGCTGCTGGCGTTGGCGTTGCGACGACGAGCTACCAGCACCAGCAGTACGAGCTCGCCGTCATGGTGGCGGCGCTCACCCACGTCATCAGCTCCACTCGACCGGGACCGGCGGCCGCCGCCGGTGCAACCGCGCCCGGGCAGCAAGGTGCTGTATACGTTGCTCGATTTGTGCATGCTGCAGCTTCCACACAGCTTTTTTTTGGGGGGTTCCTTTTGATGTCCTTGGAATCTTTGCGTGCTGATCTAGATGATTCTACGCGATCCGTGTGTGATTCCGTATAGAGAACTCTAGATCGATAAGGCGAACAGGGAAGCAGAAAAAAAATGCAAAACGAAAGGAAGGGAAACGAGATTTCGTACGCTCAGGAGGCACGTGTCGAGCTTTGTTTTGGAGAAGTTTAGACTTTGGAACTCGCCAACTGTAGATCCCTGACAGCCATTTGCGTCTGCATTATTGTCCATGTGTCAGCCTACGTGGCAGGACAATCTTTCAAGTTACAATCATCCTCCAACATGGCAAAGAAAAAAACTAACTAATGCTCCATCAGCTCAAGTATGATACTATAAAAGATTTTAGATTACTATTTTAGTGATCTAAATGTTTTTATATTTCTTTACAGAGGGAATACTCAACAAAAATTTACTGGTTGAGCTTTATAAAAAGAAACTGGGCAGTGGATGCCTTTTGTTAAAAAGTATGATATTCAATTAACACAATCATTTTTCAAGTATTTGATCTTTGACATCGTGTGTCAACATGCATGCATGTACTGATGGGTGAAACAGCTGTGACCCGCCAACACAGCGCTCCTCTGGCCGTGGCGGCGACGTCGTCGTCGTCAACGGCGTCGGAGCAGCAGCAGCAGCGTCCGCGGTACCGTGGCGTACGGCAGCGGCCGTGGGGCAAGTGGGCGGCGGAGATCCGCGACCCCGTGAAGGCGGCGCGCGTATGGCTGGGCACCTTCGACACGGCCGAGGACGCCGCACGCGCCTACGACGCCGCCGCGCTCCGCTTCAAGGGCGCCAAGGCCAAGCTCAACTTCCCTGGCGCCGGCGGTGCGCCTGCGCCACCCCGCCATGCCGTCGGCCAGCTCCTGGCGCCCGGAGGCGGGGCATCGCCGTCGATGCGGCAGCAGCAGCGACCCGTGGTGGTGGCCTTCCGTCCGCAGATTAACTCCCTGGCAGCCGTTGCTCGGGAGGAGTTCCCGGACCTCCACCGGTATGCGCACATACTGCAGAGCGGTGACGTGGACCTGCGGGCTGTTGCAGCCGGCGGGAAGACACCGGGGCAGTCGTCTTCGTCGACGCCGGCGCACGACTCGGGGTCGCCGCCCCGGCCGGATGATCGCGGATATGGCGAGAGAAGTGCAGGCCCTGGCTGCTAACTGAGTAGTACTCTTACTGATTACGTACTGATCGACGTGTACATGAGAAAAACAAGTTCTGTTTCTTTTCATCTTTTTGTTTGCGTATTTCCTTATTTATTTTTGGTAAAATGAATAGACACAACACTAGAAACAGCGTCTGTAGCATGTGTACGTCGCATGCCACTGTATATGTCAGCACTGAGCAGTGGTGAGGAACTCTCAGGATTGTGGCCAAACTCGGATAGGGTGCGTAGAACAATACAGAACTCTGTACTGTATGTGTGTCACCCTCAGGACGAAATGCACGTATAAATATACTTGTCGCGGTGAATGCACGCACGGTTAGGACTATGTATATTCATTTGCGACAGCTCTTGTTTAGAACTTACAACTCGGTCGTGTTTTAAATTTTGTAGACTTATTATCCTAGTATTTATGAACCACAGTTGAAGGATGATATACTTCTTTTTTGCGGGCAGATGGATGGTATACATTTTTTTTAGCTGACATGGATGATATACATGAATCAACACAATTCATTGAGATAGACTCTGCTACATCTGCATCCTTATCTCTCGAGCTCAAGGTCGTAATAAGTTGTCTCTATCCCGTGCGCGCGTGTTTATATCCTCCGAGAGTCCAAGTATGCGAACATCAACATGCTCTATTTTGTGCATACTTTTTTTTTAATTTACTATCTTCTTATTTTTTTTCTTAAAAAAAGAAAGACTCGGTCTCTGCATCAAGCAATGCACTATCTTCTTACGTTGATGCTAGCTTCGACACAGATCTGGATGACTCTAAGTCACAAACCGGATACGTGTATATTTTGAATGGTGGGGCAGTAAGCTGGTGTAGTTGCAAGCAAAGCGTTGTGGCGGGATCTACATGTGAAGCAGAGTACATGGCAGCCTCGGAGGCAGCACAAGAAGCAGTCTGGGTGAAGGAGTTCATTACCGACCTAGGAGTCATACCCAATGCGTCGGGCCCGATGACTCTCTTCTGTGACAACACTGGAGCTATTGCCCTTGCCAAGGAGCCCAGGTTTCACAGGAAGACCAGACATATCAAGCGTCGCTTCAACTCCATTCGTGAAAGTGTTCAAAATGGAGACATAGAGATTTGTAAAGTACATACGGACCTGAATGTGGTAGATCCGTTGACTAAACCTCTCCCTAGAGCAAAACATGATCAACACCAGAACTGCATGGGTGTTCGATTCATCACAATGTAACTAGAATATTGACTCTAGTGCAAGTGGGAGACTGTTGGAAATATGCCCTAGAGGAAATAATAAAATGGTTATTATTATATTTCTTTGTTCATGATAATTGTCTATTGTTCATGCTATAATTATGTTATCCGGAAATCGTAATACATGTGTGAATACATAGACCACAACACGTCCCTAGTGAGCCTCTAGTTGACTAGCTCGTTGATCAAAGGATAGTCATGGTTTCCTGACTATGGACATTGGATGTCATTGATAAGTGGATCACATCATTAGGAGAATGATGTGATGGACAAGACCCAATCCTAAGCTTAGCTCAAAGATCGTGTAGTTCGTTTGCTGTAGCTTTTTTGAATGTCAAGTATCATTTCCTTAGACCATGAGATTGTGCAACTCTCGGATACCGTAGGAGTGCCTTGGGTGTGCCAAACGTCACAACGTAACTGGGTGATTATAAAGGTACATTACAGGTATCTCCGAAAGTGTCTGTTGGGTTGGCACGAATCGAGACTAGGATTTGTGACTCCGTATGACGGAGAGGTATCTCTGGGCCCACTCGGTAATGCATCATCATAATGAGCTCAATGTGACCAAGTGGTTGATCACGGGATCATGCATTACGGCATGAGTAAAGTGACTTGCCGGTAACGAGATTGAACTAGGTATTGGGATACCGACGATCGAGTCTCGGGCAAGTAACGTACCGATTGACAAAGGGAATTGTATACGGATTGATTGAATCCTCGACATCGTGGTTCATCCGATGAGATCATCGTGGAGCATGTGGGAGCCAACATGGGTATCCAGATCCCGCTGTTGGTTATTGACCGGAGAGGCATCTCGGTCATGTCTGCATGTCTCCCGAACCCATAGGGTCTACACACTTAAGGTTTGGTGACGCTAGGGTTGTAAAGATATTAGCATACGGTAACCCGAAAGTTGTTCGGAGTTCCGGATGAGCTCCCGGACGTCACGAGGAGTTTCAGAATGGTCCGGAGGTGAAGATTTATATATAGGAAGTCAAGTTTCGGCCATCGGGAAAGTTTCGGGGGTAATCGGTATTGTACCGGGACCACCGGAAGGGTCCCGGGGGTCCACCGGGTGGGGCCACCTATCCCGGAGGGCCCCATGGGCTGAGGTGGGAGGGGAACCAGCCTCTAGTGGGCTGGTGCGCCCCCCTTGGGCCTCCCCCTGCGCCTAGGGTTGGAAACCCTAGGGGTGGGGGGCGCCACCCTTGCCTTGGGGGGCAAGGCACCCCCTTGGCCGCCGCCCCCCTAGGAGATTGTATCTCCTAGGGCCGGCGCCCCCCTAGGCACCCTATATATAGTGGGGGGGAGGGAGGGCAGCCGCACCCAAGCCCCTGGCCTCTCCCTCTCCCTCCCGTGACACTCCTCCGTCTCCCTGCGCTTGGCGAAGCCCTGCCGAGATCACCGTTGCTTCCACCACCACGCCGTCGTGATGCTGGATCTTCATCAACCTCTCCTTTCCCCTTGCTGGATCAAGTTGGAGGAGACATCTTCCCAATCGTACGTGTGTTGAACGCGGAGGTGCCGTCCGTTCGGCACTTGGTCATCGGTGATTTGGATCACGTCGAGTACGACTCCATCAACCCCGTTCTCTTGAACGCTTCCGCGCGCGATCTATAAGGGTATGTAGATGCACTCCTCTCTCCCTCGTTGCTAGATGACTCCATAGATTGATCTTGGTGATGCGTAGAAAATTTTAAAATTCTGCTACGTTCCCCAACAGTGGCATCATGAGCTAGGTCTATGCGTAGTTACTATGCACGAGTAGAACACAAAGCAGTTGTGGGCATCGATATTGTCAATTTGCTTGCCGTTACTAGTATTATCTTGATTCGGCGGCATCGTGGGATGAAGCGGCCCGGACCGACCTTACACGTACGCTTACGTGAGACTGGTTCCACCGACTGACATGCACTAGTTGCATAAGGTGGCTGGCGGGTGTCTGTCTCTCCCACTTTATTCGGATCGGATTCGATGAACAGGGTCCTTATGAAGGATAAATAGAAATTGGCAATTCACGTTATGGTTTTGGCGTAGGTAAGAAACGTTCTTGCTAGAAACCTATAGCAGCCACGTAAAAACTTGCAACAACAATTAGAGGACGTCTAACTTGTTTTTGCAGCATGTGCCGTGTGATGTGATATGGCCAAAAGGATGTGATGAATGATATATGTGATGTATGAGATGATCATGTTCTTGTAATAGGAATCACGACTTGCATGTCGATGAGTATGACAACCGGCAGGAGCCATAGGAGTTGTCTTTATTTATTTATGACCTGCGTGTCAACATAAACGTCATGTAATTATTTTACTTTATTGCTAAAGCATTAGCCATAGTAGTAGAAGTAATAGATGACGGGACAACTTCAAGAAGACACGATGATGGAGATCATGATGATGGAGATCATGGTGTCATGCCGGTGACAACGATGATCATGGAGCCCCGAAGATGGAGATCAAAAGGAGCAAATGATATTGGCCATATCATGTCACTATTTGATTGCATGTGATATTTATCATGTTTTACATCTTATTTGCTTAGAACGACGGTAGCTTAAATAATATGATCCCTCGTAATAATTTCAAGAAAGTGTTCCCCCTAACTGTGCACCGTTGCTAAGGTTCGTTGTTTCGAAGCACCACGTGATGATCGGGTGTGATAGATTCTAACGTTCGAATACAACGGGTGTAAGCCAGATTTACACACGCAATACACTTAGGTTGACTTGACAAGCCTAGCATGTACAGACATGGCCTCGGAACATGGAAGACCGAAAGGTCGAGCATGAGTCGTATAGAAGATACGATCAACATGAAGATGTTCACCGATGTTGGCTAGTCCGTCTCACGTGATGATCGGACACGGCCTAGTTAACTCGGATCATGTTTCACTTAGATGACTGGAGGGATGTCTATCTGAGTGGGAGTTCATTGAATAATTTGATTAGATGAACTTAATTATCATGAACTTAGTCCAAAATCTTTACAATATGTCTTGTAGATCAAATGGCCCACGTTGTCCTCAACTTCAACGCGTTCCTAGAGAAAACCAAGCTGAAAGATGATGGCAGCAACTATACGGACTGGGTCCGGAACCTGAGGATCATCCTCATAGCTGCCAAGAAAGATTATGTCCTAGAAGCACCGCTAGGTAACGCACCTGTCCCAGAGAACCAAGACGTTATGAACGCTTGGCAGTCATGTGCCGATGATTACTCCCTCATTCAGTGCGGCATGCTTTACAGCTTAGAACCGGGGCTCCAAAAGCGTTTTGAGAGACACAGAGCATATGAGATGTTCGAAGAGCTGAAAATGGTTTCCCAAGCTCATGCCCGGGTCGAGAGATATGAAGTTTCTGACAAGTTCTTCAGCTGTAAGATGGATGAAAATAGTTCTGTCAGTGAGCACATACTCAAAATGTCTAGGTTGCATAACCGCTTGACTCAGCTGGGAGTTAATCTCCCGGATGACGCGGTCATTGACAGAATTCTTCAGTCACTTCCACCGAGCTACAGGAGCTTTGTGATGAACTTCAATATGCAGGGGATGGAAAAGACCATTCCTGAGGTGTATTCAATGCTGAAATCAGTAGAGGTGGAAATAAAAAAGGAACATCAAGTGTTGATGGTGAATAAAACCACTAAGTTCAAGAAAGGCAAGGGTAAGAAGAACTTCAAGAAGGACGGCAAGGGAGTTGCCGCGCCCGGTAAGCAAGATGCTGGGAAGAAGCCAAAGAATGGACCCAAGCCCGAGACTGAGTGTTTTTATTGCAAGGAAAGTGGTCACTGGAAGCGGAACTGCCCCAAATACTTAGCGGACAAGAAGGCCGACAACACTAAAGGTATATGTGATATACATGTAATTGATGTGCACCTTACCAGTACTCGTAGTAGCTCATGGGTATTTGATACCGGTGCGGTTGCTCACATTTGTAACTCGAAGCAAGAGCTGCGGAATAAGCGGAGACTGGCGAAGGACGAGGTGACGATGCGCGTCGGGAATGGTTTCAAGGTCGATGTGATCGCCGTCGGCACGCTGCCTCTACATTTACCTACGGGATTAGTTTTAAACCTCAATAATTGTTATTTAGTGCCAGCTTTGAGCATGAACATTGTATCAGGATCTCGTTTAATTCGAGATGGCTACTCATTTAAATCCGAGAATAATGGTTGTTCTATTTATATGAGAGATATGTTTTATGGTCATGCTCCAATGGTGAATGGTTTATTCTTAATGAATCTCGAGCGTAATGCTTCACATATTCATAGTGTGAATACCAAAAGATGTAAGGTTGATAATGATAGTCCCACATACTTGTGGCACTGCCGCCTTGGTCACATAGGTGTCAAACACATGAAGAAGCTCCATGCAGATGGACTTTTAGAGTCTCTTGATTATGAATCATTTGACACGTGCGAACCATGCCTCATGGGTAAAATGACCAAGACTCCGTTCTCAGGAACAATGGAGCGAGCAACCAACTTATTAGAAATCATACATACTGATGTGTGCGGTCCAATGAGTGTTGAGGCTCGCGATGGCTATCGTTATGTTCTCACCCTCACTGATGACTTGAGTAGATATGGGTATGTCTACTTAATGAAACACAAGTCTGAGACCTTTGAAAAGTTCAAGGAATTTCAGAGTGAGGTTGAGAATCAACGTGACAAGAAAATCAAGTTCTTGCGATCAGATCGTGGGGGAGAATACTTGAGTCACGAATTTGGCACACACTTAAGAAAATGTGGAATAGTTTCACAACTCACGCCGCCTGGAACACCTCAGCGTAATGGTGTGTCCGAACGTCGTAATCGCACTCTATTGGATATGGTGCGATCTATGATGTCTCTTACCGATTTACCGCTGTCATTTTGGGGCTATGCTTTAGAGACTGCCGCATTCACTTTAAATAGGGCTCCATCTAAATCCGTTGAGACGACACCGTATGAATTATGGTTTGGGAAGAAACCTAAGCTGTCATTTCTAAAAGTTTGGGGATGCGATGCTTATGTCAAGAAACTTCAACCTGAAAAGCTCGAACCCAAGTCGGAAAAATGCGTCTTCATAGGATACCCTAAAGAAATTGTTGGGTATACCTTCTACCTCAGATCCGAAGGCAAGATCTTTGTTGCCAAGAATGGGTCCTTTCTAGAGAAAGAGTTTCTCTCGAAAGAAATAAGTGGGAGGAAAGTAGAACTTGATGAAGTATTACCTCTTGAACCGGTAAGTGGCACAGCTCAAGAAAATGTTTCTGAGGTGCCTGCACCGACTAGAGAGGAAGTTAATGATGGTGATCATGAAACTTCAGATCAAGTTACTACTGAACTTCGTAGGTCCACGAGGACACGTTCCGCACTAGAGTGGTATGGCAACCCTGTCTTGGAAATCATGTTGCTAGACAACGGCGAACCTTCGAACTATGAAGAAGCGATGGCGGGCCCGGATTCCAACAAATGGCTGGAAGCCATAAAATCCGAGATAGGATCCATGTATGAAAACGAAGTGTGGACTTTGACTGACTTGCCCGATGATCGGCGAGCCATAGAAAATAAATGGATCTTTAAGAAGAAGACAGACGCGGATGGTAATGTGGCCATCTATAAAGCTCGGCTTGTCGCTAAGGGTTATCGACAAGTTCAAGGGGTTGACTACGATGAGACTTTCTCACCCGTAGCGAAGCTGAAGTCCGTCCGAATCATGTTAGCAATTGCCGCATTCTATGATTATGAGATATGGCAAATGGACGTCAAAACGGCTTTCCTTAATGGTTTCCTTAAGGAAGAATTGTATATGATGCAGCCGGAAGGTTTTGTTGATCCTAAGAATGCTGACAAGGTATGCAAGCTCCAACGCTTGATTTATGGGTTGGTGCAAGCATCTCGGAGTTGGAACATTCGTTTTGATGAGATGACCAAAGCGTTTGGGTTTACGCAGACTTATGGAGAAGTCTGCATTTACAAGAAAGTGAGTGGGAGCTCTGTAGCATTTCTCATATTGTATGTGGATGACATACTGTTGATGGGAAATGGTATAGAATTCTTGGAAAGCATAAAGGCCTACTTGAACAAGTGTTTTTCAATGAAGGACCTTGGAGAAGCTGCTTATATATTAGGCATCAAGATCTATAGAGATAGATCGAGACGCCTCATTGGTCTTTCACAGAGTACGTACCTTGACAAGATATTGAAGAAGTTCAAAATGGATCAGTCAAAGAAGGGGTTCTTGCCTGTATTGCAAGGTACGAGATTGAGCATGGCTCAATGCCCGACCACGGCAGAAGATAGAGAAAAGATGAGTGTCGTCCCCTATGCCTCGGCCATAGGGTCTATCATGTATGCTATGCTGTGTACCAGACCTGATGTAAACCTTGCCGTAAGTTTGGTAGGAAGGTACCAAAGTAATCCCGGCATGAAACACTGGACAACGGTCAAGAATATCCTGAAGTACCTGAAAAGGACTAAGAACATGTTTCTCGTGTATGGAGGTGACGAAGAGCTCGTCGTAAAGGGTTACGTTGATGCTAGCTTCGACACAGATCTGGATGACTCTAAGTCACAAACCGGATACGTGTATATTTTGAATGGTGGGGCAGTAAGCTGGTGCAGTTGCAAGCAAAGCGTTGTGGCGGGATCTACATGTGAAGCAGAGTACATGGCAGCCTCGGAGGCAGCACAAGAAGCAGTCTGGGTGAAGGAGTTCATTACCGACCTAGGAGTCATACCCAATGCGTCGGGCCCGATGACTCTCTTCTGTGACAACACTGGAGCTATTGCCCTTGCCAAGGAGCCCAGGTTTCACAGGAAGACCAGACATATCAAGCGTCGCTTCAACTCCATTCGTGAAAGTGTTCAAAATGGAGACATAGAGATTTGTAAAGTACATACGGACCTGAATGTGGTAGATCCGTTGACTAAACCTCTCCCTAGAGCAAAACATGATCAACACCAGAACTGCATGGGTGTTCGATTCATCACAATGTAACTAGAATATTGACTCTAGTGCAAGTGGGAGACTGTTGGAAATATGCCCTAGAGGAAATAATAAAATGGTTATTATTATATTTCTTTGTTCATGATAATTGTCTATTGTTCATGCTATAATTATGTTATCCGGAAATCGTAATACATGTGTGAATACATAGACCACAACACGTCCCTAGTGAGCCTCTAGTTGACTAGCTCGTTGATCAAAGGATAGTCATGGTTTCCTGACTATGGACATTGGATGTCATTGATAAGTGGATCACATCATTAGGAGAATGATGTGATGGACAAGACCCAATCCTAAGCTTAGCTCAAAGATCGTGTAGTTCGTTTGCTGTAGCTTTTTTGAATGTCAAGTATCATTTCCTTAGACCATGAGATTGTGCAACTCTCGGATACCGTAGGAGTGCCTTGGGTGTGCCAAACGTCACAACGTAACTGGGTGATTATAAAGGTACATTACAGGTATCTCCGAAAGTGTCTGTTGGGTTGGCACGAATCGAGACTAGGATTTGTGACTCCGTATGACGGAGAGGTATCTCTGGGCCCACTCGGTAATGCATCATCATAATGAGCTCAATGTGACCAAGTGGTTGATCACGGGATCATGCATTACGGCATGAGTAAAGTGACTTGCCGGTAACGAGATTGAACTAGGTATTGGGATACCGACGATCGAGTCTCGGGCAAGTAACGTACCGATTGACAAAGGGAATTGTATACGGATTGATTGAATCCTCGACATCGTGGTTCATCCGATGAGATCATCGTGGAGCATGTGGGAGCCAACATGGGTATCCAGATCCCGCTGTTGGTTATTGACCGGAGAGGCATCTCGGTCATGTCTGCATGTCTCCCGAACCCATAGGGTCTACACACTTAAGGTTTGGTGACGCTAGGGTTGTAAAGATATTAGCATACGGTAACTCGAAAGTTGTTCGGAGTTCCGGATGAGCTCCCGGACGTCACGAGGAGTTTCAGAATGGTCCGGAGGTGAAGATTTATATATAGGAAGTCAAGTTTCGGCCATCGGGAAAGTTTCGGGGGTAATCGGTATTGTACCGGGACCACCGGAAGGGTCCCGGGGGTCCACCGGGTGGGGCCACCTATCCCGGAGGGCCCCATGGGCTGAGGTGGGAGGGGAACCAGCCCCTAGTGGGCTGGTGCGCCCCCCTTGGGCCTCCCCCTGCGCCTAGGGTTGGAAACCCTAGGGGTGGGGGGCGCCACCCTTGCCTTGGGGGGCAAGGCACCCCCTTGGCCACCGCCCCCCTAGGAGATTGGATCTCCTAGGGCCGGCGCCCCCCCTAGGCACCCTATATATAGTGGGGGGAGGGAGGGCAGCCTCACCCAAGCCCCTGGCCTCTCCCTCTCCCTCCCGTGACACTCCCCCGTCTCCCTGCGCTTGGCGAAGCCCTGCCGAGATCACCGTTGCTTCCACCACCACGCCGTCGTGCTGCTGGATCTTCATCAACCTCTCCTTTCCCCTTGCTGGATCAAGTTGGAGGAGACGTCTTCCCAACCGTACGTGTGCTGAACGTGGAGGTGCCGTCCGTTCGGCACTTGGTCATCGGTGATTTGGATCACGTCGAGTACGACTCCATCAACCCCGTTCTCTTGAACACTTCCGCGCGCGATCTACAAGGGTATGTAGATGCACTCCTCTCTCCCTCGTTGCTAGATGACTCCATAGATTGATCTTGGTGATGCGTAGAAAATTTTAAAATTCTGCTACGTTCCCCAACACTGGAAGCAATCGATGAGGCCCTGGATGGCTTTCCCCTTGCCATGCGATGAAGGTGACCGGAAGCAGTTCGCGAGTGCCACAAAGATCATCATCGACGATGGTCAAAGGGCAGGATTCTAGACATGCCCCTGGCTCGACAGCGCGCCTCTGAGCATCAGCTTCCCGAACCTGTTCAAGCACTCGAGGCGTAAAAGCAGATTGGTTGCCGCTGCACTTGCAAACGATCAATGGATATTTGATCTCTGACACGGCGACACGGCCTCCATTGCTGTTGATTTCCTCAGGCTATGGTGACGGCTCCAGGAGGCTCACATCACCCTTGACAACCAAGTCGCTGACCGAATCACCTGGACTACAGGAGGAGGGAGCTCATACTCGACCGGGGCGGCGTACAAGCTGTTCTTCAAAGACACTCCGAGCGCGGGCCACAGCAACATCATCTGGAAAGCCTGGGCGCCGGGCACCGTCAAGATGTTTACATGGCTGCTATACAACGACAGAGTCTGGTGCAATGATAGGTTACAGAGGAGGGGATGGCCAAACGGCTAATTCTACAGTCTCTGCTTCAGAAGCCTTGAATCTTCGCGGCATCTCATCTGGGACTGCCCCTTCTCCAGGGTGGTGTGGAGCACGGTTGCCACATGGAGCGGCTGCGAGGAGCTGGTCTCAAGCCGGCGGCCTGCCCACAGTTCTCTTCAGCATTGCCAGTCGATGATCAGCCGCACGCCGCCCGGCCAGAGGAGGGGAGCCAAAACGATGGCCATGCTGGTGGCTTGGCACATCTAGAAGGAGCGGAACGCATACATTTTCAGACGGAAAACGGCGCACACTGATAACGTGCTTCAAGCCATTAGGCTCGATCTCCAGTCTTGGAGGTCTGCAAGTGCCGCATGCCTAGAGCCCCCGTTCGGGGACGCACCTGCGAGGGAGTGACCTAGTGCGGGGCGTCTCTCGACGCTGCCGTTGTTTTTTTCCTCCTTTTTTCTCTCTGCTCCTGAGAGCTCTTCCTTTTTATCATGATCACTTGATCCCCACATGTTTCCCATATGCTTCCTTCTAAATCAATGAAGCCGGCCAAAGCTGGATCTTTCAAAAAAAATTGTAAGCAAGAAAAGATAAGATAAACATCATAGAAGTAGAAAGAAACTGAAGTACAAAAATTCAATACACAGGTTGCCGAGCCTATCAGCGAATATACTCACTATCTTCCTGTCTTGGCAGGGGAATGGAAATAAACACTTGAAACGAGGAAATAGAAATTATTCATTGTGAGAAAAACATGGAGGAGTCACATAGTTGCAAATAAAGTAGCATAATTGCGCTCCTCGCCAACAATTTTGTCAGTTTGTATATGTCAAACTATTGGTCGAATAAAGAATAGCTGAAAATCTGGAACGAATAATTACCACTGACAATTATACTAATCAATATATATATATATATATATATATATATATATATATGATATTTTACGACTATGGCTTGGAAGTTAGATCAAATACCACAGAAAATATAAATACAACAGCAGATCTTACTTTTTGCAGGTTGCTAAAAATATGAGATACAGAGCTGTATCCCTTTTTCCAATCAGAACCTTTGAAATAAAAATTCCCATCAACAAATAGTGAATGGGTCACTTCTGGAGACAAATATATCTTCCTGCCACTAAGATACCATGATACAAATGTGTATATAATTCGATCATAACTCTGTACATGGACTTGTGTTCTGGTCACCCATTTTCAATTGTGTATATGTTGTAGCTCCAAATCATGAATAAGACATGACGTCTAATTAAGGAGCAGACCAGAGTGTTGGATGGTCATTTATCCACGCTTTGTGATTAATCTAGGTGTACCTCACACCTTAATTAATCAAGCACAGCTGACAGCCTAAACAAAAAGATATGGATGATCATCACATTATTTCTTGCAAAGAAAAATAAATAAACGGTGTAGCAGATGCAGTACATACACTCATGTCAGGTGTAGAACCGTTGCAATTGCTGAAATTTGAGATGGGCACTAGACCCATATAGCAATTTCTAAAAAATCTCTAAGGGCCCATGTAGATTATATGGCACTAGGTGTAGTGAGAAATTTAGTCCCACCCCGGAAGTGGAAGAGGAGTTGGACCTTCTTATAAGGATTTCTCTTCTACATGCTATTGGAGCTTGAGAAGAGAAGAGGCCCTCGCGCACTCCTTCGCCATCCGCCTCGCCACGCCTCGTCATGACGCGCCGCGGGTTGCGGGATTGAGCCGAGCCGAGCTCACACCTACGCGCTTATTTTTGCCAGTCACTAATGGATAGTTCTCTGACAGCTGGGCCACGATCTGAGACGTCGGATCGTGGGCTGTCACGGACTCGGACGTGGGTCGAGCCCACGTCTCTCCACACGGCTACGCCTATATAAGTGTGCGGTGTCTCCTAACCCCAGCCGCCACGAACATATCACATCTGCTCCCACGCGCACGCCCACCGTCATTCCCTTGCTGCTGCTGCCGCCGGTGACTTCATCCCGTCCACCGCGTACACGGTCGACCGGAGAGCAGGTCTCCGAAACCACGCCCTTCTGGTTCCTGTACGGGGTGAGGGGCGAGTAGGTTTTTGGGCAGCGATTACGCGACTGCTTGCTTTCGATCGTCTACTTCTTCTACGTCCACGTCGCCTTCATCATCACCATGTCCACCGACGCCGAACGTGCCGCCGTCAAGAAAGCTGAAGCCGACAAGAAGGCCGCCGAGGACGCCGCTGCTGCCACCAAAGCCGCAGCCTCTACATGGCCTACTGGAGGGTATAACTCGTTTATCCCGCTCCTACTGTTTTCTGTTTTAGCCATGCTAGCGTTATACGTAGATCTTTCTGCAATTAGCGTAGTATGTGCTAGCCTGACTGAATATCAGTATGCGTTTATTTGTGTCAATGCCATGCTAGTGATTTACTCGTGGATTAATTTAATCGAGAAATTGCCTATTTATTCAACAATCCAAAAACCTATTATGTGTAGGAATTTTTCGGCAAGTGGCTTTGCCGCTGCACTAAAACCAGATAAGTTTACCGGTTCATATTTTAAGCGTTGGCAGACTAAGACCACTTTATGGCTCACGGCTATGAACGTGTTCTGGGTCACCGGTGTCTCCACGGGAACGATTGCTTCTGAACAGGAGAAGGCGTTCAAGGAGGCCGCTGTTGTGTTCCTCGGAGCAGTTCTTAGCGTGATCGGAGATAAACTGGTCGACGCATATTTACATGTGCATGTTGCCAAAGACTTGTGGGAGGCACTCGAATCTAAGTTCCGGGCCGCCGATGCCGGGAGCGAGATGTATATTATAGAGCAGTTCCACGATTACAAGATGGTTGAAAACCGTCCTGTATTGGAGCATGCTCATGAGATAATATGCATTGTTAAGGAGCTTGAACTTCTTAAGTGCGAGTTACCGGGCAAGTTTATCGCGGGCTGCATAATCACTAAGCCCCCTAATTCCTGGAGGAACTTTGCCACCACTCTGAAACATTAGAGGCGTGAATTCTCTGTGGAGGATGTCATTGGCCATCTGAGTGTTGAGCAAAATTTAAGGGCAAAGGACTCGCACGGAAAAGGGGCCGAAGGGACTTCTGTCGCCAACATGGTGAACCAGAAGAACTTAAACTCCCACAAGCCCAAGGGAAAGAACGGTGTCCAACACAATACCGACTTTAAGAAGAAGGGTAAGAAGACCTTCAAGAAGAACAAGAAGGATGAGGGCCGCTTTACTTGTGGTTCGGTTGAACATTGGGCCAACAAGTGCCCAAACCAGTACAAGAAGTCAGGACAGGACTCCAAGTCCGTCAACATGATTGTGGACAACAATGAGAATGGTGCACCTGGGTACGGTAATTTATTTACTGTTTTTTCAGTGTTTCAGCCCACCGATTGGTGGGTGGACACAGGTGCAGGTGTACATGTGTGTGCTGACATTTCATTGTTCACTTCTTACTAGGTAACAGGCCACAGGTCCGTATTGATGGGGAATGGCGCGAGTGCTTATGTTCACGGTGTTGGCACGGTCGATCTGAAGTTTATTTCGGGAAGGATCGTGCAACTGAAGAACGTGCAGCATGTCCCCGCCATCAAGAAGAACCTCGTTAGTGGCTCCCTTCTATGTAGAGAAGGGTTTAAGTTGGTTTTAGAGTCTAATAAATTAGTTGTTACGAAATATGGACTCTTTGTTGGAAAAGGTTATGAAAGTGGAGGGATGTTCCGCCTTTCCCTCACAGATTTTTGTAATAAAGTCGTGAACCATATTCATTCGAATGTTAATGAATCTGAAGTTTGGCATTCACGTCTTTGTCACATTAGTTTCGGTGTTATGACGCGGCTAGCCAAGTTGGATTTAATCCCGAGTTTCACCTTAGCCAAAGGTTCTAAGTGCCTTTCATGTGTGCAAGCTAAGCAACCTCGCAAGCCTCACAAGGCCGCGGAGGAGAGACACTTGGCACCATTAGAACTCATACATTCTGATCTTTGTGAGATGAATGGTGTGTTGACTAAAGGTGGAAAGAAATACTTCATGACATTGATAGATGATTCCACTAGATATTGCTATGTGTATCTGTTAAATACTAAAGATGAGGCTCTACACTACTTTAAAATCTATAAGGCAGAAGTTGAGAATCAACTTGAAAAGAAAATTAAACGAGTCCGGTCAGATCGTGGCGGAGAGTACTTCTCGAGTGAGTTTGATTCCTTCTGTTCGGAACATGGCATTATTCATGAGAGGACGCCTCCCTATTCACCCCAGTCAAACGGGGTTGCCGAGCGGAAAAATCATACTCTAACTGATTTGGTTAACACCATTTTAGATACATCGGATTTATCCAAGGCATGGTGGGGGGAGGCTATATTGACGGCATGTCATGTTCTGAATAAAGTTCCGACAAAGGATAATGAGGTCACTCCCTATGAGAAATGGGCAAAGAGAAGGACAACACTCTCGTACTTGCGAACTTGGGGCTGTTTGGCGAAAGTCAATGTGCCGATCCCCAAAAAGCGTAAGCTTGGACCAAAGACTGTGGACTGCGTTAATTTGGGCTACGCTAAGAACAGCGTTGACTATAGATTTCTAGTAGTGAAATCTGAGGTACCTGACCAGAAGGTCGGTACAATTATGGAGTCTAAGGATGCTACATTCTTCGAGGGTATTTTTCGTATGAGAGATATGCAAAGCACTTCTAGACAGAAATCTGAGGAGACTCCTGAACCTGCCATCCCTATGGAATATTATGAACAAACACATGATGAAAATCCAGAGGAGGATGAAGAGGAAACCCTTGGTAGGGGCAAGAGAAAAAGGACTGCAAAGACTTTTGGTGATGATTTCTTCGTGTACCTCGTGGATGATACTCCTACTTCTATTTCAGAAGCGTATGCCTCTCCAGAAGCTGACTACTGGAAGGATGCAGTCCGTAGCGAGATGGATTCCATCATGGCTAACGGGACATGGGAGATCACTGAGCGTCCCTATGGTTGCAAACCATTGGGATGTAAGTGGGTGTTCAAAAAAAAGCTTAGGCTCGATGGTACGATTGAAAAGTACAAGGCTAGGCTTGTGGCCAAGGGTTATGACCAGAAAGAAGAGGAAGATTTCTTCGATACTTATTCACCTGTGGCTAGACTGACCACCATTAGAGTATAACTCTCGTTGGCGGCCTCGCATGGTCTTCTCGTCCACCAGATGGATGTTAAGACGGATTTTCTGAATGGAGAGCTAAATGAGGAAATCTATATGCAACAGCCAGATGGCTTTGTGATAGATGGTCAGGAAAGAAAAGTGTGTAGGTTGCTGAAATCTCTATATGGCCTCAAGCAAGCACCTAAGCAATGGCATGATAAGTTCAATACAACTCTGGCATCTGTTGGTTTTGTTGTTAATGAGGCTGACAAATGTGTATACCGCCATGGTGGGGCGAAGGAGTTATACTGTGCTTGTATGTTGATGACATACTGATATTCGGAACCAACCTCAAAATCATTGAGGAGGTCAAGTCGTTTCTGTCTCAGAACTTTGAGATGAAAGACCTTAGTGTGGCTGATGTTATCTTGAACATCAAGCTACTGAGAGATAATGAAGGTGGGATTACACTCCTGCAATCCCACTATGTTGAGAAGGTGTTGAGTCGTTTTGGATATTCGGACTGCACACCATCTCAAACACCATATGATCCTAGCGTGTTGATTCGAAAGTCCAAAGACATGGCTATAGATTAATTGAGATACTCTCAAATCATTGGTTCACTGATGTACCTAGCGAGCACAACGAGGCCTGACATCGCGTTTGCTATGAGTAAACTGAGCCGGTTTGTTTCCAAACCGGGCGATGTACATTGGCATGCTGTTGAAAGAGTTATGCGCTATCTGAAAGGTACTATGAACTATGGACTTCACTATACCGGATACCCGTCGGTACTTGAAGGGTATAGTGATGCAAATTGGATCTCTGATGCTGATGAGATGAAGGCCACAACTGGGTATATGTTTACTCTTGGAGGTGGCGCTATTTCCTGGAAGTCTTGCAAGCAAACGATCTTAACGAGATCGACAATGAAAGCAGAATTAACAGCATTAGACACATCTGGTGTCGAAGCAGGATGGCTTCGAGATCTTTTGATGGACTTGCCATTTGTTGATAAACCGGTTCCGGCTATCCTTATGAACTGCGATAATCAGACTGTCATCACCAAGGTGAAAAGTTCAAAGGACAACATGAAGTCCAACAAACACATAAGAATGAGATTAAAGGCTGTCAGAAAATTAAGAAACTCCGGAGTGATAGCGTTGGAGTATGTCCATACGGCTAAGAATCTGGCAGATCCCTTTACGAAAGGGCTATCACGTGTAGTGATAGATAATGCATCGAGGGAGATGGGTATGAGACCCACATGAGTTGCCATGGTAGTAACCCAACCTATGTGATCGGAGATCCCGTGAATTAGGACCTGGGAAAACAAGCCAGTGGTGAACTAAGGAGAGTAACTATACTAACCCACTCCGTTGGAGATGCAATACTCTCGATACTGTATGGTAGGATGACTACTGTCTTAATGTGTTCCAAAGCTCATATAAGCAAGATACTATCCTACAGAGCGATCTTTGGAGGAACACACCTATATGAGCCCGACTGCTGGTCGCAGTCTATGAGATTGGGGTGATCTCTAGTAAGCTCATGAATAGGCCAGGAGTGTGACTTATATGCTCCACCCGAGGGGTCAGCCTTCGGCAGCCTAGTACTAGTAAGACATGTGGTGAAACTTCTTTACGCCAAACTGACAATTCAAGGCATAGTCCATTGTTCAGTTGTGAAGGAGTGTAACTACTTGCTCTAGGTGAAGCTCAACCTTAACAGGTCTTCACTGAAACACTGGTATATCGAAACAGTAATTGAAACAGAGGACACAATGGGCCCTCGAGATCTGGTGGGGAATTGCTGAAATTTGAGATGGGCTCTAGGCCCATATAGCAATTTCTGAAAAATCTCTAAGGGCCCATGTGGGTTATATGGCACTAGGTGTAGTGGGAAGTTTAGTCCCACCCCGGAAGTGGAAGAGGAGTTGGACCTTCTTATAAGGGTTTCTCTTCTACATGCTATTGGAGCTTGAGAAGAGAAGAGGCCCTCGCGCACTCCTCCTCCGCCGCCCGCCTCACCACGCCACGCCTCGTCACGACGCGCCACGGGTTGCGGGATTGAGCCGAGCCGAGCTCACACCTACGCGCTTATTTTTACCAGTCACTAATGGAGAGTTCTCTGACAGCTGGGCCACGATCTGAGACGTCGAATCGTGGGCTGTCACGGACTCAGACGTGGGTCGAGCCCACGTCTCTCCACGCAGCTGCGCCTATATAAGTGTGTGGTGTCTCCTAACCCTAGCCGCCACGAACAGATCACATCTGCTCCCACGCGCACGCCCACCGTCGTTCCCTTGCTGCCGCTGCCGCCGGTGACTCCATCCCGTCCGCCGCGTACACGGTCGATGGGAGAGAAGGTCTCCGAAACCACGCCCTTCTGGTTCCTGTACGGGGTGAGGGGCGAATAGGTTTTTGGGCAGCGATTACGCGACTGCTCGCTTCCGATCGTCTACTTCTTCTACGTCCGCGTCGCCTTCATCATCACCATGTCCACCGACGCCGAACGTGCCACCGCCGAGAAAGCTGAAGCCGACAAGAAGGCCGCCGAGGACGCCGCTGCTGCCACCAAAGCCGCAGCCTCTGCATGGCCTACTGGAGGGTACAACTCGTTTATCCCGCTCCTATTGTTTTCTGTTTTAGCCATGCTAGCGCTATACATAGATCTTTCTCCAATTAGCATAGTATGTGCTAGCCTGACTGAATATCAGTATGCGTTTATTTGTGTCAATGCCATGCTAGTGATTTACTCGTGGATTAATTTAATCAAGAAATTGCCTATTTATTCAACAGCAATATGATAACTGCTCACTTGGATCTCAACGGAGAAGAGCAGCACTGTCAGCCCCATCCCCTCGTCGCACGTATCATCTTGCCATCACAGCAACACTGCCACGCACAGGAAGGTGAGAAAACATCCTGCCGCTGCCCATCTATGTCGCCGTATTTGGAGAGAGGTCGTCGACGGCGCCGGCTGCCGCCGCAGCTGCCACGGACGAACGATACAAGACACGAAATTAAAAAATAGTAAAGAAGGGGCTGCTGAGGAAGAGTACAGGGCGGGTGGACGGAATCAGTGAGGTGGCAGTCGCGAATAAGAAGCTTGCCGATGGTGGAACGACGACGCATCGAGGAGTAAAGAACGGCGGTCGGCGGCGCATCAATGAGGCAGAAACGGTGGCACGCGACGAATAGACAAACTGCTTGGTTGCCGGTTGGGGAGGATAGCGATGGAACCTGGACAACTTGGGCTGTTAGCTTTAGCATCCAAAAAATAAGAGTCGTGGGCCTTCGAAAGGCCCGATTACGGAGAGGAAAACTAACTCGCTCTGTGGAGCAGCAGCCCGCAAAACGTGCGTGCAGTGCATGAGCAACCTGGGACGCCGAGAGCTGATCTTGATCGTACGTTTGAGTGATCCGATGGTTGAGAGCGTCAAAGCACTATGGAGGCTCCTAACTAGCTGTGTAATACTGTTTAGTAATATGTTACCAAGTCAGGAGTCAAAAGAGAGAAAGAAAGAAGTAAAATGTATACGAGAAAAAGAAGTAAAATAGAACAAGACAATACAGGGTTGGAAAAGGAGATTACACAGTTCATCTGTATATCTACTCCTATAAAGGATGCTAGAGTACCCGCCTTCTGTGAGCGTCCGCGGGCGAGATTGTCGACGGGGTGCAGGCGTGGCCGGGGCCACCATCATGTCGTGTTTTCGGTTTCGCCCGCATGCGTCGTCTCGTATAATGCATTGCACGCCACGTGCTTACCCAGGCCGAGCTGGCAGTCATTCGGCGCCTACCGGGTTGCCTTGCCCGTGTCGGTCGTGCCCTCGTGCGCGGTAGGCTGAGGGCGGTATGTGTCTGCTGGTCCAAAGGGCCAGCCGACAAGGGTCGTGTTGGCAGGCTAGATGACTTTGAGGGCCATCCGATGAGGGGCCGCAATGAAAAGAGTCCGGGTGGCCAGCACTGCGTTGGTCGGACCGGTGTGTCGAGGTGTTTCATGATCGAATCGTTTGGAAGGTATTCGGCATGTGCGGGTCGGGGTATCCCAAATCAGTGTGGATCGTGGGTTGTTTGGTCTTTTCTGTCAAGGCAGTTTTGTTATCGTTTTAATTCATTGTCTTATCATGAACGTCGAATGTCGCGCATGCTAGCCTCCTTCTTGCTTCATTTTGTGGCTCTTGCTTCGGAGGGCTTGATAATCCGCAGGTATAGGAGATTGCGACAGTCTTCAAGGGTAGTATTTCACTTAAATTTATTGACTATACACAAGGGGAGTCAAATAATATTTATGAGCCTTAGCAGTTGAGTTGTCAATTCAACCATGTCTGGGAGATTATATTTCTATAGTAAAGTGTTTAGTAGCACAGTAACAGAAGCAATTTGTAGTGATTGTGATAGCAACAACAACGAAAGTAATTAACTTAGCAAAGACCAATATGAAAAATGAAGGAAATATGCCTTAGAGGCAATAATAAAGTTGTTATTTATATTTCCTTATATCATGATAAATGTTTATTATTCATGCTAGAATTGTATTAGCCGGAAACTTGGTACATGTGTGAATACATAGACAAACAGAGTGTCCCTAGTATGCCTCTACCTGACTAGCTCGTTTATCAAAGATGGTTAAGTTTTCTAACCATAGACATGTGTTGTCATTTGATGAACGGGATCACATCATTAGAGAATGATGTGATGGACAAGACCCATCCGTTAGCTTAGCATAATGATTGTTTAGTTTTATTGCTATTGCTTTCTTCATAAATTATACATGTTCCTCTGACTATGAGATTATGCAACTCCCGAACACCGGAAAAACACCTTGTGTGCTATTGTAACATCCCAAATTTCAATTTGGAATGTTATACATAGGTCATCATATGCATATCATATTTTATTTGCAATTTGGGTTTCGATCCTAGAAATTCTAAGCAACTCAAGGACCCACGAAGAGAGTTGGAGATTTCGTTTATTTTCATATTTGAGTTTTTCTCAAATATTGAAAAGAGGATCATTTTGGTTTTAATTATTTTTTCTTCAAAATATTTCCAATATTAAAAAGAAAAGAGAGGAGATAAAATGACTTCTCCAAAATAAAGGAAATATTGGAGGAAAAATGTTAAAATCAAATAAATAATTTTATTTGGATTTTGTTTGTTATTTTATTTGAATTAGAAAAAAATATGCATTTTTCAAATTTGCATTTTTAGGTCAAGAAAATGTTGACTTTGTTCTAAATATTTTATTTAAACGGTGAAAATTGTTTTTGGCATTTTTATATATTTTTTAGATTTTTTTAGGATTTTTACTTTTCGGCGGAATTTAGTTTTAAAAAAATCGCGCGCCCGACTAGGCCAACAACCCAACCGAGCCGGGCCAAGCCCACCAGCGCCGCCGCCTCCCGCAGCCGTTCGAGCGTCGGACTCCCGCCGGAGTCCGGGTCGGCCTCGGCATCCGTGCCCCCTCCCGCAAGACGCCGCCGCCCCTGAGGCCTTTATAACCCGCGCCACCCCCGCCGCCTCTCACCACCACCACTCCCGCAGCAGCAGCCGCGCCCGTCGCCCGCGCGCCCGCCGTCGCCGCCGCTCTGCCAAGCCGCTCCTCCCCACCCGCGCCGCTCCACCGCCGCCGCAGCCCGCCGGAGCCGCCGCCCTGCCCGAAGCCGCCGCCGCCGTTGACTGGTACGGAATCGCCTGGTTCGCCGATTCTTCCGGGTTTTTTTTTCGGTTTTTGATTTAGGTTGTTTTTTTTCCTGAATTAGGGTTTTTCTTGGTTTTCTCGGTTTAGTTCTAATCCGCGAACGTTCGTTCGTTTAGACCTAATAACGAACGAATTCGTTCGTTTGCCTCCGTTAGCAGACGTTCATCCGATAGATTTTTCTTTTTCTATTTTATTTTTGCTAGGGACCTATCCGTGGTTATTTTTATTGCATATTAGCCCATGATCTTCAAACCCTCGCAATTTTTCAACCGTTCGTCCAAATCCAGTGAAACCAACTCAAAAATCTTTGTCTCGATGCCCTCTTACCAGTTAAACAACTTGAACATGGTTTTGACAATTTAAAATTTGGTTGCAAGGAGATTTGCATTAAAAGTTCTTTTGACCATAGTTTCAGTTCCGTAGCTCTGATTTGATTGATTCTTTTTGCTAATTGAAGCTCTTCAGTTGGACTTTCAGATTGAATCTTCTTATTTGAGTTTTACCCTTGCATCTTTGCTTATGTGCTTATGTATGCTATTGTTTGTTTGTGATAGACTACCCAGAGTGCGAAGCGTGCTATTACGAGTCTCTAGGGTTTGGACATCGTCAGCAAGGCAAGTAACACATTGATCATACCCCTTTATTACCCAGTTTTTATGCATTAGTTTCAATCCTCAAACACTGCATGATTAGGATGTGATTAACATGTGGGTATTGGGAAGTAGATGATGAGGTAGAACCTATTGCCCTTTTATTATCAAACCTTGGGAGTTACATCTACGTTATGATTAGGTTTGATACGTCTCCAACGTATCTATAATTTATGAAGTATCCATGCCATGTTTACAATATTTTTATATGATTTTGGTATGATTTGATTAACTAACCTGGACTGACGCTGTTTTCAGGAGAACTATCGTGGTGTTCTTTTTGTGCAGAAATAAAAGTTCTCGGAATGCGATGAAAATCAACAGAGATTTTTTTTTGGAAAATATGAAAAATACTGGAACGAAAATCTACCGGATGGGAGTCACGGGGGCCCCACGAGGGTGGGGGGGCGCGCCCCTGCCTCGTGGACTCCCCGAGGGCCCCCCTGACGTGAAATCAATGCCAACTTATCCTATAAATATAGAAACCTCCGAAAATTAACCTAGATCGGAAGTTCCGCCACCAGAAGCCTCCGTAGCCACCGAAAACCAATCTAGGCCCTCTCTAGCACCCTGCCGGAGGGGGCCATCATCACCGGAGGGCATGGAGGAGGATCCCGGAGGGGCCATAACCGTCATGAAGGCCAAGGACCGGAGGGAGAACCTCTCCCCATCCAGGGGGAGGCCATGGAGGAGGAAGAACAAGGGGTAGAACCTCTCCTCCTCTCTCTCGGTGGCATCGGAGTGCCATCGGGAGGGGAATCCTCGCCGCGGTGATCGTCTTCATCAACATCACCATCCCCATCTCTTTTACGCGGTTCACTCTCCCGCACCCCGCTGTAATCCCTACTTGAACATGGTGCTTTATGCCACATATTATGATCCAATGATGTGTTGCCATCCTATGATGTTTTGAGTAGATATCCTTTGTCTTTGGGTTGATTGATGATCTAGATTGGCATGAGTTGTATGTTTTACTTTGGTGCTGTCCTATGGTGCCCTCCGTGTCGCGCAAGCGTGAGGGATTCCCGCTGTAGGGTGTTGCAATACGTTCATGACTCGCTTATAGTGGGTTGCATGAGTGACAGAAGCATAAACCCGAGTAAGGGGATTGTTGCGTATGGGATAAAGGGGACTTGATGCTTTAATGCTATGGTTGGGTTTTACCTTAATGATCTTTAGTAGTTGCGGATGCTTGCTAGAGTTCCAATCATAAGTGCATATGATCCAAGAAGAGAAAGTATGTTAGCTTATGCCTCTCCCTCATATGAAACTGCAATAGTGATTACCGGTCTTGTTAACAATTGCCTAGGACAATTCCGCACACCGATCCACCATTATTCCACACTCGCTATTTATAATATTTAGTAATATATTCTAACTTTATGATAACAACACCCACTTTAATATTTTAGCTCTCCGATATCATGCAAAGTTATCCACTTCATACCCACAACGTAGTTTTATTTCTCGTTGCTAGTTGGAAGCAAACGTTCGGTGTACGTAAAGTCGTATCAGTGGTAGATAGGGCGTGAGAGAACATTGATATTACCATTAGCTCCTTATGGTTTCGACACTCCATACTTATCACTTCCACCTTTAGAAATTGCTACGATGATTCCCTGCACTTGGGGATTATGAAAGTTGCCATGCTATGCTCGTAGACATGGTTTGGTTTGAGTGATCCATGACAGATATGAGATTGTTAATTAATGGTTAACTTAAGGTGGCTACTTCAATACGCATATGGATGGATTGGTTGCGGGCACGTGGGGATATACCAGTGTTGTCCTTTGGTTCGCCACCCAGGCTCAAAGGGATCATAAGATTATTCTTGCTAGAAACTTCCGTGTGTAGCCACAAGCTATTATGGGCTCTAGCATAGTTGAGTATGTTGGATGACCTCTTTCAGTGGTAGACTAGAAGATGTAGGGGATGTAGGTTGGTACTGTCTACCTAGAGTAAAGAGTTAATGTTTCTGAAAGACTGTGTCTCGGTCATCCGTCTCTCAAACACCATGTAATGCGAGAAATCCAACGGAGGAGATCGAGTCTTGTGGGGAAAAGTGTGCAAACCTCTGCAGAGTGTACAAACTAATCATGGTTAGCCGTGTCCCCGGTTATGGACATCTTGAGTATCTGGTTCTTGGATTATCATGTTGATCTCATCACTCTAAATTAATTTTTTGGTTATTAATTACTGTTTAATTGGGATTGAGATGGGCTACCATTCTCAATGTTTTATCAACTACCATGATAGTTAAACAAATATATTCCTTTGATGTAGGAAAAAATTGGCTTTCCGCAAAAATATTATAACCATAGAGCCTCCACCAGCCATATATGCATGTAGTGATAGCATTTACCTGTTCATTGTTCTACTATGTTATATTGCTAGCATATTCCATGTGCTGACCCATTTCGGGCTGCAACATATCATGTTGCAGACTTTTCAGACGAAGAGTAAGGTGCGCTAGGTCATTGTCGTGCACTCAGCTATGCCGTTGGAGTTGATGGACTCACTTTGTCTTCCAAGCCTTCTGATGTTATTGTATTTAGATGGCCTTAAGCCATATTATTGTAATAAGTTCTCTTTTGAGACATTCGATGTATTAAGTGTGTGATTGCACTCTGTTATAAATCCTTCAAGTACTGTGTGTGTCAGCATTACCGATCCAGGGATGACACTTATACACAGAGATTTGACCATTTGAGGTTGGATCGCTACAAGAAGGTATCAGAGGACACGCTGATTGTAGGACACGACCACTAAGATAAGGCATATGTCACTTTTCTCTACTCATTTCTGACTCCTCTCAATTTTCCACACTATAGGATGGCGGACTTAAGGAACAAGTTTGCACAACCGGATGAAGACACACCTTTTGGGAAGGAAGTCACTAGGTACCTGAACATCGGAATACCAAGCTTCACTAGGACCTACACCGCCACTTTACCAGAAGAGGAGCATTGGATGATTCGAGTTCAAGTTCCAGGAAGGACATTCACGCCAGTTACTGAGCCCATAGAGTTTTCCTTTGATGCACCAACCTGGAGTCTACGAAAGAGCATGGCAGCCCACATTGCCATGGGATGCATCGGCGAAGTTTATCACAAGTATCTTAAGGACACGATCTACCAGATATGTGGGCGCCGAGATGAGTAATGGGAGATGATCAACACCAGGAGGGACATGTCCATTGCAGCTTTCATCCAGGAGTTAAACCAGCACATTCGTCGCCAGGAGAACCAAATGTGTGCAAGCATGATAGACCTGAAGAAGGTGATGACCAGGAACATGAAGCTAGAAGAGGAACTCAAGTCTACACGCGACATATATGAGGAAGAAATCGCAATACTAGTGGAGAAGAATGACGACCTGACGAGGAAGCTAGGAGTATTCATGGGAGACCCCGCGCCAGGAGGAGATGGCGACCAACCCGATGATATCCGTTCGGAGGAGTACATCATCATCGACGACACCGACTCCGACCCCGACAATAGTGATGACGATTATGAAGACGAAGCTGGAGCGGATATCATGGAGTCTTCTATCGATCAAAATTTCTAGTCGACCACCATATTATCAGTAGTATTTCCCCCATGTATATAGTAATAGTCCGAGCACTGTAACAATAGTTTGATCGATTGTATGCCCTTGTTTGAATTGATTGGTGTGATATGAATATGTTTGTCCCATGTGCATATGGGTAGTGCTTTCTCACTAGACCTCATTCTATTCTAATCTCTCTCCCTCTAAACCTACCAGATGCCTCCGAGATGTGACCCCGGATTTGGCTTCCCGAGCTCACTTAGTTGATCCAACAGCAGAATGCCTTGCTGCAGCTACTAGTCCAGAATCAAGGCAACAACAACAACCCACCACCATCACCTCCAGTTGACAATTTAGCCTGTTTTCTGAGGTTGCAGCCGCCGGTGTTTTCCAGTAGAACCGAGCCGATATTTGCTGATGACAGGCTACACAGGATTGGAAGGGAGTTGACCACCGCAGGTTGCTCAGATGCTGAGAAGGTGCGTTTTGCCGCACATCAATTGGATGGACCCGCAGCCTCAGGGTGGGAACATTACACAACCACTTTCCCTATAGACAATGTCACTTGGGATCAGTTTCAGCAAGCATTCCACACTGCACATGTCTCAACTGGAGCTATGAGCATGAAGAAGCATGAGTTTTGCAACTTACGCCAGGGAAATCGTACTATGGGGCAGTACGTGGATGAGTTCAGTAAGTTAGCTCGCTATGCCCCGGATGATGTGGCCACCGATGCCGCAAAGCAGGAGAAGTTTATGGAAGGGTTGAATGATGAGATGAGTATGCAGTTGATGGTAGCGACATTCACTAACTACCAGGAGTTGGTAGACAAGGCTCTTATGATTGAAGGGAAGCAGCAACAGATAGAGAGGCACAAGAGGAAGTATGGACAAGGGAAGTACAATTCAAGAGCTCAGCAGAAGCCTCGTTTTACCCCGAACTCGGGAGGATATACCCATAACCATGGAGGACATACGCACAATGGAGGAAGTTCGCATAACCACAGTGGCCCCAAGAATGGAAATGGGAATGGAGCTGACAGCAACCAGAACCGCTCTAACCCAGCCACGCCCGCCAAGAAGGACCAAAGTCACATTACTTGTTCCAAGTGCGAGAAGACTGGACACTATGCCAATGAGTGCCCTGAAGCAAAGAATGGTAATGGCAATGGAAGATCTGGGAAGAAGCACAACCCTTTCAACAGGGGACAAGTGAACCACGTTAACATGGAGGAGGTTGAAGAGCAGCCAGATGCAGTTATCGGTAAGTTTTTGGTTAAGTCATTTACCGCTCTCGTTCTTTTTGATACTGGTGCATCACATTCATACATATCAAGGGGATTTGTGGACAAGTTTAAGCTACCCACCTTAGCCCTTAGGACACCCATGTTAGTAAGCTCACCATGTGTAGAGTATATGGCCAGCCGATGGTGCGATCGGTTACCCTTAACCATTGGTAGCCATGTTTTCCCCTCAGACCTAATAATTCTGGAGTCACAAGGATTGGATGTGATACTAGGCATGGATTGGCTGTCGAAGTATGGAGGAAACATTGACTGTGCTAGTAGGTCAATTCTGCTCACCACCCCGGAGGGAAAAATGATTAAGTATGTATCCAGGCATGCGCCAAGGAGAACCCAAGTAAATTCCCTCTCAGGAGTTGTTCAGGAGGAAGTGCCTGTAGTGAAGGATTATCCAGATGTATTTCCAGAGGAGCTACCAGGCATGCCGCCGGATCGAGACATTGAGTTTTTGATAGAGCTGTTGCCAGGCACCGGACCAATATCGAAGAGACCATACCGGATGCCCGCAAATGATCTGGAGGAGATTAAGAAGCAGATTAAGGAGTTATTGGAGAAAGGTTACATTCGACGAAGTTCGTCACCGTGGGGAGCACCAGTGCTTTTGGTTGAGAAGAAGGATGGATCTTTGAGAATGGTTGTTGATTATCGTGCATTGAATGAAGTGACGATCAAGAACAAGTACCCACTGCCGATGATCAATGATTTGTTTGACCAGCTACAAGGAGCTAAAGTATTCTCCAAGATCGATCTACGATCAGGATACCACCAGTTGAAGATCCGAGAACAGGATATACCCAAGACGGCCTTCACCACAAGGTACGAGCTATATGAGTACATGGTTATGTCATTTGGATTGACTAACGCCCCTGCCTATTTCATGAGTATGATGAATAGGTGTTCATGTAGTTCTTGGATAAGTTTGTTGTGGTGTTCATTGCCGATATCTTGGTATATTCGAAGAATGAAGAGGAGCACAAGGAGCATTTGCGTTTAGTTCTCGAGAAGCTCAGGGAACATCAGTTGTATGCCAAGTTCAGCAAGTGTGAGTTTTGGTTAAAGGAAGTTGGATTTCTTGGCCATGTTATATCAGGAGAAGGTATAGTAGTGGATCCTACCAAGGTTCAGTCTGTCACTGAGTGGTTGGCACCCACCTCAGTTGGAGAGATCCGTAGTTTTCTTGGACTCGCGGGATATTATCGGAGATTCATTGAGAATTTTTCTAAGATTGCGAAGCCCATGAGGGAGTTGCTGAAGAAAGACACTAAATTTAAGTGGATAGATGAATGTGAGGCAAGTTTTCAGGAGCTGAAGAAACATTTGGTTACAACCCCAGTGCCGATTCTGCCAGATATACGCAAGGAGTTCTAAGTGTATTGCGATGCTTCTCACTTAGGACTTGGAGGTGTACTCATGCAAGATGGAAGAGTTGTTTCATATGCCTCACGTCAGCTTCGACCGCATGAGTTGAATTATGCCACACATGATTTGGAGTTAGTAGCTGTAGTGCATGCACTCAAGACCTGGAGACATTTTCTTATTGGAAACCGTTGTGATGTGTACACGGATCACAAGAGTTTGAAGTACATTTTCACACAGAAGGAGCTGAATCTCATGCAAAGGATATGGTTTGAGCTTATAAAGGATTATGACATGAAGTTGCATTATCATCCAGGCAAGGCCAATGTCATAGCAGACGCTTTGAGCCGGAAGAGTTATGCCAATACCCTCATAAGCGGGGGATTACCAAAGGAGTTAGCCGAATATCTCAGGGAGCTATGTTTGGAGATAGTCCCCAGAGGTTTTGTCGCAGCAATGGAAGTTCAGTCAACATTATTGGGAATGATTCGAGAAGCTCAAAAGGATGATAAGGAAATTGCTGAGATAAAGGAGAAGATGAGCAAAGAAAAATCCATGGGTTTTCGTGAGGATGAGCACGACACCTTATGGTTTGAGGACCGTGTTTATGTACCCACTAATGCAGAGATCAGGAAGTTAATACTTCAGGAAGCTCATGACTCGCCATACTCGATACACCCCGGAAACACCAAGATGTATTTGGATTTGAAGGAGCATTTTTGGTGGACATGGATGAAGAAGGATATTGCCGAGTATGTAGCCGTATGTGATGTATGTCAGAGAGTGAAGGCAGAACATCAGAAGCCAGCAGGATTACTGCAGCCTATGTCGATACCCGAATGGAAGTGGGATAAGCTTGGCATGGATTTCATCACCGGATTACCCAGGACACGATCGGGATATGATTCTATCTGGGTAGTAGTGGATCGTTTGACCAAAGTGGCTCACTTTATCCCAGTGAAAACTACCTATACGAGTGCGAAGTTGGCCAAGATGTATATGACCAGGATCGTGTGTCGGCATGGAGTTCCGAGGACCATCATATCAGATAGAGGGACCCAGTTTACTTCGAAGTTTTGGAATCAGCTGCACCAGACCTTGGGTACCAGGCTAGAGTTCAGTATAGCCTTTCATCCGCAGAAAGATGGACATACCGAGAGAGTCAATCAGATTCTGGAGGACATGTTGAGAGCTTGTGCGCTGGATTATGGATCTAGTTGGGATGATAATTTTCCCTATGCGGAGTTCTCATACAACAACAGTTACCAGACCAGTTTGAAGATGGCACCTTTCGAAGCTTTGTATGGAAGGAGGTGCAGGACACCGTTAATGTGGGATGAAGTTGGAGACCGTCAGTTGTTTGGACCAGATTTGATCAAAGAGTCTGAAGAGAAGGTTAAGTTGATTCGAGATAGACTGAAGGTAGCTCAGTCCAGACAGAAGAGTTATGCAGACTCAAAACGCAAGGAGGTAATCTATGAAATCGGAGATAGAGCATATCTTCGTGTGTCACCTCTGCGAGGAGTTAAACGCTTTGGAGTTAAGGGAAAGTTAGTCTCGAGATTTGTAGGACCATACCGAGTTTTGGAACGTATGGGAGAAGTGGCCTACAAGTTGGAGTTACCCGAAGGACTGTCAGGAGTTCATGATGTGTTTCACGTTTCTCAGTTGAAGAAGTGCCATGCTGAGATGGCCGATATCCCTTTGAGAGATACAATGCCCCTGGAAGCAATTCAGTTGGATAGTGATTTGACCTACGAGGAGAAACCAGTCAAGATTCTCGAGTTTGCCAGCCAAGTCACACGTAGCAAGGTTATCAAGTTTTGCAAAGTTCAGTGGAGCCACCATACCGAGGATGAAGCCACCTTGGAGTGAGAGGAAGACCTACGCAAAGACCACCCACACCTATTTTCTAACCAACCAGAATCTCGAGGGCGAGATTCATCTTAAGGGGGGTAGGTTTGTAACATCCCAAATTTTCAATTTGGAATGTTATACAAAGGTCATCATACACATATCATATCTTATTTGCAATTTGGGTTTTGATCCTAGAAATTCTAAGCAACTCAAGGACCCAGAGAGAGAGTTGGGGATTTCGTTTATTTTCATATTTGAGTTTTTCTCAAATATTGAAAAAAGGATCATTTTGGTTTTAATTATTTTCTCTCCAAAATATTTCCAATATTAAAAATAAAAGAGAGTAGATAAAATGACTTCTCCAAAATAAAGGAAATATTGGTGGAAAAATGTTAAAATCAAATAAATATTTTTATTTGGATTTTATTTGTTATTTTATTTGAATTAGAAAAAATATGCATTTTTCAAAATTGCATTTTAGGCCAAGAAAATGTTCACTTTGTTCTAAATATTTTATTTAGACGATGAAAATTGTTTTTGACATTTTTAGAATTTTTATATATATTTATTTAGGATTTTTACTTTCCGGCGGAATTTATTTTTTAAAAAAAATCGCGCGCCCGACTGGGCCAACGGCCCAGCCGAGCCGGGCCAAGCCCACCAGCGCCGCCGCCTCCCGCAGCCGTGCGAGCGCCGGACGCCGCCACCCCCGAGGCCTTTATAACCCGTGCCACCCCCGCCGCCTCTCACCACCACCGCCGCAGCAGCAGCAGCCGCGCGAGTCGCCCGCGCGCCCGCCGCCGCCGCCGCTCTGTCGCGCCGCTCCGCCCCACCCGCGCCGCTCCGCCACCGCAGACTCACCAGAGCTGCCGCCCCGCCCGAAGTCGCCGCCGCTGTTGACCGGTGCGGAACCGCCTGGTTCGCCGGTTCTTCCGTTTTTTTCTGTTTTAGATTTAGGTCGCTTTTTTCTTCTGAATTAGGCTTTTTCTTGGTTTGGTTCTTATCCACGAACGTTCGTTCATTTAGACCTAATAATGAAAGAATTCGTTTGTTCGCCTCTGTTAGCGGACGTTCATCCGATAGATTTTTCTTTTTTTTGTTTTATTTTCGCCAGGGACCTACCAACAATTATTTTTATTGTAGATTAGCCCTTGATCTTCAAACCCTCGCAATTTTTGAACCGTTCGTCCAAATCCAGTGAAACCAACGCCAAAAACTTCGTCTCGAAGCCCTCTTACCAATTAAACAACTTGAACATTGTTTTGACAATTTAAAATTTGGTTGCAAGCATATTTGCATTCGAAGTTCTTTTGACCAGAGTTTCAGTTCCATAGCTCCGATTCGATTGATTCTTTTTGCTAGTCGAAGCTCTTCAGTTGGACTTTCAGATTGGACCTTCTTATTTGAGTTTTACCCTTGCATATTTGCTTTAGTGCTTATGTACGCTATTGTTTGTTTGCGATAGAATTCCCGGAGTGCGAAGCATAATACTACGAGTCTCTAGGGTTTACAGATCGTTAGCAAGGCAAGTAACACATTGATCATACTCCTTTATTACCCAGTTTTTATGCATTAGTTTCAATCCTCAAACACTGCGTGATTAGGATGTGATTAACATGTGGGTATTGGGAAGTAGATGATGAGGTAGAACGTATTGCCCTTTTATTATCAAACCTTGGGAGTTACATCTATGTTATGCTTAGGTTGCCACGCTATGCTCGTAGACGTGGTTTGGTTTGAGTGATCCATGACAGATGTGAGATTGTTAATTAATGATTAACTTAAGGTGGCTACTTAAATACACATATGGGTGGATTGGTTGCGGGCACTTGGGGATATACCAGTGCTGTCCTTTGGTTCGCCACCCAGGCTCAAAGGGATCATAAGATTATTCTTGCTAGAAACTTCCATGTGTAGCCACAAGCTATTATGGGCTCTAGCATAGTTGAGTATGTTGCATGACCTCTTTCAGTGGTAGACTAGCAGATGTAGGGGATGTAGGTTGGTACTGTCTACCCAGAGTAAAGAGTTAATGTTTCTGAAAGACTGTGTCTCGGTCATCCATATCTCAAACACCATGTAGTGCGAGAAATCCAACGGAGGAGATCGAGTCTTGTGGGGAAAAGTGTGCAAACCTCCGCAGAGTGTACAAACTAATCATGGTTAGCCGTGTCCCCGGTTATGGACATCTTGAGTATCTGGTTCTTGGATTATCATGTTGATCTCATCACTCTAAATTAATTTGTTGGGTTATTAACTACTGTTTAATCGGGATTGAGATGGGGGTACCATTCTCAATGTTTTATCAACTACCATGATAGTTAAACAAAATATATTCCTTTGATGTAGGAAAAAAAATTGGCTTTTCGCAAAAATATTATAACCATAGAGCCTCCACCAGCCATATATGCATGTAGTGATAGCATTTACCTATTCATTGCTCTACTATGTTATATTGCCAGCATATTCCATGTGCTGACCCGTTTCGGGCTGCAACATACCATGTTGCAGACTTTTCAGACGAAGAGTAAGGTGCGCTAGGTCATTGTCGTGCACTCAGCTATGCCGTTGGAGTTGATGGACTCACTTTATCTTCCAAGTCTTCCGTTGTTATTGTATTTAGATGGCCTTAAGCCATATTATTGTAATAAGTTCTCTTTTCAGACATTCGATGTATTAAGTGTGTGATTGCACTCTATTATAAATCCTTCAAGTACTGTGTGTGTCAGCATTACCGATCCAGGGATGACAGTTATACACAGAGATTTGACCGTCTGAGGTCAGATCGCTACAAGATGGTACCAGAGCACACGCTGATTGTAGGACACGACCACTAAGATAAGCCATAGGTCACTCTTCTCTACTCATTTCTGACTCCTCTCCATTTTCCACACTATAGGATGGCGGACTCAAGGAACAAGTTTGCACAACCGGATGAAGACACACCTTTTGGGAGACACTTGAAGGAAGTCACTAGGTACCTAAACATCGGAATACCAAGCTTCACCGGGACTTACACCACCACTTTACCAGAAGAGGAGCGTTGGATGATTCGAGTTCAAGTTCCAGGAAGGACATTCACGCCAGTTACTGAGCCCATAGAGTTTTCCTTTGATGCACCAACCTGGAGTCTTGGAAAGAGCATGGCAGCCCACATCGCCATGGGACGCATCGGCGAAGTTTATCACAAGGATCTTAAGGACACCATCTACCAGATATGTAGGCGCCAAGATGAGCAATGGGAGATGATCAGCACCAGCCCACATTAGCCACGTGATGATGCATTACAGAACGAGTAAAGAGACTTGCCAGTGACGAGATTGAACTAGGTATGATGATACCGATGATCAAATCTCAAGCAAGTAACATACCGATGACAAAGGGAACAATGTATGTTGTTATATGGTTTGACCGATAAAGATCTTCCTAGAATATGTAGGAGCCAATATGAGCATCCAGGTTCTGCTATTCGGTATTGACCAGAGATGTGTCTCGTCCATGTCTACATAGTTCTCGAACCCGTAGGGTCCGCATGCTTAACGTTCGATGACGATTTGTATTATGACTTATGTGATTTGATGAACCAAAGTTTGTCCGAAGTCCCGGATTAGATCATGGACATGATGAGGAGTCTCGAAATGGTCGAGAGGTAAAGATTCATATATTGGAAGGTTGCATTTGGACATGGAATGGTTCTGAGAGGTTCGGGCATTTTCCCAGAGTACCGGGAGGTTACCGGAACCCCCGGGGAGAAGTTATGGGCCTTATGGGCCATAAGAGGGAAGCACACCAGCCCACAAGGGGCTGGTGCGCCCCCTAGGGCAGGAGGCCAATTAGGACTAGGAGAAGGGGCCGGTCCCCCCTTTCCTTCTCCTTCTCCCTTCCCCCTTTCCTACTCCGTGAGGGGGGCGAATCCTACTAGGACTAGGGAGTCCTAGTAGGACTCCACACCTTAGTGCGCCCCTAGGGCCGGCTGCCTCTCCCTCTCCCTCCTTTATATACGGAGGCAGGGGGCACCCCTAGAACACACAAGTTCATCTTTTAGCCATGTGCGGTGCCCCCTCCACAGTTTCACACCTCGGTCATATCGTCGTAGTGCTTAGGCGAAGCCCTGCGTCGGTAACTTCATCATCACCGTCACCACGCCATCATGCTGATGGAACTCCCTCGGCCTCAACTGGATCAAGAGTTTGAGGGACGTCACCGAGCTGAACGTGTGCTGATCGTGGAGGTGCCGTACGTTCGGTACTTGGATCGGTTGGAACGTGAAGACGTTCGACTACATCAACCGCGTTACTAAATGCTTCCGCTTTCGGTCTACGAGGGTACGTGGACACACTCTCCCTGCTCATTGCTATGCTTCTCCTAGATAGATCTTGTGTGATCATAGGAAATGTTTTGTAATACTGCATTCCCCAACAGTGGCATCAGAGCCAGGTCTATGCGTAGATGTTATATGCACGAGTAGAACACAAAGAGTTGTGGGCGATAATAGTCATACTGCTTACCAGCAACGTCTTACTTTGATTCGGCGACATTGTTGGATGAAGCGGCTTGGACCGACATTACATGGCTGCGTTCATGAGACTGGTTCTACTGACGTGCTTCACACACATGTGGCTGGCGGGTGTCTATTTCTCCAACTTTAGTTGAATCGAGTTTGACTATGCTCGGTCCTTGTTGCAGGTTAAAACAACACACTTGACGGAAAGATCGTTGTGGTTTTGATGCGTAGATAAGAACGGTTCTTGCTAGAAGCTTGTAGCAACCATGTAAAACTTGCAACAACAAAGTAGAGGACGTCTACTTGTTTTTGCAGGGCATGTTGTGATGTGATATGGTCAAGACGTGATGAGATATAAATTTTTGTATGAGATGATCATGTTTTGTTAAAGTTATCGGCAACTAGCAGAAGCCTTATGGTTGTCTCTTTATTGCATAAGATGCAAGCGCCATACAATTGCTTTACTTTATTGCTAAGCGATAGCAATAGTTGCAAAAGCAATAGTTGGTGAGACGACCATGTGACGACACGTTGATAGAGATCAAGATGATGGAGATCATGGTGTCATGCCGGTGACGATGGAGATCATGACGGTACTTTGGACATGGAGATCAAAGGCACAAGATGATAATGGCCATATCATGTCACATATTTTGATTGCATGTGATGTTTATCTTTTATGCATCTTATTTTGCTTAGTGCGACGGTAGCATTATGATATGATCCCTTACTAAAATTTCAAGGTATAAGTGTTCTCCCTGAGTATGCACCATTGCAACAGTTCGTCGTGCCGAGACACCACGTGATGATCGAGTGTGATAAGCTCTATGTTCACATACAACGGGTGTAAGCCAGTTTTGCACGAATACTCGGGTAAACTTGACGAGCCTAGCATATGTAGATATGGCCTCGGAACACCGAGACCGAAAGGTCGAACGTGAATCATATAGTAGATATGATCAACATAGTGATGTTCACCATTGAAGACTACTCCATCTCACATGATGATCGGACATGGTTTAGTTGATATGGATCACGTGATCATTTAGATGACTAGAGGGATGTTTATCTAAGTGGGCGTTCTTAAGTAATATGATTAATTGAACTTTAATTTATCATGAACTTAGTCCTGATAGTATTTGCAAATTATGTTGTAGATCAATAGCTCATGTTATAGCTCCCTGTTTATTTTTGATATGTTCCTAGAGAAAAATAAGTTGAAAGATGATAGTAGCAATGATGCAGACTGGATCCGTGATCTGAGGATTATCCTCATTGTTGCATAGAAGAATGTCCTTGATGCACCGCTAGGTGACTGACCTATTGCAGGAGCAGATGCAGACATTATGAACGTTTGGCAAACTCGATATGATGACTACTTGATAGTTTAGTGCGCCATGCTTTACGGCTTAGAACGGGACTTCAAAAATGTTTTGAACGCCACGGAGCATATGTGATGTTCCAAGAGATGAAATTGGTATTTCAATCACATGCCCGTGTTAAGATGTATAAGACCTCAGACAAGTACTTTGCCTACAAGATGGAGGAGAATAGCTCAACTAGTGAGCATGTGCTCAGAATGTCTGGGTACTACAATCACTTGAATCAAGTGGGAGTTAATCTTCCAGATAAGATAATGATTGACAGAGTTCTCTAGTCACTATCACCAAGTTACTAGAACTTCGTGATGAACTATAATATGCAAGGGGTGACAAAAATGATTCCCGAGCTATTCGCGATGTTGAAATCGACGAAGGTAGAAATCAATAAAGAGCATCAAGTGTTGATGGTTAACAAGACCACTAGTTTCAAGAAAAGGGCAAAAGGAACGAAAGGGAACTTCAAGAAGAATGGCAAGCAAGTTGCCACTCCCATGAAGAAGCCCAAAGCTAAACCTAAGCCTGAAACTGAGTGCTTCTACTGCAAAGGCAATGGTCACTGGAAGCGGAACTGCCCCAAGTATTTGGCGGATAAGAAGGATGGCAAAGTGAACAAAAGTATATATGATATACATGTTATTGATATGTACTTTACTAGTGTTCATAGTAGCCCCTAGGTATTTGATATTGGTTCAGTTGCTATGATTAGTAACTTGAAACAAAGTTACAAAATGAACAAAGAATAGTTGAGGGCGAGGTGACGATGTGTGTTGGAAGTGATTCCAAGGTTGATAATATCGCCATCGCACACTCCCTTTACCTTCGGGATTAATGTTGAACCTAAAATAAATGTTATTTGGTGTTTGCGTTGAGCATAATATGATTGGATCATGTTTATTGCAATACAGTTATTCATTTAAGTCAAAGAATAATTGTTATTCTATTTACATGAATAAAACCTTCTATGGTCACACACCCAAGGTGAATGGTTTATTGAATCTCAATCGTAGTAATACACATATTCATAATATTGATGCCAAAAGATGAAAATTTGATAATGATAATGCAACATACTAGTGACACTGCCGTTTAGGTCATATTGGTGTAAAGCGCATGAAGAAACTCCATGTTGATGGCCCTTTGGAATCACTTGATTATGATTCACTTGATGCTTGCGAACCATGCCTCATGGGCAAGATGACTAAGACTCCGTTCTCCGAAACAATGGAGCGAGACACTGACTTATTGGAAAGAATACAAACCGATGTATGCGGTCCGATGAGTGTTGAGGCTCACGGCGGGTATCGTTATTTTCTGACCTTCACAGATATTTGAGCAGATATGGGTATATCTACTTAATGAAACACAAGTCTGAAACATTGAAAAGTTCAAAGAATTTCATAGTGAAGTGGAGAATCATCGTAACAAGAAAAATAAAGTTTCTACGATCTGATCTTGGAGGCGAATATTTGAGTTAGGAGTTTGGCCTTCATTTGAAACAATGTGGAATAGTTTCGCAACTCACGCCACCTGGAACACCACAGCGTAATGGTGTGTCTGAACGCCGTAACCGTACTTTATTATATATGGTACGATCTATGATGTCTCTTACTGATTTACCACTATCGTTTTGGGGTTATGCATTAGAGACAACTGCATTCACGTTAAATAGGGCACCGTCTAAAAATCTGTTGAGACGACACCATATGAACCAATGTTGGGGATATTGCTTATCGGGAACTTATCGGTCGACCCATGATAAGGGGTAAATCGGCAAGTTTATCGGCATATCGGCCGATTTATCGCCATATCGGCTGATTTATCGGCTGATTTATCTTATCGTCCAGACAACGATAAGCGATAAATCGGCCGATTTATCGGAATATCGGAAGATATCTTGAACAGTGGTATGAACTGTGGTTCTGCAAGAAACCTAGACTGTCATTTCTTAAAGTTTGGGGTTGCGATGCTTATGTGAAAAAAGTTTTAGCCTGATAAGCTCAAAGCTAAATCGGAGAAGTGCGTCTTTATAGGATACCCAAAATAAACTGTTGGGTACACCTTCTATCACAGATCTGAAGGCAAGATCTTTGTTGCTAAGAGTGGATCCTTTCTAGAGAAGGAGTTTCTCTCGAAAGAAGTGAGTGGGGGGGGAAGTAGAACTTGATGAAGTAATTGTACCTTCTCTCGAATTGGAAAGTAGCTCATCACTAAAATCAGTTCCAGTGATGCCTACACCAATTAGTGAGGAAGTTAATGATGATGATCATAAAACTTCAGATTAAGTTACAACCGAACCTCGTAGGTCAAACAGAGTATGATCCGCACCAGAGTGGTACGGTAATCCTGTTTTGGAAGTCATGTTACTAGACCATGACGAACCTACAAACTATGAGGAAGCAATGATGAGCCCAGAATCCGCGAAATGGCTTGAGGCCATGAAATCTGAGATGGGATCCATGTATGAGAACAAAGTATGGACTTTGATTGACTTTCCTGATGATCGGCGATCCATTGAGAATAAATGGATCTTCAAGAGGAAGACGGACGCTGATAGTAGTGTTACTATCTACAAAGCTCGAATTGTCGCAAAAGGTTTTCGACAAGTTCAAGGTGTTGACTATGATAATATTTTCTCACTCGTAGCGATGCTTATGTCTGTCCAAATCATGTTAGCAATTGCCACATTTTATGAAATCTGGCAAATGGATGTCAAAACTACATTCCTTAATGGATTTCTTAAAGAAGAGTTGTATATGATGTAACAAGAAGATTTTGTCAACCCTAAAGGTGCTAACAAAGTGTGCAAGCTCTAGCGATCCATCTATGGACTGGTGCAAGCATCTCGGAGTTGGAATATACGCTTTGATAAGGTGATCAAAGCATATCGTTTTATACAGACTTTTGGTGAAGCCTGTATTTACAAGAAAGTGAGTTGGAGCACTACATCCTTTCTGATAAGTATATGTATGACATATTATTGATCAGAAATTATGTAGAATTTTCTGGAAACCATAAAGGAGTGTTTGAAATGAGTTTTTCAAAGAAAGACCTCGGTGAAGCTGCTTACATATTGAGCATCAAGATCTATATATATAGATCAAGACGCTTGATAAGTTTTTCAATGAGTACATACCTTGACAAGATTTTGAAGTAGTTCAAAATGGAACAGTCAAAGAAGGAGTTCTTTCTTGTATTGCAAGGTTGAGTAAGACTCAAAACACGACCACGGCAAAAAAATAGAAAGATAATGAAAGTCATTCCCTATACCTCAGCCATAGGTTCTATAAAGTATGCTATGTTGTGTACCAAACCTATTGTGTACCTTGCCATGAGTTTGGCAAGGGGGTACGATATTGATCCAGGAGTGGATCACTGGACAACGGTCAAAATTATCCTTAGAAGACTAAGGAGATATTTCTCGGTTATGGAGGTGATAAAGGGTTCGTCGTAAAGAGTTACGTCGATGCAAGCTTTTACACCGATCTAGCTGACTCTGAGTCTCAATCTGGATACATATTGAAAGTGGGAGACTTTAGCTAGAGTAGCTCCATGCAGAGCATTGTAGACATAGAAAATTTGCAAAATACATACGGCTCTGAATGTGACATACCCATTGAATAAACTTCTCTCACAAGCAAAACATGATCACACCTTAGTACTCTTTGGGTGTTAATCACATGGCGATGTGAACTAGATTATTGACTCTATTAAACCCTTTGGGTGTTAGTCACATGGTGATGTGAACTAATCACATAAAGATGTGAACTATTGGTGTTAAATCACATGATGATGTGAACTAGATTATTGACTCTAGTGCAAGTGGGAGACTGAAGGAAATATGCCCTAGAGGCAATAATAAAGTTGTTATTTATATTTAGTTATATCATGATAAATGTTAATTATTCATGCTAGAATTGTATTAACCGGAAACTTGGTACATGTGTCAATACATAGACAAACAGAGTGTCCCTAGTATGCCTCTACTTGACTAGCTCATTAATCAAAGATGGTTAAGTTTCCTAACCATAGACATGTGTTGTCATTTGATGAATGGGATCACATCATTAGAGAATGATGTGATGGACAAGACCCATCCGTTAGCTTAGCATAATGATTAGTTTTATTGCTATTGCTTTCTACTTATACATGTTCCTCTGACTATGAGATTATGCAACTCCCGAATACCGGAGGAACACCTTGTGTGCTATCAAACGTCACAACGTAACTGGGTGATTATAAAGATGCTCTACAGGTGTCCCCGATGGTGTTTGTTGAGTTGGCATAGATCGAGATTAGGATTTTTCACTCCGTGTATCGGAGAGGTATCTCTGGGCCCTCTCGGTAATGCACATCATCACGAGCCTTGCAAGCAATGTGTCTAATGAGTTAGCCACGGGATGATGCATTACGAAACGAGTAAAGAGACTTGTCGGTGACGAGATTGAACTAGGTATGATGATACCGATGATCAAATCTCAGGCAAGTAACATACCGATGACAAAGGGAACAACGTATGTTGTTATACGGTTTGACCGATAAAGATCTTCATAGAATATGTAGGAGCAATATGGGCATCTAGGTTCTGCTATTGGTTATTGACCAGAGATGTGTCTCGTTCATGTCTACATAGTTCTCGAACCCGTAGGGTTCGCACGCTTAACGTTCGATGACGATTTGTATTATGAGTTATGTGATTTGATGAACCGAAGTGTGTCCGAAGTCCCGGATGAGATCACAGACATGATGAGGAGTCTCGAAATGGTCGAGAGGTAAAGATTCATATATTGGAAGGTTGCATTTGGACATCAGAATGGTTCTGAGAGGTTCGGGCATTTTCCCAGAGTACCGGGAGGTTACGGAACCCCTCGGGAGAAGTTATGGGCCTTATGGGCCATAAGAGGGAAGCACACCAGCCCACAAGGGGCTGGTGCACCCTCCTAGGGCAGGAGGCCGATTAGGACTAGGAGAAGGGGGATGGTCCCCCCTTTCCTTCTCCTTCTCCCTTCCCCCTTTCCTACTCCGTGTGGGAGGTGGAATCCTACTAGGACTAGGGAGTCCTAGTAGGACTCCACACCTTGGCACCCCCTAGGGCCGACTGCCTCTCCCTCTCCCTCCCCCTCCTTTATATACGGAGGCAGGGGCACCCCTATAACACACAAGTTGATCTTTTAGCCGTGTGCGGTGCCCCTCCATAGTTTCACACCTCAATCATATCGTCGTAGTGCTTAGGCGAAGCCCTGCGCCGGTAACTTCATCATCACCGTCACCACGCCGTTGTGCTGACGGAACTCTCCCTCGGCCTCAACTGGATCAAGAGTTCGAGGGATGTCACTGAGATGAACGTGTGCTGATTGCGGAGGTGCCGTACGTTTGGTACTTGGATTGGTTGGATCGTGAAGACGTTCGACTACATCAACCACGTTACTAAACGCTTCCGCTTTCGGTCTACGAGGGTACATGGACACACTCTCCCTGCTCGTTGCTATGCTTCTCCTAGATAGATCTTACGTGATCGTAGGATTTTTTTTGAAATACTGCGTTCCCCAACAAGAAAAGCATAGACATTGGATCAACAATGGATATTTGTGTTGGATGATATTTATCATATAACAGTCACAACCTAGAGCGATACACAATATTTCCAATTCATCAATGTAATGTAGGCATGTATTTCGTATATAGTCTTGTGTGCTTATAATAAGAATTTGCATGACATCTCTTGTCCTACCCTCCCATGGCAGCGATGTCCATAAGGAAACTAAGGGATATTAATGCCTTCTTTTAATAGAGAACCGGAACAAAGCATTAACACATGGTGAATACATGAAGTCCTCGAATTACAATCATCCCCGGAGAGTATCCCAACTATTGTCACTTTGGGTCTACAGATCAGAACAATAACAAGTGCATATAACGAGCAGAAAGGATCAAGAACTCAAATATATTCATGAAAACATAGAGGGTTTAGATATGAAATCATGACATTCAGGCCCTAGTGACAAGCATTAAGCATAGCAAAGTCATAACAACATTAATCTCGGTACATTAACTTGAAGGGCAGCAAGGTTGATGTAAAGGCCCTCCGTGATCGAATCCCCCTCCGACAGAGTATTGGAACAGGTCTCCAGATGGTATCTCACAAGGAAAGTAACTTGCGGCGGCGTAAAAATATTTTTGGTGTGCCCTTTGGTATACGGGCAATATTTGGGTATTTATGGAGCAAAGATTAGGGTTGGAAGTGCCACGATGGGCCCACAAGCCTGGGGGCGCCACCCTAGGGCGCGCCTCCCGAGCTTGTGGCTAATATGTGGCCCTTCTGGTCTCCTCTCGAAGCTTCCTAGGTGTCTTCTAGTCCAAGAAAATTTGTCAAAAAGTTACGTTCCATTTGGTATTGATTTTCTATAAAAGACAAAAAGTTGGACAAAACAACAACTGGCATTGGCACTAGATTAATCGGTTAGTCCCAAAAAATGATATAAAATAGCATAATAATGCATATAAAACATCCAAGATGGATAATATAATAGCATCGAACAACCAAAATTATAGATACGTTGGAGACATATCAACCCACCACAACATTCAACCATGTATGGGAAAATGTTTTTCAATCAATTGTTCTACTTATATTCAATAAATATTGCTAGAACTATACATAGTCAAATATAATAAGTTGTATGTAGTTTTAATACAGGTTCTCATGTTCTCAACTTAAATTTTCATTAACGAATTCCTACAGCAATGTGCAGGGTATAATCTAGTATATCATATACAATTTTATTAAACATAGCATGCATTCCCATGGCAAACTTGCCATGATATTGTTTACATAGTACATTTTTATTTTTTGCCATACTTTTTCCGATGGAAAGTTCACATGCACTCCTAGGGAAAATTTGCCATGATTGTTAGCAAACAACAACATAGATAAATTTCTATGTATTTAGTACAAAATTGTTCTATAATTGACATGCTCTATATAATATCTTTTTATTTTTCCATGTGACCTTGCGACCCTTATTTCAAAATTAGTGTACCTTTTTCCACGATGTTTATATACCCTTGCCATGGGGATATTGTTGGAAATATGCCCTAGAGGCAACAATAAAGTGGTCATTATTATATTTCCTTGTTCATGATAATTGTCTATTATTCATGCTATAATTGTATTAATCGGAAACCGTAATACATGTGTGAATACATAGACCACAACATGTCCCTAGTAAGCCCCTAGTTGACTAGCTCATTGATCAATAGATGGTTGTGGTTTCCTGACCATGGACATTGGATGTCGTTGATAACGGGATCATATCATTAGGAAAATGATGTGATGACAAGACCCAATCCTAAGCATAGCACAAGATCGTGTAGTTCGTTTGCTAGAGCTTTTCTAATGTTAAGTATCATTTCCTTAGACCATGAGATTGTGCAACTCCCGGATACCATAGGAATGCTTTGGGTGTATCAAACGTCACAACATAGCTGGGTGGCTATAAAGGTGCACTACAGGTATCTCCGAAAGTATCTGTTGGGTTGGCATGAATCAAGACTGGGATTTGTCACTCCGTATGACGGAGGGGTATCTCTGGGCCCACTCTATAATGCATCATCATAATGATCTCAATGTGACTAAGGAGTTAGCCACGGGATCATGCATTATGGAACGAGTAAAGAGACTTGCCAGTAACAAGATTGAACGAGGTATGCGGATACCGATGATCGAATCTCGGGCAATTAACATACTGATGGACAAAGGGAATTGTATACGAGATTGATTGAATCCTCGACATCGTGGTTCATTCGATGATATCATCGTGGAACATGTGCGAGCCAACATGGGTATCCAGATCCCGCAGTTGGTTATTGTCCAGAGAGATGTCTCGGTCATGTCTACATATGTCCCGAACCCGTAGGGTCTACACACTTAAGGTTCGGTGACGCTAGAGTTGTTATGGGAAATTCTATGTGGTTACCGAAGGTTGTTCGGAGTCCCATATGAGATCCCGGACATCACGAGGAGTTTTTCCGGAGGTGAAGATTTATATATGGGAAGTCCAGTTTCAGTCACCGGAATGGTTTCGGGGGTTATCGGTATTGTACCGGGACCACCGAAAGGTGTCTGGGGTTCCACCAGGTGAGGCCACCTGCCCCGAAGGACTTAGTGGGCTGAATATGGGAGGGAACTAGCCCTCTAGTGGGCTGGTGGGCCCCCCAAGGGCCCAAGGTGCCTAGGGTTGGAAACCCTAGGGGGAGGGGGTGCCTCCCACCTGCTTGGGGGGAAAGTCTCATCCTCCTGGCCGCTGCCCCCCTCTAGATGCATCTAGGGGGGCCAGCCCCCTCTCCTCTTCACCCTATAAATAGGTGGGGGTGGGAGGGCAGCTGCACCCCTTCCCCTGGTGCAGCCCTCCACCCTCCAACACCTCCTCCTCCGTAGTGCTTGGCGAAGCCCTGCCGGAGAACTGCAAGCTCCACCACCACGTCGTCGTGCTGTCGGAGTTCTCCCTCAACTTCTCCTCCCCCCTTGCTGGATCAAGAAGGAGGAGACGTCCCCGGGCTATACGTGTGTTGAACATGGAGGCGCCGTCCCTTCGGCGCTTGGATCGGATCTTTCGTGATTTGAATCGCTACGAGTACGACTCCATCAACCGCGTTCTTGTAACGCTTCCGCTTAGTGATCCTCAAGGGTATGAAGATGCACTCCCTCTCTCTTGTTGCTAGTATCTCCTAGATTTATCTTGGTGACACGTAGGATTTTTTTGAATTATTACTACGTTACCCAACAGTGGCATCATGAGCTAGGTCTATGCGTAGATTCTATGCACGAGTAGAACACAAGTAGTTGTGGGCGATGATTTGTTCAATTTGCTTACCGTTACTAGTCTTATCTTGATTCAGCGGCATTGTGGGATGAAGCGGCCCGGACCGACCTTACGCGTACGCTTACATGAGACAGGTTCCACCGATTGACATGCACTTGTTGCATAAGGTGGCTAGCGGGTGTCTGTCTCTCCCACTTTAATCGGATCGGATTCGATGAAGATGTTCCTTATGAAGGGTAAATAGCAATTGGCATATCACCGTTGTGGCTTTTGCGTAGGTAAGAAACGTTCTTGCTAGAAACCCATAGTAGCCACGTAAAACATGCAACAACAATTAGAGGACGTCTAGCTTGTTTTTGCAGGGTATGCTATGTGAGATGATATGGCCAAAAGGATGTGATGAATTATATATGTGATGTATGATATTGATCATATTCTTGTAATAGGAATCACGACTTGCATGTCGATGTGTATGACAACCGGCAGGAGCCATAGGAGTTGTCTTAATTTATTGTATGACCTACATGCCAATGAAAACACCATGTAATTACTTTACTTTATTGCTAACCGTTAGCCATAGTAGTAGAAGTAATAGTTGGCGATACAACTTCATGAAGACATGATGATGGAGATCATGGTGTCATGTCAGTGATGAAGGTGATCATGCCGCGCCTCGAAGATGGAGATCAAAGGCGCAAGATGATATTGGCCATATCATGTCACTTTATGATTTGCATGTGATGTTTGTCATGTTTACATCTTATTTGCTTAGAACAAGGGTAGCATAAATAAGATGAGCCCTCACTAATTTTTTCAATAAATGTGTTCCCCCTAACTGTGCACCATAGCGAAGGTTCGTTGTTTCGAAGCACCACATGATGATCGGGTGTGATAGATTCTAACATTCGCATACAACTGGTGTAAGCCAGATTTACACATGCGAAACACTTAGGTTCACTTGACGAGCCTAGCATGTATAGACATTGCCCCGGAACACGAGAGACCGAAAGGTCGAACATGAGTCGTATAGTAGATGCGATCAACATGGAGATGTTCACCGTTGATGACTAGTCCGTCTCACGTGATGATCGTACACGGCCTTGTCATCTCGGATCATGTATCACTTAGATGACTAGATGGATGTCTATCTGATTGGGAATTCATTAAATAATTTGATTAGATGAACTTAATTATCATGAACTTAGTCTAAAGTTGTATTTACAATCTATCTTGTGGATCCAATGGCCCACGCTAATATTGCCCTCAACTTCAACGCGTTCCTAGAGAAAACCAAGCTGAAAGACGAGGGTAGCAACTATATGGACTGGGTCCATAACTTAAGGATCATCCTCATAGCTGCCAAGAAAGCATATGTCCTTGAAGCACCGCTAGGTGACGCACCCATTTTCCCAGCAACTCAAGACGTTATGAACGGCTGGCAGTCGTGTAGTGATGATTACTCCCTGGTTCAGTGCGGCATGCTTTACAGCTTAGAACCAGAGCTCCAAAAGTGTTTTGAGCAACACAGAGCATATGAGATGTTCCAAGAGCTAAAAATGGTTTTCCAAGCTCATGCCCGGGTCGAGAGATATGAAGTCTCTGACAAGTTCTACAATTGTAAGATGGAGGAAAATAGTTCTGTCAGCGAGCATATACTCAAAATGTCTAGGTTGCAGAACCGCTTGTCTCAGCTGGGAGTTAATCTTCTAGATGACTCGGTCATTGACAGGATCCTCCAGTCGCTTCCACCTAGCTACAAGAGATTTGTGATGAACTACAATATGCAAGGGATGGAGAAGTCCATTCCTGAGTTATATTCAATGCTAAAATCAGCGGAGGTCGAGATCAAAAAGGAACATCAAGTGTTGATGGTGAATAAGACCACTAGTTTCAAGAAAGGCAAGGGTAAGAAGAACTTCAAGAAGGACGACAAGGGAGTTGCCGTGCCCGGTAAGTCAGTTGCCGGGAAGAAGCCAAAGAATGGACCCAAGCCTAAGACTTTGTGCTTTTATTGCAAGGGAAATGGTCACTGGAAGCGGAACTGCCCCAAGTACTCAGCGGATAAGAAGGCCGGCAACACCAAAGGTATATATGATATACATGTTATTGATGTGTACATTACGAGCGCTCATAGTAGCTCTTGGGTATTTGATATTGGTGCAGTTGCTCACATTTGTAACTCAAAACAGGAGCCGCGGGATAAGCGGAGACTAGCGAAGGACGAGGTGACGATGCGTGTCGGGAATAGTTCCAAGGTCGATGTGATCGCCGTCGGCACGCTACCTCTACATCTACCTTCGGGATTAGTTTTAAACCTCAATAATTGTTATTTAGTGTCAGCTTTGAGCATGAACATTGTATCTGGATCTTGTTTAATGCGAGATGGCTACTCATTTAAATCCAAGAATAATTGTTGTTCTATTTATATGAGAGATAGGTTTTATGGTCATGCCCCGTTGGTCAATGGTTTATTTTTATTGAATCTCGAATGTGATGTCACACATATTCATAGTGTGAATGCCAAAATATGTAAGGTTGATAATGATAGTCCCGCATACACTACAAAAAAAGACACATCCGTGACATTTTGGGCTGAACGAAATTTTTTCTGTCATACCTATGACACTTCTATGACGATAATTGTGACAAAACCCGATATCATCATAGATGTGGTGAGCTCCTACTTCTATGACAAAAAATCATGACAGAAAATGGGCTTTTCTTCCTGGGCGGGCCGGAGACGCAGCTGCATGACATTCTTTGGGCCGTCCATGATGGAAAAAAACCATGGTAGAAGCAAGGGCAAGGAAAATTTCGGGGAGTTTCCGGTTACGGTGGGAGGTCGGGGGCCGAGCGATGCGCGTTTCTCTCGTACACGTACGCGCGTGTGTGCGAGGCGTTGGCTCTAACTGAACCCGAGCGAGGTGTTGGGCTCTAACTGAACCCGAGCGATTGCACTGCAGGCTACACGTTACTGAACCCGAGCGATCGATCGATGGCTATTAACTGAACCCGATCGAGCGTTTCCTTCGCTACTGCTGCTAACTGAAGCCGATCGATGCTGCCTCTGGGATGAACAGTGAGCGTTGCGGGGGGGGGGGGGGGGGGTGGATGAACAGTGAGCGGTGGCGTCGCCTCTGGATGAATAGGACCCCGTGGTGTGGTGGAGGGCTGGATGAACAGTAGACGGTGGAGGGGTGCCCGTGGAGGGGTGGTTGAACAGGACCCCGTGGTGTGGAGGGCTGGATGAACAGTAGACGGTGGAGGGGTGCCCGTGGAGGGGTGGTTGAACAGTAGCCGGTGGAGTAGTGCGCGGTGGAGGCTGGAGGAGGTCGACGGTAGCCCGTGGAGGCTGGAGGAGGTCGACGGTGGAGATGAACAGTATCCCGTGGAGTCCCATTTTGCGGTACGCCACACCCCTCCCGATGAACAGGACCCCCGTTTCGACCGTAGGAGGTCCGTTTCATCCGTTTTGCAGTACGCCACACCCCTCCCGATCAACAGGACCCCCGTTTTGACCGTAGGAGGTCCGTTTCGTCCATTTTGCGGTACGCCACACCCCTCCCGATCAACAGGACCCCCGTTTCGACCGTAGGAGGTCCGTTTCCTCCGTTTTGCGGTATGCCACACCCCTCAAGATCAACAGGACCCCGTTCCAAACATAGGAGGTCTGTTTCCTCCGTTGTGCAGTACGCCAGGCCTCGTTTCCATCGCATGTTCCGTCCAAGCCCTCCCGATGAACACGCCCACACATTCCGTTTCGACCCAGCCGGTTGGCTCCCACGCGTTCCGTTGCCTCTCGATGAACACGACGCATTCCGTTGCCTCCCCATGAACACGACGCATTCCGTTGCCTCCCCATGAACACGACGACGACGCTGTTTCTCCGTTCTGACCCAGCCATGTACACGAGCCCCGGCCGTACGTATGCGCGAGTAGGCATTCGAGACCCCGCCCGTATGTACACATACGTGGCCGTATTTTGTTTCTTGCACCCTGGCCGCTGTACGTACGTGTACATGCTACGTGCGCGCCTCTACTACGACACGTACGTGCCTCTACTACGACACGTGCGCGCCTCTACATCCACCAGTACATATGTATGTACACGTTCACGACCAGAATGACAACGCTACGTACGCTTCGACCAGGTGGGTCCCGACTGTCAGGCACTTCCTTGCCTGCGAAGATGTAGCTGGTGGGTCCCAGCAGTCAGGGGACGAATCGTTTTTTTGCCCGGACGCACTTCCTTGCGTGCAAAGATGTAGCTGGTGGGTCCCAGCAGTCAGGGGCAAACGTTTTTTCACAAAATACGGTGGCCCGTCCGGTGGGTCCCCGCTGTCAGGTGGACGAATCGTTTTTTTGCCCGGAGGCACTTCCTTGCTGCGGCCGTGGACCCAGCTGTCAGGCTCTCCACGTATAGTCCACGTCCGATGGAAGTCGTTCCTTGACGACGTTGACCACGTCGCGCCGAGAGCACCAGGGCGGTGGACGACGGCGAGGCCTAGGAAGGGGACGACGCGGAGCCGGGGAAGACGCGACAGTGGATGCCCACGCATAGAGGAGTACGAGGGTTCACTAGTTCGCTGCGGTGTTAGGCTGCCATCGCCGCAGAATAACATGGGGTGTGGGTGAGTAGAGGGATGGCCTGGCCAGCGGTGGGAGTAGTAGGGGGCGGTGAGGCCTCCGCCGCATCGCAGCCGGCCACGGGAGGCAGGAGCACGAGGCACGACCGGCGCTGGTTTGGGCGGCTGGAGCATGAAGACCAGAGGTTGAAGAAGCACTACGACCGTTGGATGGACATCGTACGGTCACTGGAGCTAGAATCGTGCATATTGACTAAGTTGACAAAGCCCTCTATCCCCGTCAACTTAGTAGGCCCACAAGTCAGCCTGCCACTATACTGGGTCCCAGCTAGTAGGGGGAGTATTCATTTTTTTGTCCGTAATAAGGAGGCACTTCCTTGCGTGCGAAGATATAGCTGGTGGGTCCGAGCTGTCAGCGGCGGTAACATTTTTTCCGCGAAATACAGAGGCCCTTTCGGTGGGTCCCTGATGTCAGGTGGAGGAATCATTATTTTGCGCGTAATAAGGAGGCATTTCCTTGCGTGCGGCCGTGGACCCAGCTGTCGGCCTCTCCACGTATAGTCCACTTCAGATGCCTGTCGGTCGTTGACCACGCTGACCAGGCCGCGCCGAGAGCACCAGATGTTGGGGAACGTAGTAATTTCAAAATTTCCTACGCACACGCAAGATCATGGTGATGCATAGCAACGAGAGGGGAGAGTGTTGTCTACGTACCCTCGTAGACCAACAGTGGAAGCGTTAGCACAACACGGTTGATGTAGTCGTACGTCTTCACGGCCCGACCGATCAAGCACCGAAACTACGGCACCTCCGAGTTCTAGCACACGTTTAGCTCGATGACGATCCCCGCACTCCGATCCAGCAAAGTGTCGGGGAAGAGTTCCGTCAGCACGACGGCGTGGTGACGATCTTGATGTACTACCGTTGCAGGGCTTCGCCTAAGCACCGCTACAATATTATCGGGGATTATGGTGGAAGGGGGCACCGCACACGGCTAAGAATATGATCACGTGGATCAACTTGTGTCTAGAGGTGCCCCCTGCCCCCGTATATAAAGGAGCAAGGGAGGAGGAGGCCGGCCCTAGGAGGGGGCGCGCCAAGTGTGGAGTCCTACTAGGACTCCCTAGTCCTAGTAGGATTCCACCTCCCATATGGAATAGGAAAAGAGGAAGGGAAAAGGAGAAGGAAGGAAGGGGGTGCCCCCCTTCCCTAGTCCAATTCGGACCAGACCAAGGGAAGGGGTGCGGCCACCCTTGAGGCCCTTTTTCTTCTTTCCCGTATGGCCCAATAAGGCCCAATACGTATTCCCGTAACTCTCCGGTACTCCGAAAAATACCCGAATCACTCGGAACCTTTCCGATGTCCGAATATAGTCGTCCAATATATCGATCTTTACGTCTCGACCATTTCGAGACTCCTCGTCATGTCCCCGATCTCATCCGGGACTCCGAACTCCTTCGGTACATCAAAACTCATAAACTCATAATATAACTGTCATCGAAACCTTAAGCGTGCGGACCCTACGGGTTCGAGAACAATGTAGACATGACCGAGACACATCTCCAGTCAATAACCAATAGCGGAACCTGGATGCTCATATTGGCTCCCACATATTCTACGAAGATCTTTATCGGTCAGACCGCATAACAACATACGTTGTTCCCTTTGTCATCGGTATGTTACTTGCCCAAGATTCGATCGTCGGTATCTTAATACCTAGTTCAATCTCATTACTGGCAAGTCTCTTTACTCGTTCCGTAATACATCATCTCACAACTAACTCATTAGTTGCAATGCTTGCAAGGCTTATGTGATGTGCATTACCGAGAGGGCCCAGAGATACCTCTCCGACAATCGGAGTGACAAATCCTAATCTCGAAATACGCCAACCCAACATGTACCTTTGGAGACACCTGTAGAGCTCCTTTATAATCACCCAGTTACATTGTGACGTTTGGTAGCACACAAAGTGTTCCTCCGGCAAACGGGAGTTGCATAATCTCATAGTCATAGGAACATGTATAAGTCATGAAGAAAGCAATAGCAACATACTAAACGATCGGGTGCTAAGCTAATGGAATGGGTCATGTCAATCACATCATTCTTCTAATGATGTGATCCCGTTAATCAAATAACAACTCTTTTGTTCATGGTTAGGAAACATAACCATCTTCGATTAACGAGCTAGTCAAGTAGAGGCATACTAGTGACACTCTGTTTGTCTATGTATTCACACATGTATTATGTTTCCGGTTAATACAATTCTAGCATGAATAATAAACATTTATCATGATATAAGGAAATAAATAATAACTTTATTATTGCCTCTAGGGCATATTTCCTTCACCAGAGCGATGGACGACGGCAAGGCCTAGGAAGGGAATGACACGGAGGCAGGGAAGACTTGGCAGTTGTTTCCCATGCGGAGGGGAGTATGATTGTACAAGGGTTTACTGGTTCGTCTGCCGTCGCTGGAGAATAACAGCAGGTGTGGGTGAGTAGAGGGATGGCTAGGCCAGCGATGGGAGTACGATGGAGCGGTGAGGCCTGCGCGGCAGCAGTGCCGGCCGCGGGAAGGAGGGAGCAGGCAGTCCCGCTGGCTCTTGTTTGAGCGGCTGGAGCAGGAAGAGCAGAGATTGAAGAAGCATGCCGGCCATTGGATGGCCATCCAACAGTCACTGCTTGTGCGTCAACCTTTTTTAGGAAAGCCTCAAATATGTGGAAAATAGCATACAACCCATCTGCTATTATTTCTAATAATTGATAGCCCATTTGCTAATTATTAAGGTTTTTTTGGAGCCCATATTCTTTTTGTTAGCATTACAGCCCATATTGTGGCCAGGGTTAAAAAATTATACGAAATTTTGCATATTTCGGTGTGGTCCGAACTGTTTTTAATCCCAAAATTTTGAATCACATTCAAACTAATTTTAAAAATAAATGTATATCAATATAAAATCCAACAAATTCTCCACGCATAAAAATTAATGTAATTTAAAATCTCAAAATGAAAAAAAGATATTTGAAACTAATTGCCGGTTTGATGTGTTTTAAAAATGTACATCCCATTTCTCATTACTAATGGGCCATTTTCTCGGCCAGCCGAATGAAAGCTCTCCTTGTCTTGAAAGACTTGTAGCCCAACAGGCCTGACAAAGCAACTTACTTGGCAAATCACAAAAAAACTGGGATGTGGCCATGGACCAAGCTGTCAGCCTCTCCACGTACAGTACTCTTCCGATGGAAGTCATTCCTTGACCACGTTGACCACGCCGCGCGGAGAGCACCACAGCGGTGGATGACAGCGATGCCTAGGAAGGGGATGACACGGAGCCGGGGAAGACGCGACAGTGGAAGCCCGTGCGGAGAGGAGTACGAGGGTTCACTGGTTCGGCTGCGGTGTGAGGCTGCCGTCGCCGCAGGGCCTGGCCAGCGGTGGGAATAGTAGGGGGCGGTGAGGCCTCCGCGGCAGCACAACCGGCCACGAGAGGCAGGAGCATGCTACACGACCGGCGCTGCTTTGGGCGGCTGGAGCAAGAAGACCAGAGGTTGAAGAAGCACTACGGCCGTTGGATGGACATCGTACGGTCACTGGAGCTAGAATTGTTCATATTGACTAACTTGACAAAGCCCTTCATACCCGTCAACTTAGTAGGCCCACAAGTCAGCCTCCCACCAAGGTGGGTCCCAGCTAGCCGGGGGAGTATTCATTTTTTTGTGCGTAATAAGGAGGCACTTCCGATGGGTCCGAGCTGATAGCGGGGGGAACATTTTTTTCACGAAATACGGTGGCCCGTCTGGTGGGTCCCAGCAGTCAGTGGGCAAACGTTTTTTTCACAAAATACGGTGGCCCGTCCAGTGGGTCCCTGCTGTCAGTTGGAGGAATCATTATTTTTCATGTAATAAGGAGGCACTTACTTGCTGCGGCCGTGGACCCAGCCGAGACTCTCCACGTACAGTATACTTCCGATGGAAGTCGTTCCTTGACCATGTTGACCTCACCATGTTCCGTTGCATGCATGCGTCCATGGGCGTGGTGCGTCCCCACTGGAATGACCCGGAGATGGGGAAGACGGGGCAGTGGAGTCACAGATGAAGAGGAGTGGGAAACTTCACTGGTTCGGGTGCACGGCAGCACAGCCGCAGTGCCGCCCACGGGATACAGGAGCAAGAACAGAGGTTGAAGAAGGAGCGCGGCTGTTGGATTAACATCCAACGGTCCAGCTGCTAGAATCATTTGTTGATTAAGTTGACAAAGCCGTGCGTACACGTCCGCTTAGTAGGCCCACAAGTCAGTCACCAAATCTGACGTGTCCCAGCTGTCAACAGGATGAATAATTTTTTCGCAAAACAAGGAGGCACTTCCTTCTGTGCGAAGATATAGCCGGTGGGTCCCAGATGTCAGGTGGAGGAAACATTTTTTTTCAGCTTAATAAGGAGGAACTTTCCTTGCGTGCGACCATGGACCTCGTGGGTCCTAGCCGTCAGGCTCTCCACGCACAGTCCTCTTCCGATGACTCTCGTTTGTTGACCACACCGCACCGAACGCAGCGAGGCGGTGGACGACGGCGAGGCCCCGGACGGGAATGACTCGGAGATGGGAAAACATGGCAGTGGAGTCGCAGATTGAGAGGAGGAGAAGGGTTATAACTGGTTCTGTTGTGGCGTGGGGCTGTAGTATGTGGAGAATAACAGGAGGTGTCGAGGGGTGGAGGGATAGCCTGGCCGGCGGTGGGGTAGCGCTTCACAGCGATGCGTGCTAAGCAGAGCCGCTACCCGCCAGAGGCCGGACCAGGCGGTCTCGGTGATGCTGGAGGAAGAAGACGAGAGATTGAAGGTGCATGCTGGCCGTTGGATATAAATCCAATGGCTGTGGATGACACAATCATTTGTTGACCAAGTTGACAACGCCCTGCGCAGGCTTCGACCTATTGGCCCACATGTCAGCCTGCAAAAATGTGGCATATATTTAACCCATGTTTTCTAGAATGTACAATCCATTTGCTGGGCTGGGTGAACAAATAATTTTGCGTTAATCAGGCCCATTTATATTTTCTAAGAAATCCCAGCCCATTTGCACTTCCTTGAAATACACGTATTAGGTGGGCTCGTTATATATATAATGTTATGTTAGAAGGAGCAATTAATATCAAAGAATAAACCAGAGAGGCACATTATATATATAATATTAAGAAATTAGCGAGTTATTGCTCAAAATAAAAATGAGTGCGTTATTATTAAATTGGTCCTTAAAATCTTCGCAAGCTTTTGTATGCAATCACCAGTATTTTCCTTGCCTATGAGTCAAAAACAACCAGGATTTTCCTTGCCAACTTCCGTTAAACATTTACTTTTATAAGTTAATAACACGTGGGATGTTTTTATAATGTATATATAAGTCTCTATAAAATATACGATAATAGTAATAATATAAATATATATAATGTGGTTAGAAGGGAAAACATAAATTGGACACAGCATTACTTTTATAAGAGACCTGCATTTTATACCCCATAGTAGGCACACTAACAAGTTCACACAAAAATACAACAGAAAAGGTAAACATTCATATAAAACTCAGGTTCATAGGAAACATTCATATTCATAGCCAACATTCACTATCAACAACTCAAAAGATTCATATATACACAAGCTCAGCATATCTATGCATCCAAATGATTGACAGATCACACGACAATATTCATACATAATTCACAAAAAGATTCAGATATACACATGTTCAGTATGTTTATGCATCCAAATGATTGAGATCACAGCCAATATGATCCATGGACGAACTTTAATTACCTAGGGTACAGACTGGTAAATGGTGTTCAATCGGAGGTACTTCTTGCTAAAATTAGTTCTTGTACGAGTAAACTTTTGAGTACATAAGAGGCAGCATAGACAATCTGAACTTTGCTTGTAGGTTTATCCTCAAATAGCAGCCTCGTGCCGAGGAAGGTTTGAGCAACTTGGCCACTACTTTCATCCAACCAGTTTACTGGGTCATCTTGTTTCTTTATCTCGCCAAAATTCTACATTGAAGATGAGGAAGGAGGCGGTTGAGAAAATGAACCACCCAAATTTTTTATGCAGTTCAACTGAAATGTAGCATCCTTGGCGTGCAGACTGATTAAGTGCCAGATGAATATACGCGCCAACCAACTTGTCTGGAATCTTTAGACTCCATGCCATATAGTTCGCTACCATATGTGCCGATAACCAAAAGGCACAAGTTGGGACCAAAGACTGGACTGCATTTTTCTGGGCTATGCACCAAGCAATATTTTTGGCGTTCACTCTCCTAACACTTGGAGTTTGACAATTGGTTGACGTCGGTTGATACTCGAATGAATATAGGCACTTCTTGTCAACATCGATGCTTGTCTAAGTGAAATTTGGAGTACATAGCAGCAACATAAGTACCTGTCCATCTGATCATTTTGTGCAGTTCTACTGAAATCACCCGATGAAATGATTTGCCTGCGAGTTCAGGCTCCAAATTACTCCTTTATGAAATCGGCAAACAGTAGCACAATAGCAAATTACCAATACATATGACAGGAACAATAATCAGGATAAAGACCAGTACCAACCTGTGTGAGGTAGCATATCAATTACTATTTCCTTTGACTGGAAGCCGAGATAAGCCAAGCGACTGACAGCAAAGGAAGAAAGCAAGGGGAGATTAGCGACTGACAAGAAAGGACGGAAACTGTTGAGGCAATGAAGCACCCAAAGTTTTTGTGCAGTTCCACCAAAATCGAGCATCCCTGTTGGCACATATATTGAGAGAGTGAGATTACTGTAATAGTGGGACTAGTTTATGAAACATACACTAACAAATAGAAGCACCCTCATCATCTTAATGGGTAAAGTTAGCAACGTAGTAGTCTTTCTTAAAGAGAGGTATTAGTTTATTTAATCAGTGCCAATTAGCTCAACTCAACACTCAAAGCATTGCCATTTATCATAGGTTGCAAAACTTTAACGTGCAAAGATAAAGGAGTTTCTCATCACAGTAGCACGATACAAATAGAGAGGACAACAAACTAATATGGATGAAGGCCTTAGGCTCGTACCAACCTGAGAATAAAAGCTTATTCATGTAGTCCCATAAGAGATGATAAAGCACTCACTGGAATCACACAATAGTATATATTTTTGTGCACTTCAAATGTATGGTTGAAATCACTCTTGTTTACCAGTGCTGAGATTATATCGAAAGATTATCAAGAACTTCCAGCAGAGTTAAAGCACTGGCTGGGATACAGTTCATTGTATTGTCTTGCGTAGTTCCACTAAAATGTATGATTGGCACAACATGATCCCTATTTGCACAAGTAGGAACAAGGTGAAACCTTCATTAGCTTAGTGAGAAATGATAGGAAGACATTAGCATATTACTCAAACAGTAGCATCAAATTCATGATGGACAATACACAAAACATTGCCTCATTGAACCAATGGCAATAAATTGACATGCAAAACAATAGCACTATTATGTCATGACACTAATAATATTCCCTCCCTGCTCCACCACATGATTCACCTCCATAGACAAACATACACACGTACATGATTCACCTCCATAGACAAACATACACACGTACATGATTCAGCATAGGGTCCTACTAAAGATTTGTTTAACTCCAACAGGAAAATTAGGCAGTAATAAATTAGTGGTACTTAAGTACTCCTAATTAATTAAGTGAGACAGCAGAAGTGGAAGGGCTCCCTGGAGGATCATCTCACATGTAAGGTAGTCGTTACCGGAGCCCTTGAATGGCCTTGACTGAGGCCTCTGGCTTCAGCAAGATCGCCTTGGCACTGTTTATTCTTCTTCTTCTTCCTCTTCATGCTCTGTTTCTCTTCTTCCTCACCAGTTGGTGAAACCAAGTACATGATTGGCCTTCTAATTTAGAATTGGTTTTGTCAGTGAGGGAGTACAAGTGTACTAGTAAAAAAATAGCATTATTTTCTCATGGCAATCGGAAAATAGAGATGAACACATGCATTAAATATCATTCTTACCTAAAGGAAGGTTATGGCGCCAATATGGATGATGAGGATTGGAACACGGATATCCCTTTATGCAGTTCCACCAAAATGAACCAACTGTTCCATTCTGACATTCTAGTTAAACAACACAAAAGTCACTTATTTTAAGAAGAGTTTTGTGCAGTGCACCAAAAGGTCACAACAGCAACCAGGTGAATTGGATATCCCTGTTTGCACAAAAAGGCACAGAGGAAACAATCAGAGTCTCAAACAATTACAAGCAAAAACATTTGGCTAAACTTGTCATGGCTTATAACAGTGGCATGGCTTCATTTTTACCAGGGACATTAGATTAAGAACAACTAAGGCTGTGTTCGGTTCACAGGTTTGGTGCAGGATTTTCGTAGGAACACAATTCCTACAGTATTCTTTCCCTTCCAACCATTCGGAACACGGGAAAGGTGAATATTGTTTCATAGGAAAGCTGGTCTAGTGGTACTAATTCCATAGGATTAGAAACATCCACTCGCTGCTCATTTTTTGGGCGGAAGCCTAAGGCAAGCGCTCGCTGCCATGCGTTAGACAGGTTGCTGTGCTGTGTTGCCGGAATAAAAAATCAACCTATGTGTGGTACGTGAGGTGAGGACAGAGTAGTCACTGTGCAGCTGAATAAACAAATAGCATCTCATACTGCCAAGCATGCTACTCTAAAAAAACAAATCTGTACATTTCGTAGTCCATCCGAACACATTCTCTTGAGAGTTTCCTCCGGTTTGCTGTTCCATAGTTTTATACCTACATTCCTTTCCTATTCCTCTATTTTCATCAAGACCTATGTTTTCTGGCCCTTTATTCTGAACGGAGCCTAAATATTTGGTATAAGGGCATGGGACAGTGGGTGCACCAGCAGTCCATCACCATGTACGTAAACAGGGGCATAAAGTGGTGATTCATAGTTTGTTGCCCCGAGAAACAAACATCCAAGAAACATATCTGGGTTGGTCCCATTTTTGTTCACTCTAGCCACCTACTCCTATGTGTGGATAGCAAATCTAGTCCTGGTCATACCACTATGTACATCATTACCCCTATATTTCCCTTTTCGACCAAGAGACCGGTTGGATGACCAGTCTGTACTACTTTCACTCCCTTTCCTTCCTGTTTGTACCAAGTCCGATGTACATACTAAATTCCCCCACCCCCACTTTATTTCTTGTTTGAACCAAGTACTCCCTCCGTCCGGAATTACTTGTCATCAAAATGGATGTGTCTAGAACTAAAATACATCTAGATACATCCCTTTCAATGACAAGTATTTTCGGACGGAGGGAGTACAAGATTCGACTCCATGAAGTAGCTTTACCTCTAACAATAGAAAAAAATATGTGACGTTGGACCATCCGATCGAGAGGGGCTGAGAGGTAGAAAATGATGCACATGCAGCGACGTAGCGAGCTGGGGAAGTAGAGCTAAGGCGGTTTCGAACGAAGATATACTTGAAGGTCGTCGGGATGTGGATAGGTGGGCGGCGGGAGGCCGGATCTGCCCACAGGCAATGACAAAGGGATCGGAGGACCTCCCACGCCGGCGCTCGGCCAGAGATAACGGTGCGGCCGACAGTGGGTCTCCTCCCTCGCTGTCGACAACAGCCTAAACGCTGCCCCTCCTCCCCTTCACCGACGGAGGGGGATACGTCCGGATCTGTAACCAACGGTGAGGATAGAAAGCCAGTGTTTTTTGAAGGGAGAAAGACAGTGTTACAACCCCTATCTTGTTTAGATCTGGAGAGGATGAGAGTGTGTGAATAGAGCAACCCTAGCAAGCAAGCGCGGAGGCTCCGGCCTATATATACGTAGTGGGGTAGTTTTCCTTTTTCACTCCATCAAAACAATCGTTTAAAATTGTGTACTACTACATGCCAGGTTGCGGTTTTTTTAGTTGTTGATTGTTTTTTGAGATAGCTACCCGCTTGTTCCAAGTGGTGTTACGGTGTGCCAGGTCGCACTTTGTATCGTTCAAGTCTGGTACTACAAGTCCCTCCATTAAATGAACAACCACCCCCTCGTAAAAATTGTGAACAAGCCCACGGCTAAAATTAGCGGAAACGTGGGTTGCCCCAACATGCATTATTATTTATATTTTCTACTCCCTCCATTCCTAAATATAAGTCTTTTTTTATTAGACACACCTAAGACAAGAATTTTTTTATTAGCAGTGAACCCCACATGTCATAGACACAAAAATTGTGGGAAGATTCCCTTAGGCAAGCCAAAGTGCGTCTAACAATTTGAGCTAATCAGGTTAGGCAAGTGTGGCAAGTGTGGGAAAAATAATGTGGCAACATAAGACAAACATAGTCACAATCCAAACAGCCCCATAATTTTTTGTGACATGCATGAAAATTTGGTTAGTTAAATTTATAGTGAAAATTTGGCAAGGTGCATCAAATCAACACATGCAAGTATGAAAAGGAAAGTCACGGCATGCATGCATGCATTGTACTCCCTCCGTTTCCAAATATAAGTCTTTTTAGAGATTGCAACAAGTGACTACATACGAAGCAGAATATGTCTACTCCTACATACGAAGTAGCCCATTTGAAATGTGTAAAAAGACTTATATCGAGTGTAGTGCTTTGATGTGCCGCGTCAACTCGTACAAGACCAAGAAATTTGATTACTACAATGCCCTCTCCCTCGCAGACTGAGCTCCGGTGCCTTAACTACACCTGCCTTTGGCTGCATGACAGGAGGGCCAACCACCTGTTGGGCCCACCTGTCATAGACGCAAAGGCAGGAATAGTAAGTAGAAGCTTTCGCTACACGCTATCCCTCCCGCACGAGGTGGATGGACATGCAGCAGTGGATTCGATACTGTAGAAGTAGGAGTAAAGCATTGTTCGTCTTCTCGAAGAGGCGAAGAGCCAAGCGCAACCCGAACGTGGCAGTTGCGAACGCTCGCGTGGTGCGGTTCCTTGGAGTACTAGCCAGGCTCTTGCATGAGACAAAATTGCTATTGTTTAACAATTAAACTCCATTATCCATTGGTTGATACTCATTCTGCATAGGTCCACGTGCTTAGCACCGTTTCCTCCTGGGGTCACCAATATTTATTTGCTAATTAATAGCATTGCATGCAATGAACTAGCCATTGCAAATCATTAAAAGCATGCACACCTCTCATCTCTTATTGGTTGATATGTCAAGAAACAAGAAACAAGGTAGAAGTTAATGCACCGCGCCTAAGTGTTTTGGGACTATTTGGTTTTCGTAAGATGACTTACACACCTAGACGGAGGGAGTAGTATATCCCTGTAAACCGGAAAGGAGTATTTGCCTTTCTAGAGATTTCAACAAGTGACTAGACTACACTGTGTGCAATACTCCCTCCCTTCCGGTTTATAGGGCTCAAATCTCAAATCTCATGAACCAAGGCATTTTGCGATTGGAGGAATGTATCTTGTACTTTACAAAACTACCCTAATTAAACTCATGCATTAATTACGTAGTTCTCTCGTTTTCCTCTCCGCCTTGGTCGCGGTGCACAATATTGAGCACTCCTATATGACTAGCCACTCTATCTACATGCGGGACATTTCAAAGCATCCAGGCCCGCATGCCATCCACCAAATCACAGCGAGGTGCTATAGTCGAGACTCACCTGTCACCCTGGTGTGACCGTCATGACCCGTCATATCACAAAACCCACACCTTTACCAGCAGTGGTAAGGTGGCCTCCAAGTTGGACTGGATGAAGCAACCATCATTTCACTGGAACGCTCGTTCAAGCCCTGTCTTCCCTTTCTTGAAGAAAACCTCACTCCAGGCTACTCACTTCTGCCATTTTTCTTCTGTACCGACGAAGGAAAGGTGGGTGAATCAGTTATGCTGCTATATTTTCATTCCAAGAATCTTCTTTTTGCGAAGCACCGACCGATTCTCACATCCTATTCTTTTCCCATTTTCATTGCGATTGTGGTTTCCTTTCGATTGCTTTTTGTTTGTCAGTTTATTGATGGATCCTGGAGCACTAGGCAAAGAGTTGCCGGCGGACAACCCACTGGAGACAGCAATCTCCAGGATGCGAGCACCGACCAATGAGTTGACCATGTTGGCGGGCCAACCCATGGAGACGAAGAACTCCAAGAAACAAGCACTGGTCAAAGAGTTGAGGACGTTGGCGGACGAACTCCTCAAAGAAAGTTGGAAGAACAGCAAGGGCCCCACCGTGCCTACCCCAGGAACTCTGATTGCCACCCATGTGAGGCTCAAGACCGAGTTTGAGGATATAGTCGCCATTGAGAAGCAGTATTCCCCGGGCAAGGTGATGGCCCCCATCGAGCACGAGGAGATGGCCCCCGGAGGGATGAGATCCCCCTGTGAGCTGCACAAGGTAAAAGATAATGGCTTATTACCATAGTTGTGGTTTTTGATTATTTGCAATGTGCTTGCTAATATGTTAGGGTTGTGCAGGTGCCGATGGACGTCCTTGATGATTCCGATGTCGTGGCCCGTCCTGTTGGCATCGCCCCGGAGATCGATTCCGATGCCGCTTTCCATCCTGTGGACATCGCCCTAGAGATCAATTTCGATGTCGCGGTCAGTCCTGTGGACATCGCCCCAGAATTCGATTTCCATGCCGCTATCCATGCTGTGGTCATTGCCCGAGAGACCGATGACAAGAAATAGTTGGTCGCGCTAATCCTTCAGGGTAGTTTGCATTGCCCTGTGTTTAATTACCAGAACGATGCGTGTTATCAAACCATCTTAGGGCTAGTGCACTGTCTTGTGTGGGCGGATCTTGCTACTTTTGTTTGATAGTGAATCATGCGATGAGTCATGCGAACCCTCTCCGAGTTATGGAAACAGATGTATCCTCACCAGCTTTTGATGTAAGTTTGAACTGTTTATCATATCAGTAGGGCTTGTTTGATGATTCTTGGTGTTAGTAGGCTAGCTACTGTGCGAGCTATAGTACTTGCAAAACACTCACCGAAGAGAAACGTTGGGGCTGATGAGCTCATGGTACGCTTATACTTATCCCTCGTCGATCGACCAATAGCCCTAGCTCCTAAAATTGTAGGCTTAGCGATCGATCAGACAATAGTCGACATACATTCAGGCCTCATTTGGTTCATAGGGTAGGAAAATCATAGCAAAAGTACAGAGAATGTGCAACACAAAATCATAGCAGTGCAGAGATGTACTCCCTCCATTCCAAAATAGATGACCTAGGCGGGCTAGTTTGGCCTAGTGGCTTTCAGTGATATGACGTGGTACAGTGCCATCCAGTCTTCGCGTGTGGTAGCAGTATTGCGGGTATAGTAAGTTTTCTTGAAGAAGCGGAATTCAACGAAGTCATGATGGTTCCTTCGTCCGAACAACTTACAATGGGAAAGGTTGGACCTGCGATACGACCGGGGTAGACCAAGATAATTTTGTGCATGGCAGGTGGACCAGGATGGTCGACATCCCACATGTCGGCGAATGAAAGTATTTTGTCCGATATAGAGGACGAGCAACGAGTATTCATTGTTTATTTTTGATGAAAGCTATTGTCTCCACTGTTACGACGGAGGAGTGTGAAACACGGCAGCCCAGTGAACTTGGCATGTGCACCACTCCCTCCTTCCTCATGTAATGCCCAGGTTACAACTTTTTCTCACTTTCTCTCTATCTATTTCCTCTCAAATGTTTTTTACCTTTCTTTTTTAAGACACAATTGTTTTTTATGCATTTTTTTAGAATTATTATTTTTATACCTAGGAGCACGTGTAGAGACGGGCTCTTGCAGAGCCCACTCTTTGACATTGTCAATGCCTCTCTCTCCTCCACATAAGGAGTACTACTTGCTATGCATGCATGCGGCGGGCAGCTGGCGTCTTGAGGGGCCAGGGTGGTGAGAGCAGGCTCCGTAAGCGGTCCAGACTCCAGCATGGCCCACCTCACATTATCACCATATATTTCTTGGAGTCCGTGCGCGGCAGGCGGGCGATATCTTCTCCCTCCCCTGTTTCTCTCTTCTCAGCCGATGCCCGCCGAGCGATTAGATTTCAGCTATAGACGGTTTATTCAATCACGGTCCCACATGTCAGTGAAATTGCAAGACAACCCATGTCCCCTCTGGTGAGCGGCATGCGAGCCGGACTGTCGGGGTTGCGACACGTATGAGTCATAAGTGTGCCGCCTTTTCCTTTAGAACTTGTGAAGCGTAACATTTTCGCGCGATCGATCGATAGAAATCCAGAACAAAATGACGAGGGCAGTGCTTTCCCGCTCGTTAGGCGGGCTAGTTCGAGTGATATGACGTGCTACAGTGCCATCCACTTGCTCCATTTTTATGTAAGCAAGAGTTTACACTCTCACGCGGGAGGAGTGCGAAACACCGCGGATCTGATTTTGATCGAGGGATAACTGTTCCCTGCCAAATAATGGAGGATTGTTAGCGATTATAGCATGATAGTTAGGGCATCTCCAGCGCTAGCCCACAAATTTACACCGGCATCTATCCGAGGACACTGATGGATGCCATCCGATGCTGCCCGCATACCTTTGGACAACTATATGAACTAACCGGACGAAATTCATGCAAACAAAGCAAATTTCAAATTAACCGGATGAAATTCATTACATTTTGAAAACTTTTCCTACAAACTGGACGAAATTCATTACATATTTTGCGCAAACCGTACTAAAACCTACTGTAAACCTAATCTAAACGATCGCCGGCGCCCGACCACCATGTTCGGCCATGAACCCGAGAAAGTCGGCCATTGCCTTTGCCTCCTCCTCATCCGCCTCGATAACCTCCTCCTCCGGAGCACAAGGTTCTGAAGATTTCCGCCTCCACGTCGCCGTCAAGCGGCTAATCGGCCGCCGATGTTTACCCCACCAAGCTTGGCGTCGACTGAGTGGAGTAGCGGTGGCCTTCCCGGGACCAGAGCAGCGGCGACCTACCGTGTACTACTCTTCCTTGCTGCCGGCTGCGCCCGCGCACGCGCGCTGGCTTCGTGGTCGTGGCGACGGAGGGCAGCCGGGGGGGGGGGGTGCTGGCGATCTCATTTGTTTGCTCCTGCGACAGTACGTCGAAGAGAGCTTTGGAGCGCGCCCGGAGTGGAAGAACATAGATTCCGGACGACCGAGAAGGAGCAAGGAACCTCGTGGTGGAGCGTCTGCACTCATAATATTTAATATTATTCAGCGATATAAAATTAACCAATCATCTCCACAGTGGACTAGAAGAGTACGAAACATGGCAGCCCAGTGTAGTTACATCATACTAGTACATGGCTAACCCACGCTATCACCATATTTCTTGGCTTACGTGCGACACCTATCTCTAGTAATCCAGCAGCCTGTATCGCTTCTCCCTCCTCGTCTCTATCAAAGTGCGGCGGGCTGGCGTTTCTGCCGTCTATTGAGGTCGGTTAAGTATCACATGTTAGCAACATGCCAAGAGCATTCTAAAAAAATTCCTTTCACGTTCCATTTTCAAAAAGAAAAAAAAATACTTTCACGTACGAATTTGCCTGTATGCTTTGAGCAACTTGCATGTCCTATACTGCTCCTGTTTGATACTCTAACTTAGCTAGAGGTTAGACTAACTCATGACTAACCCTGAACTAACTGTAGCCAAAGAGGTGTTTGGGTGACAGGGTTAGATTGACAATAAATGCACTTCATGGAGAGAGAAAAGTGATTTTTCAGTGGTCCCAATGAGAACTATCTCCAGTTAGCACCTCTTGGGTGGGATAGTTTTTTTTTGGTGGGTTCGGTGCAACTTGATCCAATTTAAACCCTCATGCTTGGATAGTTTAGGGCTATTTGAGCCCCAACTAGCTCAAACTAACTCTAACCCATGGATCTAAACAGGGCCTATGGTCAGTCTCGATGCGGAGCAGTCGCGTGCACCGGGAAGCGGCGCTCTCTCGGCCGTCGCGCCACTTCAAAGCCGGCGCCAGTGAGAGGTCGCCTCCACTCTGGCCGGGCATTAATGCGGCACTGACGCTCCAGGGCGACGCTGACCGTTTCACGTGGGAAGCGCGCGCTGGCAAGGGAGTATAGGTTTTGAACCGTTTCAGGTGTAGTACTGGTAGTTTGCAAAACTACTCAATTATTACACTCAGTTTCCTAAGAAATTGTGGTAAAAGACGTTACTCCATAGCCTGCTTCCCTTCTCCTTCCTCTTCCACCGCCCGCGCACGTCCACAGGAAGCGTCCGGTCAACCCTTATATAGGAGTGCTAGCACAAAAAGAAGCATGCATGACCACTAAAATTTCCATATTAAAGCGCCACTCCGGCGGGAGTATGGCGTATGTTGTTACCTTCAGCCTTCCCATGGCTACCAGGTGACAACGACCAGAGAAGAGGCGGCGGGAGGGGAATGAATGCAACTACTGTTTGGGTTCGCCTTCCGGCTTAAATAAATGCGCAACATCACGTGTACCCGCGGGTGCACAAATTGTAACATATGTATCTGCTTAAGTGGGCATCACATAACTGGTGTGTGTGTGTGAGAGATTCCGAGAGACAAAGTGCGTGTGTGCGACTCTACTCTTCGGACATGTACTCAACCTTTTGCATTGGGATATAAGTATAATGGTATTTACTTTAGCTAGTGATTTACGTGGCCATGTTAACGTGGTTGTGTCAAAAAAATGTCACTTCCTGCTCGTGATTTGCGTTATATAATCACAAGCAAGATTCTCATGCATTGCACGGAACATCAACATGCATTTGTTTACAAAACACCTATTGTGATTGACCCATGCAGGAGTAATCCCATGCGTAAAAACTAATGATATCTCGAGAATTTTATCGGAAAACTGGTATCTCGAGAATGTCATCGAAAAAATGAAAGATGAGAGATAAGGCGAGGAGGAGTGGAGCGTGGTGGTGACTGGTGGTCGGAATGGGTGGAGGCATGGGGATGGACGGCGCCGGCAGGCGGCAGCGGCCACCATGCATGCTAGATTGTTCCAGACACTTATTCCTTTTTTAATTGCTGAGCAATGAGGTTGCGGGAGATAATGATGTGGAGAGAGGTGCGGGTATCTTTTGTAAAATTATCATAGTTTGCTTTCTATCCTCAGATATAGATCATACGGTCTGTATTACAATATGGCAGGCACACCATCACCGCCAACTCATTTTTTTATAAGGGTACAGATGATAAGTTTGCTGACTACAAAAGTAAAGTGGAATTTGTCCATGTTATGCAAGTAAATAAAGGTGATTGTTTATCATACGGGTAAGGTTGGATGAAGGGTGGTAGGAACAAATGCTCCGCCTAGAGCATGTGTGTGTGAGATGGAGTCTTAGTGTGTGTGTGAGAGAGAGAGAGAGGAGAGAGAGATGGAGTCTTAGTTTGTGTGTGTGTGTGAGAGAGAGAGATGGAGTCTTAGTGTGTGTGTGTGGGGGGTGTGCGTGCGTGCGTGTGTGTGTGTGCTTGTGTGTGTGTGTGAGAGAGATGGAGTCTTAGTGTGTGTGGGGGGGTGCGTGCGTGTGTGTGTGTGCGTGTGTGTGTGTCGCGGGGTCCTCTGTGGCGGATGTAATTTAAGTGTGCATGGCTTCATCATAGAGAGGTGATGTGTATGGCAGAGGCCACCAACGATGGGGTGCGAGAGAGAAAATGCCGGTAGAGAGGGAAGAGAAGGTGTGTGCGCGTGAGAGGAGTCGACATCGAGAGAACGTGTTTGTTCGAGAGACACCGAGGAAGACTACTATATATTGATGGTGCATGTAGGCAGGAATTAAACAAAGGGATGGCCTTATTTGTTTTGGGGATATAGGGGAAGAGTGAGAGGCGGGGGGGGGGGGTAGCTAGAAGGAGATTGTTAAGTGTGAGTGTGTGTTTTACCCATCCAGGCGGAAGTTATGTGCACAAAAGAGGAGAACGATTCGATGTGGCGTTAGGATTGAGGGTAATTAACTACGTATGGAGACATAGAGACCTTGAACGTGCATGTGTGAGAGGTATACATGTATACGTGGGATGTGTGTGTGTGTGCACGTGCATGATCGAGATAAAAGAAAGAAGACATAAGTCATAAGATCAACGACATGGGAGAGACGGACCAGTATGACAATATGCATGCATGTGAGAATGTAGGGAAGAAGGCCCGACAATTGAGCATGTGTTTTTGTCTTTAAGAGATAGTGGCGTGCGCTGGAGCATGCATCTATGGCGAGCAGAGGGAGTGAGGCGCAATGATTGTGCAAAAGAGACCAACCTATAAATGCATATGTATGGAGAGACATATATAGTGTGGGTGATAGGAAGCAAGACTCCATGCGAGAAAGAAATGTTGATGGAGAAACTACAGATAGATACAGAGATGGAGATGCTAGCTAGAGGGACATCCGCTAGTTTGGGTGTTGGAGATGACCGTCGGGTGGTTCAAAGGGTGAAGTCATATATGTGTGTGAGAGGGCACTTGACTGCATGTAGAGAGAAACATATGTAGTGTGCGTGATAGGAATCAAGAGTGAGGGCGAGAAAGTAGGTTGATGGAGAAACGGATAAATAGAAAGATAAAGATGCTAGCTAGTGTGCGCTAGAGATAGGAGTCGAGTGGATCAGAAGGTTGGGTTATGTGTGTGGGTGTGAGAGAGATAGAGAGAGGGTGCATGTGAGTCACATACAAACAGATATCAGAGAGAAATGAGATCCAGAGAGACAGAGTTTTGTGTCTGCGAGAGAGAAATATATTTCACAACGAGAGTGATAGCTAGAGAGACATACGAGGGAACGCAAGATATCTCTAGGGAGAGAGGGTGTGTGTGAGTGACATACAAGAGAACAATGGAGAAATATGAGACCCTGGGAGACAGAGTTTGTGTTTGTGTGTGAAAAAGAGATATTGAAGAGGAAGAGTCATAGGTTCTCATATCTAAGGAGCGAAAGACATCTCTGTATGAGGGGTGTGCGAGTGGCACACATGGAAATAGTAGAGAGAAATGAGACCCCGGGAGACAAAGTTTTGTGTTTGTGTGAGAGAAAGAGATTCCACATGGAGAATCATACTTAGAGACACATAACAGGGAGCGAGATATACTTAGAGAGAGATAGAGTGATGAAGGTCGAGGGAGAGAGTACCATCAGTGTGTTACAAAGATAAAAGATCATTGTCGACATACAGGTAGCACAAGAGATACCTGAGAGATAATGAACGCGTATAGGTCCAGAGAGATAGTCCTATATAAGCATGAGTGATAGCTATATGAGATGAATATCTGGATTAAAGGGGATTCAAATATTTAAACTGGAGATCACGACATCGATAATATCATAACGCAAATTGGTGTATCAAACATGCATATTCATTTGAATTTGGGCACACGTGTAATGTTATATAGTTTATCAATATTGGTGATCCATAGATTCTTCAATTACAAACAATGCACGGTTTATATGCAATTAATGTCTAAAAAGGATTACACTATATGATGCGTGTGTGAAACACATTATACATGTTTGAGAAGTAAAAAACCCGCATGAAACACACATTAATTGGAGACACTTAGCGAGGAATGCATACATTGGATTTCAACATAAAGTGGTTTCAAATATTTGAAAATCCAAATTGATGGATACAACCTTATGAATATGAGATCATGCCATTTGTAAACCATATTTATGTATAAATGGTGTTGTGCTTTTGAAAGTATATATAAAAAATGATTATATAGAATGTAATTCCAATTGAAAATGGATCCCGCCCGAAAAAAATAGAATACAAACAGGATTCGAATTGAGTTGGCATGGGAAACGTGCACTCTGCAAAATTTGAACGAAGTGGGAAAGTCGCAGTAACCGCCCGAAACCAAAATCTGCGAGATGGAAATCACTACTGCCTATCCCTGCCACGCAAAGCCTATCTGCTGGATTTCTATAGGTTTCGATAGGGGTAGGTTTGTAATTTCACCCAAACGTGACGTAACCGCCTCTCACCCGGATTCATACATGGTGGGCGCCAAAACACAGTGTGTCCTTGGCCGAAATTGACTCCCTCCCCGATTCATATTCATACGCGGTGGGCGCCAGAAACAAACTCTCGTCGGCAAATATTCAGTGTATGCGAGATTACCGTCCTATCCCCAACCGACTAATGTTGTTGTGATGTAGTAGAAATTTGAAACGGGGGCTAAGTTTGTAAATTTCCTCGCATTTGAGACAAGCGCGCCCTGAATACATGGTTCCCCCTTCCTCTCTACCTCCCTTTTCCCCATTCGTACCCCGTGGGCGCCAAAACACCCTCTCCACCCCACCCTCCTCCGCCCGCCACCCCATCCACTTCCGTCCGCCTACACCATGCCGGAGCTAATACCCCGACGCCGCCGTCCATTACAAGAGACCGACCTCTCTCATCCACGGCTTCGGATCGGGATCCTTGCATCCCGTCCTCTCGCTTCATCCCCGCTGTCGTCCACCGCGCCCCGCCGCCACCGTCTACCCTCCTAGATCTGCTTCCACGCTGCCGACAGCCATCGCTACCGCAGCACCGTCAAATACTCAGCAGATGCGTACACGGCGCCGCACCAGAGGCGGTACTCTTTCGTATCTGCTCAACTTATTTATTGCAGCAAGAAAAAAGATCGCCACTGCTTTACTCTGATTTCTTGTCTTGGTTGCGAAGTTGGCTTTGTCCGATTTGCACCTTCAGATCCGCCAAGGCACGCTCAACAGTCAACACTATACTCCCAATGCTTATGGTTTTCCCCTTCTATATTCCACACTAGTTAAATCACAGTAGACTAAATTTCAAAATTGGGTCAGTCGATTTTTCAGAGATGAGGAAGAGGAAGCGTTAGGAGACGTAGGATCTTCATCCAACCGCCTGAAATGGTCGAGAGACAGCTGGGAGTTGCATTCTTAATGCGCTCTGGTTCATCATGTGTGGGCATTGCGCAACCAACATTTTATTATCCAAAATCTGCTTGCTCTTCTTTACCATGTTCCTCTTCCGTTCTTCTTTAATATGTACTCTCTCCATTCCTAAATACAAGTCTTTGTATAGATTCCACCATGGACTACATATGGAGCAAAATGAGTGAATCTACACTCTAAAATGTATCTGGATACATCTGTATGTGATCCATAGTGGAAATCTCTACCAAGACTTATATTTTGGAATGGAGGGAGTATGATAGTAGTACAGTATGTTCCTTGTACTGAAGATGAGCAGGGACATTTGCAGTGTAGAGGTCTATACGGTCGGTTGTGATGGACACTTTGAGCCTCTTTGATTCGGAGGATCTTGTAAACATAGGAATAGGATTTGTAGTGGCCTGCCCACTTGAATCATATAATAATAGCAAGGAAATGCGGGGAGCTGTGTCGCCTTTGAGAGTTACACTGATATTAACAGTACCGCACCTTCACTTGAAGAGATCTGGTATCCTAAGCCTTTCTAGCCGTACCGGCAATACTAGCACATATATTCCAGCAAGTTCCGCTTTGCTGATTTTACTCTGATGCTTAAGGTTTTCCCGTTATATCTACACTATGATCTGTGTAGCTGCTTTGTGTCGCACTAGCAGCAGTCCACTCTTGAAGCTAAACACTGCAATGACTTACAAAATTGGCACCAAGGCATTGAGTGCCATTCTGGATGCAATGAAACTCATACGCTCCCCACCCGTTGATTCTTGTTCAGAATATGATCCTAATGACTATTCTAACCTCGAGGAGTCTAAGGCGGATGGCTTGTCCTGTTCACCCATCAAGGTGCCTGTTCTAATTTGGCAATGTTTTATTGATTGCGGGTATCTTGCATATGTTGTCTTGCATTTCTTCTACTTTATTGCACCGCCATCTGCTTAGTTTACTCATCATATATGTCGAGATGCCATGCCCATCCATTATCAATACATATTCCATCTGTCATCATACCATGTTTTTCCACTCAAATGCTGTTCTTGTGCATCAGACATCAAAAAGGAAGAGGGTGATTGCCGAACCTGAAGGAGCACCAGCAAAGTCCTTGAAAAACGTGGTGGTGCCGGAGAAATCAGACAACACCCCACTTATATTGGCTGTATAACCAGTGACACAAAACGTAGGACCGATTCCAGTAGACTGTACCCATACTTCACTGGCTGCGCCACTAGCCCCACCACACAGGACCCACACTCCAGCAAAAGGTATACCGATTACATTTGCCATAGCACCAGCTATACCACAGAAAAATCCCACTCCAGCAAAAAGTACAGCAAGTCCACCGGCCGAAGACCTATCCCAACTGCAGAGACGGCCAATTCCTGCAGATTGGAACCCCATTCCATTTATTCCCAGTTTAAAATACAATGCTTTCAATGTTGTTAGGGACTACGTGCATATATTCCCATCATGGGAAGATTATTGTGAAGACAAACACCATTTTCACATCTTCTTGTCCAACTTACGTGTAAGTGCTATTATTCATGGTTATTATTTTCCTATTTTCTGCTGATTGAACACATCAATGATTTACATTACATTATTGTAACTAGGCGAGGGTCAATCTGGATAGTCATGATGAGCAAAGCTTGCTTGTGCTTTTCAAAGAAGCATTGCAGTAGTATCAATGTTACCTGAGGAAATGACACTTTGATGGCAAGTCTATAAACAAATTTCCGGTGAAGTCTCCTGTGCTAAATTTAGAAGACATTGAATGGAAAAACCTTGTTATGCACTGGTCTCGTTCCCAGGGTGAGGTACTGTCTATGAAATCACATCACAATTTGAACTTCTACTTTTCCGCATGTGCCTTACGGATCTTTTTTGCAGGAAACAACAGTATGCATGATAGCTTGCTTATCAATTGTTCGCTCCAAATTATTTGATCTGTATGAATGGTTACATTAGTGTAGAATATATCCAATGCCAATGTTTTTTAGCTCTACATTGTTCTTGTAAGTACATGTTGTCCTTTATCAATGTACTTATAATGACAGGTAGTTGTTCATGTACCATCACTCTGCAGCTTATTTTCCTTTGCCCTCCATTTTCTACACATCAGATCTATATTTACTCTTACCAGAAGGTTGGTACTGAAGAAGTTTAGCTGTGCATTGCTCTTGGCTCTACCTTTTGCCTGTATCACTACACTTATATTTATAGCTACTTGGTTATGTAGCATCACTCTTCATCTTATCTTAAATATTCTCCATTTTTTTGTATATTATCACATCTATATTTACTCTTAACAAAATGTAGAATAAAGGCAATGCTTTTGAAGAAGATTCTGTGGTAAACTTCTTGAATTGCCCCCCCATCAGTATGAACAAGGCCTTTATAGAGCCTGTCTTCACCAATAATGTAAGTTTGTCCATCTCAAGCCTTCAAACTTTATTGTATATATTTGGTTAGGCATGACTGCAACAGCTGTTTATTTTTGGTGTTTGCATCAAATTGCTTGTTTAAAGTTTATTATGTAGTTCATAAACAAAAGTTTGTCCTTTCTCAATTTAAGTTTTCAGTTGTACAACCAAGTTCCTTCTTCATACCATGTAAATTAAACTATACAGAGCAAGTGATCTTCTTTTGCACTGCATGTATGCTTATGTTCTTCATCCGTAATCCAGTGGTGTGGTGAACCTACCCACTACAGCACAATGTCATATTCTGCAATGTCTTAACTATGAACAATGTCATATCATTCTACTATTATTTAAACCATCTCTTTATTTGCCAATCTGAAATGGTATAAATTGACAGCACACTAACCATTGATACTTATGAGTTCTTGATCTGTAATCCAGTGGTGTCGTGAAGCTGCCAACTCCTTCACAATGTCATTTCCTGCCATGTCTTGACCTGAACAATACCATATTGTGTTAATGCAATTTTAAACTGTGTCACTTTATTCGTCAGTAAGAAATGTGATGAATTGTCAGCACTGATACTTTTCTGTGCAAAACCTGTCATCTGTCTGCTTGTTTATCTTTCAGAGTGAGGAAGATATAAGTGTTGAACAAGCGCAGTCTCATCATCTTGCTCAGCTGCTTGCGCTGCAGCTCCCCAGCAGGGCTAACCTTTCTTGAACTCTATTGAAGTGCTGTCGATTTTGTATATCATTTTGTTGGCGTGTTTATTTGCACTGGTGGCGATCTTTGATGCCCAGTGTATGTAATTTGCTGTCTGCTTGTGCTTTATTATCATAGTGGCGAACTTTGATGCCTAGTGGATGTAATATGCCATAATTTCTTTATTGTATAGTCTATGTTTTTTCTTATTCACGATGCTGCAGTTATTTTACTGTATATATATCCTGTCTTCGCAGTAAACCGGCCAAACTGTAAAATTACGGTACATAATCGGGCCGTCATGCAATCACGATGTAGGTTGTGCCTGAAACGTGCCGAACAGCTCACGGGCCGGCAGCAGCCCGAAATGAACCCCAACCCATGATTGTGCGAATCAAATCACGGGCTTTTAACGGGCCAAAATTGTCTCGGTCCTTGTTTGGCCCAATCAGATATCGGCTGCGAGCAGGCCGGATGCAAACCGGGCCGTAGTTAGGCCCAACTATATGACGGGCTTTTAACAGGCCGAAATTAATATAGGGTCAAAATGTTAAACATGCCCTTAACAGGCCAAAACTAATATCAGGCGGAATTACTAAGTGGGCCTTTAGAAAGTGGGCCCAAAAGAATAGTGTCCAGTTGATGGGCCGAATCTGATATGGGCCTTAATTGAGACCAAAGCCTCTTAAAGGGCCGGACCTGATCTGGGCCGTAATTTGGCCTAGAACATGGTAGGCTTTTAACGGGTCGGATCTCATATGGGCCACTATTAGGCCCGGAGCGTGGCAGGCCATTAATGGACCAGATCAATTATGGGCCGGCATTTGGCCCAAAACATGGCAGCCAGTTAATGGGCCGACCTACTAGGGTCCTCAAAATCTTGTGGGCCTACAGCTGGGCCGGCCCATTAATGTCGGCGAAATCTCATGGGCCTTTAGCTGGGCCGGCCCATTATGATCCGCAAGAATCTTGTGGGCCTTTACCTGGGCCGGCCCATTATGGCACACAAAAATCTTGTGGGCCTTTACCTGGGACGACCCATTATGGCCCGCAAAATCTTGTGGGCCTTTAGCTGGGCCAGCCCATTATGGTCCGCAAAATCTCATGGGCCTTTAGCTGGGCCAACCCATTATGGTCCGTGAAATCTTGTGGGCCTTCAGTTGGGCTGGCCCATTTAAACTTGATGGGCCGGTCCATGTGTCAACATATCATAGGCGCGCCTCGCCCATTGGATGAGTGAAACCTGTGCCAACGCGGACCTGACACGTGTCTCCTCCAGCCAATGATGATTTTACACGTGGAAAATCCCCATTGGTCGGGGCTGTTAACGGGTTATCAGATCCAAAACCCGACCCGATAGCTTAACGACGTTCCGTTACGGTGGATGCCACGTGCCGGTCACCCTTGACGAAAGCACTTCTGTGACGCGCGATTTATCGTCATGGAAGTGGACACTTCCGTGATGATAATTTTGGTAATGTCATGGAACACTTCTACGACAGTACAGGTATGACTATCTTAATTCTGTCATAAATTTGTCATGGATGTACATGCATGACAAAAAACGCGACCTACTGTGACAAACACGTATCATCACGGAAGTGTATTTTTTGTAGTGATACCTGTGGTACTGCCGCCTTGGTCACATTGGTGTCAAACAGATGAAGAAACTCCATGCAGATGGACTTTTGGAGTCTCTTGATTATGAATCATTTGACACGTGCGGACCATGCCTCATGGGCAAAATGACCAAGACTCCATTCTTCGGAACAATGGAGCGAGCAACCAACTTGTTGGAAATAATACATACTGATGTATGCGGTCCAATGAGTGTTGAGGCTCGCGGTGGCTATCGTTATGTTCTCACCCTCACTGATGACTTAAGTAGATATGAGTATGACTACCTAATGAAACACAAGTCTGAGACCTTTGAAAAGATCAAGGAATTAAAAAGCGAGGTAGAGAATCAACATGACAGGAAAATAAAGTTCTTACGATCAGATCGTGGAGGAGAATATTTGAGTCACGAGTTTGGCACGCACATAAGGAAATGTGGAATTGTTTCACAACTCATGCCTCCTGGAACACCTCAGCGTAATGGTGTGTCCGAACATCGTAATCACACTTTATTGGATATGGTGCGATCTATGATGTCTCTTACCAATTTACTGCTATCATTTTGGGGTTATGCTGTAGAGACTGCCGCATTCACTTTAAATAGGGCACCGTCTAAATCCGTATGAATTATGGTTTGGGAAGAAACCTAAGATGTTGATACGTCTCTAACATATCTATAATTTATGAAGTATTCATGCTGTTATTTTATCATTTTTTGGAACTAACCTATTGACCCAGTGCCCAGTGCCAGTTGCTGTTTTTTGCTTGTTTTTTACATCGCAGGAAATCAATATCAAACGGAGTCCAAATGCAAAGAAACTTTACGGAGATTTTTTTGGACCAGAAGGAACCCACTGGGCCAGAGCTACACCCGGGGGCTGCCCCGAGGGGGGCACAACCCACCAGGGCGCGCCAGGGCCCCCTGCCGCGCCCAGGTGGGTTGTGCCCACCTCGGTGGACTCCCGCACCCCTTGTTTGCACTATAAATTCCCAAATATTCCGAAACCCTTCGGGGTTAACCTAGATCAAAAGTTCCACCGCCGTAGGGCTCCGTAGCCACCGAAAACTAATCTAGACCTGTTCTGGCACCCTGTCGGAGGGGGGAATCATCTCCGGTGGCCATCTTCATCATCCCAGTGGCCACCACAATGAGGAGGGAGTAGTCCACCCTCGGGGATGAGGGTTTGTACCAGTAGCTATGTGTTTAATATCTCTCTCTCTCTCGTGATCCATATCATGGGATTTGTTAATTTAGTCGAATCATATGATGTTTCTCCCCTCGATAATCTTGTTATGATGAATTGAATATTTACCCTTTGAAGTTTTGTCTTGTCGGATTGAATATTCAGATACGAGAACACATGATATATGTCTTGAGGTGTGAATACTTGAGGTGACAATGAGGTATCATATTGATTCACTTGATATATGTTATGGCATTCAACTCGCGGATTCCTGCGGTGATATTTGGGTAATCTATGCATAGGGGTTGATGCACGTTTTTATTATCTTTTCCCCAACGGAACTTTGAGGTCTCTTTATAGTTCTTTGTGTGGATTGAGTATTATGAATATGAATTTGCTTTGGTGTTATCTTAGTACAGACTCTAGGATAGATCGAACAGAAAAAATAGATTTGCATTATTTTAGTACGGACTCTTGAATAGATCGAACGAAAAGTAGCTTTGAGGAGGTTTCGTACCCTACAAACAATTCCTATCTTTTGTTCTCCGCTAATAGGAACTCGGGAGTGATTCTTTATTGCACCTTGAGGAATAATCATATGATCCAACTATGTTAGCACTGTTGAGAAATTGCACTAGCGAAAGTACGGACCCTAGACCTTGTTTTTAAGCATTGTAATACCGTTTTGAGCCCACTATTTTCTACCTTGCTGTTTGTTATTTATTCAGATTATAAAAATATATTTCTACCATCAATACTACACTTTTATCACCATCTCTTCGCCGAACTAGTGCACCTATACAATTTGCCATTGTATTGAGTGTGTTGGGGACACAAGAGATTTCTTGTATTTGGTTGCAGGGTCTTTTGAGAGAGACCATCTTCATCCTACACCTCTCACGGATTGATAAACCTTAGGTCATCCACTTTAGGGAAAATTTCTACTGTCCTACAAAACTCTGCGCTTGGAGGCCCAACACGTGTCTACAAGAATAAAGTTGCGTAGTAGACATCAAGCTCTTTTCTGGCCCCGTTGCCGGGGAGGTGAGTGCTTGAAGGTATATCTTTAGATCTTGCAATCAAATCTTTTAGTTTCTTGTTTTATCACTAGTTTGGTTTATAAAGGAAAACTACATTAAAAAGGAATTTAGGTTGCATCATATTATTGATCATCTTTATAATATCTTTCTTGAAAATGATGGTTAGGAAAATTGTGCTCAATTGTTAGAAGAAGAATTCAATAAAATGCTTGGCACAAAATATTTGAATGATGAGCATGATTGCAATGTTGTTAGTATGAATTCTTTCAATATCCAAAGTGCTAATGATGATTGCACAAGTCATGAAAAAAATGTTTCTTATAAGCATGTCACTTTTTGCGGAGTGAATTGGGAGTGCAATTGCACAACAAAAAGGGAAGATAGATTTTGTAAGAAGCATAAATAATTAGAAACAAAAAGTTTGCAAGAGAGGCTGGATGATTGTGCTGAATGATTTAATTTTTTTCTCCATCCTTGTGAACTTTGCAATGAACGTGGTCATTTAAATCTCCAATGCAAATTCTTTCATGATCAAATCGTGTCCAAAAATTGTGTCAACTTGATTACCCTTGAGCATCATGAAGAGCTTAGTCTTCTTTTGGGGTATGTAGAAATGAAACGTATAACTAAGGGTATTCCAAAATTGAATCTTGTGAGATTTCTTGATTTTGATCTAGAAGAAATTTATATGTTTTGTGCGATAAATTGCATTGAGAATCCTTATATTGCCAACTACTTAAAGACAAGAAAACAAATGGAGTATGAAGAGAGTACTAATGAAAGGGAAAATGTTTCCCAATACCCTCCGAGTGTTTATTATGATGAATCAGGTAACAAGGAGGAGCTTCCTATCCAATCAATCTCTTCAACAAGAAGCTTAAAAATTAATTAAACCCACACATGGTGTGGTGAAGAAGAAAAGAAGAAAGAATAGAGGTAAAAGGTATCTCTCCCAAATAATGTTGCTCCCATCACCATCGTGCCTCATGAAAGTGAATCAAATATGTTGATGGAGGATGAAGATATTGATGATAATTTTGTTATGCCTATTGCTTGTTGTGATGATTGTGATTGGGAAGAATATGATAATAATGTTTGCTATACTATTGGTGCCATTCATGCCATTGATAAGAATGATTGTGATGATATGCAAAACCACAAGCTTGGGGATGCTATGTTTGATGAGTATGATATGTTTGAAGATTTATTTGCTGGAAATAATGCTTGTCCTAAGCTTGGGGATGCTTTGCTTAATTGATCCTTTGATTCCTTGTACTTTCGATAAGAAAATTTATTATGATGATAGCATGCCTCCTATTTATGATGATTACATTGATGAAAGTGGGTTTGGAAGAGTGTCAAATTTAGGTAGTAGTGATCCCACTATTTTGGAGGGTGTTGAATCTTGTTACAATATTGATGAAAGTGGATTTGGAGAGGTCATGACTTTATTTAGTGATACATCCACTATTTTGGAAGAGGTTTCAATTGACTATGACAATGAAGTCGCTATCTATGATGATTATTATGATGACATATATGCCATAAAGAGTGATAAATCTTCTATGCTTGTGCATCATGAAAAGAGTGTTGTATGTGATGGTTATATTGTTGAATTCATTCATGATGCCTCTGAAAATTATCACGAGGAAGGAACTTATGCTCTTACATATCTCAATAATATCAAGTTTCTTCTCTATGTGTTGATTGTTTTGAAGTTGCACTTGCTTTGCCTTCCTATGCTAGTTGATTCTTGTTCCCATAAGTTGTTTGCTCACAAAATACTTATGCATAGTAAGTGGGTTAGACCTAAATGTGCTAGTCATATTCTTCATGATGCTCTCTTTACATTTCAATTCTTATTCTTTATGCAAGCATCATTGAAATCATCATGCATAGCTTAAAATGCATAAAAGAAAAGCGCTTGTTGGAGACAACCCAACACTTATACCTACTGTTTTTGTGTGTTCACATGATTAGGATACTTCAGTAATCATGTTTTATTGATTTTTTTTCAATAAGGTGCCAAGTAAGACCTTTGGGATGGCTTACGGTGATAGTTGATTTGATCTTGCTGAAAAACAGAAACTTTTGCGCTCAGGAAAACAATTCTCATTTTTAACAGAAGCGCGATAAAATGCTGATTCTTTTTGCAGAAGATTAGTAGACAAATTTCTCATGTTGTCCTAATTTTCAGAATTTTTGTATTAGCAGAAGTATTGTTTGAGTACATATTACTACAGACTATTCTGTTTTTGACAGATTCTGTTTTCAGTGCATAGTTTGCTTGTTTTCTAGTTTCTATGGCTTATATTGCTTAATATAAATTGTAGAAATGATATGATACAGTAGTAATTGTGTGAAAAAATTATTAATCTTGTCTTTGACAGTACCAAAGTGAAATAGTTTGCTCTTTATCATACTAACCTATCTCACCAAGTTCCGTTAAGTTTTGTGTGATTGAAGTTTTCAAGTTTTGGGTGAGATGTCGATATGAGGAGAATAAGGAGTGAAAAGACCCTAAGATTGGGGATGCCCAAGGCACCCCAAGGAAATATTCAAGGAAGATCCAAGCAACTAAGCTTGGGGATGCCCCGTAAGGCATCCCCTCTTTCGTCTCCAACAATATCGGTAACCTCACTTGGAGCTATGTGTTCATTCGTCACATGATATGTGTTTTGCTTGGAGCGTCAATTTATTTTGTTAGGATTTTCTTTCTGTTATTTAGAATAATTTTTTGCATCTTTTATTTCAATGAAAGTGGCAATGATAGCCTTTGCCATGCTTATTTTGCAAGTATACATGTTGCTGTTTGAAAACAGAAAGTTTACCGCTGTTGCAAAAATTCCCTAGAAAAGTTGGAATGTGATAAAATGTTGAAACTTATTGAGAAATGAGATCTAATAAATTTTCTACAGTGTGGTAAATTTTGATAACCTTTGGAGTTAGGGAAGTATTCATACTCTTGCATTCTTTACAGACTGTACTGTTTTGGCAGATTAATGATTCTATTTGAGGATAGGAGTATTAAATATGCAGAGGCATTTAGTATGCAATGTCGAATAATAATTTTAGTGATTTGCTACAGTAGCGAATGATAAGGTTTTTGCATTGGTTTATACTAACTTATCTCACGAGTTCTTGTTGAGTTTTGTGTGGATGAAGCTTTTGAGATTTAGGAAAACCGTGATATGAGAAGAATTAAGGAGACACAGAAGCTCAAGTTTTGGGATATGATACGTCTCCAACGTATCTATAATTTTTGATTGCTCCATGCTTATCTATTTTGGATGTTAATGGGCTTATTTTTACACTTTTATATTATTTTTGGGACTAACCTATTAACCGGAGGCCCAACCCAAATTGCTGTTTTTTTGCCTATTTTAGAGTTTCGCCGAAAAGGAATATCAAACAGTGTGCAAACGGAATGAAACCTTTGGGAGCGTTATTTTTGGAACAAACGTGATCCAGGAGACTTGGAGTGGACGTCAAGAAACAATCAAGGAAGCCACGAGGCAGGGGGCACGCCCTCCACCCTCGTGGGCCCCTCGTTGCTCCACCGACCTAGTTCTTCCTCCTATATATATCCATATACCCCGCAAACATCCAGGAGCACCACGAAACCCTATTTCCACCACCGCAACCTTCTGTACCCAAGAGATCCCATCTTGGGGCCTTTTCCGGAGCTCCGCCGGAGGGGGCATTGATCACGGAGGGCCTCTACATCAACTCCATGGCCCCTCCGATGATGTGTGAGTAGTTTACTTCAGACCTTCCGGTCCATAGCTAGTAGCTAGATGGCTTCTTCTCTCTCTTTGGATCTCAATACAAAGTTCTCCTCGATTCTCTTGGAGATCTATTCGATGTAACTCTTCTTTTTGCGTTGTGTTTGTCGAGATCCGATGAATTGTGGGTTTATGATCCAGTTTATCTATGAACAATATTCAAATCTTCTCTGAATTCTTTTATGTACGATTGGCTTATCTTTGCAAGTCTCTTTGAATTATCAGTTTGGTTTTGCCTACTAGATTGATCTTTCTTGCAATGGGAGAAGTACTTAGCTTTGGGTTCAATCTTGTGGTGCTCGATCCCAGTGACAGAAAGGGAAACAACATGTATTGTATTGTTGCCATCGAGGATAAAAATATGGGGTTTACATCATATTGCATGAGTTTATCCCTCTACATCATGTCATCTTGCTTAAGGCATTACTCTATTCTTATGAACTTAATACTGTAGATGCATGCTGAATAGCGGTCGATGTGTGGTGTAGTAGTAGTATATGCAGGCAGGAGTCGGTCTACTTGTCGCGGACGTGATGCCTATATACATGGTCATACCTAGATATTCTCATAATTATTCGCTTTTCTATCAATTGCTCGGCAGTAATTTGTTCACCCACCATAATACTTATGCTATCTTGAGAGAAGCCAGTAGTGAAACCTATGGCCCCAGGGTCTATTCTCCATCATATAAGTTTCCCATCTACTTTATTTTGCTATCTTTTATTTTGCAATCTATATCATAAAAATACCAAAAATACTTATCTTATTATTATCATCTCTATCAGATCTCTCTCTTGTAAGTGGCCGTGATGGGATTAACAACCCCTTTATCGCATTGGTTGCGAGGTTATTATTTGTTTGTGTAGGTACAAGATGACTCGCGCGTGGTCTCGGAGGGAGTCCTGGACTAAGGGGTCCTCGGGCGTCCAGCCTGTTATCCATGGGCCTGACTGATGGGATGTGAAGACATGAAGGCCGAAGACTGCACCGTGTCCGGATTGGACTCTACTTGGTGTGGAAGGCAAGCCGGGTAGCCGAAGATTCCTTCTTATGTAACCGGTTCCATGTAAACCCTAGATCCCCTCGGTGTCTATATAAACCGTAGGGGATACTCCGGAAAGGGGACTAGATATATTCATTACCATATTCACATAGGCTAGACTTCTAGGGTTCAGCCATTACGATGTCGTGGTCGATCAACTCTTGTAATACTCATATTCATCAAGATCAATCAAGCAGGAAGTAGGGTATTACCTCCATAGAGAGGGCCCGAACCTGGGTAAACATTGTGTCCCCCGTCTCCTGTTACCATCGATCCTAGACGCACAGTTCGGGACCCCCTACCCGAGATCCGCCGGTTTTGACATCGACATTGGTGCTTTCATTGAGAGTTCCACTGTGTCGTCGATGAAAGGCTCGATGGCTCGCCTTGTCGTTAGAGACAACATTACCACAAGGGTAGTTTTGGCCCCGGACCAAACCCTCCGGCCGAGCGACTTTACTATGATCGCCCGTTCGGCCTCAGAGCCGACGATGACCTCCTAGGCCATCTAAAATCCCATTCGCATCAACTCTGAGCACTCCAAGCAGATGGATCCGGTTGAGCTTTCGTCCTTAAACGAGCTCCTAGATCGCATTGCTGCTTTGGGAATCGTCACAGATTATGATCAGATCAGGCCTAAAACCGATCAGGGAGAAACTGAAACTCCACCAGTCACCCACCAGATCGCGGTAGTCGTGGAGCAGGACGGTGAGTCTTCTTCTATATTGAAGACGGACTATCATCGGATCGCCATTCATGAAGAGCCAGATATTCACCCGCGAAGGGACGCAACCAGCCCTTCGAACATAGCATTGGACGGTGGTTCCAAACAATCAGAAGATATTCCGGAACCCGGACTGTCTAGTCCGAAAGGTCGTCGGACTCCGGACAACCGGTTAGGTCGGGGTTCGGATCTAATTCCACCCACCCGCCCGGACATAGAGGCTCTCATGAGCATAAAACAACAATCCCAGGAGAAGGTCCACCACTTTTGGGCCAGATTCCTCCTTGTCAAGGACAAGGTAAAAGATTGCCGTGACGAGGACGCAATATCAGCATTCTACAAAAACTGTGCGGACGAATGAATCCTCAAAGCCATCAATCGCCGCCGCATACTTAAATTCGCTGATTTAGCAACCATTGTACAAGAATATAACGCAATGGAGAGCGCCTGGGAAACTCAGGCAGCTCACTGGGAACCGTCGGTCCCAGCTCAACTCCCCCTACAGGCGAAAAGGGCGCACCCTCGTGGCACGCCCAACCCGACAGTCAAGAAACACAAAACCGCTATGCGGCACGACACCATTCTGGAGGGGTGGCTCGATGGCCCATGCAAAATACATACAAGAACAGATATCGTGGCAACCCACAGCCTTAGAGCATGTTGGATACCACGACAAGTAGCCAAGAGCGGCGAGGACATCCTTATTAAGGATGCCCCGGAACAACGCCCCCTAGAAGACGACCACCCAAGAGTATTGACAGTCTTCGAGACATTCGCTTCAAATAACAAGCACAAAAGGGCACTTCATGAGCTCAATGAAGTATGCCAAATCGCTATAATAAACCCATGGAATGACACGGCTATAACATTCAACGCCGGTGACGAACCAAAGTACAGAACAGTACGAGCGCCTACCGCGTTGGTACTCAGTCCCATCATGGACGGGTTTCGACTTACCAAGGTCCTCATGGACGGCGGCAGTGGACTAAACCTCATTTATGAGGAACACTCCATAAAATGGAAATAGATAGGAGCCGCATCAAACAATGTAACACAACCTTCCGGGGAATTATTCCTAGTCGAGAGGCGCGGTGCGCGGGAAAAATCATACTTGACGTGGTATTCGGATCGCTGGAGAACTATCGGTCCGAAGAAATAACCTTCCAAGGGGCCCCTTTCAGCAGTGGATATCATGCCCTGTTGGGGCGGGATGCTTTTACACGCTTCCAAGCTATACCTCACTACGGATATACGAAGCTCAAAATGCCCAGAGCAAACGGTATAATCGCTCTCGCCAGTGACCCGGACATAGCACTCCGCGCTGAAAACAAAACCGCATCCCTGGCCTTGGAGGCGCTATCCGAAGCCCTCGCGCCCGAAGAACTAACCGCACTCTGGTCCACGGTGGACAAGTACGATGTGATCCTCGACAAATGCCCTAAATCCACCTCATTCAAACCAGCAGAAGAAATAGTCAAATTCCAGGTCCACCCAACGGACCCCAAGAAGACAACATCTATCGGAGCTCAACTGGACCCAATAGTTGACGCCGCACTACGAGAATTCCTACGCGAAAACTAGGACATATTTGCCTGGCACCCTTCAGATATGCCAGGGATCCCACACGAGCTGGCCGAACATAGCCTCAATATATTAAAGGGGTTTAAACCGGTCAAGCAAACATTGCGGCACTTTTTCGAACCCAAGCGACAAGCCATGGGGGAAGAGCTGGCCAAACTCATTGAGGCCGAATTCATTAGAGAAATCAAACATCCGGACTGGCTGGCAAACTTGGTGATGGTACCAAAGAAGGACAAATCCTGGTGCCTGTGCATCGATTTCAAAGATCTCAACAAGGCCTACGCTAAGGATCCCTTCCCCCTCCCCCGCATTGATCAAATCATCGACGCCACCGCAGGACACGACTCACTATGTTTCCTCGATGCATATTCCGGATACCATCAAATCAAAATGAAGGATTCCGATCAAGCCGCAACAACATTCATCACCCCATATGGGCCATTCTGCTTCAACACCATGCCCTTTGGGCTCAAGAACGCCGGCGCCACATATCAATGCATGATTCAAACATGCCTAGAGAAACAGATTGGCAAAATAGTAGAAGCTTACATTGATGACATCGTCATCAAAACCAGGCACGTGGAAACACTAATAGATGATTTACGTCTTACATTCGACAACCTCAGGGCGTATGACAATAAGCTCAACCCGGAAAAGTGTGTCTTTGGCGTTCCTGCTAGAAAACTGCTAGGCTTCATCGTTTCCAATAGAGGGATTGAAGCAAACCCAGCAAAAATACGAGCTTTTTCACAATTGGCTAAGCCAAAAGACCTTAAACAAGTTCAAAAACTTGCAGGTTGCGTGGCAGCTCTAAGCCGCTTTATCTCCAGATTAGGAGAAAAGGCACTGCCACTCTATCGCCTTCTATGGCAAACCGACCACTTCGAGTGGACGGACGCAGCAACAACCGGACTGGAAGAAATAAAAAACCCTTCTTGCGGGGAATCCAATCCTGGCCGCACCAAACGCCGGCGAACCGATGTTATTATACATATCGGCAACACATTAGGTGGTGAGCGCAGTACTCGTCGTCGAACGAGAACAGGGCGGACATAAATTCCTACTTCAGAAGCCAGTATACTACGTATCTACCGTCCTTACACCATGCAAATCCCGGTACCCTCATTATCAAAAAATAGCATACGCGGTCTTCATGGCGTCCTGAAAGCTCCGACACTACTTCCAGGAGTGCTCGATCATGGTGGCCTCCGAAGTAGCACTCAATGACATCATAAACAACCGCGATGCTACGGGCTGAATTGCCAAATGGGCCATTGAGCTCCTACCATTTGACATTACATATAAACCACGTCGAGCTATCAAATCCCAAGTATTGGCCGACTTCATTGCCGAATGGACAGAGGCCGAACTCCCTAAAGAGTACGTCACATACTCCAATTGGGTCATGTACTTTGACGGCTCCAAAATGCTGGCAGGGTTAGGAGCGGGTGTCGTTTTAACATCCCCTACTGGATACGTCGTCCAATACGTTCTCCAAATACTATACACAGACTCCAATAACACAGCCGAATACGAGGCCTTATTGCATGGTCTCTGGATGGCTATCTCCATGGGCATACAACGCCTAGAAGTGCGTGGGGATTCAAACCTTGCAATATCTCAAATAAATGGAGACTTCGACGCTAAGGATCTGAAGATGGCAGCGTACTGTAACGCAGTCATAAAAATGTCGGCCCGGTTCGAGGGGCTCGAGTTTCATCATGTGGGTCGAGAAAGTAATCAAGTGGCGGATGTTCTTGCTCGTATTGGCGCTAAGCGCGACCCGGTCCCACCTAATATCTTCCTAGAAAGGCTTTTAAGCCATCCGTGGTGTGGCAGGGGGAGAACGACAATACTAGTCCGGACCCAAACATAACCCCAGATCCCGGAAACACTGACATAACACCGTTGGCGCATCTCATCATGGCAGTCATTGCCCTATGGACCGAATCCTTCATGGCCTACCTTAATACGAAGGAGCTTCCAGAGGACCAGAATGAGGCCCGCCGCATTGTCTGGCGCTCAAAGGCCTACAAGGTTCATGATGGAGAGCTCTACAAGAAAAGCGCCATCGGAGTCCTTCAGCGATATATATCCGAAGAAGAGGGGCGGCAACTCTTGGTTGAGATTCATGCCGGACTCGGCGATCACCACGCCGCAGCTCGGGCCCTTGTTAGCAAGGCCTTCTGTATAGGGTTTTATTGGCTGGCGGCCCGAGCGGACGCACATAAACTTGTCCAACGTTGCGTAGGATTTCAACTCTTTGCCAATCAAAGCCATATGCCCCCCACTGCCTTACAAACAATCCCCATCACTTGGCCTTTCGCGGTCTGGGGACTCGACATGGTTGGACCCCTTAAAGGAGGAAGCCATAAGAAAAAATATCTGCTGGTTATGGTGGACAAATTCACTAAGTGGATAGAGGCTAAACCGGTCAAAACGGATGAGTCCGGCCCGGTGATAGATTTCATATCCGATGTTGTGCACCGTTATGGTGTCCCACACAGCATCATCACTGACAACGGCTCCAATTTCACAGCCGACGAGGTCAAAACCTGATGTACTAATCTTGGTATTAAACTAGATTACGCCTCCGTCTACCACCCACAAACCAAAGGTCAAGTTGAATGCGCCAACGGTCTTATTATGAGCGGCATCAAGCCCAGACTAGTGCGGTCTTTGAAAGAATCAGACAAGCTCTGGGTTGAGGAGCTTGACTCCGTACTCTGGGGGCTGCGGACCACGCCAAACCGTACTACCGGGTACACACCCTTCTTCATGGTGTATGGTGCAGAGGCCGTATTGCCCTGCGATATTATTCACGACTCACCTAGAGTGCGTATGTATGAAGAGAGAGAAGCCGAGCTCGATCGGCAGGACAGCGTAGACGCCCTGGAGGAGGAACGCGATGACGCAAAAGCCCGTTCAGCAGTTTACCAACAGCAAGCTCGACGATATCAAAGCATAGAAGTACGGGCCAAGACTTACAACGTCGGCGAACTCGTTCTACGCCTCCTAGAGAAGAAAAAGGACAAACTCAAGCCCAAATGGGAGGGTCCCTTCATAATTGACGAAATTCTCACCGGAGGAGTGTACTGTCTTCGCAATGCACCAGACAACCGCCTCGAGCCGAACCCCTGGAACGCGGCCAGACTCCGGAGATTCTACACCTAGCGCTAGACCCCTTGTTCGTCTCCTCCTCCCCTGTAGTTTCCATTATTTTTTCTCTCTTTTCCAATTACTTTCCTATTTTCGCTTTAAAGCTTTGATGCGGCTAGACCGCACACCATTGGCACATACATCTTTCAACATGTACGCCACTTGTACCTGGGGGCTTCTCGGACAGAAGTTCTTGTCATTCCTTGAGCATCAAGCTCCTCACATATGAGTTTTTTTCCATATGTACCTTTTCTTTGCCATTATATGCATCAATATGACTTAAGTTTTGGCCAAGCTGGGTTGCCTCGCTCCTGTGCTTATGCCCTACATTCCCGTTAGTTTGGCTAGGGCATAAAGGGAGCACCTTTGCGATTGTTACTACCGAGTCATCCGGATGTGTACCTCAGACTGGGTGAAGCCGAAAGCTAGCGTTCTTAAGGGAATATTCGGTCGGTGAATTGAATATGTTTTTTAAACTCACTCCATTGTGCACCCCCAGAAGTTATACAAACCGTGGTGCTCACACCACAATTCGGACATGCGCATTAAATGCATACACACCCAAGGAAAGGAACCCTTAATGGAACTATTCTCTCTGGAAGATGTTTCTTATGATATCAATGTAATATAACATAGCTAGCCGGATACAACTTGTCTATTCAAGCAACTATGACCCCTATGCCTAGTTTTCCAGGCATACCCCGACCTATTCGGCTGCAACAGTATTCGGAAACACTCTGCACCTTCGGGACCGGAGGTTGAAGCGAAAAGGTCTGCCATGACAAATGATATACATTTCAGCTAGATGAGGAAAGTACACAGTCACTTGGACTCGAACACCTCCTCTTCTATACCTTCCAACAGGAAATCTAACTTACAATCCTGTTGGGAATATTTGGCGGCCACCTCTACTTGGTCATATACTAAACTAATGGGAATTTCTTCCCCATTCGACCCTAGCGGTCCGACACGAGCCATGCGATTAGGATCCAGCTTGGTATATCGCATCTTCACCATGGCCCAGGCCTCTTGAGCACCCTCTCGGCATGCCAATATCTTCCACAGCCGGATACGCCGCCGAGCTCCCTTGAACAGCTCTATCAGCTCCTCCATGCTTCCTGGAGGGGGGTCGGATGGCCATAAAGCCTTGGCTACACTCCGCATCGCCTGCCGAGCTTGCTTTAGCAACTGCGACAGCCCTTGCAGAAGATCGCTCGATGATCCAGACACCACCTCTTCGGGGCGGTTCGTCAAAACACCTACAATTACAGCTATATCAGCTACCGTTGCCTCCAAAACTGTTATAAAACAAAAGTGGCCACATACTGAATATGCCGCCTCGCAGCTTCTTGTTCTCCTTCATAGAGTCAGCTAGCTGAGCTCGCACATCTTTCAGTTCTTCGCCTAGTTTGGAGTTCGAATCCTGGAGTTTCTTCTTCTCTTGGACGACTTTTGTCAATACACGCTCGCCCGCTGCTAGTAGCTTTTTGGCTCCGCGTTCTTCGCTACGAGCGGCGTCTAGCTGCTACCGTACTTGGTCCAACGGTCGAACACAACGATTAGCACCCAGTTTCGCACTATCGGTGTATCATTATGAATTTTCGATAGAAGGAAACATTATCGGGAGATGCCGTGTACTTCTCTAGTTCGGCATTGGTAGCAAGCAGCTGGCGCTGACACTTTTCCAGCTCCTGAGCTAGCTGGGTGTTCTTCTCCGTCAGCACCTGGTCATACATTGATCCTTAAATCAGTTGTTCCATCTCCTTTAAGTCTCGGGGGCTACTGGCATATGGTTATCATAGTCAGACCAAACAAATTTACCTGCACATCTTTCAAATGTTGCTTTGTGGCCCTGTTAATCCCATCTCGAGCAGCTCGAATGTATGCATCGGCCGAGTTGAAGGCGTTAAACGACTCTTCTGAAAAGCCAGGGTCTTGTAAAATGGCCCGGCGGCGCCGATGATTAATCGCACTCTCCACCTCCGAGTTGGTTACGGATACATCATCCGAGTCCTCGGCTGGAGGACAGTCCGGCTTCGCCTCCGTATCAGCCCCCATCTTCATGGCAGGATTTGAATCCTGGCTGCGGGAAGTATGGTTGGTCGAACCTCCGGATACAGTCCAGGGCATCTTTCTCCTGACACATGCATAACAGGAAGGTCACGGTTGGACGTGATTGCTCAGGTGCAGGTTGGCGGATTCATACCTCTTCGATGAAGGCATGGTCGTATCTTCGTTTGCTTTCCTCTTGGAAGGCTCGCCCGGAGTGGGGGGACGCTTTCTTCGGAGGTACCCTTGGAGTAGTACGGCGCGCCGAACCCTTCCCCTTTGGAGCACAAGACAATGCGGTGGGTAAGAAGGAAGGAGAAATCTCTTTTTGAATAAGGTGTGTTCGGATCACTTAGGTGTGAAGCTGGAAGAAGACCGGGGTAATCGGCAATGATGGCCACCTCTGTGCCATCGTAGCTCGTCTGGTAAAACACCCCCTCTGCAAGCACCACAAATATCTACGGATCCTCTTCGAACCCGGGATCGAGCTCCCGGTTGTGATCCTCCGGCTGTGGGGCGGGACTATAAAATCCCTCGGTGACCTTTCGCCGGTGCTGTCATAGGCAGACAAAGTTAAAAAGTTTATCAAAGGCAATCCGGAGATGGAAGGAGTAAAAACAGAGGGGTCAGGCCTTACCCAGCTGGGAGGGTTATACATAGAGTACCCGTCTCTAAATTTTATGCGGAGAAATTCCTTTTGCTCCCCTTTAAACAGTTCGGCTAGTGTTTTAGCCAAAGCGGCAAGGGTATCCAGACCTTTTCAGCCGCAGCGAGAGGCGTCGTCCTCTCCATTGTAGTGCCACATTGGAAGCCCTCTGTATCGGAGTGGCTGAACCCCTCGTGCTATGGGAATCTCCATAACCTCGATTATTGTGAGTCCGGACTGAGTGAGCTCTTTCATCCTCGTCATCAGCTGACGAACCTCCGCGCCATCTTCCTCTTCAAGACTCCGGGGACGCCAACTATGGCGTTTCTTCAGCGGGACACGTGCAAATTCAGGAAGATCCTTTCGAACCAGGTTGGAAAGCGCAACGTCCTCTATATAAAACCATTCGGAGGGCCAATCATCATGTGCCTTCCTTGGTGTGACAGATGGATATCCGGTATCGGCGAGATGCCATACTTCGGCTCCACCCACTTCAAATATTGACCCTTCGTGATTACACGGGACGAGACATAACAGCTTCCTCCACAACTTGAAATGAGCCTCGATGCCTGGGAAAAGTTCGCATAAAGCGACGTAACCCGCAATTTGCAGAATAGAGGTCGGAGTGAAGTTGTGCAGCTGGAGGCCGTAGTACTCCAGAAGCCCTCGGAGGAACGGATGGATAGGAAATCCAATGCCTCTTAGCAGGTAGGGGACAGAACACACTTGCTCTCCCCCAGACGGATTGGGGAAGTCCTCTGCCTGAGTCCCCTCATTGAAGGAAGCTAGCCCCATTCGAACAGGGACTAGATCTGCATGGGGAAGGTATCCCTGCGTTTGCAACTTCGTCAATCGGCCATGAGACACAGAACACCTCTCCCACTCGCCTTTCTCTAGGCCGGGACGAGCGGAGGAGCTGGGAGCACTAGCCATGCTGAAATGTTTTCTGCTAAGCAGTCTCTGGGGATTTCTTCTGCGTTGCGCTGAATGAATCTGGGATCCAATCTCTTTAAATAGGAACTCTTCCTCGTGTGGATAGGGTGTTATTTGCAAAAAATCCTGACTTTCCACATTCACTCGACACGTGGAGGACAAAGATTATTTAACGCGTAGAAGCCAAGGAGGCGACATTAGACCAATGACCGAATACATTACTTGGAGATCATTGAAGGGGGAACCCGCCTTGCAATGCCGAAGACAACATGTGTGCTGAGCACCTCGCTATTTAAGACTGGTTCGGGGGCTACTGAGGGAGTCCTGGACTAAGGGGTCCTCGGGCATCCAGCCTGTTATCCATGGGCCGGACTGATGGGCTGTGAAGACATGAAGGCCGAAGACTGCACCGTGTCCAGATTGGACTCTACTTGGCGTGGAAGGCAAGCCGGGTAGCCGAAGATTCGTTCTTATGTAACCGACTCCATGTAAACCCTAGATCCCCTCGGTGTCTATATAAACCGTAGGGGATAGTCCGGAAAGGGGACTAGATATATTCATTACCATATTCACATAGGCTAGACTTCTAGGGTTCAGCCATTACGATCTCGTGGTAGATCAACTCTTGTAATACTCATATTCATCAAGATCAATCAAGCAGGAAGTAGGGTATTACCTCCATAGAGAGGGCCCGAACCTGGGTAAACATTGTGTCCCCCGTGTCCTGTTACCATCGATCCTAGACGCATAGTTCAGGACCCCCTACTCGAGATCCGCCGGTTTTGACACCGACAGTCTCCTACTGGATTGATACCTTGGTTCTCAAAAACTGAGGGAAATACTTATGCTGCTTTACTGCACCACCCTTTCCTCTTTAAGGGAAAACCAACGCAGTGCTCAAAAGGTAGCAAGAAGGATTTCTGGCACCGTTTCCGGGGAGATCTACGCCAAGTCAAGACATACCAAGTACCCATCACAACTCTTATCCTTCGCATTACATTATTTGCCATTTGCCTCTCGTTTTCCTCCCCCCACTTCACCCTTGTCGTTTTATTCGCCCTCTCTTTTTCGTTCGCCTCTTTTTCCTTCCTGCCTTCTGTGTGCTCGTTCTTTTTGCAATTTGTTGCCATCATGTTTGAAACTGGGAAGGTTATCATTGATAAGGATAATAATATGGAAAACTTTGATGCTATTGATGATCCTCTTGAAAATCCTATTATTTTGCACACTAAAAAGTTTCGTATTGGCAGCGGTAATATTATTGGGAAGGGAGTTATTCAAGATTTCTTTACTTGTGCCAATGCTTTGCCCGCTATGAGTGGATCTATCCTTCATAGAACTAGTAGTCTCGCAGATGCTATATCCTTGGTCATAGTTGAACTCGAGAGACAATTTTTACATATGCATCCTTCCATACAAAGGAGTTTCCTAGAATTTTCTAATATTGAGTATTCTTCTGTTAAGTGAGTAGCGACCATCTTTTTAGCTCATGAGTTCAGATTTATAATAAAAGAGGCCAATGAAACTTTTGCGCATTATAGGGTGGACTCCGGCCTTCCTCCCATAGAAGCAATTCTTTTCTATCAAGAAGATATTATGCGTTTACAATCTTTAGATCATGTTGCTTTTGATGAAAACCTTAGAAAAAAGGTTCCTACCGATGCTCTTGTTAATAGGATCTCTGAACTTAATGATAATTTTGCCATCCAGAACAATGGGCTAGGTTTTTCCCTTGAACAAAGGCTCGTGACTTTTTGCCAAAAGAATGCTTATAATGATGAATTGATTGTGCAATATGAGGGGCCAAAGGAGGAACCAATACCTCCCGAGCTTGATCTTGGGGACTTTTGTCCCATTAAATTTAGCCCTTTTGATTATTTTTGCTTGCCACAAAGGAAGCTTGCTGCTGAACGTAGGGAGTATGAAATGATCTTTCACGATTTATCTTATCATTATCATGGCAATACCTAGATCTATCTTCGCTTTTATGCCTAGCTAAGGGCGTTAAACGATAGCGCTTGTTGGGAGGCAACCCAATTTTATTTTTATTCCTGTTTAGTAATAAATAATTTATCTAGCTCCGTTTTTGTTGTGTTTTTCTTTTTAATTAGTGTTTGTGCCAAGTAGAACCGTTGGGAAGACTTGGGGAAAGTCTTTTTGATCCTGCTGTAAAAAACAGAAACTTTAGCGCTCACGAGAATTGCTGCCATTTTTTTATTGGAGAGTGCTATTTAGTTAATTATTTTTGCAGATGATTAATAGATAAATTCCTCACGTCCAGCAATTTATTTTAGAATTTTTGGGGTTCCATACGTTTGCGTTAGTTACAGATTACTATAGACTGTTCTGTTTTTGACAGATTCTGTTTTTCGTGTGTTGTTTGCTTATTTTGATGAATCTATGGCTAGTAAAAGAGTTTATAAACCATAGAGAAGTTGTAATACATTAGGTTTAACACAAATATAAATAAATAATGAGTTCATTATAGTATCTTGAAGTGGTGTTTTGTTTTCTTTCACTAACGGAGCCCACGAGATTTTCTTGTTAAGTTCTGTGTTGTGAAGTTTTCAAGTTTTGGGTAAAGATTTGATGGATTATGGAACAAGGAGTGGCAAGAGCCTAAGCTTGGGGATGCCCATGACACCCCAAGGTAAAATACAAGGACACCAAAAAGCCTAAGCTTGGGGATGCCCCGGAAGGCATGCCCTCTTTTGTCTTCGTTCATCGGTAACTTTACTTGGAGCTATATTTTTATTCGCCACATGATATGTGTTTTGCTTGGAGTGTCTTGTATGATTTGAGTCTTTGATTTTTAGTTTACACAATCATCCTTGCTGTACACACCTTTTGAGAGAGACACACATGAATTGGAATTTATTAGAATACTCGATGTGCTTTACTTATATCTTTTGAGCTATATAGTTTTTTCTCTAGTGCTTCACTTATATCTTTTAGATCACGGTGGTGGTTTTATTTTATAGAAATAATTGATCTATCATGCTTCACTTATATTATTTTGAGAGTCCTTTAGAACAACATGGCAAATTGCATTTAGGCATAATAAGAACTTTCATATATGTGCATTGAATACTATGAGAAGTTTGATACTTGATGATTGTTTTGAGATATGGAGATGGTGATATTAGAGTCATGCTAGTTGAGTAGTTGTGAATTTGATTAATACTTGTGTTGAAGTTTGTGATTCCCGTAGCATTCACGTATGGTGAACCGTTATGTGATGAAGTCGGAGCATGATTTATTTATTGATTGTCTTCCTTATGAGTGGTGGTCGGGGATGAGCGATGGTCTTTTCCTACCAATATATCCCCCTAGGAGCATGCGCGTACTACTTTGTTTCGATAACTAATAGATTTTAGCAATAAGTATGTGAGTTCTTTATGACTAATGTTGAGTCCATGGATTATACGCACTCTCACCCTTCCACCATTGCTAGCCTCTCTAGTACCGCACAAATTTTGCCCGTACCATAAACCCACCATTTACCTTCCTCAAAAGAGCCACCATACCTTCCTATTATGGCATTTCCATAGCCATTCCGATATATATTTCCATGCAACTTTACACCGTTCCGTTTGCTATGACACGCTTCATCATTGTCATATTGCTTTGCATGATCATGTAGTTGACATCGTATTTGTGGCAAAGCCACCGTTCATATTTCTTTCATACATGTCACTCTTGATTCATTACATATCCCGGTACACCGCCGGAGGCATTCACATAGAGTCATATTTTGTTCTAAGTATTGAGTTGTAAGTAAAAAAAATAAGTGTGATGATCATCATTATTAGAGCATTGTCCCAGTGAGGAAAGGATGATGGAGACTATGATTCCCCCACAAGTCGGGATGAGACTCCGGACAAAAAAAAAAGAAAAAAGAGGCCAAAAAAAAGAAGAAGGCCCAAATAAAAAAAAAGAAAAAAGAAATGAGAGAAAAAGAGAGAAGGGACAATGTTACTATCCTTTTTCCACACTTGTGCTTCAAAGTAGCACCATGATCTTCATGATAGAGTCTCCTATGTTGTCACTTCCATAAACTAGTGGGAATTTTACATTATAGAACTTGGCTTGTATATTCCAATGATGGGCTTCCTCAAATTGCCCTAGGTCTTCGTGAGCAAGCAAGTTGGATGCACACCCACTTAGTTTCTTTTGTTGAGATTTCATACACTTATAGCTCTAGTGCATCTGTTGCATGGCTATCCCTACTCAGTCACATTGATATCTATTAATGGGCATCTCCATAGCCCGTTGATACGCCTAGTTGATGTGAGACTATCTTCTCCTTTTTTGTCTTCTCCGCAACCACCATTCTATTCCACCATAGTGCTATATCCATGGCTCACGCTCATATATTGCGTGAAGATTGAAAAAGTTTGAGAACATCAAAAGTATGAAGCTTGGCTTGTCATCGGGGTTGTGCATGATTTAATATTTTGTGTGATGAAGATAGAGCATAGCCAGACTATATTATTTTGTAGGGATAACTTTCTTTGGCCATGTTATTTTGAGAAGACATGATTGCTTAGTTAGTATGCTTGAAGTACTATTATTTCTATGTCAATATTAAACTTCTATCTTGAATCTTTTGGATCTGAACATTCATGCCACAATAAAGAAAAATTACATTGAGAAATATGTTAGGAAGCATTGCACATAAAAAATTCCGTTTTTATCATTTACGTACTCGAGGGCGAGCAGGAATTAAGCTTGGGGATGCTTGATATGTCTCCAACGTATCTATAATTTTTGATTGCTCCATGCTATTATATTATCTATTTTGGATGTTAATGGGATTATTTTTACACTTTTATATTATTTTTGGGACTAACCTATTAGCCGAAGGCCCAACCCAAATTGCTGTTTTTTTGCCTATTTTAGAGTTTCGCTGAAAAGTAATATCAAATGGAGTCCAAACGGAATGAAACCTTCGGGAGTGTTATGTTTGGAACAAATGTGATCCAGGAGACTTGGAGTGGACATCAAGAAACAATCGAGGAGGCCACGAGGTAGGGGGCTCTGTCGGTGTCAAAATCGGCGGATCTCGGGTAGGGGGTCCCGAACTGTGCGTCTAGGCCGGATGGTAACAGGAGGCAGGGGACACGATGTTTTACCCAGGTTCGGGCCCTCTTAATGGAGGTAAAACCCTACGTCTTGCTTGATTAATATTGATGATATGGGTAGTACAAGAGTAGATCTACCACAAGATCAAGGAGGCTAAACCCTAGAAGCTAGCCTACGGTATGATTGTTGTATATGGAGTTGATTGCCTACGGACTACAACCCTCCGGTTTATATAGACACCGGATAGGGTTAGGGTTACATAGAGTCGGTTACAATGGTAGGAGATCTTGAATATCCGCATCGCAAAGCTTGCCTTCCACGCCAAGGAAAGTCCCATCCGGACACGGGACGGAGTCTTCAATCTTGTATCTTCATAGTCCAGGAGTCCGGCTGAAGGTATAGTCCGGCTACCTGAACACCCCCTAATCCAGGACTCCCTCAGTAGCCCCTGAACCAGGCTTCAATGACGACGAGTCCGGCGCGCAAATTGTCTTCGGCATTGCAAGGCGGATTCCTCCTCCAAGTCCTTCATAGAAGATTGTAAACACCAAGAGTAGTTTCCGGCTCTGCAAAATAAGCTTCCACATATTGCCATAGAGAGAATGATATAAACACAAATCAAATCTGCTGACGTATTCCGCAGTGCGTCATCACACTACGGCCAAGTCCTTTACTCGAATCGTTTTTACTTTTCCACCTCAGCATGTTTTGCGAGGCAGTTTCCTTGGCACGTCTTGTCAAAGCAGAGATTGTGTACCCCCTTTACGGGATTCTCATCAATACGGACGTGGGTAACCCAACCGCGCCATTTATCACGGCGCTTGGGAGGCGAGCAAGTTTTATTAGGCTGGTGGGGACGCACAACCGCATCCGCCCATATAAGGGGATAAGGATCCACCTTTTTACCTACGCCTTCTTCCTCCTTTGCCTATCCATCTCCTGCGCACTCGAGCTCCAGCGCCCAAGCCCGCACTTCCCACCTCAACCTTCTCCAGCAATGTCCGGAGCGGGAGGAAAGTGGATGGTCTCCTCCGCTATGGAGGGCCAAGTCAAGAAGCTAAGGAAGGCCGGATACCTGTCTAAGGACATCGCGCACCGGCTTCCCGAAAAGGGGCAGCTTCTCCCCACCCCAAGGCCCCATGAGAGGGTAGTATTTCTTCCCCACTTCCTCCGCGGACTGGGTTTTCCACTCCACCCATTTGTCTGGGGGCTCATGTTCTACTATGGCCTGGATTTCCACGATCTGGCCCCGAACTTCATCCTCAACATCTCGGCGTTTATCGTCGTGTGCGAGGCTTTCCTCCGCGTCCGCCCTCATTTCGGCCTCTGGCTCAAGACCTTCAACGTCAAGCCCAAGGTGGTGCGCGGCAGCCAGGCAGAGTGCGGAGGCGCCATGGCGGGCAAGATGGCCAACGTCCTATGGTTCGAGGGCTCTTTTGTGGAGACCCTAAAGGGGTGGCAATCCGGGTGGTTTTACATCACCGAGCCATGCGATCCGAACTGGATCGCAGCCCCCGAGTTCCGATCCGGATCCCCCGCGCGGCTTATGTCCTGGAAAGAGACGGGCCTGTCATGGGGTGACGAAAAAGAGGTGACCGGATTGCAAACATGCATCCAGTCCCTGGTGAACAAGCCAATCCGGCTTGTTAATGTAATCCAGGTTATGCTCGTCCGCCGGATCCTCCCGTGCCAACAATGGGATTTTAATCTGTGGGAGTTCGACCCGGCACAGCACCAAACCCTTAGCAGGCTCTTTGACACGACGTACGAAGATGCCTGGAAGGTGCTATTCAAGGGCGCCGAGGCTCCTGCATCCGCTTCCGAGGACCGCGGATACAACTCGCAGCGTCACGCTAGCGAGGCAAGCTATCTTCACCTTTTACAAGATGTTAAGCTTTTTTCATAGTTTGACTCTATGCGGGATCTAAACTCCCTTACCTTTGACAGGCTTGGCGAGCGATATCCGGACCGATTAACTGTCCGGCTCCGCTGCCCGAAGACCCAGCCCCAGGTCTACTAGTGAAGCTGCTGGTTCCGGCGCCTTATGTGGTGCCGGAGAAGAAGGCCAAGAAGAAGAAGACCACGGGGACTCGAAAGAGTGCCCGCAATGTGGTGGTGTCGGACTCGTCATCCGATGAGTCCGAGACGCCCTCTTCCCGTGAAAACGAGGAGGAGGAAGAAGAAAACTCTCCCCCCCCCAGCGGAGGGAGGAGATAAGAGGAAGGCCTCCCCAACGGGGGAGGCCGAGGGGCCTAGGAAAAGGAAGACCCCTCCGCCGGACTACTCCCCCGACGTCGAAGAGGGCGGAGAGGAGTGGCCAAACAGGGCCAAGCGTCCGGCGAAATCGTAAGTTCTGATATCAGAGTAACTCATGATGTTCCTTTGTTGCACAGCTTTCCCTAATGTCGAACGTAATTATGCAGCCCGCCCCGGGCCGAATTCAACGAATCGTCGGGCAGCTCCCTGGACTCATCGAACGTGAACTCAGTTCCGCCCGCTGTCTCCCCCCGCACTGCAGACGATGCCGAAGTGGCGGCGCGACAAGCTCCGGGGCAGGAGGAGGTGGTCCCGGAGGAGCCGCAAGGCAACCTCCCGGACTCCAGGAGTGAAGGGGATAAGGCCCCCCTAGGGCTCCAAGTCCGGCTTTGTGCCGGACACCGCGCCGGAATCTTCCACAGTTCCGGACCGCGGTAGGCGAACTCCTTCCAAGAGGAGCAAGCCTTCTGAGCCGGAGGCCTCCGTCCAACCGCGGGTGCCGGACAATCTGCTGGAGGTGCTTGACGGCGCCTCCATCGACGAAGGGCACCGTACTATTATGAGTACGGTGATCCAGAAGGTTCAGTCCGCCAAGAGCGGACTGACTGAAGCTTGCTCTAGCCTTCTAACCGGCTTTGAGGTAAGTAAAAATATGTAAAAATATTACCGCATAGACAGTAGCCCCTGATGCTCTGTTTGGCGTTCGAAGAGAAAAGCCGAATAGAGGATCTATTAAATATCACAGGAGTCTAACAAAAAAGAGTCAATATGCGTATGCAGGCTTCGCTGCTATCCACCGCCGCACTGACAGCGGAGGTGGGTGTCCTGAAGCAGGACCTCGAGCGGACCGAGCGAGAGCTCGGCCTTGCCAAGCGGCGGCTCGAGGAGAGAGAAGGTAAGAAATACCTTACAGAAAAAGTGCCTATAAAAAGGCGTGATTGCAAAAAAATAACAGGATTGTACTGCTTACTGTAGGGGCCACGACTGAGGTGGTGACCCTTAAGCAGGCGCTGTCTGAGGCCGAAAAGAAAACGGCCACGGAGCGCACCGAGCGAGACAGACTTGGGGCTCAGGTCGGCGAGGTGCAGCAAGAGCTTTAGGCTCTCATGAAAAAACATGAGAGTTTGGAGCTTGAGTCAAAGGCGCAAGCATCCGAGCTCACGACGGCCCTTGAGACTGCCAAGTCTGCCAAGGCCGAAGCCCAAAAGTCCCTCCAAGAGTTGGAGGAGATGAGGAAGATAGCAGCGGGTAAGACATTCTTCATGCAAAGCAGAAATATAAAAGTAAACTACTTGTTACTTACCCAAAATTCGGAGCTCTCCAGGGGCATTCGCAGATCTTCCCCGCAGCGTATCTGACGCCGCCGCATTCTACCGAGCTGAAGAGGGCAGCTCGACGGAGAAGGTGTTCTGGTCTCAGTATTCTGAGGCCGGACACCCTGTGCCTTTGAGCGACCAGCTGAAACAGCTGGTCGAGCTCCACAAGGCGGCCGAACAGGCCATGAAGGGCTTCATAGTTTGGCTGTGGCCCGGAGAGGCCCTGCCTGGGAGCTATTTCGGGCTGGTGCGGCGGCTGGTGGAGGCCTGTCTGAGGCTCGAGGTCATCAAGCGCTCCGTCTGCATCGAAGGTGCCCGTCGGGCCCTTGCCCGTGCAAAGGTGCACTAGGGTAAGCTGGACGGTGAGAAGCTTGTGAAGGACGGGCCACCGCCGGGGAAGGAGCATCGCAAGCCCGAGAACTACTACAAGGATGTTCTTGCAGGTGCCCGCCTTGTGGCGGATGAATGTACCAAGGATGTGATTTTTGAATGAACTCGCTCGTGTTTATCCTGTGCGCTGAAAACTTGTTCATATGCGCTAAGCAATGCTTATTGAATTTAAAATATTATTTTCTGTGCGGCCGTTTATCAAAAAATTGAGAGATGGCCAGTCGTCGGCTTTTGCCCCCATGCCACTAGTGCTGGGGTGTTCGGGATAAACCTGAGCACTCTTTTTCCCATAGTTGGGTCCTTCGAGGGAGGCGCTCAGCACAACGAACCAGGCAATCGGACTATAATGCTTGAACACTCTCTCTTAGCCATAGAACTCTATAATTTTAAATTTCGGCGAAGCCCCTAGTTCGGAAGACCGAGTTCGGGGCGCTATCCACGCCTTGGCCGGACAAAGCCAGCTCCTCGCTCGAAGCGGCATAAGTCTTTAGGGGCTCGAAAAACCTCTCGAACAGCGACCGGTCTCTCGCCTCATCATGACAGTCAGTTTTAGCTTTCTCCACTGAGGTGCTTAACCCAGCTGAACCAGGGCACAATCGCAGTGGTTCTCCTAGTGCTACCTTAGCCGATAGAGCGGAACGTAAGGCACCAAAACATAGGAGCCGGGTAAACCCAACTATTGATCCAAATCATGATTCGGAGCCGATGCATATAGTGCTATAAGTTCGGGGTGCCGCACTTGTGAAAGTGTACGGACTTCTCACACCATTATGAGGGGTACTGAAGTCCCTGGCGTGTTTGCCGTACCATGGTGTACGGGTGCAATCATGTCATTTAATAAACATAAATGTGAAAAGAAGATAATGCAAAAAATAGACAAGAAGCTAAGCATTGTTTATAGAGAGGCTATTTAGCAAAGCCGAACGATACAAATAGTGCGGTAAGCAAAAGATATTGGACTATTCAGTATGTCCTGACCAGGGGCAGGCCGCGGAATTGTATTTAAAACAGGTATACCGCTCGTAACAGAGACCACCTGGGAGTTCCATAATGCGGCATGGCTTGTCTGCCTCCCTGGATCTTGCATCGTTTGTGCGGCAGTCGAATTGCCGAACAGGTCATCCGAAGTATGGAGTCCTGAAAGTAAGAAAAAATTAAAAAAAGAATCCGGCAGCCCCTAGTACGTTTTAAGCCGTATTTTGGGCGTGCCGTTATTGTGCCCTTCCCCTGTGCCCATGGTATTTCAAGGGCGTAGTTATGTACGCGAGGTACTGGTTTCGCTATGTCGCGAAAGCTGGGGTTGGGGCCGCATTGCTACGCTTGCTCAGAGTGTGCCAGGCGGTCCTGCTGTGTGTTACTCTGGGCGCGCTTGGCAGTGTCTGGCTTTTTAATGGCCGGACTGGAGAATTGCCTGAGAAGGCTACTTTGTACCTCCACTGTGAGAGCCGCCGTATGCTCCTCCGTACGGAGGGAGCGTTTGGTATTTCCATTGACCGTAATTACTCCTTGAGGGCCTGGCATCTTGAGCTTGAGATATGCGTAGTGCGGCACCGCATTGAACTTTGCGAATGCGGTTCGTCCGAGCAGGGCGTGATAGCCACTGCGGAACGTGACTATATCGAAGATTAACTCTTCACTTCAGAAATTGTCCGGGGATCCAAAGACCACGTCAAGTGTTACTGAGCCTGTACAGTTGGCTTCTACACCTGGTATAACGCCTTTAAAGGTCATTCTTGTGGGCTTAATCCTTGAGGGATCTATGCCCATTTTCCGCACTGTATCCTGATAAAGCAGGTTCAGGCTACTGCCGCCGTCCATGAGGAATCTTGTGAGATGAAATCCATCGATGATTGGGTCGAGAACCAATGCGGCGAAGCCGCCATGACGGATGCTAGTGGGATGGTCCCTTCGATCAAAAGTGATCGGGCAGGAGGACCATGGGTCGAACTTTGGGGCGACTTGCTCCATCGTGTATACGTCCCGTAGCGCACGCTTCCGCTCCCGCTTGGGAATGTGGGTTGCGTATATCATGTTCACTGTCCGCACTTGTGGGGGAAAGCCCTTCTGTCCATTGTTGTTCGGCGGCTTGGGCTCCTCGTCGTCGCTGTGCAGCCCCTTGTCTCTGTTTTCGGCCCTTAACTTTCCTACCTACTTGAACACCCAACAATCCTTGTTAGTGTGATTGGCTGGCCTTTCAGGGGTGCCATGTATCTGGCACAAGCGATCGAGTATTCGGTCCAAATTGGACGGGCCCTGAGTATTCTTTTTGAATGGATTTTTCCGCTGACCGGATTTACAGCCTTTGAATCCGGCATTGACTGCCGTGTCTTCATTGCTGTCGCTGTTAACGCGGCGTTTTTGCTTATTCCGACGTGTCCTGCCACTTTTGTCCTTGGTATCCGAATTACCAGGGTTCTTTGATAAGTTGTTACTGCGAGCTAGCCAGCTGTCTTCTCCCGCGCAAAAGCGGGTCATGAGTGTCCTGAGGGCTGCCATGGATTTCGGCTTTTCCTGTCCCAGGTGCCGGGCAAGCCACTCGTCGCGGATGTTATGCTTGAAGGCTGCTAGGGCCTCTGCGTCCGGACAGTCGACTATTTGGTTTTTCTTTGTTAGGAACCGTGTCCAGAATTGTCTGGCCGATTCCTCTGGCTGCTGAATTATGTGGCTTAAGTCGTCGGCATCCGGCGGTCGCACATAAGTGCCCTGGAAGTTGTCGAGGAATGCGGCTTCCAGGTCCTCCCAAGAACCGATTGAGCCAATGCCGGGCTGTTCCTTTAAGTTTGAGCGGGAGGTATTTGATGGCGTGTAGATCATCGCCGCGTGCCATGTGGATGTGAAGGAGATAATCCTCGATCCATACCGCCGGATCTGTTGTGCCATCGTATGATTCGATGTTTACGAGTTTGAAACCCTCTGGGATTTTATGATCCATTACTTCATTCGTGAAGCATAGCGGGTGTGCGGCGCCTCTGTACTGGGCTATATCACGACGCAGCTCGGAAGAGCTATGTCTGTTGTGTTCGGCCCGGCCGGATTTGTTGTATCCGGAGTGAAGATCATTGTCACATGCCGTAGGGCGCCTGCGCGATCCGTAGATCGATCTTGTTTGTCTTGCCTTATCCTCCAGTATGTCTCGCAGGTCGGGCGCATTTTCCCGTGCCTTAGTTGAGCGGCGTCGGGGCATGGCTTGGGTGGAGGGCCGAGAGGGCTCTCTGTCGCGGCCGCAAGGTGGCTGGTCTGCCATGCCATGCACTGGTGATGTACGTGCTTCTTCCTCTGATCGGGGTAGCGGCTTGCGCTTCGGGTAACTCTTGGAGGGGCGTTCAAGTTCATACTCTTCGGCTGCAAGGACTTCAGTCCATCTGTCAGCTAGCAAATCTTGGGCAGCTCTAAGCTGTTGCTGCTTTTTCTTGAGGCTGCTTGCCGTGGCTAAAAGCCTGCATTTAAAACGCTCTTGTTCGGCGGGGTCTGATGGTATGACGAATTCGTCGTCATCGAGGCTTGCCTCGTCTTCGGAGGGAGGCGTATAGTTATCATCCTCGACCTCTCGGTCTGCCGCTCTCTCATGAGGGCTGGCTTTTCCATCTTCCTGTGCCGAATCTTGCTGAGGTGGGTGTTCTTCGGCGCTATCCGGGGTAGTATTATCTCCCGTGCCGGAATCACCGTTTTTGCTTTGGCGGGATTTAGAGCGGCGCCGCTGACGCCGGCGCTTTGGCTGTTTCTTGGGGGCGTCATCCCCCACTGTTCCATCGCCATCTCCATCTTTTGGAGTATCCACCATATATATGTCATATGACGAGGTGGCCTTCCAGCGCCCTACAGGTGCTGGTTCCTGTTCGTCTCCTACATCGTCGTCCATGCCGTCGATGTCTTCGGAGCTGAAGTCAAGCATGTCGGTTAGATCATCGACAGTGGCTACAAAGTGGGTGGTGGGTGGGCTTTGAATTTCCTCATCGTCCGTATCCCACCCTCGCTGACCGTAGTCCGGCCAGGGCTCTCCTGATAAAGAGAGAGACTTAAGAGAATTCAGGATGTCGCCAAAAGGCGAATGCTGAAAGATGTCTGCGGTGGTGAACGCCATTATCGGTGCCCCATCAGATTCGATTGGCAGGGGCGCGGGGGGTTCGGAGTCCGGGGAGGAGTCCGGATCCTCAGAGTCACGGGTCGTGCAGAGTGCGGGGCTAGCGTTCGGCTCGATCGCTTTCGGGATCGCAGCCCCCGAGGTGACGTCCAACCGCTCATCCTCGATTGGCGCAATAGGCTCCGAGTTAGGGGTCGGAACCGATGCGTGTGCGGCCTCCAGGACACTGTCCGGGGGCAGAGCTAGATCATGCCCCTCGAGATAGTGCGGTGCGCTTGGCCGTGGCTCGAGCCCGTCGAAGATCAAGTCTCTGCGGATGTCAGCCGTGTAGTTTAAGCTTCCAAACCTGACTTGATGGCCATGGGCATAGCTTTCGATCTGCTCCAGGTGGCCGAGCGAATTGGCTCGCAGAGCGAAGCCGCCGAAGACGAAGATCTGTCCGGGGAGCAAAGTCTCACCCTGGACCACATTGTTGTTGATGATCAAAGGAGCCATCGGGCCTAAAGGCGACGACACAGAGGAACTCTCAATGGAAGCACCAATGTCGGTGTCAAAACCGGCGGATCTTGGGTAGGGGGTCCCGAACTGTGCGTCTAGGCCGGATGGTAACAGGAGGCAGGGGACACGATGTTTTACCCAGGTTCGGGCCCTCTTGATGGAGGTAAAACCCTACGTGCTGCTTGATTAATATTGATGATATGGGTAGTACAAGAGTAGATCTACCACGAGATCAAGGAGGCTAAACCCTAGAAGCTAGCCTACGGTATGATTGTTGTATATGGAGTTGATTGCCTACGGACTACAACCCTCCGGTTTATATAGACACCGGATAGGTTAGGGTTACATAGAGTCGGTTACAATGGTAGGAGATCTTGAATATCCGCATCGCAAAGCTTGCCTTCCACGCCAAGGAAAGTCCCGTCCGGACACAGGACGAAGTCTTCAATCTTGTATCTTCATAGTCCAGGAGTCCGACTGAAGGTATAGTCCGGCTACCCGAACACCCCCTAATCCATGACTCCCTCAGGCGCGCCCACCCTCATGGGCCCCTCGTTGCTCCACCGACCTACTTCTTCCTCCTATATATATCCATATACCCCACAAACATCGAGGAGCACCACGAAACCCTATTTCCACCGCAACAACCTTCTGTACCCAAGAGATCCCATCTTGGGGCCTTTTCCGGAGCTCCGCCGGAGGGGGCATTGATCACGGAGGGCCTCTACATCAACTCCATGGCCCCTCCGATGATGTGTGAGTAGTTTACTTCAGACCTTCGGGTCCATAGCTAGTAGCTAGATGGCTTCTTCTCTTTCTTTGGATCTCAATACAAAGTTCTCCTCGATTCTCTTGGAGATCTATTCGATGTAACTCTTCTTTTTGCGATGTGTTTGTTGAGATCCGATGAATTGTGGGTTTATGATCCAGTTTATCTAGGAACAATATTTGAATCTTCTCCGAATTCTTTTATGTATGATTGGTATATCTTTGTAAGTCTCTTCGAATTATCAGTTTGGTTTGGCCTACTAGATTGATCTTTCTGGCAATGGGAGAAGTGCTTAGCTTTGGGTTCAATCTTGCGGTGCTCGATCCCAATGATAGAAAGGGAAACGACACATATTGTATTGTTGCCATCGAGGATAAAAAGATGGGGTTTACATCATATTGCATGAGTTTATCCCTCTACATCATGTCATCTTGCTTAAGGCGTTACTCTGTTCTTATGAACTTAATACTCTAGATGCATGTTGGATAGCGATCGATGTGTGGAGTAATAGTAGTAGATGCAGGCAGGAGTCGGTCTACTTGTCGCGGACGTGATGCCTATATACATGATCATACCTAGATATTCTCATAATTATTCGCTTTTCTATCAATTGCTCGACAGTAATTTGTTCACCCACCATAATACTTATTCTATCTTGAGAGAAGCCACTAGTGAAACCTATGGCCCCCGGGTCTATTCTCCATCATATAAGTTTCCCATCTACTTTATTTTGCTATCTTTTATTTTGCAATCTATATCATAAAAATACCAAAAATACTTATCTTATTATTATCATCTCTATCAGATCTCACTCTTGCAAGTGGCCGTGAAGGGATTGACAACCCCTTTATCGCGTTGGTTGCGAGGTTCTTATTTGTTTGTGTAGGTAGGAGGTGACTCGCGCGTGGTATCCTACTCGATCGATACCTTGGTTCTCAAAAACTGAGGGAAATACTTACGCTACTTTACTGCACCACCCTTTCCTATTCAAGGGAAAACCAACATAGTGCTCAAAAGATAGCAGGATACCCAAGGCATCCCAAGATAATATTTCAAGAAGTCTCAATCATCTAAGCTTGGGGATGCCCTGGTAGGCATCCCACCTTTCTTCTTCAACAATCATCGGTTAGTATCAGTTGAGCCTAAGTTTTTGCTTCTTCACATGATGTGTGCTATTCTTAGAATGTCATTCTATTTTTTTGGTTGCTGTTTTAATAAAGTACTTAGAGATGGAAGTTTTTAAATAAAATGGAGTCCTCAAATAGTTGCCAGAGAGGCTAAGTAAGCGACATTCACATCCCGTCAACGAAGCTCTTTTCTATGTCATTTACTCTAGTGCTTCACTTATATCCTATGAGTAAATTGTTGAATAAATTGAATGTCATGAAGTTGAAATCATATCATGCCTAGTGGTAGCTTCACATTGGGTTTAGAAAGTGAAATATTTTGAGGCTTGACAATCACAATATTGGTCATACAAGCAATTCACGAATAATTAGTATAAGTAAGAGAACTTTCACATATAAATACACTGTCATGGAAATCTTTTGTGATTGTGAGCTCCCATCAAAATATTATATGCCAAAAATTTTGACGTTGGACAAGGAAGACAACGTAATGGTTTATGTTTGTTCATATTCACATAGAAGTTATATTGTCATAGATCCTTCAACATGTGGTGCTTGCCCCCATCTTTGCTAGCCAAAAATTCTGCACCAAGTAGATATACTACTTGTGCATCCAAAAACCCTTAAACCCAAATCTTATTTTCAAGAGTCCACCATACCTACCTATATGCGGTATTATTTTTTCATTCTAAGCAAATTTTTATGTGCCATCTCTAATTTTCAAAATAAATTCTCTTTTGTGTGCTCGTACCGCTCGCGAGGCGGTGAGGGGTAGCCAATATTTTCCATGCTGGATGTGTTATTCTCATGATGAGTGTTTATTCACTTGTCATTGCATGAGAGTAAGGCAAAGGTATTAGGGATGCCCAGTCCCGATATGAAAAATGAATTTACTTTATGTTGTCAAATAATAAATTCCTTGGAAAGTGTTGGTATGGAGGGCACCCGTGGATACGGTTAGCCATGGAATGTGAAAGTATGGTGGAAAAAGGAATAAACTTTATTTTCTGTTTGGGAACCACCTATGATATATCTAGCATGGAAAGTGTTGGGAGCTCTAAGTCATTTTCGTTGGTGGGAAAAGTATGCCTCTCAAAATGTTTTTATCTCTCAATTTTCGCTTTGAGCTCTGGCACCTCTACAAATGCCTACTTCCCTCTACGAAGGGCCTATCTTTTACTTTTCAGTATTTACTTTTATGTAAAGAGTCAAAGTTTTTCTCTCTATTCCTTTTTATTTTCTCTTTTGGAAAGCATCATGTGGTGAGGAAATATCTAGGAACATATGTCCAGTTGAATATGGGTAGCATGAGTTATTATTGTTGACATCACCCTTGAGGTGAATACGTTGGGAGGCGAAATTATAAGCCCCTGTCTTTCTTTGTGTCTGGTTGAAATGTTTTGCTCACGTGTACAAGGTGAGTGTTAGCAATCATAGAAGACTATATGATGGTTGAGTATGTGGAGCTCTTACTTAAACTATGTTGAATAAGTTGAATTGCAATTGCTTGGTGACTAAGAACATAGGTTGTTGGGTTTCAAGAGAATTCATCGTTTGAACCTTAACATGTGAATTGGTTGCCACTATAACATGAGAAGTTTCATAAGAAAGAATTGATGTTATGATGCTAGGAAAAGTGATTGAAATTATCATTGATGAAACTTATGCACTTTGCTAGCATTGACACTTCATAAATTATTTCTTTTATCATTTACCTACTCGAGGACGAGTAGGAATTAAGCTTGGGGATGCTGAGACGTCTCCGACGTATCTATAATTTATGAAGTATTCATGCTGTTATTTTATCATTCTTAGATGTTTTACAATCAAGTTATAGCAACTTTATATCATTTTTTGGGACTAACCTATTGACCCAGTGCCTAGTGCCAGTTGCTGTTTTTTTGCTTGTTTTTTACATCGCAGGAAATCAATATCAAACGGAGTCCAAACACAATGAAACTTTACGGAGATTTTTTTTGGACCAGAAGGAACCCATTGAGCCAAAGCTGCGGCTGGGGGGTGCCCCGAGGGGGGCACAACCCACCAGAGCGTGCTAGGGCCCCCTGGAGCGCCCAGGTGGGTTGTGCCCACCTCGATGGCTTCCCGCACCCCTTCTTTGCACTATAAATTCCCAAATATTGCAAAACCCTTCGGGGTTAACCTAGATCAGAAGTTTTGCCGCCGCAGGGCTCCATAGCCATCGAAAACCAATCTAGACCCGTTCTGCCACCCTGCCGGAGAGGGGAATCATCTCCGGTGGCCATCTTCATCATCCCGGCGGCCACCACGTTGAGGAGGGCGTAGTCCACCCTCGGGGCTGAGGGTTTGTACCAGTAGCTATGTGTTTAATCTCTCTCTCGTGATCCATATCATGGGTTTTGTTAATATGGTCGGATCATATGATGTTTCTCCCCTATATACTCTTGTTGTGATGAATTGAATCTTTACCCTTTGAAGTTTTCTCTTGACGGATTGAATATTCAGATATGAGAACACATGATATATGTCTTGCGGTGTGAATATTTGAGGTGACAATGAAGTATCATATTGATTCACTAGATATATGTTATGGCATTCAACTCACAGATTCCCGCGGTGATATTGGGGTAATCTATGCATAGGGGTTGATGCACATTTTTATTATCTTTTCTCCGACGGAAACTTTGGGGTCTCTTTATAGTTCTTTGTGTGGATTGAGTATTATGAATATGAATTTGCTTTGGTGTTATCTTAGTACAGACTCTAGGATAGATCGAACAGAAAAATAGCTTTGCGTTATTTTAGTACGAACTCTTGAATAAATCAAACAGAAAAAATAGCTTTGAGGAGGTTTCGTACCCTACAAACAATTCCTATATTTTATTCTCCGCTAATAGGAACTCGAGAGTGATTCTTTATTGCATTTGAGAGATAATCATATGATCCAACTATGTTAGCACTATTGAGAAATTGCACTAGCGAAAGTACGTACCCTAGGCCTTGTTTTTAAGCATTGCAATACCATTTTTGTGCCTGTTTACTGTTTTCTACCTTGCTGTTTTTATTTATAAAGATTATAAAAATATATTTCTACCATCAATACTACACTTTCATCACCATCTCTTCGCCGAACTAGTGCACCTATACAATTTTCCATTGTATCGAGTGTGTTGGGGACACAAGAGATTTATAATATTTGGTTGCAGGTGTCGGTGTCAAAACCCGCGGATCTCGGGTAGGGTGTCCCGAACTGTGCGTCTAAGGTTGATGGTAACAGGAGACAGGGGACACGAAGTTTTATCCAGGTTCGGGCCCTCTTGATGGAGGTAACACCCTACGTCCTGCTTGATTGATATTGATGGGTATGAGTATTACAAAAGTTGATCTACCATGAGATCCTAATGGCTAAACCCTAAAAGTCTAGCCTGTATGACTAAGGTATTGAGTATCCCCTATCCGGACTAAGTCCTCCGGTTTATATAGACACCGGGGGATCTAGGGTTACATAGAGTCGGTTACAAAATATGGAATATTCATAGTTGTTTGCCAAGCTTGACTTCCACGCCAAGGAGAGTCCCATCTGGACACGGGCGCCGTCTTTGGTCTTCATATCTTCATAACCCATCAGTCCGGCCCATAGATAACAGGCCGGACGCCCGAGGACCCCTTAGTCCAGGACTCCCTGAGTAGCCCCTGAACCTGGCTTCAATGACAAAGTATCTGGCGCGTAGTGCTGTCTTCGGCATTGCAAGGCGGGTTCCTCCTTCCGAACTCCAAAAAATATTCTTCAGATGAAACAAACATGGTCAGACCTGTAAAACACACCGCACACAACAGCAGAGAGAATATAATAACACACGTGTCCCATCTGCTAAAAACTTTAGTAATGTGATGTCACGCCTGTCTGATCATAAATTCGAACCGTTTTTCGCCCCACGTTTTGAGACGCGGTTGTTATTGGCACGTCTTGTCAAAGCAGAGATCGGGTCCCCTTATCACGGGATTCTCATCAATACGGGTGTGGGTAACACAACCGTCCCGTTTACACAACCTTGGGAGTAGGCGAATTTTAGGGCGAATAGGGGGGGGGCGTTCGATATTCACCGCCCTTATAAGGAGATAAGATTCCTCCTTCTTCCCCCACACTTTCCTCCTTCCTCTCCGTCCTTGAGCTCCAGCGCCCAAGTTCTCATTCCCCTTGTCTCGAGAAAGCACTCAACCATGTCCGGATCCGGAGGTCAAGGCAAGTGGATGGCCTCCTCCGTTAAGGAGGAGAACTTCGCCGAGCTTCGGGTGGCCGGGTACCTGGCGAAGCAAATCGCCCACCTTCTTCCAGCCTGGGGACAGATCATCCCCACACCGAAGCCCAATGATAGGGTAGTGTTCATCCCCCACTTCCTCCGCGGGCTAGGGTTTCCACTCCACCCCTTCGTCCACAGGATTATGTTCTACTACGGGATAGATTTCCACGATCTATCCCCGAACTCCTTCCTCAATATCTCGGCGTTCATCGTCGTGTGCGAGGCTTTCCTCCGCATCCACCCCCACTTCGGGTTATGGCTCAAAACCTTCAACGTGAAGCCTAAGGTGGTGGACGGTTATCACGCAGAGTGCGGGGGCGCAATGGTTAGCAAGCTCACCAATGTTTCTTGGCTAAAAGGCACATTCGTGGAATCTGTCAAGGAATGGCAGAAGCTATGGTTCTACATCACCGATCCCCGTGATGCCACCTGGGCCGTAGTTGCCGAATTCAACTCCGGCGCTCCCATGCGGCTCACCTCTTGGGTCGAAAAGAGCCCAAACTGGTGTTCGTCAGATGAGCTAATTGCGCTGCAGATGCGCATCCAAAGCATGATCGATAGGGATATCAAGCTCGTTGACATAATCCAAGTGATGCTGGTGCACCGGATCCTCCCCTGCCAGAGCCGAAGCCGTCCTCTATGGGACTTCAACCCGAAGAAACACCATACCTTGGTGAGGCTCTTCGAAACGACTCATGAAGATTCCTGGAAGTTGCTTTTCAAGGGCAACGAGATACCACCGGCCACCGATTCGGATTGTGGCCACGACATAAATCACCTCCCCAATGAGGTATGTTATTTTTAACACATCCCTTACTTGCTTGTTTCAAGGGTGATATCTAATGCTTTTATTACCATTGCTTTTTCAGTACTGGTTGAAGCAGGCGAAGAAGATTCGGTGTTCGGCTCCCCTACCCGAAGAGCCAGTCACTCCGCGTTTAGCGAAGATGCTGGAGCCGGCGCCTGACAAGGCACCAGAGAAGAAGGCCATAGGAAAGGCCAAGGGGGTCCGGAGTGGCCCCCGCCACAAGGGCACTTCAGACGCGGTGTCCGAAGACAAGGCCCATTCCCCCGCTGCCAAAGACGACGCAGATGAGGAGGAGGAGAGTGACTCTCCCCCCGACGGGGGGAGGAAGAAGAGGGTGGCCTCCACAACTCTGGAGGCGGAGGCACCCAAAAAGGGGAAGGGCTCCCTAATGGGTAACTCCGCATGGGATGTTGATGACAGTCCGAAGAGACGCCCGCGCGCTAAGCCTCGGGCCGCATAATAAGTACTAACATGATATCCGTCCATAAAGTCTCTCCTCCTCATTGTATTGAAATGATTGGCAAATGTTATTGTAGTCCGGCTCACAACAGCTCCCAGCGATCCTCATCCGGAGGCTTGCTGGATTCCAAGGCGATGGCCAACGACTCCCTGCCGGACGCACACTCCCCCAAGACCAAGGAGGATGCGGAGGTGTTGTCCCGAAGGACTGTCTCCAGTGGGGGAGAGGCTCAGGAGGCGCCCGAAGGCGAAACCCCCATCGCTGGACACCAAGGGGACTCAATCCCCAATGAGACTGGCGGGGAGGGCCGTACACAGTTCGGCCCTCAACCGGACTCAATTCCGGAGACCGAGGCGGCTCCAGAATCTAGCATGCACCCTCCTTTGATAGAAGGGGGATGCTTGTTCCGCCGGTGACCCCTGTCCAACCAGGGGCACCGGATAACCTGCTGGAGGCGCTACGTGGCGCTTCCATTATGGATGAGCACCGTGCCCTTATGGGCGTGGTGATTGAAAAGGTTCAGTCCACCAAGAGCGGATTAACCGAAGCCTGCAGCAGTTTGTTGATAGGTTTTGAGGTAAGAGATGCCGAATCAAGGAGAAAATCCCAGTGTAGACCAGTAGCCCCTGAGACACTGTCCGGTGTTCGGAAAGAAAAAGACGGACAGAGGATCAATCTCGTTTTAATAGGAAACTAACTTAATTTTTCTGAAATACATGCGTCGTTGCTAGCCGCGGCCTCGCATACGGCCGAAGTTTCTGGACTGAAGCAGAAACAGGCGGAGGCTGAGGAGGAGCTGGGCCAAGCGAAGTGGCAGCTCCAGGAGAAACAAGGTAAGAAATAACCTGTTATATATTCGAAAAGAAGAAAATTGTATGCGATGACCAAAATGCCATGATTTGTACAGAAGCGACGACCGAGGTCAAGGCCCTGAGAAAGGCCCTGGCCGAAGCCGAGGGGAAGGCTGTCCAACAGCAAGCCGCCCATAAGAAGCTCAAGGCTCGGGTCGGGGAGGTCCAGCAGGAGCTCCAAGACGTTGCGAAGAAGTGTGAAGCTTTGGAGCACGAGGCGTCGGCTCGAGAGGCCGAACTTACCAAGGCTCGTCAGAGCTCAGAGGCCGCACGGAATGAGGCCCGAGACGCTCTCCAGGAGATCCAGGAGGCAAAGAAGATCGCAGCGGGTAAGGCTTTTAACATGCAAAGCAAGTATGTGGAGAGGAAGTACCTTTTACTAACCCGGATTCGGAGTTGCCCAGGGGCTTTTGTGGATCTGCCGCACAGTCTATCCGATGTTGCGAAGTTCTTCCGAGCCAGGGAAGGGGATTCTTCGGAGAAGCTGTTCTGGTCGCAGTATGCTGTGCCAGAACATCCGGTGGCCTTTTCCGATCAACTGAAGCAGTTGGTCGAGCTGCATAGGGTGGCCGAACTGGCCATGAAGGATTTCATAATCCGATTATGGCCAGCCGAAGCTATAACTAGTAGTTATTTCGGCCTTGTGAAGCGGGTGGTGGAGGCTTGTCCGCGGCTAGACATCGTCAAGCGATCAGTCTGCATCGTGGGTGCCCGCATGGCCTTCGCTCGTTGCAAGATGTGGTGGGTGAAGATGGATGCCGTCGAGGTGGCCAGGGGGGCGCCGGAGGGCAAGGAGCACCACACACCCGAGCGATATTTTGCGGATGTCCAGGAGGGATCTCAACTTGTAGCAACGTAATGCGGGCAGGACGTTATTATCAAATGAATACATCCATGTTTTTGCCTTGTATGAACAAATCCGCCTTGTAATATATAATTTTTATTATGTTTTGATTGTTTCCTCCTGTGCGGCCGTGTTGTATGAAATCTGAGGGTTAACCAGTCATCGGCTTCTGCCCTTATGTAGGTAGTACGAAGGTGTTCGAGATGGAATCTAAACAATCTTGATCCAATTAGATGGTCCTTGAAGGAGTTGTTTAGCACAACGAACCAGGCAACCAGACTATGCGGCTTGAACGCCCTCACTTAGCCATAGGAGTTTTATAATAAAACATAGGCACAGCCCCTGGTATACGAACCAGAGTGCTGTCAGTGTCTGATCGGGAAGTACCGATCCTTCACGAAATGCGGAAAGATCTCCAACGATTTGAGACCTCCGGACAGCTGACCAACTCTCGCCACATCATGACAGTAAGTTTTCGGCTTTATCTACTGAGGTGCTCATCCGGTTTAGACCAGGACACAATCGCAGTAGTTCTCCCTTTACTACCCTAGCCGATGTAGCGGAACGTAGGGTAGCAAGCACATGAGCCGGGCAACCAAACCATTGACCAAAGACATGATTCGGAGCCAATGCATATAATGCTAAATTCGGGGTGCCGAACTATACTTATAGGAAGTGTTCGAACTTTTGTTGTCATAGTGTAAGGTGCTATAAAGCCCCTGGCAAACGTCAAACGTACCAAAGTGTACGGGTGCTACTTGATGGGGTTATCCACAGGGAATCTGAAAAAGAAAAGAGAGAAAGAAAACAGAAAAGACGTAAAGGTGAAAAGCTGGGGTCGTAAAGCTCAAGCTACAAACTGTTTTCATTATAATGTAATTAGTATGTCAAGGCACATTGATACAAATAGTGCAATAAGAAATAGGCTATTTAACATGCCGGAACCAGGGGAGAGCTGCATATGGGTCCTGGAAAACAGGTAGAGTTATCGTTAACGGAATCGCATAAAAAGTTCCCCATATGTCCGCGCTTCTCGCCGTCTTGGTGTATTTATCCTACAAGAGGACCAATGACCAGACCCCCTGATGGAGCCTGTGGGATTGAGACCTTAAAGGAAAACAAGTAAAAGTGAAAGTATGTGTGTATCCGATGTCGGTTGAGCCGTGCCATGGATCACAAGTTATCTGTGCCTCCATCAATGCCCATAGAATTTTAAGTGCGTAGTTATGTACGCGCGGCACGAATGTCACCACTTGATCGGGACTGAGATGGAGGACAGATTGCTAGTCGAGCTCCTGACGAGGCGAGCTCTCCTGCTATAGAGTGGTTCGGACCCTCTTGAGGATGTCCGCGGGCTCGTCAGCCGAATGAAGGGTCTTCTTGAGAAGGCCGCTTTGTACTTCTGCTGCTAGGGAAGCTATGTGCTCTTATGTACGAAGAGAGCGTTTTGTATTGCCATTGACTATTATGATGCCGCATGGATCGGGCATCTTGAGCTTAAGATAAGCATAGTGTGGCAATGCGTTGAATCGAGCGAACGCAGTTCGTCCGAGTAGTGCATGATAGCCGTTGCGGAATGGGACGATGTCGAAGATTAACTCCTCGCTTCGGAAGTTGTCCGGAGATCCGAAGACAACCTCTAATGTGATTGAGCCCGTACAGCGGGCCTCTACACCTGGTATGACTCCTTTAAAGGTAGTCCTTGTAGGCTTGATCCTTGATGGGTTAATGCCCATTTTCCGTGTTGTATCCTGATAGAGCAGATTGAGGCTGCTACCACCATCCATAAGGACGCGAGTGAGGTGAAACCCATCAATTGTTGGGTCCAAGACTAGTGCGACTGAGCCCCCGTGACGGATACTGGTCGGGTGGTCCCGGTGATCAAAAGTGACCGGGCACGACGACCATGGATTGAATTTTGGGGCGACTGGCTCTATTGCGTAGATGTCCCTAAGTGCACGCTTGTGCTCCCTCTTGGGGATGTGGGTGGCATATATCATGTTCACCGTTTTGACCTGAGGGGGAAACTTCTTCTGTCCCCATGTGTTCGGCTGCCGTGGCTCGTCGTCGTCGTCCTCGCTTGGTGATCCTTTTTCCCTGTTCTCGGCGTTTAATTTGCCAGCCTGTTTGAAAACCCAGCACTCTCTATTTGTATGATTAGGAGGCTTGTCGGGGGTGTCATGAATCTGGCATGGACGATCAAATATGTGGTCCAAGCTGGATGGGCCCGAATTGTTCTTTTGGAATGGCTTCTTCCGCTGACCGGACTTAGAGCTACTGAATCCGGCGTTGACCGCCGTATCCTCGGTGTTGTCACCGTTATTTCGGCACTTGTATCTATTGCGTCGAGACTTGTCTTTGTTATTTTTAACTTCGGGGGTGCCAACGTCGCTTGCATTGTTTTTGCTACAGGCCAACCAACTGTCCTCACCCGCACAAAAGAGGATCATTAGTGCTGTGAGGGCCACCATGGATTTTGGCTTTTCTTGGCCGAGGTGGCGAGCGAGCCATTCGTCGCGGATGCTATGTTTGAAAGCTGCTAGAGCTTTAGCGTTCGGACAGTCAACGATTTGGTTCTTTTTAGTTAGGAACATTGTCCAGAATTTCCTGGCCGACTCTCTGGGCTGCTGGACTATATGGCTTAAGTCATCAGCATCCGGAGGTCGAACATATGTACCTTGGAAGTTATCGAGGAAAGCCTCTTCCAAGTCCTCCCAACTGCCAATGGAATTGTCAGGCAGACTGTTTAGCCAATGCCGAGCAGGCCCCATGAGTTTGAGAGGGAGGTATTTGATGGCGTGGAGGTCATCTGCGCATACCATATGGATGTGGAGAATGAAGTCTTCGATCCACACCACGGGGTCTGTGGTCCCATCGTATGATTCTATGTTCACGGGCATGAATCCTTCGGTCAATTCGTGATCCAGGACCTCATCAGTGAAGCAATGAGGGTGTGCGGGGCCTTTGTATTAGGCCGTATCGTGATGCAGCTCTGATGAAGTCCGTCTGCGGTGTTCGGCCTGCGCATGACTGGGTTTGTCACGTCCGAATAGGTGGCCGTTGTCACGTGTTGAGGTGCGTCCTAGCGATCCATAGATTTATCTGGTAGGTCCTACTTTATTGTTCAGGTTCTGCCGGAGGTCATATGTATGGTCGTGGGCGAATTTACCTTTGCCTGAGTGACGAGGCGGGGCGGGCTGGTGTTCGGCATGGGTTGCCATTTTGTCTCGGCCACGTGGTGGCCGGTCAGCCGCATTGTACAATGGTGGTATATACTCTGGTGCCTCCTCGTCGAACTGAGGTAGCAATTTACGCTTTGGGTAGCTTTTGGTTGGGCGCTTGAGGCCGTATTCTTCGGCTGCTAGGACATCAGTCCATTTATCATTGAGTAGATCCTGGTTAGCTTGAAGCTGTTGCTGCTTCTTTTTCAGGCTCCTTGCAGTGGCTATTAGCTGGCGCTTGAAGCGCTCCTTCTCAAGAGGTTCCTCGGGCACGATGAAATCCTCGGTGCCAAGGCTCACCTCATCCTCGGAGAGCGGAAGGTAACTGTCGTCCTCCGAATCTTTGTGCTTGGCCTGTTTAATAGGGTTAACCTGCGCATCTTCCCATTCATCTTGTTCGTTTGTTGTTTCAACGGGGTCTTCGTTGTCTTCGGCACCTTCCGGAGTGTCTTCTCCTGTGCCGGTGTTTCTATCTTTACTGCGGCATGACTTAGAGCGGCGCCGCTGGCGCTGGCACTTGGACTGTATTTCGGAAGGTTTATCCTTGACTGGGTCTTCCTTGTCATCGCCGCTATTTTCCTTTGGTGCATCCACCATGTATACGTCATACGAGGAAGTGGCTGTCCAGTGTCCGGTGAACGGCGGGTTCTGGTCTTCTTCTTTTCCGGCATCGTCGTCCATACCGTCGATGTCCTCGGAGTCGTAATCAAGTTCGTCGGTCAAATCCTCGACCGTGGCTATAAAGAGGGTGGCGGGTGGGAAGCGAAATTCTCCATCGTCAGCCCCTAGTTCAAGCCGGATATAGTTCGGCTGAGAGTCCTCCGCTAAGGATAGACTTTTTAACGAGTTTAACACATTGCCCAGAGGCGAGTGCTGGAAGATGTCTGCAACGCTGAATTCGAAGATCGATAAACGATCAAGCTAGGCGTCCGTGGGCTCACGTGGTTCGGAACCTACAGCCGGAGACAAGTCCGATGCTCCGGTGGCATAGGCATTGAGTGAGACCAGGTCCATGTGCGGCTCCAACGCCGTGGAATCTGCGGCCTCCGTGGTGGGGTTAATCCTCCCATCTTTGGATGGCACGACCTGCTCCGGTTCTAGGGCCAGACAGGTTATAAGAGCGATCTCCTGGATGCCGCCCGATGAAAGATTTAAGTCGTGATCATCGGGATGATCGGGAGCGGCTACTGCGGTGTTGAATTCGGAGAAGATCAAATCTCCACGGATGTACGCGACATAGTTCTAGCTCCCGAATCTGGCCTGATGGCCAGGGCAATAGCTTTCGATCTGCTCTAGATGGCCAAACGAGTTGGCCCGCGGTGCGAAGCCGCCGAACACAAAGATCTGTCCGGGGAGGACAGTTTCTCCACCGACAGTGCCATTATTGACGATTGAAGGGGCCATCAAACCTTTCAGCGACAGCACAGAGGAACTCTCAATGAAAGCACCTATGTCGGTGTCAAAACCGACGGATCTTGGGTAGGGGGTCCCGAACTGTGCGTCTAAGGTTGATGGTAATAGGAGACAGGGGACACGAAGTTTTACCCAGGTTCGGGCCCTCTTGATGGAGGTAACACCCTACGTCCTGCTTGATTGATATTGATGGTTATGAGTATTAAAAGAGTTGGTCTACCACGAGATCGTAATGGCTAAACCCTAAAAGTCTACCTTGTATGACTAAGGTATTGAGTATCCCTATCCGGACTAAGTCCTCCGGTTTATATAGACATCGGGGGGATCTAGGGTTACATAGAGTCGGTTACATAATATGGAATCTTCATAGTTGTTCGCCAAGCTTGCCTTCCACGCCAAGGAGAGTCCCATCCGGACACGGGCACCGTCTTCGGCCTTCATATCTTCACAGCCCATCAGTCCGGCCCATAGATAACAGGCCGGACGCCCAAGGACCCCTTAGTCCAGGACTCCCTCAGCAGGGTCATTTGAGAGAGACCATCTTCATCCTACACCTCTCACGGATTGATAAACCTTAGGTCATCCACTTGAGGGAAAATTGCTACTATCCTACAAAACTCTGCGCTTGGAGGCCCAACCCGTGTCTACAAGAATAAAGTTGCGTAGTAGACATCAGCTGTCATTTCTGAAAGTTTGGGGATGTGATGCTTATGTCAAGAAACTTCAACCTGAAAAGCTCGAACCCAAATCGAAAAAGTGCGTCTTCATAGGATACCCTAAGGAAACTATTGTGTATAGCTTCTACCTCTGATCCGAAGGGAAGATCTTAGTTTCCAAGAATGGATCCTTTCTTAAGAAAGAGTTTCACTCGAAAGAAGTAAGTGGGAGGAAAGTAGAACTTGATGAGGTACCCCCTCTTGAACCGGAGAGTAGCGCAACACAAGAAAATGTTTCTGTGCTGCCTGCACCGACTAGAGAGGACGTTAATGATGATGATCATGAAACTTCAAATCAAGTTGCTACTAAACTTCGTAGGTCCACGAGGACACGTTCCGCACCAGATTGGTACGGCAACCCTGTCCTGGAAATCATGTTGTTAGACAACGGTGAACCTTCGAACTATGAAGAAGCGATGGCGAGCCCAGATTCCAACAAATGGCTTGAAGCCATGAAATCTGAGATAGGATCCATGTATGAAAACAAAGTATGGACTTTGGTGGACTTGCCCGATGAGTGGCATGCCATAGAGAATAAGTGGATCTTTAAGAAGAAGACTGACTTAGATGGAAATGTGACCGTCTATAAGGCTCGACTTGTCGCTAAGGGTTATCAACAAGTTCAAGAGGTTGACTACGATGAGACCTTCTCACCATAGAGAAGCTAAAGTCCGTCTGAATCATGTTAGCAATTGTCGCATTCTATGATTATGAGATCAAGCAAATGGACGTCCAAACAGCATTCCTTAACGGTTTCCTTAAGGAAGAATTGTATATGATGCAGCCGGAAGGTTTTCTTGATCCTAAGAATGCTGACAAAGTATGGAAGCTCCAGCGCTCCATCTATGAACTGGTGCAAGCATCTCGGAGTTGGAACATTCGCTTTGATGAAATGATCAAAGTGTTTGGATTTATACATACTTATGGAGAAGCATGTATTTACAAGAAAGTGAGTGGGAGCTCTGTAGCATTTCTCATATTATATGTGGATGACATACTATTAATGGGAAATGATATAGAACTTTTGGAAACCATAAAGGCCTACTTGAATAAGTGTTTTTCAATGAAGGACCTTGGAGAAGCGGCTTACATATTAGGCATCAAGATCTATAGAGATAGATCGAGACGCCTCATTAGTCTTTCACAAAGCACATACCTTGACAAGATATTGAATAAGTTCAATATGGATCAGTCCAAGAAGGGGTTCTTGCCTGTATTGCAAGGTGTGATATTGAGCACAGCTCAATGCCCGACCTCGGTAGAAGATAGAGAAAAGATGAGTGTCATCCCCTATGCCTCAGCCATAGGCTCTATTATGTATGTCATGTTGTGTACCAGACCTAATGTGAACCTTGCCGTAAGTTTGGTAGGGAGGTACCAAAGTGATCCCGGAATGGAACACTGGACAACGGTCAAGAATATCCTAAAGTACCTGAAAAGGACTAAGGATATGTTTCTCGTTTATGGAGGTGCCGAAGTGCTCGTCGTAAAGGGTTACGTCAATGCTAGCTTTGACACGGATCTGGATGACTCCAAGCCACAAACCGGATACGTGTATATTTTGAATGGTGGGGCAGTCAGCTGGTGCAGTTGCAAGCAAAGCGTCGTGGCGGGATCTACATGTGAAGCGGAGTACATAGCTGCCTCGGAGGCAGCACAGGAAGCCGTCTGGATGAAGGAGTTCATCACTGACCTAGGAGTGATTCCCAATATGTCGGGCCCGATGACTCTCTTCTATGACAACACTAAAGCTATTTCCCTTCCCAAGGAGCCCGGGTTTCACAAGAAGACCAGACGCATCAAGCGTCACTTCAAATCGATTCGTGAATATATTCAAGATGGAGACATAGATATTTGTAAAGTGCATACGGATCTGAATGTCGCAGATCCATTGACTAAACCTCTTCCATGAGCAAAACATGATCAACACCAGAACTCTATGGGTGTTCGATTCATCATAATGTAACTAGATTATTGACTCTAGTGCAAGTGGGAGACTATTGGAAATATGCCCTATAGGCAATAATAAATTGTTTATTATTATATTTCCTTGTTCATGATAATTGTCTATTGTTCATGCTATAATTGTATTAGTCGGAAACCATAATACAAGTGTGAATACATAGACCACACATGTCCCTAGTAAGCCTCTAGTTGACTAGCTCATTGATCCATAGATGGTTGTGGTTTCCTGACCATGGACATTGGATGTCGTTGATAACGGCATCACATCATTAGGAGAATGATGTGATGGACAAGACCCAATCCTAAGCATAGCACAAGATCGTGTAGTTCATTTGCTAGAGATTTTCTAATGTCAAGTATCATTTCCTTAGACAATGAGATTGTGTAATTCCCAGATACCATAGGAATGCTTTGGGTGTATCAAATGTCACAACGTAACTGGGTGGCTATAAAGGTGGACTACAGGTATCTCCAAAAGTATCTGTTGGGTTGTCACGAATCGAGACTTGGATTTGTCACTTCGTATGATGGAGAGGTATCTCTAGGCCCACTCGGTAATGCATCATCATAATGAGTTCAATGTGACTAAGGAGTTAGCCACATGATCATGCGTTATGGAACGAGTAAATTGACTTGTCGGTAACGAGATTGAACGAGGTATGGGGATACCAATGATCGAATCTCAGGCAAGAACATACCGATGGATAAAGGGAATTGTATACGTGATTGATTGAATCCTCGACATCGTGGTTCATGATACGTCCATTTTGCATCATGTTTTCTTATTGTTATTTATAATGTTTTTATCCATAATAATGCTTTTTGGAGTAGTTCTAATGCCTTTTCTCTCATAATTTGCAAGGAACACACCAAGAGGGAGAATTCCGATAGCTGGAAATCTGGACCTGGAAAAGCTACGCCAGGCCACCTATTCTGCACAACTCCAAATGAGTTGAAACTTCATGGAGATTTTTTATGGATTATTTAAGAAATACTGGAGCCAATAAACAGCAGAGGGGGCCACCGGGTAGGCACAACCCACCTGGGCGGGTTGTGGCCTCCTGGGCCCACCTCTGGTGCCCATCTTCTGGTATATAAGTCATTTTGACATAGAAAAAAATAAGGAGAGGACTTTCGGGATGAAGCGCCACTGCCTCGAGGCGGAACTTGGGCAGGAGCACTTTTGCCCTCCGGCGAAGCGATTCCGTCGGGGGAACTCCCTTCCAGAGGGGGAAATCATCATCATCATCATCATCATCATCATCATCATCATCACCAACAACTCTCCCATCTTGGGAAGGGCAATATCCATCAACATCTTCAACATCACCATCTCCTTGCAAACCCTAGTTCATCTCTTGTGTTCAGTCTTGTTACCGGAACTATAGATTGGTACTTGTGGGTGACTAGTAGTGTTGGTTACATCTTGTAGTTGATTACTATATGGTTTATTTGGTGGAAGATTATATGTTTAGATCCATTCTGCTATTTAATACCCCTCTGATCTTGAGCATTATTATTATTTGTGAGTAGTTACCTTTGTTCTTGAGGTCACGGGAGAAATCATGTTGCAAGTAATCATGTGAACTTGATATGTGTTTGATATTTTGATAGTATGTATGTTGTTATCCCCTTAGTGGTGTCATGTGAACGTCGACTACATGACACTTCACCATATTTGGGCCTAAGGGAATGCATTGTGGAGTAGAAATTAGATGGTGGATTGCGAGAGTGAAAGAAACTTAAACCCCAGTTTATGCGCTATTTCGTAAGGGACCGATTGGACCCAAAAGTTTAATGCTATGGTTAGAATTTATTCTTAATACATTTCTCGTAGTTGCGGATGCATGCGGGAGGGTTAATCAGAAGTAGGAGGTTTGTTCAAGTAAGAACATCACCTAAGCACCGGTCCACCCACATATCAAATTATCGAAGTAGTGAACACAAATCAAACCAACATGGTGAAAGTGACTAGATGAAATCCCCGTGTACCCTCAAGAACGCTTTGCTTATCATAAGAGACCATTTTGGCCTGTCCTTTGCCTCAAAAGGATTGGGATACCTTGATGCACTTTTGTTACTATTATTGTTACTTGCTTGTTACAAATTATCTTGCTATCAAACTACTCCGCTACTTACAATTTCAGCACTTGCAGACAATACCTTACCGGAAACTACTTGTCATTTCCTTCTGCTCCTCGTTGGGTTCAACACTCTTACTTACCGAAAAGAGCTACAATTGATCCCCTATACTTGTGGGTCATCAAGGATATTTTCTGGCACCGTTGCCGGGGAGTGAAGCGCCTTTGGTAAGTGTAATTTGGTAAGGATACATTTATATAATGTGCTGAAATTTATTGTCACTTGTTACTATGGAAAAGAATCCTTTGAGGGGGTTTTTCGGGGTATCTTCACCTCGTACAGAACCACAATTAGCAACCCCTCAACCTACTGCACCTACTGAAAATATTGAATATGAAATTCCTTCGGGAATGATAGAACAATTGCTAGCTGATCCTTATGCGGGAGATGGAACCAAACACCCTGATATGCACTTGATATATGTGGAACAAATTTGTGGATTGTTTAAGCTTGCAGGTTTACCCAGGGATGAAGTGATGAAAAAGGTTTTCCCTTTATATTGGAAGGGAAAAGCATTGGCATGGTATAGGCTATGTGATGATATTGGATCATGGAATTGGAATCGTTTGAAATTGGAGTTCCACCAAAAAATTTATCCTATGCATCTAGTTCATCGTGATCGGAACTATATATATAATTTTTGGCCTCGTGAAGGAGAAAGTATCGCTCTAGCTTGGGGGAGGCTTAAGTCAATGTTATATTCATGCCCCAATCATGATCTCTGAAGAGAAATTATTATCCAGAATTTTTATGCTCGGCTTTCTTGTAATGATCAAACCATGCTTGATACTTCTTGTGCTGGTTCATTTATGAAGAAGACTATTGAATTCCGGTGGGATCTTTTGGAAAGAGTTAAGCGCAACTCTGAAGATTGGGAACTCGACGAAGGTAAAGAGTCACGTATCAAACTTAAGTATGATCATGTTAAATCTTTTATGGATACTGATGCTTTTCAAAAGTTTAGCACTAAATATGGACTTGACTCTGAGATAGTAGCCTCCTTTTGTGAATCATTTTCTACTCATGTTGAACTCCCTAAGGAGAAGTGGCTTAAATATCACCCACCTATTAAAGAAGAAGTTAAAGAACCAGTACCAGTTAAAGAAGAAACTATACTTTATAATGTTGATCCATTTGTTCCTTCTGCTTATGTTGAGAAACCACCTTTCCTTGTTAGGATTAAGGAACATGCTAAAGTTTCAACTGTGGTTAACAAAAGCTATATTAGAACACCTAAACCTGATGAACAAATTAAAGTTGAACCTAGTATTGCCATGGTTAAAGATCTCCTGGAAGAAGATATGGATGGGCATGTTATTTACTTCTGTGAAGAAGCTGCTAGAATTGCTAAACCTAATAAAAGAGATAAACATAGACCTGTTGTTGGCATGCCTGTTATTTCAGTTAAAATAGGAGATCACTATTATCATGGTTTATGTGACATGGGTGCTAGTGTGAGTGCTATTCCTTACACTTTATATGAAGAAATCATGTAAGACATAGCACCTGCTGAGATAGAAGACATAGATGTTACTATTAAACTTGCTAATAGAGACACTATATCACCAATTGGGATTGTTAGAGATGTTGAAGTCTTGTGTGGGAAAATTAAATACCCTACTGATTTTGTTGTTCTTTGTTCCCCACAAGATGACTTTTGTCCCATTATATTTGGTAGACCTTTCTTGAATACAATTAATGCTAAGATAGATTGTAAGAAACAAACTGTTGTTGTTAGCTTTAGCGATGAGTCTCATGAGTTTAATTTTTCCAAGTTTAGTAGAAATCGTCATGAAAAAGAATTGCCTAGTAAGGATGAATGAATTGTTCTTGCTTCTATTGTTGTTCCACCTACTGATCCTTTAGAACAATATTTGCTAGACCATGAAAATGATTTACATATGCATGAAAGAAATGAAATAGATAAGGTTTTATTTGAACAACGTCATCTGCTTAAAAACAATCTGCCAATTGAAACTTTGGGAGGTACTCCTCCACGTAAAGGTGATCCTGTGTTTGAATTAAAACAATTGCCAGACACTTTGAACTATGCTTATCTCGATGAAAAGAAGATATATCCTGGTATTATTAGTGCTAACATTTCAGAACATGAAGAAGAAATATTCTTGAAAGTTCTAAGGAAGCACCGGGCTGCTATTGGATATACTCTTGATGATTTAAAGGGCATTAGTCCCACTCTATGTCGGCACAAAATTGATATGGAACATGATGCTAAACCCGTTGTTGATCACCAACGTTCGTTGAGTCCAAAAATGAAGGAAGTGGTAAGAACGGAAATCTTAAAACTTCTGGAAGCAGGTATAATCTACCCTATAGCTGATAGTAGATGGGTAAGTCCTGTTCATTGTGTCCCTAAGAAAGGAGGTATTACTGTTCTTGCTAATGATAGGAATGAACTTATTCCACAAAGAATTGTTACAGGCTATAGAATGGTAATTGATTATAGAAAATTAACCAAAGCAACTAGAAAAGTCATTACCCTTTGCCTTTTATTGATCAAATGCTTGAAAGATTATCTAAGCACACACACTTTTGCTTCCTAGATGGATACTCTGGCTTTTCACAAATCCCTGTTTCTCAACCTGATCAAGAAAAGACTACCTTTACTTGTCCCTTTGGAACTTATGCTTATAGATGTATGTCCTTTGGTTTATGTAATGCACATACTACCTTTCAAAGATGCATGACTGCTATATTCTTTGATTTTTGTGAAAAGATTGTTAAGGTTTTCATGGATCATGTTTCTGTTTATGGGGAGTCTTTTGATGATTGTTTAAGCAATCTTGAGCAAGTTTTGCAGAGATGTGAACAAACAAATCTTGTCTTGAATTGAATTGGGAGAAGTGCCACTTTATGGTTAATGAAGGCATTGTCTTGGGTCATAAAATTTATGAAAGGAGTATTGAAATGGACCAAGCTAAGGTTGATGCAATTGAGAAAATTCCATGTCCTAAGGACATCAAAGGTATTCGTAGTTTCCTAGGTCATGCTGGTTTCTAAAGGAGATTTATCAAAGACTTTTTTAAAATTTCTAGGCCTCTTACTAATCTTTTGCAAAGAATATTCCTTTTGTTTTTTATGATGATTGTTTAAAAGCCTTTGAAACACTCAAGAAATCCTTAATATCTGCACATATTGTTCAACCACCTGATTGGAACTTACCTTTTGAAATTATGTGTGATGCTAGTGATTATGCTGTCGGTGATGTTCTATGACAAAGAGTTGATAAGAAAATTAATGTTATTCATTATGCTAGTAAAACTCTAGACAGTGCTCAAAGAAATTATGCTACTACTGAAAAAGAATTCTTAGCAGTGGTGTTTGCTTCTGATAAATTTAGATCTTATATTGTTGATTCCAAAGTAACTATTCACACAAACCATGCTGCTATTAAATATCTTATGGAAAAGAAAGATGCTAAACCTAGACTTATTCGTTGGGTTCTCTTGTTTCAAGAATTTGATTTACATATCATTGATAGAAAAGGAGCTGAGAACCCCGTAGCTGATAATTTGTCTAGGCTTGAAAATGTGCTTGATGATCCACTACCTATTGATGATAATTTTCCTGATGAGCAGTTAGCTGCAATAAATGTTGCTAATAGTACTCCTTGGTATGCTGACTATGCTAATTACATTGTTGCTAAATATTTACCACCTAGCTTTACATACCAGCAAAAGAAAAAAAATTCTTCTATGATTTAAGACATTACTTTTGGGATGACCCACATCTTTATAAATAAGGAGTAGATGGTATTATTAGACGTTGTGTACCTGAGCATGAACAGGGACAAATCCTACGGAAATGTCACTCCGAGGCTTATGGAGGGCACCATGCTGGAGATAGAACTACTCACAAGGTATTGCAGTCTGGATTTTATTGTCCTACTCTCTTCAAGGATGTCCGTAAGTTTGTCTCTTCTTGTGATGAATGTCAAAGAATAGGTAATATCGATAAGCGTCAAGAAATACGTATGAATTATTCACTTGCTGTTGAACCATTTGATGTTTGGGGATTTGATTACATGGGACCTTTTCCTTCCTCTAATGGGTATACACATATTTTGGTTGTTGTTGATTATGTTACTAAATGGGTAGAAGCCATTCCAACCAGTAGTGCTGATCACAACACCTCTATTAAAATGCTTAAGGAAGTTATTTTCCCAAGGTTTGGAGTCCCTCGATATTTAATGACTGATGGTGGTTCACACTTTATTCATGGTGCTTTCCGTAAGATTCTTGCTAAGTATGATGTTAACCATAGAATCACATCACCCTATCATCCTGAGTCTAGTGGTCATGTTGAACTTAACAATAGAGAAATAAAATTTATTTTGCAAAAGACTGTTAATAGGTCCAGGAAGAATTGGTCTAAGAAATTAGATGATGCACTTTGGGCTTATAGAACAGCTTATAAAAATCATATGGGAATGTCTCCATATAAAATGGTTTACGGAAAAGCTTGTCATTTGTCTCTTGAGTTAGAACATAAAGCATATTGGGCAGTTAAAGAAATCAACTATGATTTCAAACTTGCTGGTGAAAAGAGGTTATTTGATATAAGGTGCTTAGATGAATGGAGAACCCAAGCTTATGAGAATGAAAAGTTATTCGAAGAAAAAGTTAAAAGATGGCATGACAAAAGAATTCAAAAGCGTGAGTTTAAAGTTGGAGAATATATTCTTTTGTACAACTCCAGTTTTAGATTTTTTGCAGGTAAGCTCCTCTCAAAATGGGAAGGCCCATACATCATCGAGGAGGTTTACCGGTCTGGAGCCATCAAAATAAATAACTCTGACGGTACTAACCCGAAGGTTGTCAATGGGCAACGAATAAAGCATTATATCTCAGGTACGCCTATCAATGTTGAAAGTAATATTATCCAAACTTTGACACCGGAAGAACACATAAAAGATTCCTTTCGGAACACTCAAGAATCATGAAAATAAAGAGGTACGTGATACGGTAAGTAAACGGACTCCAAAAAGTCCATAAAAATATTTTTTTATTAGTTTTGGAATATTTTAAAATTTTGGAACTAAAGAAACTTCCAGGAAGCGTCCCCTGGTGGGCACAAGACACCAGGGCGCGCCAGGCTTGCCTGGCGCGCCCAGGTGGGTTGTGCCCACCTGGGACACCTTCCGTACTCCATTTTTCTATCATATACTTGTCCTCCAAGATAAAAAAAATCTTTATATACTTCCCGAACCTGTTGATCACTGTTTCACGAAGAAATCCTCTGTTCTCTTTCCTTGCTATTTCTGGTCAGATTTATCAAGACAGGCATCATGTTTTCTTGCTCCTCCAACAACATGGAAGAAGATGCTTGGCCGATGAAGATCGAGACGAAGAAGGAGGAGCCTACGGACACCCTCAAGGGAGACAAGGGAAAGAAAGCTACCTTGGATCCGCCCGCCAGTGGTAGCACGAGAGCTGCTGGCCGAGGAGGAGGAAGAGGATATCCTTAAACCCTACCTTCCTCATCTTACTCCCACTGAGATTGAGTCTTTTCACGTCATTGAAATAGTTCGCGTACAGAATAAGTATCTTACTCGTGAAAATATTTTGCATCAAGAGCATATCATCCATCTCCGGAGCATCATCCAATGGCCGGAGAACCTCTTGATCCTTAAGGATAGGATCGCTTCATCACCACCATCATCTTCTTCACCACCATAGGAGAATTGAGTATTGGGTATGGTCACTCCCCTTGGCTTTCGCCAAGATTGGGGGAGGTGCCCCGGTATCGTATCATCCCACTATTTTTTTGCTTTTACTTATCCTAGTTCGATCCTTTATTCTTTGGGAGTTTGCTTAGTGATCTATCCTTGTAATTGTGTGCAAGTTATATAATAATTTAGTTTGAGTTTTTGCTTTCTTTACTTTCATGTTGCAAATAAAGAAAAGAAATAAGAAAGAAAGAAAAAGAGAAAGGAAATAAATGAAGAAAGGAAATAAATCAATAAGATTATATACCAATCCTATGGTCGGTGATGGCACCACATAAGGAAAAGTATAAGTAGAAAATTTTATTGGAGATTGACAAACATAGCATTAGTCAATGATGCAACTCATGAAAGAATTAATAAGGGAAGAGAAGATTCACATATAGATATACTATCCTAGAAATATTTTGTGATTGTGAGCCCTCATCAAAATATTATATGCCAAAATTGCTGATGTTGGACAAGGAAGACAACTTAATGTTTTATGTTTGTTTATATCCACATAGAAGTCATATTGTCATAGATCCTTTAACATGTGATGCTTTCCCCCTATCTTTGCTAGCCAAAAATTCCGCACTAAGTAGATATACTACTTGTGCATCCAAAAACTCTTAAACCCAAATCTTTTTCAAGTGTCCACCATACCTACCTAGGAATTGAGCAAGATCCCTCAAGTAAGTTGTCATCGGTGCAAAAAGGCAATAAAAATGCTTCTAAAAGTGTGAGATCATTTAGTGTAAGAGAAAATTGAGCGTTGTACGAACTTGGATGACAAAGAATAAAAGCGATAGACTGCATAATAAAGTTTGTCATCTTAAGGGGCAATACAATGTGACGTTCTCTTGCACTAAGGGATTGAGCGAACAAACAAATAAGCGCATGGCAACCTATGCTTCCCTCTGCGAAGGGCCTATCTTTTAACTTTATGGAAAGATTCAAAGTTTTTCTCTCTATTCCTTTTATTTTTCTCTTTTGGCAAGCATCATGTTGTGTGGAAAGATCTAGTCACATATGTCCAGTTGAATATAGATGGCATGAGTTATTATCGTTGACATCACCCTTGAGGTGAGTATGTTGGGAGGCGAAACTACAAGCCCCTATCTTTATATGTGTCCGGTTTAAACGTTTTGCTCATGGGTACGAGGTGAGTGTTAGCAATCATAGAAGACTATATGATGGTTGAGTATGTGGACTTGCCTAAAGGCTCCTACACGCGGCCCTTCCTGAAAAGATGATGAATTGTAGTGGCAAAGTTGACTGAGAACATGGTTTGTCGGTTTCTAATAGAGTTTTTTCTTTATACTTCGATTGTGTGATGAACTATTACTTATTCATGAGAAGTATATGATAAAAGTTCTATGATAAAAGTCATATGTTTAATGTTGTTGTTGTTGTTATAATAATCAACATGATGCGTCTATGTCCGTATTTTGTTTTTATCGACACCTCTCTCTCAAAGCATGTGGATATGTTTTTCGATTTCGGTTTTCGCATGAGGACAAGCGAGGTCTATGCTTGGGGAGATGATACGTCCATTTTGCATCATGTTTTCTTACTGTTATTTATAATGCTTTTATCCATAATAATGCTTTTTGGATTAATTCTAATGCCTTCTCTCTCGTAATTTGCAAGGAACACACTGATAACCCACAAGTATAGGGGATCAATTGTAACCTCTTTCGATAAGTAAGAGTGTCGAACCCAACGAGGAGCTAAAGGTAGAACAAAGATTCCCTCAAGTTCTATCGACCACCGATACAACTCTACGCACGCTTGATGTTCGCTTTACCTAGAACAAGTACGAAACTATAAGTACTTTGTAGGTGTTGTTGGATAGGTTTGCAAGATAATAAAGATTACACAAATAAAAAGTAGGGGCTGTTTAGGTAAAGACACAACTAAGTTAGTTTTAGTAAAGAGCTTTTTGTTACGAGAAAGTTATTTGTCCCTAGGCAATCGATAACAAGACTGGTAATCATTATTGCAATTTTATTTGAGGGAGAGGCATAAGCTAACATACTTTCTCTACTTGGATCATATGCACTTATGATTTGAACTCTAGCAAGCATCCGCAACTACTAAAGATCATTAAGGTAAAACCCAACCATAGCATTAAAGTATCAAGTCCCCTTTATCCCATACGCAAACAACCTACTTACTCGAGTCTGTGCTTCTGTCACTCACGCCACCCACCATAATAAAATCATGAACATATTGCAAACCCTACATCAGGAATCCCTCATGCTTGCGCGACACAGAGAGCACCATAGGATAGCACCAATAATAAAACATGCAACTCAAACCAATCACGATCATCAATTAACCCATAGGACAAAACGGATCTACTCAAACATCATAGGATAGCCATACATCATTGGGAAATAATATATAGCGCCGAGCACCATGTTTAAGTAGAGATTACAGTGGGTAAAAGAGGGGTTACACCGCTGCATAGAGGGGGGAAGAGTTGGTGATGTTGGCGGTGAAGTTGTTGGTGAAGATTGCGGTGATGATGATGGCCCCCGGTGGCACTCCAGTGCCATCGGAAGCGAGGGGGAGAGAGCCCCCCTCCTCCTCCTCCTTCTTCTTCCTTGACCTCCTCCCTAGATGGGAGAAGGGTTTCCCCTCTGGTACTTGGTCCCCATGGCATGGGAGGGGCTAGAGCCCCTCCGAGATTGAATCCGTCTCTCTGTCTCTCTCTGTTTCTGCGTTCTCCCTGCTGCCCTTTCACCGTTTCGTATATATATGGAGATCCGTAACTCCGATTGGATTGAAACCTTCGTCCAGATTTTTCTCCGAAAATTTGTTTTCTTGCGTCCAAAGTATAGCAGCAACCGCGTTACGGGGGGCCCACGAGGGTCAGGGGCGCGCCCAGGGGGTGGGGCGCGCCCCCTGCCTCGTGCCCCCCTCGGGCACCGTCTCGCGTTGATTCTTCTTCCGTAATTTTCCAAATATTGTCCGTCCGTTTTTATCCCATTTGGATTCCGTTTGATATGGGGTTTCTGCGAAACATAAAACATGCAACAAACAAGAACTGGCATTGGGCACTGGATCAATATGTTAGTCCCAAAAAATAATGTAAAAAGTTGCCAAAAGTATATGAAAGTTGTATAATATTGGCATGGAACAATCAAAAATTATAGATACGACGGAGACCTATCAGCATCCACAAGCTTAATTCATGCTCGTCCTTGAGTAGGTAAATGATAAAAAAGATAATTTTTGATGTGGAATGGTACCTAGCATAATCTTGATCATGTATCTAATCATGGCATGGATATTAATATACGAGTGATTCAAAGCAATAGTCTATCATTTGACATAAAAACAATAATACTTCAAGCCTACTAATAAAGCAATCATGTCTTTTCAAAATAACATGGCCAAAGAAAGTTATCCCTACAAAATCATATAGTCTGGCTATGCTCCATCTTCACCACACAAAATATTCAAATCATGCACAACCCCGATGACAAGCCAAGCAATTGTTTCATACTTTTGACGTTCTCAAACCTTTTCAAATTTCACGCAATACATGAGCGTGAGCCATGGACATAGCACTATACGTGGGATAGAATGTTGGTTGTGGAGAAGACAAAAAGGAGAAGATAGTCTCACATCAACTAGGCGTATCAACGGGCTATGGAGATGCTCATCAATAGATATCAATGTGAGTGAGTAGGGATTGCCATGGAACAGATGCACTAAGAGCTATAAGTGTATGAAAGTCAGACTGAAAACTAAGTGGGTGTGCATGCAACTTGCTTGCTCATGAAGACCTCGGGCGTTTGAGGAAGCCCATCATCGGAATATACAAGCCAAGTTCTATAATGAAAATTCCCACTAGTATATGAAAGTGATAACTCAAGAGACTCTCTATATGATGAACATGGTGCTACTCTGAAGCACAAGTGTGGTAAAAGGATAGCAACATTGCCCCTTCTCTCTTTTTCTCTCATTTTTTGTGTTTTTTTGTGTTTTCTTGGTGGGCTTCTTTGGCCTCTTTTTTTTATTTGGGCTTCTTTGGCCTCTTTTATTTATTTTTAAAGTCCGGAGTCTCATCCCGACTTGTGGGGGAATCATAGTCTCCATCATCCTTTCTCACTGGGCCGATGTTCTAATAATGATGATCATCACACTTTTATTTACTTACAACTCAATATTACAACTCGATACTAGAACAAAGATATGACTCTATATGAATGCCTCCGGTGGTGTATCGGGATGTGCAATGATCTAGCGTAGCAATGACATCAAAAAATGGACAAGCCATGAAAACATCATGCTAGCTATCTTACGATCATGCAAAGTCATATGACAATGATGCTCAAGTCATGTATATGATGATGATGGAAGTTGTCTGGCAATATATCTCGAAATGGCTATGGAAATGCCATGATAGGTAGGTATGGTGGCTGTTTTTAGGAAGGTATATGGTGGGTTTATGGTACCGGCGAAAGTTGCGCGGTACTAGAGAGGCTAGCAATGGTGGAAGGGCGAGAGTGCGTATAATCCATGGACTCAACATTAGTCATAAAGAACTCACATACTTATTGCAAAAATCTATTAGTTATCGAAACAAAGTACTAGGCGCATGCTCCTAGGGGGATAGATTGGTAGGAAAAGACCATCGCTCGTCCCCGACCGCCACTCATAAGGAAGAAAATCAATAAATAAATCATGCTCCGACTTCATCACATAACGGTTCACCATACATGAATGCTACGGGAATCACAAACTTCAACACAAGTATTTCTACAGTCCACAACTACCCACTAGCATGACTCTAATATCACCATCTTTATATCACAAAACTATGGCAAGGAATCAAACATATCATATTCAGTGGTCTACAAGTTTTATGTAGGATTTTATGACTAACCACGTGAATGACCAATTCCTGTCATCTCTCTAAATATATATAAGTGAAGCAAGAGAGTTTAATTATTTTTACAAAATATATTCCCATGCTCTAACAAATATAAGTGAAGCAAAATAGCATTATACAAATGGCGGTTTTCTATCTGAAGAGAAACAGGCAATCCAAACTTCAAATGATATAAGCGAAGCACATGAAGCATTCTATAAAGCCATACTCAAAAGATATAAGTGAAGTGCAATGAGCATTCTATAAATCAACCAAGGACTATCTCATACCAGCATGGTGCATAAAATAAAAGAGAAAACTAAATGCAAAAGACACTCCAAGATTGCACATATCGCATGAATGAAACGAATCCGAAAACATACCGATACTTGTTGAAGAAAGAGGGGATGCCTTCCGGGGCATCCCCAAGCTTAGATGCTTGAGTCTCCTTGAATATTTACTTGGGGTGCCTTGGGCATCCCCAAGATTGAGCTCTTGCCTCTCTTCCTTCTTCTCACATCGAGACCTTCTCGATCATCGAACACTTCATCCACACAAAACTTCAACAAAAGATACGGTAGGATCCGTTAGTATAATAAAGCAAATCACTACTCTAAGTATTGTTGCAAACCAATTCATATTTTGTTTTTTGCATTGTTTCTACTGTAATATAACTTTTTCATGGTTTAATCCACTGATATAAATCGATAGTTTCATCAAAACAAGCAAACTATGCATCAAAAGCAGAATCTGTCTAAAACAGAACATTCTGTAATAATCTGAACATTCACCATACTTATGATACTTGAAACATTCTTCCAAAGTTATGATAAATAAATAATTTGTATAGAAAGACAGTGCAAAAAGAATCAGAACCATTTGACATTCCAGTAAAACATGTAAAATCGAGCACTACAGCCAAAGTTTCTGTCCTGCACCGTACAAACCAACAAGCATTGTAAACATCCTAAAGGCAAACCTTGGCACATTATTTTTATAATACAATGGAATTGTACAAGGGGATAATTATTTTTGTTGAAAAGTTTCTGTAATCAAGATTCACAAAGTTTCCGTGAGCATGAACAAAGTTCAAAGCTAGCTCCCACTTCAACAATGCTTGTCTCTGTAGCAACTAGACCTCAAATGGTCCAATCTCTATGCTCCGGTGTCATCCCTAGATCAGTAATCTGACACCACATAGTACTCGGAGGATTTATAACAGAGTAGCAATCACACACTTATTACATCGAGTGTCTCAATAGAGAACTTATTACAATAAACATGGCTTACGGCCATCTAATAACGATAATAGTGGAAGGCTTGGAAGATAAGCGAGCCCATCAACTCCAACGAGATCACTGAGTATAAAACCACGACCTAAAAACTCCTTAATCATCGTCTGAAAAGTCTGCAACATTAATGTTGCAGCCCGGAAATGGGTCAGCACATGGAATATGCTGGCAATGTAACACATAGAGAGTAATGGAATGAAACAACTATTCTATATGCATATTTGGCCGGTGGAGAGCTCTATGTTTACAGTTTTTGCGAAAAGCCAATGTTTCCCTACTGCAGAGGACTAAATTTGTTTAACTATCATGGTGGTTGTTAAACATTGAGAAGACAACATTCTCAATCCCAATTAAACATCGTTAAACAAAACCCAACCAAATTAATTTAGGGTAACATGTTGAGATTCACATGATAATCCAGGTATTAGATACTCAAGATGTCCATAACCGGGGACATGGCTAACCATGATTAGTTTATACACTCTGTAGAGGTTTGCACACTTTTCCCCACAAGACTCGATCGCCTCCGTTTGGTTTCTCGCACTACATCGTGTTTGAGAAGACGGATGACCGAGATATAGTCTTTCAGAAGCGCTAGCACCTTACGATCGGGTAGACCGTACCACCTACATCCCCTACATCTGCTAGTCTACCACTGTAAGAGTTTGCACGACTTAGTCAACTATGCTAGAGCCCATAATAGCTTGTGGCTGCACACGGAAGTTTCTAGCATGAAAAATCTCATGATCCCTTTGAGCCTGGGTGGCGGTCCAAAAGAAAACAGGCAAATCTTGGATTACCCAGGTGCCTCAATCCACCCAGATGTGTGTTTAAGTTGCCACCTTAGATAAACCATTAATTAACAAACTCACATCTATCATGTATATCACTCACCCAATCCACGTCTACTAGCATAGCATAGCAATAATAAGCAAACGTAGAAGTAACTCCCAAAGGTTTGATAATAAACAGGTAATAGGTACTACCTCAACTACTTCCCATCCCACAATTTAATTAGATCCTAATCATGCAATGTTTGAGGATTTGATCTAATGCAATAAAACTGGGTAGTAGGAAAGGTATGATCAAGTGTTACTTGCCTTGTTGATGATCCGCGAAACCTAGAGATTCGAAGTAACACGCGGCGCACTCCGGGTATTCTATCGCAGAAAAACAACAAGCATACAATAAGTACTCATCTAAGGCACATGTAAAAGTCAAGTAAGAGATCTAACAATAAATTTCAACTTAAGAACTCCGGTTTGCAAAAAGAATCAAATCGAACGAAGCAACGAAAGTCAAACGGCGAAAGAAAACAACTTCGTTCTACTAATCTGGATCTAAGGCAATTTTTACAGTGACAAAAACTTGTTTAAGTTGGTTAGACGGTTAGAGGGTTCCGAGACGAAACTCCAGGCGCTTGAATCGCCTGATTCCGATAAACGAGCGAAAAGTTATACTAAAACGAAAATCAGATCAGAAATCGTGATCAGAAAATAATCGCGGAAAAATCCGAGAAAAGAAAAACGATGAACAGATTAACGAACGAACGTTCGTTATCTGGATCTAAACGACAAACACGTTCGTTAAAACGAACGAACGAGCGAACGCTCGCTATTTAACCTAAACCGAAAAAAACCGATCTAAATAAAAAACGGAAACTAAAAAAACCGACGAAAAACCGACGGAAAAACCAAATGGTTTTTTCGAGAAAAACGGCGGCACGGAAATCGAGGCACCTCGGGCGGCGGGTCGGCGGCGGCGGGGTCCGGCGAGGCGGCGGCGGGGTCTGGCGAGGCGTCGGCGCGGGCGGCGGCGCGAGCGGCGGCGGCGCAGGGCTCGAGGGCGGGCGGTTCTGGCGGCTAGGTTTTGGCCCGGGGCTGGGCTGCGGCTTATAAAGCCTGCCGGGCCAGGAGTCCTAGTCGGACACGGCCCGGTTAGGTCGGTGCGTATTTTTTTTAAAATAATTACGCGCAGAAGAAAAATAAAAAGAAATACTAAATGGACTCAAAAAATCCCGAAATAAATTTTCTCGGGCTTCTAAAATCAAGCCGCACAAGGTGAACATTTATTTGGGGCCTAAATGCAATTTTGAAAAATGCACATTTTTCCTAAATTCAAATAAAATACCGAAAAACTCCGAAATAAAATCTTACTTCATTTTATTATTAAATCCTCAATATTTCTTTATTTTGGGAAAGTCATTTTATTCCCTCTCTCATATTTTTGTAATAGAAATAATTGATGATAAATAATTAAAATCAAATTATCCTATTCTCAATTTTTGAGAAAATTCAAATATGAAAATAACGAAATCCCCAACTCTCTCCCTGGGTCCTTGAGTTGCGTAGAATTTCTAGGATCAAAACCAAAAGCAAATAAAGTATGATATGCAATGATGATCTAATGTATAACATTCCAAATTAAAAATTTGGGATGTTACAAACCTACCGCCCTTAAGATGAATCTCGCCCTCGAGATTCGGGTTGGCTAGAAAATAGGTGAGGGTGGTCCTTGAGCAAATCTTCCTCTCGTTCCCAGGTGGCTTCGTCCTCCGTGTGGTGGCTCCACTGAACCTTACAAAACTTGATTACCTTGCTGCGAGTGACTCGACTGGCAAACTCGAGAATCTTAACTGGTTTCTCCTCATAGGTCAAATTGTTATCCAAATGGATTGCTTCCAATGGCACTGTATCCCTCAACGGTATGTCAGCCATCTCCGCGTGGCACTTCTTCAACTGAGAAACGTGGAACACATCATGAACTCCTGACAATCCTTCGGGCAATTCCAACTTGTAGGCCACTTCTCCCATACGCTCCAAAACTCGATATGGTCCTACAAATCATGGTGCTAACTTTCCCTTAACTCCAAAACACTTTGTTCCCTGAAGTGGTGATACTCGAAGATAAGCTCTATCTCCAACTTCATAAACTGTCTCCTTGCGTTTAGAATCTGCATAACTCTTCTGTCTGGACTGGGCTATCTTGAGCCTATCACAAATCAACTTCAACTTCTATTCAGACTCTTTAATCAAGTCAGATCCAAACAACTGGCGGTCTCCAACTTCGTCCCATGACAACGGTGTCCTGCACCTCCTTCCGTACAAGGCTTCGAAAGGGGCCATCTTTAAACTGGTTTGGTAACTGTTGTTGTAAGAGAACTCTGCATATGGCAAATTGTCGTCCGAACTAGATCCGTAATCTAGCGCATAAGCTCTGAGCATATCCTCCAAAATCTGATTGACTCTCTTGGTCTGTCCATATATCTGTGAATGAAAAGCTGTACTGAATTCTAGCCTGGTTCCCAAAGTTTCGTGCAACTGCTTCCAGAACTTTGAAGTAAACTAGGTTCCTCTATCTGATACGGTAATCCTCGGAACTCCATGCAGACATACGATCCTGGTCATGTATATCTTTGCCAACTTAGCACTGGTGTAGGTGGTCTTTACCGGGATGAAATGAGCTACCTTCGTCAATTGATCAACTACAACCCAAATCGAGTCATAGCCTGAACATGTTCTGGGCAATCCTGTAATAAAATCCATGCCTAGCTTATCCCACTTCCATTCGGGTATCGGCAATGGTTGTAGCAATCCTGCTGGCTTCTGATGCTCTGCCTTCACTCTCTAACATACATCACAAACTGCTACGTACTCCGCAATATCCTTCTTCATTCCGGTCCACCAGAAAATATCCTTCAAATCCAAATACATCTTGGTATTTCCAAGGTGAATCGAATATGGTGAATCATGTGCCTCTTGTAGTATCAACTTCCTGATCTCCGGGTCATTGGGCACGTAAACACGGTCTTCAAACCATAGGGTATCGTGCTCATCCTCACGAAATCCCTTAGCCTTTCCTTTGCTAAGTTTCTCCTTAATAGAAGCAATCTCCTTGTCAGTCCTTTGGGCTTCTCTGATTTTATCCATCAATGTAGACTGAATCTCCAATGCTGCTACATAGCCTCTCGGGACTATTTCTAAACATAACTCTCGAAGATTTTTGACTAACTCCCTTGGTAATTCTCCCGTCATTAGGGTGTTGACATGACTCTTACGGCTTAATGCATCGGCTATTACATTAGCCTTTTCGGGGTGATAATGCAATTTCATATCATAATCCTTGATGAGCTCCAACCATCTCCTTTGTCTGATATTCAACTCCTTCTGTGTGAAAATATACTTCAAACCCTTATGATCCGTATACACCTCGCAATGGTTTCCAATCAGAAAATGTCTCCAAGTCTTCAGTGCATGCACTACGGCTGCTAACTCCAAATCATGCGTAGCATAATTCAACTCATGAGGCTTAAGCTGTCGTGAGGCATATGAAACAACTCTCCCTTCCTGCATAAGCACTGCTCCAAGTCCTCGACGTGAAGCGTCGCAATACACCTCATAATCCTTGGTCTGATCTGGCAGAATCAACACTGGTGAGGTAACCAATCGTTTCTTCAACTCCTGGAAACTAGCCTCACATTCCTCCGTCCATATGAACTTGGTATCTTTCTTCAACAACTCCGTCATAGGCTTCGCAATCTTTGAGAAATTCTCAATAAATCTCTGGTAGTATCCTGCGAGTCCAAGAAAACTCCGGATCTCTCCAACTATTGTTGGTGCTTCCCAATTGGTCACAGTGATAACCTTTGTGGGGTCAACTGCTATTCCTTCTCCGGATATAATGTGTTCGAGGAATCCTACTTCCTTCAACCAAAACTCACATTTGCTAAACTTGGCATATAATTGATGTTCCCCGAGATTTCCAAGAACCAAACGCAAATGTTCCTTATGCTCCTCTTCATTCTTTGAGTAAACCAGGAGATCATCAATGAACACTACGACGAACTTATCCAAAAACTCCATAAACACTTTGTTCATCATGTTCATAAAATATGCAGGTGCGTTAGTCAGACCAAATGACATAACGGTATACTCGTACAGCCCATACCTGGTGGTAAAAGCCGTCTTGGGTATATCATGTTCCCGAATCTTCAACTGGTGGTATCCTGATCGCAGATCGATCTTGGAAAATACCTTAGCTCCTTGCAATCGATCAAACAGATCATTGATCATCGGTAGTGGGTACTTGTTCTTGATTGTTACTTCATTCAATCCTTGATAATCGACAACCATCCTTAACGATCCATCCTTCTTCTCCACTAGAAGTACTGGCGATCCCCAAGGTGAAGAACTTGGGCGAATATAACCTTTATCCAGTAAATCCTTAATTTGCTTCTTAATCTCCACCAAATCTTTTGCAGGCATCCTGTATGGTCTCTTCGATATTGGCCCTGTGCCTGGCAATAGCTCAATCAAAAACTCAATGTCTCTATCTGGTGGCATGCCTGGCAACTCCTCTGGAAATACATCAGGTAATTCCTTTACCACTGGTACTTCCTGCTGCACAACTCCTGTTAAGCAATTTACCTGAGTCCTCTTTGGCACATGTCGGGACACATACTTGATCCTTCTCCCTTCTGGGGTGGTAAGCAAAATTGACTTACTAGCACATTCAATATTCCCTTCATACTTTGATAACCAATCCATGCCTAATATCACATCCAATCCTTGGGATTCCAATACTATTAGGTCTGAGGGAAAAACATAGTTACCAATCCTTAATGGTAACCGATCACACCATCGACTAGCCATATATTCTGCTCCAGGCGAGGTTACTAACATGGGTGACCTAAGGGCTTGGGTTGACAGGTTATACTTATCCACAAATCCCCTTGAGATGTATGAATGCGATGCACCAGTATCAAATAGAACGAGTGCAGTAAATGACTTAACCAAAAACTTACCTATTACTGCATCTGGCTGAGCTTCAACCTCCTCCACGCTAACGTGGTTCACCTGTCCCCTGTTGAAAGGGTTCGGCTTCTTCCCAGATCTTCCATTTCTATTTCCATTTTGTAATTCAGGACATTCATTGGCATAATGTCCGATCTTCGAACACTTAAAGCAAGTGACTTGGCTCAGGTCTTTCTTGGCTGGGGTTGATGGGTTGGTGCGGGTCTGGCCGTTGCTTCCTCCATTACCATTACCATTCCTGGGGCCATTGTGATTGTGCGAGCTACCTCCTCCATGGGTATGATGAAAATGTCCTCCCGGTCTAGGGGTAAACGTGGCTTCTGCTGAGCTCCTGAATTGTACTTTCCTTGTGCATACTTCCTCTTGCGACTTTCAATTTGCTGCTGCTTCCCTTCAATCATAAGAGCACGATCTACCAACTCCTAGTAGTTGTTGAAGGTTGCTACCATCAACTGCATGCTCAACTCATCATTCAGTCCTTCCAGAAACTTCTCCTGCTTAGGTGCATCCGTAGCAATGTCATCTGGGGCATAACGTGCTAATTTGCTAAAGTCCTCCACGTACTGGCCAACTGTCCGTCCTCCTTGGCGCAAGTTGCGAAACTCACGCTTCTTCATGGCCATAGCTCCTGCTGAAACATGGGCAGTGCGAAAAGCCTGCTGAAACTGGTCCCATGTGACAGTGTCGACAGGGAAAGTGGCTGTGAAGTTCTCCCACCATGATGCTGCTGGTCCTTCAAGCTGATGTGCGGCAAACTTCACCTTCTCCGCATCCGTGCATCCTGCTGTGGTCAACTCTCTAGCTGTCTTGCGGAGCCAATCATTTGCTACTATTGGCTCGGTGCTACTGGAAAACACCAGCGGATTCAGCCTAAGAAAACGGGCTAAGTGATCAACAGGTGGTGGTGGTGGTGGCGGGTTGTTGTTGTTGTTCTCCTGATTCTGATTCTGGACTAGCAACTGCATCAATGTGTTCTGTTGCTGGATCAGCTGAGTGAGCTCCGGTGGAAAGGTAAATCCGGGGTCACGTCTCGGAGGCATCTGAGGGTTTAGAAAAGATGAGATTTAAGAATAGAGGGGGTCTAAAGAGAAAACACTACCCATATGCACATGAGGTAAAGTCAAACAATTCACTTCATTCATTCAATCAAACAAGGGCATACAATTGATCTAACTATCGCAAAAGTGCTCGGACTATAATATTTACATGGTGGACTACTACTACTGATGAGGTAGTCTACTAGAAATATTCTTCGGTTGCAGACTCCATGATATCTGCTCCGGCTTCATCAACATAGTCATCATCGCTATCATCTGGATCCGAATCGGTGTCGTCGATGATGATGTAGTCTTCCGGGCGTATCTCTTTGGGTTCTTCGTCTTCATCTACTAGTGTAGGGCCTCCCATAAATATCCCGATCTTCATTGTTAGGTCGGCATTCTTGTCCACTAATACTTCAGTTTCTTCTTCATAATCTTCACGTGTAGCCTTGAGTTCTTCCTCCAGTTCCTTGATTCTTGTCCTTGCCTTCTTCAAGTCTATCATGTCGGCGCACATCTGGTTCTCCTGACATCAAATGTGCTGGTTTAACTCCTGGATAAAAGCTGCAATTGATCTATCCTTCCTGGTGCTGATCATCTCCCAGTGCTCATCTCGGCGTCCACAAATCTGGTAGATAGTATCCTTGAGATCATTGCAGTAGACTTCTCCAATGCATCCTATGGTGATGTGAGCTGCCATGCTCTTTCCTAGACTCCATGTTGGTGCATCAAAAGAAAACTCTATGGGCTCAGTGACTAGCATGAACGTCCTTCCCGGAACTTGAACTTGAATCATCCAGCGCTCTTCTTCAGGTAAAGTGGCGTTGTAGGTTCCGGTGAAGCTTGGTACTCCTATGTTCAGGTATCTAGTGACTTCCTTCAAGTGACATCCAAAGGGTGTATCTTCATCTGGTTGCGTGAACTTGTTCCTTGCATCCGCCATCCTAAAAGAGTAGAAAAGATGAGGAGTCAGAAGAGAAGAGAGTAGGTAGTGATCTAGGTATTTAGCTTAGTGGTCGTGTCCTACAGTCAGCATGTGCTATCATACCATCTCTGTAGCGACCAGACCTCAAACGGTCCAATCTTTGTGCTCCGGTGTCATCCCTAGATCAGTAATGCTGACACCACACAGTACTCGGAGGATTTATAACAGAGTAGCAATCACACACTTATTACATCGAGTGTCTCAATAGAGAACTTATTATAATAAACATGGCTTAAGGCCATCTAATAACGATAACAGCGGAAGGCGTGGAAGATAAGCGAGTCCATCAACTCCAACGACATCACTGAGTATAGAACCACGACCTAAAAACTCCTTAATCGTCGTCTGAAAAGTCTGCAACATTAACGTTGCAGCCCGGAAATGGGTCAGCACATGGAATATGCTGGCAATGTAACACATAGAGAGTAATGGAATGAAACAACTATTCTATATGCATATTTGGCTGGTGGAGAGCTCTATGGTTACAGTTTTTGTGAAAAGCCAATTTTTCCCTACTGCAAAGGAATAAATTTATTTAACTATCATGATGGTTGTTAAACATTGAGAATGGTTGACAGCATTCTCAATCCCAATTAAACATCGTTAAACAAAACCCAACCAAATTAATTTAGGGTAACATGTTGAGATTCACATGATAATCTAGGTACTAGATACTCAAGATGTCCATAACCGGGGACACGGCTAACCATGACTAGTTTATACACTTTGCAGAGGTTTGTGCACTTTTCCCCACAAGACTCGATCGCCTCCGTTTGGTTTCTCGCACTACATGGTGTTTGAGAAGACGGATGACCGAGACATAGTCTTTCAGAAGCGCTAGCACCTTACGATCGGGTAGACCGTACCACCTACATCCCCTACATCTGCTAGTCTACCACTGTAAGAGTTTGCATGACTTAGTCAACTATGCTAGAGCCCATAATAGCTTGTGGCTGCACACGGAAGTTTCTAGCATGAAAAATCTCATGATCCCTTTGAGCCTGGGTGGCGGTCCAAAAGAAAACAGGCAAATCCTGGATTACCCAGGTGCCTCAATCCACCCAGATGTGTGTTTAAGTTGCCACCTTAGATAAACCATTAATTAACAAACTCACATCTGTCATGGATATCACTCACCCAATCCACGTCTACTAGCATAGCATAGCAATAATAAGCAAACGTAGAAGTAACTCCCAAAGGTTTGATAATAAACAGGTAATAGGTACTACCTCAACTACTTCCCATCCCACAATTTAATTAGATCCTAATCATGCAATGTTTGAGGATTTGATCTAATGCAATAAAACTGGGTAGTAGGAAAGGTATGATCAAGTGTTACTTGCCTTGTTGATGATCCGCGAAACCTAGAGATTCGAAGTAACAGGCGGCGCACTCCGAGTATTCTATCGCAGACAAACAACAAGCATACAATAAGTACTCATCTAATGCACAGGTAAAACTCAAGTAAGAGATCTAACCAGAAAGTTCAACTTAAGAACTCCGGTTTGCAAAAAGAATCAAATCGAACGAAGCAACGAAAGTCAAATGGCGAAAGAAAACAACTTCGTTCTACTAATCTGGATCTAAGGCAATTTTTACAGTGGAAAAAACTTGTTTAAGTTGGTTAGACTGTTAGAGGGTTTCGAGACGAAACTCCAGGCGCTTGAATCGCCTGATTCCGATAAACGAGCGAAAAGTTATACTAAAACAAAAATCGGATCAGAAATCGCGATCAGAAAATAGTCGCGGAAAAATCCGAGAAAAGAAAAACGACGAACAGATTAACGAACGAACGTTCGTTATCTGGATCTAAACGACGAACACGTTCGTTAAAACGAACGAACGAGCGAACGCTCGCTATTTAACCTAAACCGAAAAAACCGATCTAAATAAAAAAACGGAAACTAAAAAACCGATGAAAAACCGACGGAAAAACCGAACGGTTTTATCGAGAAAAACGGCGGCGTGGAAATCGAGGCACCTCGGACGGTGGGTCGGCGGCGGCGGGGTCCGGCGAGGCGGCGGGTGGCGGGCTGTGCGGGCGGCGGCGCGAGCGGCGGCGGGCGGCACGGGCGACGGCGACGCGGGGCTCGAGGGCGGGCGGGGCTGGCGGCTAGGGTTTGGCCCGGGGCTGGGCTGCGGCTTATAAAGCCTGCCGGGCCAGGAGTCCTAGTCGGACACGGCCCGGTTAGGTCGGTGCGCGTTTTTTTAAATAATTACGCGCAGAAGAAAAATAAAAAGAAATACTAAACGGACTCCAAAAATGCCGAAATAAATTTTCCCGGGCTTCTAAAATCAAGCCGCACAAGGTGAACATTTATTTGGGGCCTAAATGCAGTTTTGAAAAACGCACATTTTTCCTAAATTCAAATAAAATACCGAAAAACTCCGAAATAAAATCTTACTTGATTTTATTATTAAATCCTCAATATTTCTTTATTTTGGGAAAGTCATTTTATTCCCTCTCTCATATTTTTGTAATAGATATAATTGATGATAAATAATTAAAATCAAATGATCCTATTCTCAATTTTTGAGAAAACTCAAATATGAAAATAACGAAATCCCCAACTCTCTCCGTGGGTCCTTGAGTTGCGTAGAATTTCTAGGATCAAAACCAAAAGCAAATAAAGTATGATATGCAATGATGATCTAATGTATAACATTCCAAATTGAAAATTTGGGATGTTACAGTCTCTCTCACTTTCACTTTCCTTTTTGAAAAAGTTTTGGGTTCCCCTCTTTATTTTTGTTATTTTTAAACTATATGAAAGCACTCAATATAAAAAAATGACTCTAACACTTCCGGGTTGTCTCCCTGGCAGTGCTTTCTGTAAAGCCATTAAGCTAGGCATATGGTGCTCAAGTAGTGAATCCACCCGGATCCCAAGGTATATCAAAGCCAATTTTAATTAGCAATGATTTGTAATTTAGTAGTGAGCACAAAGCAACTTATATCATGTAATGACAAAGTCTAACTCTCTTCCTATGCATCGGCATGTCATAAAAGAACAATTCATGCACACATAGTAAAGGCCAATGCATAGTACAAACAGTTTTTTGCAATTTTATCGTGTGGGAAACATACAGAGGTGGAGATATAGTTCCTCTATCATAATAATTGCAAGTAGGAGCAGCAAGCACATGCATATTATACTCATCAAAATCATCATGTGTAGTAGTAAAAGGCAACCCATCAATATAATCTTTAATAAGCACAAACTTCTCTGATATAGTGTAGTTTGGAGAATTCAAAAAGATAATAGGACTATCATGTGTGGGTGCAATAGCAACAATTTCATGTTTAACATAAAGAACTATAGCAAGTTCATCTCCATAAGCATAATTCATATTGGCATCTTGTCCACAAGCATAGCAAGCATCATCAAAAAGGGATATTTCAAAAGAATCAATGGGATCATAGCAATCATCATAGCATTCATCCTTCGGTAAGCACGAAGGGAAATTAAACAATGTATGAGTTGAAGAGTTACTCTCATTAGAAGGTGGGCACGAGTGATCAGTCCGCTCTTTCCCCTTTTGTTCTTCGCTCTCCTCCTCATCTTTTTCATCCAATGAGCTCACAGTTTTGTCAATTTCTTCTTCCATAGATTCCTGCAAAATATTAGTCTCTTCTTGGACAGCGGATACTTTCTCAATAAATGCATCAATGTGGGATTTGTATTCATAATTCTCATAACAATATTTAAGGATAGCTAAATTTTCAGGTCTGTAAACAACATCATAAAGATTTTCATATTCTTTGAACATAGATTCAATTTCATAAGCACCCATAAAAGCAACAAATTCTTCTATTTGTTCCACATCATAGTAGTCATATATACCTCTAGCATAAGAAGCCAAGGTTTCATTATCATTAAATTTGCATGAAAAGGGAAGGTGTGGAGACTTCATCCTAGAGCAACAAGTATAATCATATCTCAAGCATAGTTGCCTAGCATACCACTTCAACATATAAATTTGATCCCATAATAGTTTCCCTTTTGAGTCAAGCGATAATCCCTAAAGTATTCACGTTGATCCAACGTGTCTCCCATTACCAAATTGAATGGGGTTTTCTCTGGATTATCAAAGTAGTACATAATGTCTATCACATAACGAGCATCGAGGGTTTTAGGAGGTTCCCCATCTCCATGAGTAGAAAGTACACCTAATTTGTTTGCTATTTCGTGTTCCATATCCGTAACTAAAGATAAAGAACAACCAAGAACAGCAAATAAAAATTACTTAGTGATAAAGCAAACAAGCACACACGAGAATATTCACCCCACGCTAAGACTCCCCGACAATGGCGCCAGAAAAAGGTCTTGATAACCCACAAGTATAGGGGATCAATTGTAGCCTCTTTCGATAAGTAAGAGTGTCGAACCCAACGAGGAGCTAAAGCTATAACAAATATTCTCTCAAGTTCTATCGACCACCGATACAACTCTACGCACCCTTGATGTTCGCTTTACCTAGAACAAGTATGAAACTAGAAGTACTTTGTAGGTGTTGTTGGATAGGTTTGCAAGATAATAAATATTACGTAAATAAAAAGTAGGGGCTGTTTAGGTAAAGACACAACTAAGTTAGTTTTAGTAAAGAGCATTCTGTTACGAGAAAGTTATTTGTCCCTAGGCAATCGATAACTAGACCGGTAATCATTATTGCAATTTTATTTGAGGGAGAGGCATAAGCTAACATACTTTCTCTACTTGGATCATATGCACTTATGATTGGAACTCTAGAAAGCATCCGCAACTACTAAAGATCATTAAGGTAAAACCCAACCATAGCATTAAAGTATCAAGTCCCCTATATCCCATAAGCAAACATTCTACTTACTCGGGTCTGTGCTTCTGTCACTGACGCCACCCACCATAAGCAAATCATGAACATATTGCAAACCCTACAGAAGGAATCCCTCATGCCTGCGCGACACAGAGAGCACCATAGGACAGCACCAATAATAAAACATGCAACTCAAACCAATCACGATCATCAATTAACCCATAGGACAAAACGGATCTACTCAAACATCATAGGATAGCCATACATCATTGCGAAATAATATATAGCATTGAGCACCATGTTTAAGTAGAGATTACAGCGGGTAAAAGAGGGGTTACACCGCTGCATAGAGGGGGGAAGAGTTGGTGATGATGGCGGTGAATTTGTTGGTGAAGATTGCGTTGATGATGATGGCCCCCGGTGGCACTCCGGTGCCATCGGAAGCGAGGGGGAGAGAGCCCCCTCCTTCTTCTTCTTCCTTGACCTCCTCCCTAGATGGGAGAAGGGTTTCCCTCTGGTCCTTGATCTCCATGGCATGGGAGGGGTGAGAGCCCCTCTGAGATTGGATACGTCTCTCTGTTTCTGCGTTCTCCCTACTGCCCTTTCACCGTTTTGTATATATATATATATGGAGATCCGTAACTCTGATTGGATTGAAACCTTCGCCCAGATTTTTCTCCGAAAATTAGTTTTCTCACGTCCAAAGTAGAGCAGCAACCGCCTTACGGGGGGCCCACGAGGTTCAGGGGCGCGCCCAGGGGGGTGGGGGCGCGCCCCCCTGCCTCGTGCCCCCCTCGGGCACCGTCTCGCGTTGATTCTTCATCCGGAATTTTCGAAATCTTCCAAAAATATTCTCCGTCCGTTTTTATCCCGATTGGATTCCGTTTGATATGGGGTTTCTGTGAAACATAAAACATGCAACAAACAGGAACTGGCACTCGGCACTGGATCAATATGTTAGTCCCAAAAAATAATATAAAAAGTTGCCAAAAGTATATGAAAGTTGTATAATATTGACATGGAACAATCAAAAATTATAGATACGACGGAGACGTATCACACACCAAGAGGGAGAATTCCGGCAGCTGGAAATCTAGACCTGGAAAAGCTACGTCAGGCCACCTATTCTGCACAACTCCAAATGAGCTGAAACTTCACGGAGATTTTTATGGATTATTTAAGAAATACTATAGCCAATAAACACCAGACGGGGCACACCAGGTGGGCACAACCCACCTGGGCGTGCCCTGGTGGGTTGTGTCCTCCTCGAGCCACCTCCGGTGCCCATCTTCTGGTATATAAGTCATTTTGACCAATAACAAATAAGGAGAGGACTTTCGGGATGAAGCATCGCTGCCTCGAGGCCGAACTTGGGCAGGAGCACTTTTACCCGCCGGCGGAGTGATTCCGCCGGGGAAACTTCCCTCCCGGAGGGGGAAATCATCATTGTCATCATCACCAACAACTCTCCCATCTTGGGGAGGGCAATCACCATCAACATCTTCAACAGCACCATCTCCTCTCAAACCCTAGTTCATCTCTTGTGTTCAATCTTGTTACCGAAACTATAGATTGGTACTTGTGGGTGACTAGTAGTGTTGATTACATCTTGTAGTTGATTACTATATGGTTTATTTGATGGAAGGTTTTATGTTCAGATCCACTATGCTATTTAATACCCCTCTGATCTTGAGCATGATTATTATTTGTGAGTAGTTACCTTTGTTCTTGAGGTCACGGGAGAAATCATGTTGCAAGTAATCATGTGAACTTGATATGTGTTTGATATTTTGATAGTATGTATGTTGTTATTCCCTTAGTGGTGTCATGTGAACGTCGACTACATGACACTTCACCATATTTGGGCCTAAGGGAATGGATTGTGGAGTAGAAATTAGATGGTGGGCTGCGAGAGTGACAGAAACTTAAACCCCAGTTTATCCGCTATTTCGTAAGGGACCGATTGGATCCAAAAGTTTAATGCTATGGTTAGAATATATTCTTAATACTTTTCTCGTAGTCGCGGATGCTTGCGGGAGGGTTAATCATAACTAGGAGGTTTTTTAAAGTAAGAACAACACCTAAGCACCGGTCCACCCACATATCAAATTATCAAAGTAGTGAACACAAATCAAACCAACATGATGAAAGTGACTAGATGAAATTCCCGTGTACCCTCAAGAAGGCTTTGCTTATCATAAGAGACCGTTTTGGCCTGTCCTTTGCCTCAAAAGGATTGGGATACCTTGCTGTACTTTTGTTACTATTATCATTACTTGCTTGTTACAAATTATCTTGCTATCAAACTACTCTGCTACTTACAATTTAAACTTGTAGACAATACATTACCAGAAACTACTTGTCATTTCCTTCTGCTCCTCGTTGGGTTCGACACTCTTACTTATCGAAAAGAGATACAATTGATCCCCTATACTTGCAGGTCATCAGTTCATCCGATGGGATCATCACGGAACATGTGGGAGCCAACATGGGTATCTAGATCCCGTTGTTGGTTATTGGCCAGAGAGATGTCTCGGTCATGTCTCCATGTTTCCCGAACCCGTAGGGTCTACACACTTAAGGTTCGGTGACGCTAGAGTTGTTATGGGAAATTGTATGTGGTTACCGAAGGTTGTTCAGAATCCCAGATGAGATCCTGGACATCACGAGGAGTTCCGAAATGGTCTGGAGGTGAAGATTTATATATGGGAAGTCCAGTTTCAGTCGACAGAATGGTTTCGGGGTTATCGGTATTGTACCGGGACCACCGAAAGTTGTCCGGGGTTCCACCGGGTGGGGCCACCTGCCCCAGAGGACTTAGTGAGCTGAATATGGGAGGGAACCAGCCCCCTAGTGGGCTGGTGCACCCCCCCCCCCACAAGGGCCCAAGGCGCCTAGGGTTAGAAACCCTAGGGGAGGGGGCGTGATACGTCCATTTTGCATCATGCTTTTATATCGATATTCATTGCATTATGCGATGTTATTACACATTATGTCACAATACTTATGCCTATTCTCTCTTATTTTACAAGGTTTACATAAAGAGGGAGAATGCCAACAGCTGGGATTCTGGGCTGGAAAAGGAGCAAATATTAGAGACCTATTCTGCACAGCTCCAAAAGTCCTGAAACTTCACGGAAGACGTTTTCAGAATATATAAAAAATACTCAGCGGAATAAGTTCACCAGGGGGGCCACGCCCTACCCACGAGGGTGGGGGCACGCCCTACCCTCCTAGGCGTGCCCCCTACCTCGTGGGCCCCCTGGTGGCCCTCCGGTGGCCATCTTCTGCTATATGGTGTCTTTCGATGAGGAAAAAATCATAAGCCATCTTCCCGAGCAAAACTCCGCCGCCACAAGGAGGAACCTTGGCGGATCCAATCTAGGGCTCCGACAGAGCTGTTCTGCAGGGGAAACTTCCCTCCTGGAGGGGGAAATCATCGCCATCATCATCACCAACGCTCCTCTCATCGGGAGAGGGCAATCTCCATCAACATCTTCATTAGCACCATCTCCTCTCAAAACCCTAGTTCATCTCTTGTATCCAATTCTTGTCTCCAAGTCCAGGATTGGTGCTAGTAGGTTGCTAGTAGTATTAATTACTCCTTGTAGTTGATGCTAGTTGGTTTAATTGGTGGAAGATCATATGTTCAGATCCTATATGCATATTAATACCCCTCTGATTATGAACATGTTTATGCTTTGTGAGTAGTTACGTTTGTTCCTAAGGACATGGGAGAAGTCTTGCTATTAGTAGTCATGTGAATTTGGTATTCGTTCGATATTTTGATGAGATGTATGTTGTCTCTCCTCTAGTGGTGTTATGTGAACGTCGACTACATGACACTTCACCATTATTTGGGCCTAGAGGAAGGCATTGGGAAGTAATAAGTAGATGATGGGTTGCTAGAGTGACAAAAGCTTAAACACTAGTTTATGCGTTGCTTCGTAAGGGGCTGATTTGGATCTATATGTTTCATGCTATGGTTAGGTTTACCTTAATACTTTTGTTGTAGTTGCGGATGCTTGCAATAGAGGTTAATCATAAGTGGGATGCTTGTCCAAGTAAGGACAGTACCCAAGCACCGGTCCACCCACATACCAAATTATCAAAGTACCGAACGCGAATCATATGAACTTGATGAAAACTAGCTTGATGATATTCTCATGTGTCCTCGGGAGCGCCTTTCTCTATATAAGAGTTTGTACAGGCTTGTCCTTGCTACAAAAAGGATTGGGCCACCTTGCTGCACTTTATTTACTTTTTTTTCTTATTGCTCGTTACAAATTATCCTATCACAAAACTATCTATTACCAGTTATTTCAGTACTTGCAGAGAATACCTTGCTGGAAACCACTTATCATTTCCTTCTGCTCCTCGTTGGGTTCGACACTCTTACTTATTAGAAGGACTATGATAGATCCCCTATACTTGTGGGTCATCAAGACTCTTTTCTGGTGCCGTTGCCGGGGAGTGAAGCGCCTTTGGTAGGTGGAATTTGGTAAGGAAAAATTTATATAGTGTGCTGAAATTTACTGTCCTTGTTACTATGGAAAGTAATCCTCTGAGGGGCTTGTTCGGGGTATCTTCACCCCGACCAGTAGAGCAAAGAGTTGCTCCTCAACCTACTGAACCTACTGAAAATGAAAATGTTCCCTTTGAAGTTCCTTCGGGTATGTTAGAAAATCTGCTAGCTAATCCTTTTGCAGGAGATGGAACAAAGCATCCTGATGAGCACCTAATCTTGGATGAAGTTTGTGGATTATTTCAGCTTGCAGGTGTACCCAGAGATGTTGTTAAGAAGAAGGTCTTCCCTTTATCTTTGAAGGAAGATGCATTGACATGGTATAGGCTATGTGATGATATGGGATCATGGAACTATAAACGATTGAAATTGGAATTTCATCAGAAGTTTTATCCTATGCATCTTGTTCATCGTGATCGCAATTATATATATATATATATTGGCCTCACGAAGGAGAAAGCATCGCTCAAGCTTGGGGGAGGCTTAAATCAATGTTATATTCATGCCCCAATCATGAGCTCTCAAGAGAAATGATTATTCATAATTTATATGCTCGGCTTTCTGATAACAATCACACCATGCTCGATACTTCTTGTGCAGGCTCTTTTATGACGAAGACTATTGAATTCAAATGGGATTTATTGGAAAGAATTAAATGCAACTCTAAAGATTTGGACCTCGACGAAGGTAAGGAGTCAGGTATGACACCTAAGTTTGATTGTGTTAAATCTTTTATGGATACCGATGTTTTTCGTAAATTTAGCACTGAAGATGGACTTGACTCTGAGATAGTAGCTTCCTTCTGTGAATCGTTTGCTACTTATGTTGATCTCCCCAAGGAGAAGAGGTTTAAATATCATCCTCCCATAGAAGTAAAAGTAGTAGCACCTATTAAAGTTGAAGAAAAGACTGTCACTTATAATGATCCTATTGTTCCTACTGCTTATGTTGAGAAACCACCTTTTCCTGTTAGGATAAAAGATCATGCTAAAGCTTCAACTGTGGTTCGTAAAAGCAATATTAGAACTTATACACCTCCTGAGCAAGTTAAAGTTGAACCTAATATTTCTATTGTTAAAGATCTCTTGGCTGATAATATTGATGGGCATCTGATTTATTTTTGTGATGAAACAGCTAGAATCGCTAAACCTTGTGCTAAAGATAAACCTAGACCTGTGGTAGGCATGCCTGTTATTTCTGTTAAAATAGGAGATCATTGTTATCATGGCTTATGTGATATGCGTGCTAGTGCTAGTGCTAGTGCAATACCTATTGGCCTATACAGAGAAATTATGCATGATATTGCACCTGTTGAGTTAGAAGAAATTGATGTCACAATTAAACTTGCCAATATAGATACTATTTCACCAATGGGAATTGTTAGAGATGTTGAAGTCTTGTGTGGGAAAACTAAATATCCTGCTGATTTTCTTGTTCTTGGTTCCCCACAAGATAGCTTTTGTCCCATTATATTTGGTAGACCCTTCCTGAACACTGTTAATGCTACCATAGATTGCAAAAGGGATGTTGTTACTATCGGTTTAGATGATATGACTCATGAATTTAATATCTCTAAATTTAGTAGACAACACCATGAATAAGAATTACCTAGTAAGGATGAAATTATTGGTCTTGCTTCTATTGCCGTACCTCCTAGTGATCCTTTAGAACAATATTTGCCAGACCATGAAAATGATATGTTTATGAATGAAAGAAGGGAAATAGATGAAGTATTCTTTAAACAGGAACCTATTCTGAAACACAATTTGCCTATTGAAATCCTAGGGGATCCTCCTCCACCCAAGGGTGATCCCGTGTTTGAGCTTAAACCGTTGCCTGATACTCTTAAATATGCTTATCTTGATGAGAAAAAGATATATCCTATTATTATTAGTGCTAACCTTTCAGAGCATGAAGAAGAAAGATTATTGAAAACTCTGAAGAAGCACCATGCTGCTATTGGGCATACTCTTGATGATCTTAAGGGCATTAGCCCCACTCTATGTCAACATAAAATAAATTTGGAAGAAGATGCTAAACCAGTTCGTGATCATCAACGACGGCTGAATCCTAAAATGAAAGAAGTGGTAAGAAAGGAAATACTAAAGATCCTTGAGGTAGGTATAATTTATCCCGTTGCTGATAGTCAATGGGTAAGTCCTGTCCATTGTGTCCCTAAGAAAGGAGGTATTACTGTCGTTCCTAATGATAAAGATGAATTGATTCCTCAAAGAATTATTATAGATTATAGGATGGTAATTGATTTCTGCAAATTAAATAAGGCCACTAAAAAGGATCATTACCCCTTACCTTTTATCGATCAAATGCTAGAAATATTATCCAAAACATACACATTTTTGCTTTCTAGACGGCTATTCTGGTTTCTCTCAAATACCCGTGTCAGCTAAGGAACAATCAAAGACTACTTTTACTTGCCCTTTTGGTACTTTTGCTTATAGACGTATGCCTTTTGGTTTATGTAATGCACCTGCTACCTTTCAAAGATGCATGATGGCTATATTCTCTGACTTTTGTGAAAAGATTTGTGAGGTTTTTATGGACGACTTCTCCGTCTATGGATCTTCTTTTGATGATTGCTTGAGCAACCTTGATCGAGTTTTGCAGAGATGTGAAGAAACTAATCTTGTCTTGAATTGGGAAAAGTGCCACTTTATGGTTAATGAAGGTATTGTCTTGGGGCATAAAGTTTCTAAAAGAGGTATTGAAGTTGATAAAGCCAAGGTTGATGCTATTGAAAAGATGCCATGTCCCAAGGACACCAAAGGTATGAGAAGTTTCCTTGGTCACGCCGGATTTTATAGGAGGTTCATTAAGGACTTCTCAAAAATTTCTCGGCCTCTGACTAATTTATTACAAAAAGATATACCATTTGTCTTTGATGATGATTGTGTAGAAGCATTTGAAATACTTAAGAAAGCATTGATCTCTGCACCTATTGTTTAGCCACCTGATTGGAATTTACCCTTTGAAATTATGTGTGATGCTAGTGATTATGCTGTAGGTGTTGTTCTAGGGCAAAGAGTTCATAAGAAATTAAATGTAATTCAATATGCTAGTAAAACTCTAGACAATGCTCAAAGAAACTATGCTACTACTGAAAAAGAATTCTTAGCAGTTGTATTTGCTTGTGATAAGTTCAGACCTTATATTGTTGATTCTAAAGTAACTATTCACACTGATCATCTTGCTATTAAATATCTTATGGAAAAGAAAGATGCTAAACCTAGACTTATTAGATGGGTTCTCTTGCTACAAGAATTTGATTTGCATATTGTTGATAGAAAGGGAGCTGAGAACCCCGTTGCAGACAACTTGTCTAGGCTAGAAAATGTGCTTGATGACCCACTTCCTATTGATGATAGCTTTCCTGATGAGCAATTAAATGTCACAAAAGCTTCTCATACTGCTCCAAGGTATGCTGATTATGCTAATTACATTGTTGCCAAATTCATACCACCTAGTTTCACATACCAACAAAATAAAAAGTTCTTCTATGATTTGAGGCATTACTTTTGGGATGACCCACATCTTTATAAATAAGGAGTAGATGGTGTTATTAGACGTTGTGTACCTGAGCATGAACAGGAACAGATCCTACGCAAGTGTCACTCCGAAGCTTATGGAGGACACCACGCTGGAGATAGAACTGCACATAAGGTATTGCAATCTGGTTTTTATTGTCCTACTCTCTTCAAAGATGCCCGTAAGTTTGTCTTATCTTGTGATGAATGTCAAAGAATTGGTAATATTAGTAGACATCAAGAAATGCCTATGAACTACTCACTTGTTATTGAATCATTTGATGTTTGGGGCTTTGATTATGTGGGACCTTTTCCTGCCTCTAAAGGTTATACACATATTTTAGTTGTTGTTGATTATGTTACTAAGTGGGTAGAAGCTATTCCAACTAGTAGTGCTGATCATAACACTTCTATTAAAATGCTTAAAGAAGTTATTTTTCCGAGGTATGGAGTCCCTAGATATTTAATGACTGATGGTGGTTCACATTTTATTCATGGTGCTTTCCGTAAAATGCTTGCTAAGTATGATGTTAATCATAGAATTGCATCTCCTTATCACCCACAGACTAGTGGTCAAGTAGAATTGAGCAATAGAGAGCTCAAATTAATTTTGCAAAAGACTGTCAATAGGTCTAGAAAGAATTGGTCCAAGAAACTTGATGATGCATTATGGGCCTATAGAACTGCATATAAAAATCCTATGGGTATGTCTCCGTATAAAATGGTTTATGGAAAAGCGTGTCACTTACCTCTCGAACTAGAACACAAGGCATATTGGGCTATTAAATAACTGAATTATGATTTCAAACTTGCCGGTGAGAAGAGGTTATTTTATATTAGCTCACTTGATGAATGGAGAACCCAAGCCTATGAAAATGCCAAGTTGTTTAAAGAAAAAGTTAAAAGATGGCATGACAAAAGAATACAAAAGCGTGAGTTTAATGTAGGTGATTATGTATTGCTATACAACTCTCGTTTAAGATTTTTTGCAGGAAAACTTCTCTCTAAATGGGAAGGTCCTTACGTTATCGAGGAGGTCTATCGTTCCGGTGCCATAAAAATCAACAACTTCGAAGGCACAAATCCAAAGGTGGTGAACGGTCAAAGAATTAAACTTTATATCTCAGGTAATCCCATAAATGTTGAAACCAATGTTATTTAAACCGTAACCCCGGAGGAATACATAAGGGACACTTTCCGGAACATTTCAGACTCCGAAAAGGAATAGGTATGTGGTACGGTAGGTAAACCGACTCCAAAACAGTTTTTAAGGCAATATTTCTCCGTTTTGGAATATTTAGAAAAATAGAAAAATAAGAAGCAGTCCGGGAAGGACACGAGGCCTCCACGAGGGTGGAGGGTGCGCCCCCTACCTTGTGGGCACCTCGTGCGCTTTTCGGACTCCGTTTTCTTACACGACACGTATTTTGGACAGTAAAAATTCATTATATAATCTCCCGAAGGTTTTGACTCCTGTATCACGCAAATATCTCTTGTCTTTGTTTCGAGCTGTCCTGCTGCAGATTAGAGCAACATGTCATCCCAGGATTCGGAAGGAGAGAGCTATGTGGCTGATTATCTTGCAGATCCTAAGGTCTATGGGGATGTGGAGCATTGTGGTTGGACTACGGAAGAAGAAGAGGACTATGAACACAAGGGAAGGGAGGAGACGAGTTCAGAGGAAGACGAAGTCCCACTACCTCAACCTGGGGATATGCATGTGGAGTTCAAAAAGTCAAGTCTCCCGGATAGGGTAAAGAAACCTAAGATCGAGTTTATCCCTTTTCGCCTCTTGCAGGAAAACAAGCAGGAACTATGCAAAAAGATACTGAGCCTGAAGCAGGAGATCGATGACCCAAGGGACCAAAATTATGTCCTCAAGCGTAAATTAAGGAAGAGACCTAAGACATCAACAAAACCATCACCTTCTCCACCAACAAAGAAGAACTGAGCATCGGGTATGGGCACTCCCCTTGGCAACTGCCAAGCTTGGGGGAGGTGCCCCGGTATCGTATCACCATCACTTTTATCTTTACCGTTTTTCTTAGTTCGTTCCTTTTGGTAATATCTTTATCTAGTTTTGAGTTTTGCTTTATGATCCTTCTATGTAATCGAGTCTGTCTGCTATATAATAAAGATTAGTGTTGAGTCAAGGGTTTGATTATTTTGCCATGATCTTGAGTGAATAAAAGGAAAGAGAGAAGGATAAAAAGAAATAAAAAGTTCATGATCTTATTGAGAGTAATGAGCTCACATAGAAAAGGTATGATGAATAAAAGTTGTTGAGAGTTGACAAACATAGTTTTGGTTATCGTTGCAATTAATAGGAAGTAATAAAGAAAGAGAGGTCTTCAAATATAAATATACTATCTTGGACATCTTTCATGATTGTGAGCACTCATTAAAATATGACATGCTAAAGAGTTGACGTTGGACAAGGAAGACAACGTAATGGGTTATGTTTTCTTACATCTAAGATACATTATATTGGCATGGATCCTCCAACATGTTGAGCTTGCCTTTCCCCCTCATGCTAGCCAATTCATCGCACCAAGTAGAGATACTACTTGTGCTTCCAAATACCCTTAAACCAGTTTTGCCATGAGAGTCCACCATACCTACCTATGGATTGAGTAAGATCCTCCAAGTAAGTTGTCATCGGTGCAAGCAATAAAAATTGCTCTCTAAATATGTATGACTTATTAGTGTGGGAGAAAATAAGCTTTATACGATCGTGTGATATGGAAGAAATAAAAGCAACCGACTGCATAATAAAGGTCCATATCACAAGTGGCAATATAAAGTGACGTTCTTTCGCATTAAGATTTTGTGCATCCAACCATAAAAGCGCATGACAACCTCTGCCCTCTGTGAAGGGCCTATCTTTTACTTTTATCTCCTTCCTTGCATAAGAGTCATGGTGATCTTCACCCTTCCTTTTACGTTTTATCCTTTGGCAAGCACAATATGTTGGAAAGATCCCGGTATATGGCTAATTGGATGTGAGTTTTCATGAACTATTATTGTTGACATTACCCTTGAGGTAAAACGTTGGGAGGCAAAACTATAAGCCCCTATCTTTCTCTGTGTCCGATTAAAACTCCATACCCACAAGTATTGCGTGAGTGTCAGCAATTGTGAAAGACTATATGATAGTTGAGTGTGTGGACTTGCTGAAAAGCTCTTATATTGACTCTTTCCTATGTTATGATAAATTGCAATTGCTCCAATGACTGAGATTATAGTTTGTTAGTTTTCAATGAAGTTTATGATTCATACTTGAAATTGTGATTGAATTATTACTCTAGCATAAGAAATCATATGACAATATCCATATATGTTGTTGTTCTAAGAATGATCATGATGCCCTCATGTCCGTATTTTATTTTATCGATACCTCTACCTCTAAACATGTGGACATATTTATCGTTATCGGCTTTCGCTTGAGGACAAGCGAGGTATAAGCTTGGGGGAGTTGATACATCCATTTTGCATCATGCTTTTATATCGATATTTATTGCATTATGGGTTGTTATTACACATTATGTCACAATACTTGTGCCTATTGTCTCTTATTTTAGAAGGTTTACATAAAGAGGGAGAATGCCGACAGCTGGGATTCTGGGCTGGAAAAGGAGCAAATATTAGAGACCTATTTTGCACAGCTCCAAAAGTCCTGAAACTTCACGGAAGACGTTTTCAGAATATATAAAAAATACTCAGCGGAAGAAGTTCACCAGGGGGCACACCCTGCCCACGAAGGTGGGGGCGCACCCCCTACCTCGTGGGCCCCCTGGTGGCCCTCCAGTGGCCATCTTCTGCTATATGGTGTCTTTCGGTGAGGAAAAAATCATAAGCCATCTTCCCGAGCGAAACTCCGCCGCCACGAGGCAGAACCTTGGCGGATCCAATCTAGGGCTCCGGCAGAGCTGTTCTGCCGGGGAAACTTCCCTCCCGGAGGGGGAAATCATCACCATTGTCATCACCAACGCTACTCTCATCGGGAGAGGGCAATCTCCATCAACATCTTCATCAGCACCATCTCCTCTCAAAACCCTAGTTCATCTCTTGTATCCAATTCTTGTCTCCAAGTCTGGGATTGGTGCTTGTAGGTTGCTACAACAACAACAACAAAGCCTTTAGTCCCAAACAAGTTGGGGTAGGCTAGAGGTGAAACCCATAAGATCTCGCAACCAACTCATGGCTCTGGCACATGGATAGCAAGCTTCCACGCACCCCTGTCCATAGCTAGCTCTTTGGTGATACTCCAATCCTTCAGGTCTCTCTTAACGGACTCCTCCCATGTCAAATTCGGTCTACCCTGCCCTCTCTTGACATTCTCCGCACGCTTTAGCCGTCCACTATGCACCGGAGCTTCTGGAGGCCTGCGCTGAATATGCCCAAACCATCTCAGACGATGTTGGACAAGCTTCTCTTCAGTTGGTGCTACCCCAACTCTATCTCGTATATCATCATTCCGAACTCGATCCTTCCTCGTGTGGCCACACATCCATCTCAACATACGCATCTCCGCCACACCTAACTGTTGAACATGTCGCCTTTTAGTCGGCCAACACTCAGCGCCATACAACATTGCGGGTCGAACCGCCGTCCTGTAGAACTTGCCTTTTAGCTTTTGTGGCACTCTCTTGTCACAGAGAATGCCAGAAGCTTGGCGCCACTTCATCCATCCGGGCTTTGATTCGATGGTTCACATCTTCATCAATACCCCCATCCTCCTGCAGCATTGACCCCAAATACCGAAAGGTGTCCTTCTGAGGTACCACCTGGCCATCAAGGGTAACCTCCTCCTCACACCTAGTAGTACTGAAACCGCACATCATGTACTCGGTTTTAGTTCTACTAAGCTAAACCCTTTCGATTCCAAGGTTTGTCTCCATAACTCTAACTTCCTATTTACCCCCGTCCGACTATCGTCAACTAGCACCACATCATCCGCAAAGAGCATACACCATGGGATATCTCCTTGTATATCCCTTGTGACCTCATCCATCACCAATGCAAAAAGATAAGGGCTCAAAGCTGACCCCTGATGCAGTCCTATCTTAATCGGGAAGTCATCAGTGTCGACATCACTTGTTCAAACACTTGTCACAACATTATCGTACATGTCCTTGATGAGGGTAATGTACTTTGCTGGGACTTTGTGTTTCTCCAAGGCCCACCACATGACATTCCGCGGTATCTTATCATAGGCCTTCTCCAAGTCAATGAACACCATATGCAAGTCCTTCTTTTGCTCCCTATATCTCTCCATAAGTTGTCGTACCAAGAAAATGGCTTCCATGGTCGACCTCCCAGGCATGAAACCAAACTGATTTTTGGTCACGCTTGTCATTCTTCTTAAGCGGTGCTCAGTGACTCTCTCCCATAGCTTCATTGTATGGCTCATCAGCTTAATTCCATGGTAATTACTACAACTCTGAACACCCCCCTTGTTCTTGAAGATTGGTACTAATATACTCCGTCTCCATTCTTTTGGCATCTTGTTTTCCCGAAAAATGAGGTTGAAAAGCTTGGTTAGCCATACTATCACTATGTCCCCGAGACCTTTCCACACCTCAATGGGGATACAATCAGGGCCCATCGCCTTGCCTCCTTTCATCCTTTTTAAAGCCTCCTTGACCTCAGACTCCTGGATTCGCCGCACAAAACGCATGCTGGTCTCATCAAAGGATTCGTCCAGTTCAATGGTAGAACTCTCATTCTCCCCATTGAACAGCTTGTCGAAGTACTCCCGCCATCTATGCTTAATCTCCTTGTCCTTCACCAAGAGTTGGCCTACTCCGTCCTTGATGCATTTGACTTGGCCAATATCCCTCGTCTTCCTCTCTCGGATCTTGGCCATCTTATAGATGTCCCTTTCACCTTCCTTCGTGCCTAACCGTTGGTAGAGGTCCTCATATGCCCGACCCCTTGCTTCACCAACAGCTCGCTTTGCGGCCTTCTTCGCCATCTTGTACTTCTCTATGTTGTCTACACTCCTATCTAGGTATAGGCGTTTGAAGCAATCTTTCTTCTCTTTAATCGCCTTCTGGACATCATCATTCCACCACCAGGTATCCTTATCTTCGCTTCTCCTTCCCCTGGACACTCCAAGCTCCTCTGAGGCCACCTTACGAATGCAAGTCGCCATCTTCGTCCACACATTGTTCGCATCCCCTCCTTCCTCCCAAGGGCCCTCCTTAATGACCCTCTCCTTGATTGCTAGAGCTACCTCCCCCTTGAGCTTCCACCACTTCGTTCTAGCGACTTTGGCACGCTTATCCCACTGGACACGAATCCGAAAGCAGAAGTCAGCAACCACCAGCTTATGCTGGGGTACAACACTCTCTCCAGGTATCACCTTATAGTCTAGGCACGCACGCCTATCTTCTCTTCTCGAGAGGATGAAATCAATCTGGCTAGAGTGTTGGCCACTACTAAAAGTCACCAGATGTGATTCTCTCTTTCTAAAGAGGGTGTTAGCTACAATCATGTTGTAGGCTAGAGCAAAGCTTAAGACATCTTCTCCTTCTTGATTCCTGATGCCATAGCCAAAGCCCCCGTGCGCCCCTTCAAAACCTGTGTTAGATGTACCCACATGGCCATTGAGGTCACCTCCTATGAAGAGCTTCTCACCAATCGGTACACTCCTAACCATGTCTTACAGGCCTTCCCAGAACTCCCTCTTGGTGTTCTCATTGTGGCCTACTTGCGGGGCATACACGCTGATAACATTGAGAACCAAGTCCTCAACTACCAGCTTGACCAGGATAATCCGGTCCCCACGTCTCTTGACGTCTATCACTCCATACTTGAGGCTCTTGTTGATCAAGATGCCTATGCCATTTCTGTTTGCAGCTGTCCCTGTGTACCACAGCTTGAAGCCGGTATCCTCCACCTCCTTCGCCTTCTGTCCTCTCCATTTGGTTTCTTGGATGCAAAGGATATCAACACCTCTCCTCACCGCTGCATCAACTAGCTCCCGAAGCTTCCCTGTTAGAGACCCTACGTTCTAGCTACCTAAGCGAATCCTCCTAGGCTCGGCTAGCTTCCTTACCCTTCGCACTCGTCGAGTCAAATGCGAAGACCCTTGCCCATTTTCCACTACATCCGGGCGCCGATGTAGCGTGCCACTAAGGATGCGACGACCCGATCCTCGCTCACTTGCCACCGTATCCGGATCAAGATACAGCGCGCCACCTTGGGGGTGACGGCCTGGCCCTTGCCCATTTTCCACCATACCCAGGCTCCGATGTAGCGCGTCGCTGAGAGGGTTACGCCCCAACGAGAATCTTTTGGGTTTCATCTCCATAAGAGTGGCTGAGTTTTTACGTTGGCTCGCCAAGCCTATCACAACCCTCCTCCTTTACCCGGGCTTGGGACCGGCTATGTTGAGACAACATAGGCGGAGTATCCAATTCTTGTCTCCAAGTCCGGGATTGGTGCTTGTAGGTTGCTAGTAGTGTTAATTACTCCTTATAGTTGATGCTAGTTGGTTTAATTGGTGGAAGATCATATGTTCAGATCCTATATGAATATTAATACCCCTCTGATTATGAACATGTGTATGCTTTGTGAGTAGTTACGTTTGTTCCTGAGGACATGGGAGAAGTCCTGCTACTAGTAGTCATGTGAATTTGGTATTCGTTCGATATTTTAATGAGATGTATGTTGTCTCTCCTCTAGTGGTGTTATGTGAACGTCGACTACATGACACTTCACCATTATTTGGGCCTAGAGGAAGGCATTGGGAAGTAATAAGTAGATGATGGGTTGCTAGGGTGACAGCTTAAACCCTAGTTTATGCGTTGCTTCGTAAGGGGCTGATTTGGATCCATATGTTTATGCTATGGTTAGGTTTACCTTAATACTTTTTTGTAGTTGTGGATGCTTGCAATAGAGGTTAATCATAAGTGGGATGCTTGTCCAAGTAAGGACAGTACCCAAGCACCGGTCCACCCACATACCAAATTATCAAAGTACCGAACGCGAATCATATGAACGTGATGAAAACTAGCTTGATGATATTCCCATGTGTCCTCGGGAGCGCCTTTCTCTATATAAGAGTTTGTCCAGGCTTGTCCTTGCTACAAAAAGGATTGGGCCACCTTGCTGCACTTTATTTACTTTTTTTTACTTATTGCTCGTTACAAATTATCCTATCACAAAACTATCTGTTACCACTTATTTCAGTACTTGCAGAGAATACCTTGCTGGAAACCGCTTATCATTTCCTTCTGCTCCTCGTTGGGTTCGACACTCTTACTTATCGAAAGGACTACGAGAGATCCCCTATACTTGTGGGTCGTCAGGGCACCTCCCACCTGCTTTATTTTCGAAATAAGTTTGAATGTGACTCGAAATTTTGGGATTAAAAACAGTTCGGACCGCACCGAAATATGCAAAATTTCATATATTTTTTTAACCGTGGCCACAATATGGGCTGTAATGCTAACAAAAAAGAATATGGGCTCCAAAAAAACCTTAAGAATTAGCAAATGGGCTGTAAATTATTAGAAATAATGGCAGATGGGTTGTATGCTATTTTCCACAGATTTGAGGATTTCCTAAAAAAGGTTGACGCACATGCAGTGACTGTTGGATGTCCATCCAACGACCGTCGTGCTTCTTCAATCTCTGATCTTCCTGCTCCAGCCGCTCAAACAAGCGCCGGCGGGACTGCCTGCTTCCTCCTCCTGCAGCCGGCTGTGCTGCCACGTAGGCCTCACCGCCCCACCGTACTCGCATCGCTGTCCTAGCCATCCCTCTACTCACCCACACTTTCTGTTATTCTCCGACGACGGCAGATGAACCAGTAAAACCTCGTACTCCCCTCCATGTGGGAAACAACTGCCGAGTCTTCCATGGCTCCGTGTCGTTTCCTTCCTAGGCCTCGCTGTCGTCCACCGCTCAGGTGCTCTCGACGCGGCATGGTCAACGAACGACATGCATCGGAAGTGGACTGTACGTGGAGAGGTTGACAGCTGGGTCCACGGTCGCACGCAAGGAAATGCCTCCTTATTACGCGCAAAATAATGATTCCTCCACCTGACAGCTGGGACCCACCGGAAGGGCCTCTATATTTTGCAAAAAAAACATTCCCCCACTGACAGGTCGGACCCACCAGCTATATCTTCGCACGCAAGGAAGTGCCTCCTTATTACACACACAAAATGAACCCCCCTGCTAGCTGGGACCCACCATAGTCGGAGGCTGATTTGTGGGCCTACTAAGATGACAGGGACGGAGGGCTTTGTCAACTTAGTCAATATGAACGATTCTAGCTCCAGTGACCGTACGATGTCCATCCAACGGCCGTAGTGCTTCTTCAACCTCTGGTCTTCTTGCTCTAGCTGCCCAAACAAGCGTCGGTCGTGCCGCCAGCTCCTGCTTCCCGTGTCCGGCTGTGCTGCCACCGCTGGCCATGCTATCCCTCTATACTCACCCATACCTCCTGTTATTCTCCGGCGATGGCAGCCTCACACCGCAGCCGAAGCTGTCAACCCACGTACTCCCCTCTGCGTGGGCATCCACTGGCGCGTCTTCCCCGGCTCCGTGTCGTCCCCTTCCTAGGCCTTGCCGTCGTCCACCGCCCTGGTTCTCTCGGTGCGGCATGGTCAACGTGGTCAAGGAATGACTTCCATAGGAAGAATACTGTACGTGGAGAGGCTGACAGCTGGGTCCATGGCCGCAGCAAGGAAGTGCCTCCTTATTACACGGAAAATAATGATTTCACAAAAAAAAACGTTTCCCCCCTGAGTGTTGGGACCCACCAGCTACATCTTCGCACGCAAGGAAGTGCCTCGCAGTCAGGACCCACCTGGTTGAAGCGTACGTAGCGTTGTCATTCTGGTCGCGAACATGTACGTACATACTGGTCGATGTAGAGGCGCGCACATGTCATAGTAGAGGCGCGCACATAGCATGTACACGTATGTACAACGGCCAGGGTGCAAGAAAGAAAATACGGCCACGTACGTACATACGGGCGGGGTCTCAAACGCCTACTCGCGCATACGTATGGCCAGGGCTCGTGTACATGGCTGGGTCAGAACGGAGAAACTGCGTCATCATCGTGTTCATGGGGAGGAAACGGAATGCGTTGGGTTCATCGGGAGGCAACAGAACGCATGCTGTTCATCGAGAGCCAACCGGCTTGGATGGAACAGCCGATGGAAACGAGGCATGGCGTACTGCAGAACGGGGGAAACGGCCTTGTGTTCAACCGAACACGGTTGAAACGGGATCCTATTCATTGGGAGGAGTTTGGCGTACCGCAAAACGGAGGAAACGGACCTCCTACAGTTGAAACGTGTTCCTATTGATCGGGAGAGGTTTTGTGTACCGCAAAACGAAGGAAACAGACTTGTGTTGTAGCTCTATGGTCGAAACGGGGGTCCTGTTCATCGGGAGGGGTGTGGCGTACCGCAAAATGGGACTCCACGAGATACTGTTCATCTCCACCATCGACCTCCTCCAACCTCCACGGGCTCCTGTTCATCCACCGTCAACCTCCTCCAGCCTCCACCTGTGACTGTTCATCCACGGGCTCCTGTTCATCCAGCCTCCACCGCGCGCTCCTCCAACGGCTACTGTTCACCCAAACCTCTCCACGGGGTCTTGTTCAACCACCCCTCCACGGGCTACTGTTCATCCAGCCCTCCACCGGCTACTGTTCAACCAGCCCTCCACCGGCTACTGTTCATCCAGTCCTCCACGGGGTCCTATCCATCCAGCCCTCCACGGGGTCCTGTTCATCCATCGGCAATGGCCTCTACTACCATGGGGTCCTGTTCATCCAATCCCCCACCGAGAACTGTTCATCCAAACCCCCTCAACAACGCTCACTGTTCATCAAGGGAAGGAGGCAGCAGTGTTCGATCTTCTTCAGTTAGCAGCAGTAGCGAAGGAATCACTCGGGTTCAGTTAACAGCGAGGGATCGATCGATAGCTCGGGTTCAGTAACGCGTAGCGTGCAGTGCAATTGCTCGGGTTCAGTTATACCCAAACACCTCGCTCGGGTTTAGTTAGAGCCCAACGCCTCGCACACACGTACGAGAGAAACGTGCATCGCTCGGCCCCAGACCACCCATCGTAACCGGGAACTCCCCGATATTTTCCTTGCCCTCTCTTCTACCACGATTTTTTCTGTCATGGACGGCCCAACGAATGTCATGCAGCTGCGTCTCCGGCCCACCCAGGACGAAAAGCCCATTTTCTCTCATGATTTTTTGTCATAGAAGTAGGACCCCACAACATCTATGATGATACCGGGTTTTGTCACAATTATCGACATAGAAATGTCATAAGCATGACAGGAAAAAAATTGTTTGGCCCAAAATGTCACGAATGTGTTTTTTTTGTAGTGTTGGGGGGCAAGTCCTCCCCTCCTGGCCGCCCCCCTCTAGATGCATCTTGGGGAGGCGGCCCCTCTCCCCTTCACCCTATAAATAGGTGGGGGTGGGAGGGTAGCCACACCCCTTCCTTTGGCACACCCCTCCAACACCTCCTCCTCCATAGTGCTTGGCGAAGCCCTGTAGGAGAACTGCAAGCTCCACCACCACGCCGTCGTGCTGTCGGAGCTCTGATGTCTCTTGAAGCTACCTCGGTATTTCCCCAAAGAGGAATGGATGATGTAGCACACCGGCGGTAGGTATTTCCCTCATATATGAAACCAAGGTTATCGAACCAGTAGGAGAACCAAGCAACACAACGTAAACAACACCTGCACACAAATAACAACTACTCGCAACCCGACGTGTAAAAGGGGTTGTCAATCCCTTTTGGGTAGCGGCGCCCCAAGATGGGCAAACGGACGTGAGAGAGTTGTGAATATTGATAGATTGAGCACCAAATAAAACAAATTGCAGCAAGGTATTTTTGTATTTTTGGTTTAGTAGATCTGAAAATAAAAGGCAAATAAAAGTAGAGCGCAAAGGCAAATAATATGAGAAAGAGACCCGGGGGCCGTAGGTTTCACTAGTGGCTTCTCTCGAGAAAAATAGCAAAAGGTGGGTAAACAAATTACTGTTGGGCAATTGATAGAACTTCAAATACTCATGATGATATCCAGGTAATGATCATTACATAGGCATCACGTCCAAGATTAGTAGACCGACTCCTGCATCCACTACTATTAGTCCACACATCGACCGTTATCCATCATGCATCTAGTGTATTAAGTTCATGGAGAAATGGAGTAATGCAATAAGAACGATGACATGATGTAGACAAGATCTATCTATGTAGATATAGACCCCATCGTTTTATCCTTAGTAGCAACGATACATACGTGTCGGTTCCCCTTCTGTCACTGGGATCAAGCACCGTCAGATCGAACCCACTACAAAGCACCCTTCCCATTGCAAGATAAATAGATCAAGTTGGCCAAACAAAAGCCAAATATCGGAGAATAAATACGAGGCTATAAGCAATCATGCATAAAAGAGATCAAAGAAACTCAAATACTTTAATGGATATAAAAAGATAGATCTGATCATAAACTCAAAGTTCATCCGATCCCAGCAAACACACCGCAAAAAGAGTTACTTCATATGGTTCTCCAAGAGACCATTGTATTGAGAATCAAATGAGAGATAGGAAGCCATCTAGCTACTAACTACGGACCCGAAGGTCTACAAAGAACTACTCACGCATCATCGGAGAGGCACCAATGGAGGTGGTGAACCCCATCTGTGATGGTGTCTAGATTGGATCTAGTGGTTCTGGACTCTGCGGTGGCTGGAATTGATTTTCATCGACTCCCCTAGGGTTTATGGAATATTGGGGTATTTATAGAGCAAAGTGGCAGTCCGAGGGGGCACCCGAGGTGGGCACAACCCACCAGGGCGCGCCTGGGCCTCCTGGCGCACCCTGGTGGGTTGTGCTCTCCTCGAAGCACCCCCAGGCTCTGCCTTGGCCCATTAAGTGTCTTCTAGTCCATAAAAAATCTCCGTAAAGTTTCGTGGCATTTGGACTCCATTTGGTATTGATTTTCTGTGATGTAAAAAACATGCAAAAAACAGCAACTGGCACTTAACACTATGGTAATAGGTTAGTACCAAAAAATGATATAAAATGACTATAAAATGATTATAAAACATCCAAGATTGATAATATAACAGCATGGAACAATCAAAAATTATAGATACATTGGAGACATATCAGCGTCCCCAAGCTTAACTCCTACTCGTCCTCGAGTAGGTAAGTGATAAAAACAGAATTTTTGATGTGGAATGCTGCCTAACATGTCATATCATATTATTTTCTTTATAGCATGGATATTTGGACTTTTATATTGTTCAAAGCAATAGTCTAGTTTTGACATGATAACTTAAATACTCTAGCATATCAACAAGCAACCATGTCTTTCAAAATATCAACACTAAAATAAGCTATCCCTAGCCCATCATGCTCAAGCATTGATCCATTCATGAAACACACTCACATATTAACTACACTCAATGCTCAGGTACGATCATATTGCCTCCTAGCTGGTGCTTTTATAAGAGAAGATGGAGACTCAAATTCAAAAATAAAAATTTCATAAAGTAAAAGAAAGGCCCTTGATGTCGCTTGAAGCTACGTCGGTATTTCTTGAAAGACGAAGTGATGATGCAGCACAGCGGCGGTAGGTATTTCCCTCACATATTAAACCAAGGTTATTTAACCGGTAGGAGAACCAAGCAACACAGCGTAAATAGCACCTGCACACAAATAACAAATACTCGCAACCCGACGTGTAAAAGGGGTTGTCAATCCCTTTCGGGTAGCGGCGCCCCAAGATGGGCAAACGGATTTGAGAGAGTTGTAAATATTGATACATTGAACGCCAAATAAAATAAATTGCAGCAAGGTATTTTTGTATTTAATAGATCTGAAAATGAAAGGCAAATAAAATAGATCGCAAAGGCAAATAATATGAGAAAGAGACCTGGGGGTCGTAGGTTTCACTAGCGGCTTCTCTCGAGAAAAATAGCAAACGGTGGGTAAAATTACTATTGGGCAATTGATAGAACTTCAAATACTCATGACGATATCCAGGCAATGATCATTACATAGGCATCACTCCCAAGATTAGTAGACCAACTCCTGCCTGCATCTACTACTATTACTCCACACATCAGCCGCTATCCAGCATGCATCTAGTGTATTAAGTTCATGGAGAAATGGAGTAATGCAATAAGAATGATGACATGATTTAGACAAGATCTATCTATGTAGAGATAGAACCCATCATTTTATCCTTAGTAGCAACGATAAATACGTGTCAGTTCCCCTTCTGTCACTTGGATCAAGCACCGTAAGATCGAACCCACTACAAAGCACCTCTTCCCATTGCAAGATAAATCGATCAAGTTAGCCAAACAAAACCCAAATATTGGAGAAGAAATACGAGGCTATAAGCAATCATGCATAAAAGAGATCAAAGAAACTTAAATACTTTCATGGATGTAAAAAGATAGATCTGATCATAAACTCGAAGTTCATCCGATCCCAACAAACACACCACAAAAAGAGTTACATCATATGGATCTCCAAGAGGCCATTGTATTGAGAATCAAATTAGAGAGAGGAAGCCATCTAGCTACTAACTACGGACCTGAAGGTCTACAAAGAACTACTCACGCATCATCGGAGAGGCACCAATGGAGGTGGTGAACCGCATCCGTGATGGTGTGTAGATTGGATCTGGTGGTTCTGGACTCTGCGGCGGCTGGAATTGATTTTCATAGACTCCCCTAGGGTTTATGGAATATTGGGGTATTTATAGAGCAGAGAGGCGGTCCGGGGGCACCCGAGGTGGGCACAACCCACCAGTGCGCGCCTGGGCCTCCTAGCGCGCCCTGGTGGGTTGTGCTCTCCTCGAAGCACCCCCCCAGGCGCAGCCTTGGCCCATTAGGTGTCTTCTGGTCCATAAAAAATCTCCGTAAAGTTTCATGACATTTGGACTCCGTTTGGTATTGATTTTCTGCGATGTAAAAAACATGCAAAAATAGCAACTGGCACTTGGCATTGTGCCAATAGGTTAGTGCCAAAAATGATATAAATGACTATAAAATGATTATAAAACATCCAAGATTGATAATATAACAACATGGAACAATAAAAAATTATAGCTATGTTAGAGACGTATCAGCATCCCCAATCTTAACTCGTACTCGTCCTCGAGTAGGTAAGTGATAAAAACAGAATTTTTGATGTGGAATGCTTCCTATCATGTCATATCATATTCTTTTCTTCATAGCATGGACATTTGGACTTTTATATTGTTCAAAGCAATAGTCTAGTATTGACATTATAACTTAAATACTCAAGCATATCAACAAGCAACCATGTCTTTCAAAATATCAATGCTAAAATAAGCTATCCCTAGCCCATCATGCTCAATCATTGATCCATTCATGAAATACACTCGCATATTAACTACACCCAATGCTCAAGTACGATCATAGTGCCTCCTAGTTGGTGCTTTATAAGAGAAGATGGAGATGCAAATTCAAAATAGAAATTGCATAAAGTAAAATAAAGTCCCTTCGCAGAGGGAAGTAGGGATTTGTAGAGGTGCCAAAGCTCAAAGCGAAAAACTTAGAGATAAAAACATTTGGGAGGTGTATCCATCCCTCCAATGAAAACAACTTAGAGTTCCCAACACTTTCCATGCTATATATATCATAGGCGGTTCCCAAACAGAAAATAAAGTTTATTCCTTTTTCCACCATACTTTCACTTTCCATGGCTAACCGTATCCATGGGTGCCTTCCATACCAATGCTTTCCAAGGAATTTATTATTTGACAACATAAAGTAAATTCATTTTTCATTTCGGGACTAGGCATCCCTAATACACTTGCCTTACTCTCGTGCAATGACAAGTGAATAAACACTCATCGTGAGAATAACACACCTAGAATGGAAAATATTAGCCACCCCTCAATAGGTTAGTACCAAAAAACATGCAAAAACATGCAACTGGCACTTGGCACTATGTCAATTGGTTAGTACAAAAGAATGATATAAAATGATTATAAAACAACCAAGATTGATAATATAACAGCATGGAACAATAAAAATTGTAGATATGTTGGAGACGTATCAAGCTCTCTCTCAACTTCTTCTCCCCCCTTGTTGGATCAAGAAGGAGGAGACGTCCCAGGGCTGTACGTATGTCGAACGTGGAGGCACCGTCCGTTCGGTTCTTGGATCAGATCTTCCGCGATTTGAATCGCCGCGTGTACGACTCCATCAGCCGCGTTCTTGTAACTCTTCCGCTTAGCGATCTTCAAGGGTATGAAGATGAACACCCTCTCTCTCATTGCTAGTATCTCCTAGATTGATCTTGGTGACACGTAGGAATTTTTTTGAATTATTACTACATTACCCAACAGTCTACTATTGGAAATATGCCCTAGAGGCAATAATAAAGTGGTTATTATTATATTTCCTTGTTCATGATAATTTTCTATTCTTCATGTTATAATTGTATTAATCAGAGACCGTAATACATGTGTGAATACATAGACCACAACATGTCCCTAGTAAGCCTCTAGTTGGTTAGTTCATTGATCAATAGATGGTTTCCTGACCATGGACATTGGATCTCATTGATAATGGGATCACATCATTAGGAGAATGATGTGATGGACAAGACCTAGTCCTAAGCATAGCACAAGATCGTGTAGTTCGTCTGCTAGAGCTTTTCTAATGTCAAGTATCATTTCCTTAGACCATGAGATTGTGCAACTCCCGGATACCATAGGGATGCTTTGGGTGTATCAAACGTCACAATGTAACTGGGTGGCTATAAAGGTGCACTATAGGTATCTCCGAAAGTATCTGTTGGGTTGGCATGAATCAAGACTGGGATTTGTCACTCCGTATGACGGAGAGGTATCTCTGGGCCCACTCGATAATGCATCATCATAATGAGCTCAATGTGACTAAGGAGTTAGCCACGGGATCATGTGTTACGGAACGAGTAAAGAGACTTTCCGGTAAGGAGATTGAACGAGGTATGGGGATACCAATGATCGAATCTCGGGCAAGTTACATATCGATGGACAAAGGGAATTGTATACGGGATTGATTGAATCCTCAACATCGTGGTTCATCCGATGAGATAATCGTGGAACATGTGGGAGCCAACATGGGTATCCAGATCCCGCTGTTGGTTATTGGCCGGAGAGATTTCTCGGTCATGTGTGCATGTTTCCCTAACCCGTAGGGTCTACACACTTAAGGTTCAGTGACGCTAGAGTTGTTATGGGAAATTGTATGTGGTTACCTAAGGTTGTTCGGATTCCCGGATGAGATTCCGGATGTCACGAGGAGTTCCAGAATGGTCCAGAGGTGAAGATTTATATATGGGAAGTCCAGTTTCGGTCACCGGAATGGTTTCGGGGGTTATCGGTATTGTAGCGGGACCACCGAAAGGTGCCTGGGGGTCCACCGGGTGGGGCCACCTGCCCCGGAGGACTTAGTGGGCTGAATATGGGAGGGAACAAGCCCCCTAGTGGGCTTGTGCGCCCCTCCAAGGGCCCAAGGCGCCTAGGGTTGGAAACCCTAGGGGGAGGGGGCGCCTCCCACCTGCTTGGGGGGCAAGTCTCCTCGTCCTGGCCGCTGCCCTCCCTCTAGATGCATCTAGGGGGGCGGCTCCTTCTCCCCTTCACCCTATAAATAGGTGGGGATGGGAGGGCAGCCGCACCCCTTCCCTTGGTGCAGCCCTCCACCCTCCAACACCTCCTCCTCCTCCGTAGTGCTTGGCGAAGCCCTGCTGGAGAACCGCAAGCTCCCCCACCACGCTGTCGTGTTGTCGGAGCTCTCCCTGAACTTCTCCCCCCCTTGCTGGATCAAGAAGGAGGAGACGTCCCCAATCTGTAAGTGTGTTGAACGCGGAGGCGCCGTTCGTTCGGCGCTTGGATCGAATCTTCGCGATTTGAATCGACGCGAGTACTACTCCATCAACCACGTTCTTGTAACGCTTCCGCTTAGCGATCTTCAAGGGTATGAAGATGCACTCCCTCTCTCTCATTGCTAGTATCTCCTAGATTGATCTTGGTGACACGTAGGATTTTTTGAATTATTACTATATCCCCCAACTGTGGCATCATGATCTAGGTCTATGCGTAGATTCTATGCACGAGTAGAACACAAGTTGTTGTGGGCGATGAGTTGGTCAATTTGCTTGCCGTTACTAGTCCTATCATGATTCGGCGGCATTGTGGGATGAAATGGCCTGGACCGACCTTACACATATGCTTATGTTAGACATGTTCCACCGATTGACATGCACTTGTTGCATAAGGTGGCTAGCGGGTGTCTGTCTCTCCCACTTTAGTCAGATCGGATTCGATGAAGAGGGTCCTTATGAAGGGTAAATAGCAATTGGCATATCACAGTTGTGTCTTTTGCATAGGTAAAAACGTTCTTGCTAGAAACCCATAGCAGCCACGTAAAACATGTAACAACAATTAGAGGACATCTAACTTGTTTTTGCAGGGTATGGTATGTGATGTGATATGGCCAAAAGGATGTGATGAATTATATATGTGATGTTTGAGATTGATCGTGTTCTTGTAATAGGAATCATGACTTGCATGTCGATGAGTATGACAACCGGCAGGAGCCATAGGAGTTGTCCTAATTTATTGTATGACCTGTGTATCAATGAAAACTCCATGTAATTACTTTATTTTATTGCTAACTGTTAGCCATAGTAGTAAAAGTAATAGTTGGTGAGACAACTTCATGAAGACACGATGATGGATATCATGATGATGGAGATCATAGGTGTCATGTCGGTGACGAAGGTGATTATGCCGCGCCTCGAAGATGGAGATCAAAGGCGCAAGATGATATTGGCCATATCATGTCACTTTATGATTTGCATGTGATGTTTGTCATGTTTACATCTTAATTCTTAGAACGAAAGTAGCATAAATAAGATGATCCCTCACTAAAAATTTCAAGAAATGTGTTCCCCCTAACTATGCACTGTTGCGAAGGTTCATTGTTTCGAAGCACCACATGATGATTGGGTGTGATAGATTCTAATGTTCGCATACAACGGGTGTAAGCCAGATTTACACATGTGAAACACTGAGGTTGACTTGACGAGCCTAGCATATACAGACATGGCCTTGGAACACGAGAGACTGAAATGTCGAACATGATTCGTATAGTAGATGCGATCAACATGGAGATGTTCACCGTTGATGACTAGTCCGTCTCACATGATGATCGGACATGGCCTAGTCGACTCGGATCATGTATCACTTAGATGACTAGAGGGATGTCTGTCTGAGTGGTAGTTAATTAAATAATCTGATTAGATGAACTTGATTATCATGAACTTAGTCTAAAACTATCTTTACAATCTATCTTGTAGATACAATGGCCCATGCTAATGTTGCCCTCAACTTCAACGCGTTCCTAGAGAAAACCAAGCTGAAAGACGATGGTAGCAACTATACGGACTTGGTCCGTAACTTGAGGGTCATCCTCATAGCTGCCAAGAAAGCATATGTCCTAGAAGCACCGCTAGGTGACGCACCCATTTTCCCAGCAACTCAAGACATTATGAACGCTTGGCTGTCATGTAGTGATGATTACTCCCTGGTTCAGTGCGGCATGCTTTACATCTTAGAATCGGGGCTCCAAAAGTGTTTTGAGCAACACAGAGCATATGAGATGTTCCAAGAGCTGAAAATGGTTTTCCAAGATCATGCCCGGCTTGATAGATATGAAGTCTCCGACAAGTTCTATAGTTGTAAGATGGAGGAAAACAGTTCTGTCAGCGAGCATATACTCAAAATGTCTGGGTTGCACAACCGCTTGTCTCAGCTGGGAGTTAACCTTCCAGATGACTCAGCCATTGAGAAAATCCTCCAATCCCTTCCACCTAGCTACAAGAGCTTTGTGATTAAATACAATATGCAAGGGATGGAGAAGTCCATTCCTGAGTTATATACGATGCTGAAATCAGCGGAGGTGGGGATCAAAAAAGAACATCAAGTGTTGATGGTGAATAAGACCACTGGTTTCAAGGAAGGCAAGGGTTAGAAGAACTTCAAGAAGGACGGAAAGGGACTTGCCGCGCCCGGTAAGTCATTTGCCGGGAAGAAGCCAAAGGATGGACCCAAGTTTGAGACTGAGTGCTTTTATTGCAAGGGAAATGGTCACTGGAAGCAGAACTGCCCCAAGTACTTAGCGGATAAGAAGGTCGGCAACACTAAAGGTATATATGATATACATGTTATTGATGTGTACCTTACCAGTGCTCATAGTAACTCCTGGGTTTTTGATACCGGTGCGGTTGCTCATATTTTGTAACTCAAAACAGGACCTGCGGAATAAGCAGAGACTAGCGAAGGACGAGGTGATGATGCGCGTCGGGAATGGTTCAAGGTCGATGTGATCACTGTCGGCACACTACATCTACATCTACCTTCGGGATTAGTTTTAAACCTCAATAATTGTTATTTAGTGCCAGCTTTGAGCATGAACATTGTATCTGGATCTTGTTTAATGCAAGATGGCTACTCATTTAAATCCAAGAATAATGGTTGTTCAATTTATATGAGAGATATGTTTTATGGTCATGCCGTACTGGTTAATGGTTTATTTTTCTTGAATCTTGAACATGATGTTACACATATTCATAGTGCGAATGCCAAAAGATGTAAGGTTGATAATGATAGTCCCACATACTTGTGGCACTACCGCCTTGGTCACATTGGTGTCAACCGCATGAAGAAACTCCATGCAGATGGACTTTTGGAGTCTCTTGATTATGAATCATTTGACACGTGCAAACCATGCCTCATGGGAAAAATGACCAAGACTCTGTTCTCCAGAACAATGGAGCGAGCAACCAACTTGTTGGAAATAATACGTACTAATGTATGCAGTCCAATGAGCGTTGAGGCTTGCGGTGGGTATTGTTATGTTCTCACCCTCACTGATGACTTTAGTAGATATGGGTATGTCTACTTAATGAAACACAAGTATGAGACGTTTGAAAAGTTCAAGGAATTTTAGAGCGAGGTAGAGAATCAACGTGACAGGAAAATAAAGTTCTTACGATCAGATCGTGGAGGAGAATATTTGAGTCACGAGTTTGGCACACACTTAAGGAAATGTGGAATTGTTTCACAACTCACGCCGCCTGGAACACCTCAGAGAAATGGTGTGTTCGAACGTCGCAATCGCACTCTATTGGATATGGTGCGATATATGATGTCTCTTACCGATTTACCACTATCATTTTGGGGTTATGCTTTAGAGATTGCCGCATTCACTTTAAATAGGGCACCATCTAAATATGTCGAGACGACACCGTATGAATTATGGTTTGGGATGAAACCTAAGCTGTCATTTCTCAAAGTTTGGGATGTGATGCTTATGTCAAGAAACTTCAACGTGAAAAGCTTGAACCCAAATCAGAAAAGTGTGTCTTCATAGGATAGTGTGATGGCCTGGCTTATTAGGGATGATAGACTACTCATATCAATAAGGAATTCCTTATTTTCCGGGAGCCCATTCGGACAGAACTCCAAAGTTAAGCGTGCTCAGCTTGGAGTAGTGTCAGGATGGGTGACTGATCGAGAAGTTGCTCTCGGATGCGCACAAGTGAGGACAAAGTGCGCAGAGAAGACTAGTATTGATGTATGGGGCCAGTCTAGATCCCGCCAGGAGTAACGACCACCGGCGGGTGTGTCTGGGGCATTATAGATACCCTAAGGAAACAATTGGGTATACCTTCTACATCATATCCGAAGGCAAGATCTTTGTTGCCAAGAATGGATCCTTTCTATAGAAAGAGTTTCTATCGAAAGAAGTAAGTGGGAGGAAAGTAGAACTTGATAAGGTACCCCCTCTTGAAACGGAGGGTAGCACAGCTGTCGGTCTACAAAAGTAGGGGCTCTTCTTTTGACCCCTTTACTTGTGCACGTGCAGTCAGAGCCGGGCGCCACGGCCACACTTAGTAGGGCAGAGGAGGGAAGCCGGAGAGAAGCCGAAGCGTGAGACAACCAAGCCAATGCCGAGACCAGAAGCGCGGGAGAGCAAGAGTGCGAGGTGGACTCCCTCAGCAAGATCCTTCCCGAGGCAGCCTCCGCAACCCCGGCAAGAGCCTTGCTGGGGCAACTTGCCCGATGCCAGTGGAGCAAGCCACCCTTGAGCCCACAGGCTCCAACCCAACCAACTACATTGGAACCAAGGCTCGGGAGGTGCCTCTGTGGTGGCATGCAAATCTTCGTCAAGATCATGAACATGTGAGATCAGATGAGGACCAGAAGACGGCAACCCTCGACAGCATCCTAGTCGAGGAAATCCACAAGACCCCCAGCAATACTGCAACGCCACGGCAAGACCCTTGCCGGGCCCCCGGCAAGACCCTTGCCAAGGGCATAAGCAGGGCCACTGCCAGGCCCGCGCCAGCCAAGACTCCACCACCGTCCCCAAGCAGCTGCTAGCTCAACCAGTTGGGCAGGCACCTGCGTGGCGACGGGCGGTGAGGGAGTCCTGGATTGGGGGGTCTCCGGACAGCCGGACTATATCCTTTGGCCGGACTGTTAGACTATGAAGATACAAGATTGAAGACTTCGTCTCGTGTCCGAATGGGACTCTACTTGGCGTGGAAGGCAAGCTAGGCAATACGGATATGTATATCTCCTCCTTTGTAACCGACCTTGTGTAACCCTAGCCCTCTCCGGTGTCTATATAAACCGGAGGGTTTTAGTCCGTAGGACAACAGACAATCATACCATAGGCTAGCTTCTAGGGTTTAGCCTCTCTGATCTCGTGGTAGATCTACTCTTGTAATACCCATATCATCAATATTAATCAAGCAGGACGTAGGGTTTTACCTCCATCAAGAGGGCCCGAACCTGGGTAAAACATCATGTTCCCTGCCTCCCTTTACCATCCGCCTTAGACGCACAGTTCGGGACCCCCTACCCGAGATCTGTCGGTTTTGACACCGACATTGGTGCTTTCATTGAGAGTTCCTCTGTGTCGTCGCCGTTAGGCTTGATGGCTCCTACTATCATCGATAGCGATGCAGTCCAGGGTGAGACTTTCCTCCCTGGACAGATCTTTGTGTTCGGCGGCTTTGCACTGCGGGCCAATTCGCTTGGCCATCGGGAGCAGATTGAAAGCTACGCCCTTGGCCACCAGGTCAGGTTTGGAAGCTTAAACTACACAGTCGATGTCCGTGGAGACTTGATCTTCGACGGATTCGAGCCTCTGCCTTGTGCGTCACGCGGTCACGATGAGTACGATTTAGCTCTACCATCAGACGGTGTTCAGGAGATCGCACCGGCAGCCGCTCCGACCCTCAATTCGGAGCCAGTTGCGCCGTCCATGGACGGGTGGATGGACCCCGCCACGGAGGCCTTACCCTCAGTGGCGATCGAGCCGAACATCGACCTTACCTTGCACGAGAGCTGTATTGTTAAACTGCCGGATCTTTCTCCGGCCACGGACTTCGAACTGCATGCACCCGATCCTATTGAATCCGATTGGGCGCCGATCATGGAGTTTACCTCCGCGGATATTTTTCAGCACTCGCCCCTTGGCGACATACTGAACACATTAAGGTCCCTCTCCTTGTCAGGAGGATCCTGGCCGAACTATGTCCGGCAGGATTGGGATGCGGATGACGAAGAAATTCGCCGCCCACCCACCACCCACTTAGTAGCCACTGTCGATGACTTAACCGACATGCTCGACCTCGACTCCGAAGACATCAACGGTATGGGCGACGATGCAGGAGACGAACAGGAACCACTGCCCATAGGGCACTGGATGCCCACTTCATCACATGATGTATACATGGTGAACACACCAAAAGAAAACGATGACGAGGAACGGAAGGACGCAACGAAGGGTTGTCCCCTCGAGAAGCAGTCAAAGCGGCGGCGTAAGCGCCACTCCAAATCCCGCCTCGACAGAAACAATGATCATATAGACCCAGTGTTAGAATAGGGTGAACCATCGCCGGACGATTGCAACACGGAGAATCAAATCGAAAAACCTGACTCTGTCAAAGATAATAGTCCGGACGACCTCACACCGGACAGACACCCGGAGCAACAGAATGCCCGTCAAAGGCTTGTTGCCACCACGAGGAGTCTAAAAAAGCAGAAACAAAGACTCAAGGTTGCACAAGACACACTCGGAATTAGATGGAGCAAAGTACTCAATGCAGCAGCGAAGTACGGCGGTAATCACCCCACCAAGAGCTACCCGAAGCGGAAGTTGCTACCTGAATTCAATGAGGAGGCCTTAGATCCCCCGCAACCAAAAATCAAAACGGCCACCTAGCCGGATAGACGTCCTCACGGCCAACATAGAGCGGCAAACAACGCCACACATAAGCCAATACGCGATCCACGCGAGGGCTCGCATCAAAAGGACGACGCAACCAGATCCATCTATGGACCACTCAAGCACGCTCCAGCATACGATGCAACACAACAAACATCCGAACAACGCGGTACACCCAGACACAGGGGTGCCGCACACCCCCTATGTTTCACCGATGAGGTGCTGGACCATGAATTTCCAGAGGGATTCAAACCCATAAACATAGAGGCATACGACGGAACAACAGACCCTGGGGTCTGGATTGAGGACTATATCCTCCATATCCATATGGCTCGAGGAGATGATCTCCACGCCATCAAGTACTTACCCTCAAGCTCAAAGGGCCAGCTCGGCACTGGCTTAAAAGCCTCCCCAAAAACTCCATTGGAAGCTGGGAAGAGCTCGAAGACGCTTTTCGAGCAAATTTTCAAGGGACTTATGTCCAACCTCCAGATGCAGACGATTTGAGTCATATAACTCAACAGCCCAGAGAGTCAGCCCGAAAGCTTTGGAACAGGTTTCTTACTAAAAAGAACCAAATAGTTGACTGTCCGGATGCCGAAGCCTTGGCAGCTTTTAAGCATAGCGTCCGTGACGAATGGCTTGCCAGACACCTCGGCCAAGAAAAGCTGAGAACAATGGTAGCATTAACAAGCCTCATGACCCGCTTTTTGCGCGGGTGAGGATAGCTGGCTAGCCAGATGCAGCACCAGCGACCCAAGTACATCCGAAGTTGGAGATGAAAACGGCAAATCACGACGCAACAAAAATAATAAGCGCCGGAATAAAGAAGACATCCCGAAGAGCACGGCAGTAAACGCCGGATTCAGAAGCTCTCGGCCAGGTCAGCAAAAGCCGCCTTCTAAAGGCGCCAGAGATGAACTGTCCAGCCTCAAAAAAAATTTGGACCAAATATGTCAGATCCATAGCACCCCTGGTAAACCCGCTAATCATACCCACAGAGAATGTTGGGTCTTCAAGCAGTCCGGCAAGCTCAACGCCGTACACAAGGGGGAGGATACACCAAGCGAAGACGAGGATGAGCATCCCAAGCAAGACACTGGGGAACAAAAGAAATTTCCACCAGAAGTCAAAACAGTAAACGTGTTACACGTGATCAAGGGGAGAAACAAAGCGGCACTCCCAGATAAATATGCCCAAGGGCCTATCACCGCGGAGTCCTGCCACTGGTCATCTCAACCGATCACTTTTGACCATCGGGATTACTCAGCAAGTATCCGGCGTGCAGGATGGGCTGCCTTGGTATTAGACCCAATAATTGACGGATACCACTTCCCACGAGTCCTAATGGACAGTGGCAGCATTCTAAACCTGATATATCAAGACACAATCCGCAAAATGGGGATAGACCCAACGAAAATTTGCCTCAGCAATACTACCATTAAAGGAGTAACGCCAGGCCCAGGGGCTCATTGCATGGGCTCCCTGCTACTAGAAGTTATATTCGGCTTCCCCGATAACTTCCGTAGTGAAAATTTAACCTTCCACATTGCTCCATTCCAAAGTGACTATCAAGCACTACTTGGACGCGAAGCTTTCGCTCGCTTTAATGCAATACCGCATTACGCTTCCCTCACGCTTAAGATGCCCGGTCCACGTGGCATCATTACAGTAAATGGAAATATTGAGCGATCCCTGCGCGCCAAGGAGGGTGCGGCTGCCTCGGCAGCCGCACACTAAAACGGCCTCACCAACTAAAGTATTCGATAGGTCATCAAGACCATGGACACGGTTAGACGAGTCCAGCGCAGCTATATGAAATTCGTACAGGTTTGATGGCCACACCCCTATCACAAACACAACGGGCTCAACGCGCGCAGACAAGTGGCAATTTTTACTCATCTTGAAATTTACATGGTTTCTTTAAAAACTACCTTTTTGCATGACAACTTTTCACCTAAGTTCCTCTCTTTTACAGATGACCACCGTGCTACACCCGTCTAGGATACGGCACAACGGAGACACAGGCGCAGACGTGCAGCAGGGACCCGTCCCAAGGATTCTTTTTAGATTAAGACCCTGCGTCAACCTTTTTTACTGTCTCTTGTTGATACACATCCCTCGGATTCTCAGTACAATTGAGAAGGATGCTGGCGTCTTGGCATGTGGCCACGTCAGAATAATGTACGTACCTGGACACCAGGGGCTTCTTACAAAGGGCACTGTTTAGGCCCGGTTTATACCATAAAGACCGAATACCTTAGGGAGTGTTCGGCGTCGCGAGTTTGGCCTTATATGTATCAGATCCGAATCATGTCTTTGGTCAAATGTTGGGTTTTCCTGGCTCCTATGTTTTGGTACCTTACGTTCCGCTCTATCGGCTAAGGTAGCACTAGGAGAACTACTGCGATTGTGCCCCGGGTCATCCGGACAAGCACCTTAGTAGAGAAAGCCGAAAACTGACTGTCATGATATAGCGTGAGACTGGTCAACCGCTCGATGACCTATCAGAATGTTAGAATTCCTCCGCCTTAACGAAGGGCCGTTTCCCGGCAGGCATGTACGCGCCCCGAATTCGAGAGAGTGTGGAGCCACCAAGGGCTATATAGTAGCCCCACCGTCAAACTCCTATGTCTAAGTGAAAGCGTTAAAGCATTATAGTCTGGTTGCCTCGTTTGTTGCGCTATCACCTCCTTAATAGGGCCAAGACATTGGGTTAAGTGTGAACACGCGTCTTCTGCGAACACCTCCGCATTATATGCGTGGGGGCTGAAGCCGACGACTGCAATCTTTCAGGTTATACACATGTATACATAAACGGCCGCACAGGAGGCATCATATTACTTTCAGGCAAAAGTATAAACACAGCCTTAATAAATTTCATGAAAACATTGTGTTTACAATGGGAATACGTGTCACTCAAACATAATATTCTTCGAGCACTGGGCCTCTATCAAACGAGCACCCTCGAGAACCTCTTCGAAATAGTGCTCGGCAGCCACTCGGCCTATGGCCGAACCCTACACCGCAACAGTGGTAGCATCCATCTCCGCCCAATATGCATTAACACGGGCAAGGGCCATCCGCAAGCCTTCTATGCATGCCGACCTCTTCATCGCATTGATGCGCGGCACCGCACCAAGGAACTGCTGCACTAAGCTGAAATAGCTGTTCGGCTTCGGCTTTTCCGGCCACAGCTGATCCACGATAGACCTCATGGCGAGTTCGGACAACCTATTGAGTTCGGCCCATTCGGCTAGCTGATCAGTCAATGGAATTGGACGCTCTAGAACGTTAAATTGCGACCAGAACAGCTTGTCCACTTCATGATCTGTTTGATCTTGGAAGTATTTGGCCGCATCGACAGGGCTCGCCGCCAAGTCCATATATGCGTCTGCCGAACTCCACAGCCGATCCAGAGGGGCATACCGTGGATCTCCGAACTTCCTCCGCAGCATGAAGGGCTTCCCAGCCGCAATATCCCCGGCTTCACGCAGCTCCTCCTTCTTCGCTCTCATAGCAGAGCGGGTGTCTTTGGTCGTCATCGTGGCCTTTTCAAGGTCCGTCGCCTTGACTCGGTTTTCTTCTTCAAGGACCTAGCAACGGTCGGAAGTGTCTTTTAACTTTACAGCCATCTTGGCCATTTTCTCTTTGCTCTCGCAATGCGTGGCCTTCTCGGCCCTCAACTCTTCGGCCGCCTTCAAAGCAGCCGCATTACTACTCCTTGCTTGTTCTTTGGCTCGGGCAAGTTCCGCCTGAAGGGTCTCCACGGTGGCAGCTCCATCTGCAGTCACAACATATTAAAGATACTGGCACCATGCTGCTCTTACTATGTGACATTCACCAGAAAGCATTACTTACCATGTGCCTCGTCAAGCCGCTTGTTAACAAGCTCGATGTCGGCATCTGCCGCATCCAGTTGCCGCTTTAGTTCGGCAAACTCATTAGTCCGGCTAGCCATCGGAGCTTCCACCACATGCACATAAAGGCGGTTTGGTTACTACCTGGGACTACGATCCTCTGTTCGCTGCCATTCTCGACGACAACCAGAGTCTCAAGGGCTACTATCTACATAGGGCACACCTAAAAATGTGTGGTACTATCAAAAAGTATCATGTACCTCAAAGCCTGTTAGTAGACTCATAAAGGCTTCATGCAATCCGCTTTCGGTGGACGAAATTCTTTCCATCACCGTACCCATTAACGTACGGTGTTCTTCTGAGATGGCCGCTCGCTCCAACAGCTCCCTCAGTACGTCCAACCGCATACCAGACGGTGTCGGACTCTTTTGTTTGCTCTCTTCAAAAGCCAGACGCTAAGAACTTCGGGTGACTATAGGATTATCTTCTGGCCTCACCGGATCCGGAGAGGCCCTCCGTGACGACACTTCAAGGTCGCCCGCTTCTTGAGCGGGGGAGTCCGGGGAGGTGTTTCGCTCTCCATCATCTTCGGAAGAAGATCCCCCGAAGATGAGCTCTGCTGAGAAGGGCTAAGATCCGAACTGCAAGATAAATGCTTTGGTTATTTTCCTTAGAAGTGAAGTAGTATATCTTCACTATTAAAGTACTTTTGATTACTTATAGCTCGTTAGAGGGCAGATCCCCGCGCGGACTTTGTGCGGCAAGAGCACCCTCCAAGGCAGGACCCTCTGGTGGAGACTTCTTCTCCCGTTTGGAAACCGTGGTTTCCGGATCTTCAGGGGTAGTCCTCTTCCTTCCCCGGGGTGAGAGAATACTAGATTCCTCCCCTGGGTTATCCTCCCTCACGGAGGTACCCGTTCCCTCGGTCGGAATGGGTAGCGGTGGAGGCCCGTTTTTGCCCCCTTTATTCCCCCCCTTTATCTTCCTGTGAGGGCTCCGGGCAAGGTGCTAGCTCAAGCATCTTTTCCAGCACCGGATTCTCCAAACCTCTGGAAGGGGGGCCGAACACCGGATCATCTTCGCCTTTGTTATCCAGTCTTGGTCAAAGAGCGATTTCTCAGAATGACGTCATGATAAATGAAAGACGGTGTGTTCGGCTAGAGGATAACTTACTTGGTCGGCGGTGCGGTTGATGCTCAGGCCCACGTCCTCGGTAGTGTCCGGGCACTTGCGCGGTCCTTCTGGGTTGAACTCCCACATGTGGAGGGGCCGGCGTTTGCATGGCTGGATTCGTCAAACCAGCATGACTTGCATTACCATAATCAAACTAAAATCTCCTTCGAAGAGATCTCGAATGCGGCTCTGCAGTACAAGCACGTCCTTGGCTGGACCCCAGCTCAGCCCTCTGCTAATCCATGACATTAGTTGTGGTGGAGGGCCTGAGCGGAAAGCGAGGGCAGCCGCCCACTTGGCACTTCTGGGAGCTGTGATGTAAAACCACTCCCGTTGCCATAATCCGGACACCTCTGGAATGGAACCCTTTGGCCATGGAGCTCCAGCGATCTTGCTTATTAATGCGCCTCCGCACGCTGCATGCTGCCCCTCGACCATCTTCGGCTTCACATCAACGGTCTTGAGCCACAGGCCAAAGTGAGGGGTAATGCGGAGGAAGGCCTCACATGCGACAATAAATGCCGAGATATGGAGAAAGGAGTCCGGGGCTAGATCATGGAAATCTAGCTCGTAATAAGACATCAATCCCCTAACAAAGGGATCCAGAGTGAGGCCTAGACCTCGGAGGAAGTGGGAGATGAACACGACGTCTTCGTTGGGTTCAGGAGTAGGGACGACCTGCCCTCTGGCAGGCAGCCGATGCGAAACCTCGGCGGTCAGGTATCTGGCCTCCCTCAACTTCTTGATGTCTTCTTCCGTAACGGAGGAGGGCATCCACCGGCCTTGAAGGCTAGATCCGGACATGATTGAAGATCCGGAGCACCTGGCCTGGGCTTTGGGTGTTAGAACTCGAGGTGGGGGAAGGATTTCATTGAGGACGGGAGGGAAAAAAGTAAAAGCCTTGTCCCTTTATAAAGAGGGTGAATATCAAACGTCCTCTCCATAGCCGTTTGGGACTTGCCTATAATCTAGGAGTCCTAGACACGGCTGGGTTACCCACGACCGTATTGATGAGAATCCCGTAATTAGGGGAACACGATCTCTGCTTTGACAAGACGTGTCAAAAAACTGCCTCGCGTTATGTGCGGGGCTAGTTAAAGGAAATGGTTCGAATAATCACCGGGCCATGGCATAAGGTCGTGTTGCCAAAACAAGTCAGCAAATTAGATTTGTGGAAATATTACTCTCTACGGTGGTATGTGGAACGTATTTTGCAGGGTCGGACACTATCCTTGTATTCAAATTCTTCCGTGGTGTATTCGGAGGAGGAACCCGCCTTGCAATGCCGAAGACAATACTGCGCGCCGGAGTCATCCTCATTGAAGCCTGGTCCGCCAGGCCCGCGCCAGCCAAGACTCCACCACCGTCCCCAAGCAGCTGCTAGCTCAACCAGTTGGGAAGGCACCTGCGTGGCGACGGGCGGTGAGGGAGTCCTGGATTGGGGGGTCTCCAGACTGCCGGACTATATCCTTTGGTCGGACTGTTAGACTATGAAGATACAACATTGAAGACTTCGTCTCGTGTCCGGATGGGACTCTACTTGGCGTGGAAGGCAAGCTAGGCAATATGGATATGTATATCTCCTCCTTTGTAACCGACCTTGTGTAACCCTAGCCCTCTCCGGTGTCTATATAAACCGGAGGGTTTTAGTCCGTAGGACAACAGACAATCATACCATAGGCTAGCTTTTAGGGTTTAGCCTCTCTGATCTCGTGGTAGATCTACTCTTGTAATACCCATATCATCAATATTAATCAAGCAGGACGTAGGGTTTTACCTCCATCAAGAGGGCCCGAACCTGGGTAAAACATCGTGTTCCCTACCTCCTGTTACCATCCGCCTTAGACACACAGTTCGAGACCCCCTACCCGAGATCCGCCGGTTTTGACACCGATAGGCGGCGTCTACACCGACTCAGCAAGCACGTGGGTGGCGGCATGCGACCTTTCATGAAGGCTCCGCCACCGCGCTAGCCAAGCAGCCAGCCAACGTGGCGCCACGATGCCTCATCAGCTCGGACGCGTGTCGAGGCCAGGAGAGGCGGCGACGGCTGGGACGTGCTTCCCTGGCGTCCCCGATAAAGCAAGGAGGGCACGTCGGCAGTGCATTAAATGTGTTTGTCCGATGGTCTTAGAGGATAGGCTTATCGACTGTAGACCTTTCCACCTCCTGTGTGCCACGTTGGCAACCCCTTTTTCCTCTAAAAGGAGGCCCGAGGCAGCCAGGAGAGGGATTCGGATCTTTTGGGCAAAGTTGCACCCCGTAGCTAGCTCAAGAACACAAGAACACTCTCAAATACATCCACCAAAGCAGGACTAGGGTATTACGCATCTTCGCGGCCCGAACCTGGGTAAACGATCCGTGTGCTTCCTGTCAGACCCGCTCTTTGCACAACCTCACGCTCGCCAACCGTAGAAGGGATCCCAATGACCCCATAGGTGTCGTTTCCACCGACACAGCAGCTTAGGAAGATGTTTCTGTGGTGCCTGCATCGACTAGAGAGGAAGTTAATGATGATGATCATGAAACTTTGGGTCAAGTTACTGCTGAAACTTCCACAAGGACACGTTCTTCACCAGAGTGGTACGGCAACCCTGTCCTGCAAATCATGTTGTTAGACAACGGTGAACCTGCTACGTCTTGAGCTTGCGTTGGTTTTCCCCGAAGAGGAAGGGATGATGCAGCAGAGTAGCGTAAGTATTTCCCTCAGTTTTTGAGAACCAAGGTATCAATCCAGTAGGAGGCCATGCGCAAGTCCCTCGTACCTACACAACACAAAGAGCTCAACACAACCAATGCGATTAGGGGTTGTCAATCCCTTCACGGTCACTTATGGAAGTGAGATCCGATAGATAATATTTTTGGTATTTTTGATATAAAGATGCAAAGTGAAAAGTAAAAGGCAAAGTAAAAAAACAAAACAAGATTAAAGTGATGGAGATTGATATGATGAGAATAGACCCGAGGGCCATATGTTTCACTAGTGGCTTCTCTCGAGAGCATAAGTTTTCTACGGTGGGTGAACAAATTACTGTTGAGCAATTGACAGAATTGAGCATAGTTATGAGAATATCTAGGCATGATGATGTATATAGGCATCACGTCCGTGACAAGTAGATCGAAACGATTCTGCATCTACTACTATTACTCCACTCATCGACCGCTATCCAGCATGCATCTAGAGTATTAAGTTAAAAACAGAGTAACGCTTTAAGCAAGATGACATGATGTAGAGAGATAATTTCATGCAATATTAAATAAACCCCATCTTGTTATCCTCGATGGCAACGATACAATACGTGTCTGGCTGCCCCTTCTGTCACTGGGAAAGAACACCGCAAGATCGAACCCAAAGCTAAGCACTTCTCCCATGGCAAGAACTACCAATCTAGTTGGCCAAACCAAACGGATAATTCAAAGAGACTTGCAAAGATAACCAATCATACATAAAAGAATTCAGAGAAGATTCAAATATTGTTCATAGATAGACTTGATCATAAACCCACAATTCATCGGTCTCAACAAACACACCGCAAAAGAAGAAGATTACATCGAATAGATCTCCACAAGAGAGGGGGAGAACATTGTATTGAGATCCAAAAAGAGAGAAGAAGCCATCTAGCTACTAACTATGGACCCGAAGGTCTGAGGTAAACTACTCAAACTTCATCGGAGGGGCTATGATGATGTAGAAGCCCTCCGTGATGACGGCCCTCTCCGGTGGAGCTCCGGAACAGGCCCCAAGATGGGATCTGGTGGATACAGAAAGTTGCGGCGGTGGAATTAGGTGTTTGGCTCCTCTTCTGATCGTTTGGGGGTACGTGGGTATATATAGGAGGAAGGAGTACGTCGGTGGAGCACCGAGGGGCCCACGAGTCAGGGGGCACGCCCCGTAGGGGGGGGCGCCCCCTACCCTCGTGACCGCCTCCGGTACTTCTTGGAGTAGGGTCCAAGTCTCCTGGGTCTTATCCGAGAAGAAAATCACGTTCCAAAAAGGATTTTTCTGTTTGGACTCCGTTTGATATTTTGTTTCTTCGAAACACTGAAATAGGCAAAAACAGCAATTCTGGACTGGGCCTCCGGTTAATAGGTTAGTCCCAAAAATAATATAAAAGTGGAAAATAAAGCCCAATATAGTCCAAAACAGTAGATAATATAGCATGGAGCAATAAAAAATTATAGATACGTTGGAGACGTATCAGAACCTTTGAACTATGAAGAAGCGATGGCTGGCCCGGATTCCAACAAATGGCTTGAAGCCATGTAATCTGAGATAGGATCCATGTATCAAATCAAAGTATGGACTTTGACGGACTTGCCCGATGATCGGCAAGCCATAGAGAATAAGTGGATCTTTAAGAAGCAGAGTGACGCGGATGGTAATGTGACCATCTGTAAGGCTCGGCTAGTCGCTAAGGGTTATCGACAAGTTCAAGGGGTTGACTACGATGAGACCTTCTCACCCGTAGCGAAGCTGAAGTCCGTCCAAATCATGTTAGCAATTGCCGCATTCTATGATTATGAGATCTGGCAAATGGATGTCAAAACGGCATTCCTTAAGGTTTTCCTCAAGGAAGAATTGTATATGATGCAGCCGGAAGGTTTTGTCGATCCTAATAATGCTAAAAAAGTATGCAAGCTCCAGCGCTCCATCTATGGGCTGGTGCAAGCATCTCGGAGTTGGAACATTCGCTTTGATGAAATGATCAAAGCATTTTGGTTTATACAGACTTATGGAGAAGCCTGTATTTACAAGAAAGTGAGTGGGAGCTCTATAGCATTTCTCATATTATATGTGGATGACATACTATTGATGGGAAATGATATAGAACTTTTGGAAAGCATAAAGGCCTACTTGACTAAGTGTTTTTCAATGAAGGACCTTGGAGAAGCTGCTTACATATTAGGCATCAAGATCTATAGAGATAGATCAAGACGCCTCATTGGTCTTTCACAAAGCACATACCATGACAAGATATTGAAGAAGTGCAATATGGATCAGTCCAAGAAGGGGTTCTTGCCTGTATTGCAAGGTGTGAGATTGAGCGCAACTCAATGCCCGACCTCGACAGAAGAAAGAGAAAAGATGAGTGTCATCCCCTATGCCTCGGCCATAGGCTCTATTATGTATGCCATGTCGTGTACCAGACCTGATGTGAACCTTGCCATATCTGGACCTAGCTATCCAGAAAGCACTTTGTGCTGGTGCTATTTGCCGGAGGTCCGACCCTCTATGCCGGATGTCCGGGCTCTCCTTGCACCTGGATTTCCTGGCTTCCTTGCCGGACGTGCGGCCTGTGCTATCCAGAGGACTTTTCAATTTGGTGAACTTGCCGGATGTCCGGACATGTGCCAGATGTTTGGGGTTTCCTGATATTCTAGATGTCCGGGCTTGGCCCCCAGATGTCTGGCCCCTCTACTTTTAATTTTGCTTTTTCTTTGTTCTTCAAGTGCCTCGCCAAGCCGGATGTCTGGCCCCCTTGCCCGGATGTGCGGCCTGCCCGTTCACTTATGCTAGAATGGCCACATTTGTGCTCTCACTATATATAGCCCTCCTCCCCCACGGGAGAGGGTTGACCATTCACTTTGAACAAACCCTAGAACACATTTCACTCTCTCTCTCACTCTTCCACAACAAATCTTAGACCCCTAAGGGATTTGAGAGAATTTGAGAGAAATCGTCCTACCAAGTGATAGATCCACTCCTTCTCCTTCTTTGCACCAAAGTAATTCGTGGTTTGAGCAAGTTTTGAGCTTTTCCCCATCGTTCTTGTTACTCTTGGAGGTTGGAGACTCCTAGGCGGTTGGAATCTTTCGGAGAGGAATCGATCATTGTGATTACCCCCGGAAAAGTTTGTGAGGATTTGGAGACCACCCCAAGGTCTACCACTAGTTGTTGAGAAACGCCTTCGTGGTGTTGTCTCAAAGGGAGAATAGGGTGAGCCTTCGTGGCGTTGGTGTGCCTTTGTGGTAACATCCGCCTCTCTAACGGCGGCGTAGCTTCCCTCCAAGGAAGAGAACATCGGCATACATCCTCGTCTCCCAGAGTTGCGGTTATCCCTAACCCTAACTCTTTACCTGTGGTTACTTGTCCCTTAGCTCTTACTTATATCATATTGTGCTTGCTTACTCACCTATTTGTCCCTAGGCAATCGATAATTAGACCGGTAATCATTATTACAATTTTATTTGAGGGAGAGGCATAAGCTAACATACTTTCTATACTTGGATCATATGCACTTATGATTGGAACTCTAGCAAGCATCTGCAACTACTAAAGATTCATTAAGGTAAAACCCAACCATAGCATTAAAGCATCAAGTCCCCTTTATCCCATATGAAAACAACCTACTTACTCGGGTCTGTGCTTCTGTCACTCACGCCACCCACCATAAGCAAATCATGAACATATTGCAAAGCCTATAGCGGGGATCCCTCACGCTTGCGTGACACGGAGAGCACCATAGGACATCACCAATAATAAAACATGCAACTCAAACCAATCTTGATCATCAAATAGCCATTAGGACAAAACGGATCTACTCAAACATCATAGGATAGCCATACATCATAGGAAATTAATATATAGCATTGAGCACCATGTTTAAGTAGAGATTACAGCGGGTAAGAGAGAGGTTACACCGCTGCATAGAGGGGGGAAGAGTTGGTGGTGAAGGCGGTGAAGTTGTTGGTGAAGATGACGGTGATGATGGCCCCCGGTGGCATTCCAGCGCCACCGGAAGCAAGGGGGAGAGGGGCCCCTTCTTCTTCTTCTTCTTCTTCTTCCTTGACCTCCTCCCTAGATGGGAGAAGGGTTTCCTCTCTGGTCCTTGGCCTCCATGGCGTGGGAGGGGCAAGAGCCCCTCCGAGATTGGATCTGTCTCTCTCTGTTTCTGCGTTCTCAGATTCTACTCCTTCACCGTTTCTTATATTTCCGGAGATCCGAAACTCCGATTGGGCTGAAATTTGAACACGATCTCTATCCGGATATTAGCTCTATTGCGGCGAAAGAAGGGCATCAACCGCCTTACGGGGTGGCCACGAGGGTCAGGGGCTCCCCCCTACCTCATGGGCCCCTCGAGCATCGTCTCGTGTTGATTTCACTTCCCAAAAATCACATATATTCCAAAAAAATCTCCGTCCGTTTTTATTCTGTTTGGACTCCGTTTGATATTGATATTCTGCGAAACAAAAAACATGCAACAAATAGGAAGTGGCACTGGGCACTGGATCAATATGTTAGTCCGAAAAATAGTATAAAAAGTTGCCAAAAGTATATGAAAGTTGTAGAATATTGGCATGGAACACTCAAAAATTATAGATACGATGGAGACGTATCAGCATCCCCAAGCTTCATTCCTGCTCGTCCTCGAGTAGGTAAATGATAAAAAAGATAATTTTTGATGTGGAATGCTACCTAGCATAATCTTGATCACATATCTCATCATGGCATGAATATTAAGATACGAGTGATTCAAAGCAATAGTCTATCATTTGACATAAAGCCAATAATACTTCAAGCCCACTAATAAAGCAATCATGTCTTTTCAAAATAACATGGACAAAGAAAGTTATCCCTACAAAATCATATAGTCTGGCTATGCTCCATCTTCTTTACACAAAATATTCACATCATGCACAACCCCGATGACAAGCCGAGCAATTGGTTCATACTTTTTAACGCGCTTCAGCTTTTTCAACCGTCACACAATACATGAGCGTGAGCCATGGACATAGCACTATAGGTGGAATAGAATATGATGGTGGAGGTTGTGTGGAGAAGACAAAATGGGAGAAAGTCTCACATCCATGCGGCTAATCAACGGGCTATGGAGATGCCCATCAATTGATATCAATGTGAGGAGTAGGGATTGCCATGCAACGGATGCACTAGAGCTATAAGTATATGAAAGCTCAACTGAAACTAAGTGGGTGTGCATCCAACTTGCTTGCTCATGAAGACCTAGGGCATTTGAGGAAGCCCATCGTTGGAATATACAAGCCAAGTTCTATAATGAAAATTCCCACTAGTATATGAAAATGATAACTCAAGAGACTCTCTATATGAAGAACATGGTGCTACTCTGAAGCACAAGTGTGGTAAAAGGATAGTAACACTGCCCCTTCTCTCTTTTTCTCTCATTTTTTGTTTTTTTTCTTTCTTTTTTGGGCCTTCTCTTTTTTTGGCCTTTCTCTTTTTTTTCGTCCGGAGTCTCATCCCGACTTGTGGGGGAGTCATAGTCTCCATCATCCTTTCCTCACTGGGGCAATGCTCTAATAATGATGATCATCACACTTCTATTTACTTACAACTCAATATTACAACTCAATACTAGAACAAAGATATGACTCTATATGAATGCCTCCGGCGGTGTACCGGGATGTGCAATGATCTAGCGTAGCAATGACATCAAAAAAATGGACAAGCCATGAAAACATCATGCTAGCTATCTTACGATCATGCAAAGCAATATGACAATGAATGCTCAAGTCATGTATATGATGATGATGGAAGTTGCATGGCAATATATCTCGGAATGGCTATGGAAATGCCATGATAGGTAGGTATGGTGGCTGTTTTGAGGAAGGTATAAGGAGGTTTATGTGTGATAGAGCGTATCGTATCACGGGGTTTGGATGCACTGGCGAAGTTTGCACCAACTCTCGAGGTCAGAAAGGGCAATGCACGGTACCGAACAGGCTAGCAATGATGGAAGGGTGAGAGTGCGTATAATCCATGGACTCAACATTAGTCATAAAGAACTCACAAACTTATTGCAAAAGTCTATTAGCCCTCGAAGCAAAGTACTACTACGCATGCCCCTAGGGGGATAGATTGGTAGGAAAAGACCATCGCTCGTCCCCGACGACCACTCATAAGGAAGACAATCAATAAATACCTCATGCTCCAACTTCGTTACATAACGGTTCACCATATGTGCATGCTACGGGAATCACAAACCTCAACACAAGTATTTCTACAATTCACAACTACCCACTAGCATGACTCTAATATCACCATCTTTATATCGCAAAACTATTGCAAGGAATCAAACATATCATATTCAGTGATCTACAAGTTTTATGTAGGATTTTTATGACTAACCATGTGAATGACCAGTTCATGTCATCTCTCTAAATAGATATAAGTGAAGCAAGAGAGTTTAATTCTTTCTACAAAAGATATGCCCACGCTCTAACAAATATAAGTGAAGCAAAAGAGCATTATACAAATGGCGGTTGTATATGTAAAGAGAAACAGGCAATCCAAACTTCAAATGATATAAGTGAAGCACATGAAGCATTCTATAAAGCCATACTCAAAAGATATAAGTGAAGTGCATAGAGCATTCTATAAATAAACCAAGGACTATCTCATACCAGCATGGTGCATAAAAGAAAAATGAAAACTAAATGCAAAAGACGCTCCAAGATTGCACATATCGCATGAACGAAACAAATCCGAAAACATACGATATTTGTTGAATAAAGAGGGGATGCGTTCCGGGACATCCCCAAGCTTAGATGCTTGAGTCTCCTTGAATATTTACTTGGGGTGCCTCGGTCATCCCCAAGCTTGAGCTCTTGCCTCTCTTCCTTCTTCTCGCATCGAGACCTTCTCGATCATCGAACACTTCATCCACAAAAAACTTCAACAGAAAACTCGGTAAGATCCGTTAGTATAATAAAGCAAATCACTACTCTAAGTACTGTTGCAAACCAATTCATATTTTGTTTTTGCATTGTGTCTACTGTAGTATAACTTTTTCATGGCTTAATCCACTGATACAAATTGATAGTTTCATCAAAACAAGCAAACTATGCATCAAAAACAGATTCTGTCTAAAACAGAACAGTCTGTAATAATCTGAACATTCACCATATTTATATACTTGAAAAATTCTGCCAGAATTAGGAAAAATAAACAATTTGTATAGGAAGACGGTGCAAAAAGAATCAGAACCATTTGACGTTCCAGCTAAAAATGTAAAATCGCACACTATAGCCAAAGTTTCTGTCCTGCACCATACAAACCATCAAGCAAATGTAAACATCCTAAAGGCAAACCTTGGCACATTATTTTTATTTATAAACTTTATAAAAGCACACAACAGAAATAAATGACTCTCTAAAACTTCCGGGTTGTCTCCCTGGCAGCGCTTTCCTTAAAGCCATTAAGCTAGGCATATAGTGCTCAAGTAATGAATCCACCCAGATCCCAAGGTATATCAAAGCCAATTTTAATTAACGATGATTTAGCATTTAGTAGTGAGCACAAAGTAAAATATATCATGTAACAACAAAGTCTAACTCTCTTCCTATGCATCGGCATGTCATAAAAGAACAATTCATGCACACATAGTGTCGTGGGTTTGTCACGGCAGCTGTCCTTGTGAAGGGACTTAGTCGTGGAGCCATCGCTACGGGTTAGCTTAAAGGGGTTAAACAGGACAAGGGGACACAGGGAGTTTTATACTAGTTCGGCCCCTTCGAGGAAGGTAAAAGCCTACTTCTAGTTGTTATTGGTATTGCTAAGATTTTGAAGGCCAGCGAGCGAATCCGCTTTGTCTGGCTCTCGAGTTGTTGTCTGTCCCTAAACCGCGACCGGGTCGTCCCTTTATATTCATAGGTTGACGCCCGCCGGGCTACAGAGTCCCGAAGCCGGATCATAAACGTGTCCGGTTTGGTCTCTACTATTCCTACCTTACAATACAATTTACATGACTAGGTCGGTTTACATTTACATGCCGTAACCCGCCTTTGAGCCTTGGGCCTTCCTTAAAGCGCCACTATCCTTGCATCTTCATGGGCTTCTAATCTTCAAAGAGTCAACCCAGCTACATAAGGCCAGTTTACCTCCCATAGTAATATCCCCAACATTAGGCCCCAGATTGGTTTGAACTTGTTCATGTCAATCTTCTACACTTAGAAAAAATCTTCTCCCATATCTTCACCTTGATCTTGTAAACCGCCGTGACGTCATACTTCCAGATTATGATAAACCGCCCTGACGTCATCCATCCGTCGATGTTAGAGATTACCTTCATTTAATGTGTATTCAGTCACCGAGGCGACACCTTTATTAACTTATCCATTTTTGGGCTCCTCGATTCCCGCACTTGCCGTTTTATCGCTTCGCCTTATAAATAGGTGCAGAGGACCCCTTTCTTTTCTTTCCACTACCCATTCATCTCTTCTTCTTCCTCTCGACGACCCCGCACTCGAGCGCCTCCGTCATCTTCGAACCTCGCCTCTGCTTCGTCATCGGCCGCTGCATCAACCTATTCGCACCAGAGTTCCACAGCGCCCTTTCCGCTGCTTCCGTGGTCGCAGTAAGTCCTTTCCCCCTTCTTTCCTAGATCCATTAGGGTTTCCTCGCTGTTCTTCAGGTTTGTCAGAGATTATAGCGCTGTTCTTCCTTTGGCCCGTAGATGAATGCTTCGTACTTATCATATCTCTTGTCATGATGAATCTTCTGTTACCCTCACAAATCCTTATACAAAAACTGTTGCAATCCTTCATAAACTGTTTCGGGTCTTACCCTTTTTAGGTCGAAATATTTTGCTTTTCTGTCTTACCTTAGATCCGAAAGTTTTATACATCTCTGTGAAATCTGTTTCTCCTCACACCATTATAAGCGGTTTAACTTTGCATAATCAATCTGTACCATTAGCCCTCTGATAAACCGGAAGAGCCTTTTGTCTCCATAATTATATTCTGGTTTAACAGTGTCTGAGTACCCCTGTCGTGGTATTACCTTTTATGCATTATTGCATTGATCTCCGGTTTATGCCATGTCCTCTATCAGTATGTCTCTTACTCCATTGTATCGTGCATATAATCATGCATGATTTATAAACCGGTCTTTAATTTTCAGCTTGTTTGTTTCGCAATGGCCAAACAATTCACTGCCTGCAACTGGGCTCGTTCCCGGGTTACTGAGACTCAGTTGAATGAGATGGTCAGCATCGGCTCCCTACCTAAGAAAACTGAAATCAAATGGCGAGTTCCCGGAACAGAAAATCCTCTGACCCCAAGGCAGGGCAAGGTGGTGGTCTTTGTTGATCACATAGGCTGTGGCTTCAAACCGCCAGGGTCAAAGTTTTACCGAGATGTGCTTGCCAGCTTCCAACTTCATCCGCAAGATATTGGTCCCAACTCGTTCTCAAATTTATGCAACTTCCAAGTCTTCTGTGAAGTATATTTACAAGAAGAACCAACTGCAGAACTGTTCCGGGATTTCTTCCACTTAAATCGGCGCACAGAGTTTGTAAATGGACCGAACACAGAACTTGGTGGTGCCTCGGTTCAAAAGCGGAAAGAAGTTGAATTTCCTCATGACAAACATCATAGCCACCCAAAGGAATGGAACCAAACTTGGTTTTATTGCAGAGACACTTCGCCTGAAGATGAAAATCCCCTCCCCGGCTTTCGTGATCACAGACTATCCAACACCCACCCCATGCCACAATGCCTGAGCTCTTCAGAAAGGGCAAAATACGCTCCTCAACTCGCCAAACTCCGGGCCTTTATGGCGAACAGTTTAACAGGCGTGGACTTTGTGCGCTGTTGGATATCCTGGAGTATCTTCTTGCTAAGCCGGCATCTCGGTTTAATGTGTGAATAGACCGGTGAGGTTGACGACCCTCAACGCCACTGCAACATCCAATTATCTGAGGAAGAAATCACTGAAGGTGTAAAGAAGATTCTGAATGAATCGGAACTGATCTGTAGTCAAACCGGTATGAGTCCCTTCTATGCCAAGAACAAACCGCCTGCTGTAAGCATTATATTTCCCCCTCATCTCTAATATTTTTAGCTTATGCAACCTGTAATCCTTCTTCTTTGTATATAGGGAGATGACCCCTTCTGGAAACGGAAAACCATAAAGAAAGCGACAAAGCCGACTGGAGACAAAGCGGTCAAGCCATCCCGCCCAAAGACCAAAGCCGTAAAATGGATATCAAAATGGAAAACAGCTGACCAAATTAATATGGAGCTTGATGATGATACTGATGATCCAGAAGTTGAGGTAGAACTTGACTCACTTGGCTCTCCTTTCATGCATCTCATTAACAATGATCTTCCTCAGGAGGATGCAGAAGCTAGTCAAGCTGATGATGTCGAGGTAATTACCCTTTCCTCCGGTTCAGACTCTATGCCAACACAAAAAACTCGCCAAGCAGTCCAGAAAGTAAGCTTTTCTCATCCTCTTGCTCACTTGGATCCAACATTTATTTTGAAGACTCAGCAGCATGAAGCTCGCCGGACAACCCGGCATAGTGGCCAACATGTCACTTCCGCCGGTTTACCTGATACTCCGGTTCGGAAGCGCCAGTCTGAGGTCTCTCCTACTTCTGACCATTCTTACCCCAAGGCAGGTTTATTTCAGACAGCCTCTTAATCCGTCCAATTCAAATTATCAGGTGACACCTCCTTCATCTTCTGGTGAATCGACAGGAACTCAACTCCCCTCTTTGAAAAATGTGGCCGGGTAAATTGTAAAAACCTTTCCTTTCAATGCGCCATAAATCCTTTGAATAGGATGTTAATCTTCTTTTATTCTGTTTGCAGGGCCAAACCAGACCCAGTAAGAAAGCTCGGACCACCAATCCGCTCGCAGATCCGGTCATCGAAGAAGAAGAACCAAGAGGTGAACCGGAACAACTCGTGAACCGGAAAGCCCCCATCCTGAAGCTGCTTCTGATAACCCGCCCCTTGAAGGCCAAAATACTGATGAACCAGCAGACGCTGATCCTGCCGCGCCTGATGCTGAACCGACAGAACCAAACCGGGCTAGTCCGGAGAAAGATGCTGAAATTCCAATATCATCAACCAAAAACCCTGAAGGCCAAGGTGATGACGTTATTATTACTGGAATGGGCCACAGCTCTCCTGGACGTCCCGTCATTTTGGCTCAACAAAGTGCCAAAGAAGAGCAAGCTGCCAGGGAGAAAGGTAAATGGAGCAGCGATTTATCAAGCTATGCTCATCTTAACGCTGATGAGCTCCATTCTGGCTTCTTGAACCGTCTGCACTCAAACCGGGATTATGAAGCCGGTTTGGTGAACTTGATGAAAGAGCGATATGAGGTAAATTCCTCTCCCTTTGTTTATTGATTTATAGCTGAAATACTATCCCAAGTAGCCCCCAAGGGCCGTTTTATGATTGTTAATCATAAACCGGGTCTTTGTAACACTTTAAGCATCTCATCATTGATCCTTGCAATGGCAGGTCTCTAATAATAGATAAGACTCATCTTGAAATAATTAGATACCTTTCTGCAGCATAGCCCCCAAAGGCCGGTTTAACTTTGGCAAGTTAATCCAGTTTTTAATCCACACATCCGTTTTAGAACAGACGCACATTAGCCCCCAAGTGTCAAGGATAATGCTTGCATTGTTCTGGAGACTTGTATAAAGTGTAGTACTTGAGAGCAAATAGGCATTAGCCCCCAAGTATGAAGTGCATAACTTTGTTATACGCTTTGTACTTAGCACATATATATGCTGTTTGTTTAACATAACTTCAACGTGGCAGGCTGAACTGAGAAACAAAGATGCCCGAAATTCTGATTTGCAAGAAAATGTGAAGTCACAACAAGCCGAGGCTAAAAAAGCCAAAGAGGAGCTGACCCAGGCCCTGGCCGTGATGGAAACGTCGAAAGAATCTTTCAACAAAGATCGTGCTGACTGGGAAATCAAGAAATCCGGTTTAACCAAAAGAGCTGTAGACGCGGAGGCAGCCCTGAAGCCAGTGGTAGATGAACTAGCCGGTTTGAAACACCAAATCAATGCTATGACCTCTGCTATCTTTGGTAAGTACCTGCTTTTATGTGTGTTACATAATTTGATGAACCTTATTACTGACAAAAATGTTGATAAAATCTTTGGCAGGTACCCGGATCGCTCATCTTGGCACAAATATGCGGATGAAACTCAAAGCGGCATACACATTGATCGAACAGCTGTACTCTGGGTCTCAGCGGGCTATTTGCACGGCAGCTTATAACAAACCGGCTCCCACTTTGATTAAAGAAACTCTTGAGAAGTTGGCCATGTTACCAGCCCGCATCGCCGAGTTGAAGAAAGCAGCTGGCAGAGCCGGCGCTTTAACTGCACTTATTCGAGCAAAAGCATGGATTCCAGATCTTGAAGCGGAAGACATCATCAAAGGATACCCAGGTGTTAAAGAAGATGGTTCCAATTTTGACAATGATGATCTCCGGCGGCTGACCAAACAGATTCAGCCAGCAGCCAGCAAGTTGGCCGATGATACAGATTTGTCCCATTTTCAACCGTCTTACAATGCGGAGGGGAAGAGGCAGCCGGCCGACATCCATGAAGTTGAAGAACTTGTGCCTCCGATTCGTAAGCACACTTATGCTCCTGATATTAACCCCTCCAATCTTATCCATGAAGAAGCAGTGTTTCAAGCTTTAACTGGAATCGATTGGTCAAAGGTTGATTTCCAGCGTCTGGGGAGGAATGAAGAAGTGCCCACACCGACTGACCCTCAACCATCAAACCATCCAGACGAAGCATCCTAAACCGGTCGCTGGTTTACTGTCCACCATGTGCCGATCTTGTGAGAAACAATTATGCCATTGGAGCCGTTTTGAAGGCTTCCTATAATAGGATAGCTAAAAAACTCCTTTATTTGCCATGCCATCGAGCATGTTTTGTAATGCCTCATGACAACTTGTGCCACCCTTTGGGATATATTTATGCATAACCCATGATGAATTGTGTTCCTGGGTATAACAACTTAAAAGTGTCTAGCGGTTTACCGCTAGACTGGTCAATATATCCAGGAAGTATACAGGACATAGATGAAATAATCAAAGTGTTTGTACAAAAAGCAGTATACATAACATACCTCATTGGTCGACCAACGGTGTATACGGCAAAGGTGTAAATACCAATCCGGAGCGTTGATAACCTCATCTCTATACTGCAGGTTTATATATTAAACTGGACCGGGATAACTACCGGGTTTTCTTTATAACACTGGTGATTTAGTCAAACCAGACCGGGTCAATAAATACCGGTTTATAACTGATCATGTGTCAACAACTTGTAGTTGAAAAGCAAGTCAGGTCAAGGACACCGGTTTATCAAAAAATACTTATGAATTTCAACAAACAAAATTCAAACAGGAAAATATGCAAGGCTTTTTACGAGCTGCCAGGCTCCAAATCGAGGCTTTTCATGGGCTGCCAGGCCTCTGAGTTAAACCATTTAACAAAGCCTTTTAAGATGGGCCTCCAATTAACCAATCATCGTTTTAACTTTAGAAAGTTCAGGGTCTATAAAAGATTGACATGTCAAACATTCGATGGGTCATACCAGGATTACCTGGACAGGAGTGGCTTACTTGATGAAGGCAGGTTAGCCCGGGTTTTTAGGTGAATACACCAGGCTTCCAAGCCGCGGCTTGATAGCCAATTACGAGGGTCCTTTCAAACTCTTTGTTGCTTTGCATAAAGAGCCCCCAAGTAACTTTGTGAGCTATGCTCAGTGGGTGCCCATGTTTGAGTTTGTGCTTTGTGCAACACTCTCTTTGGCCTCACATAATTTCCTTTCTGGCTAAACGCCTATCAAGAGGTGTAGCTGTGGTGTGATAACAACCAAGCCCCCTAGTGATATCCATTTGTCGTTTCAAACCGATCAAGAGGTGTAGCTATGGTTCAGATATGACCAAGCCCCCTAGTGATATTCTTTATATCCGTGTGGCTGTAGAGACCGGTTTAACAAAAAACTCCGCTTTGTCAGTGGAAACTCTTGTGAGAACACACATGATGTAAAAAGAACAGAGACCCCACTTTAATGGAGGCTCTGGTTTAGTATATAATATATGCATTATCATAAATATGTACATAGGAAGAGCCTATGGCTCAAGTATAGTAAGGCCGAAGAAGAGCTATTTCCATGGCCGCTTGGTCTCCTCCTCCGATTGACGTGAGTCTTTATGCTCTCGAACATCAATGAGGTAGTAAGACCCGTTGTGCAGATTTTTGCTGACCACCAAGGGTCCTTCCCAAGGTGGGGATAACTTGTGCATATCAGTCTGATCCTGGATGAGCCGGAGCACCAAATCGCCTTCTTGAAAGGTTCTGGTTTTAACCCGGCGGCTGTGATAACGTCGGAGATCTTGTTGATAAATCGCCGATCGTGCTGCTGCAAGATCACGCTCTTCATCCAACAGGTCTAGAGAATCCTGACGTGCCTTCTCATTATCAGCTTCAACATAAGCTGTCACACGAGGTGAATCGTGACGGATGTCACTAGGAAGAACGGCCTCCGCTCCATAGACCATGAAGAAAGGTGTGTAACCCGTAGACCTATTGGGTGTGGTGTTGATGCTCCATAACACAGAAGGTAGCTCCTCAACCCAACAACCCGGCATCCGCTTTAAGGGAACCATAAGCCTGGGTTTGATACCCCGTAGAATTTCTTGATTCGCCCTCTCTGCCTGACCATTAGATTGGGGGTGAGCCACCGACGCTAGATCGAGCCGGATGTGCTCACGTTGACAAAATTCTTCCATCTCCCCTTTTGAAAAGTTAGTGCCATTATCTGTTATAATGTTGTGTGGAAAGCCAAACCAGTATATCACCTTCTTGATGAATTGAACCGCCGTGGCTGCATCACACTTGCTGACTGGCTCTGCCTCCACCCATTTAGTGAATTTATCAACTGCTACTAACAGGTGGGTCTTTTTGTCCATAGAGCGCTTGAAGGGTCCAACCATATCAAGCCCCCAAGTTGCAAACGGCCACGTAATTGGAATCATCCGCAATTCTTGAGCCGGAACTTGCGCACGGCGGGCAAATTTTTGACATCCATCACATCTCTTGACTAAATCCTCCGCATCAGCATGCGCCGTCAACCAGTAAAAACCGTGGCGAAAAGCTTTGGCAACCAAAGACTTTGACCCGGCGTGGTGACCGCAATCCCCTTCATGGATTTCTTGCAAAATCTCACAACCTTCTTGAGGAGAAACACAACGCTGAATTGCTCCTGAAACACTGTAACGATGTAACTCCCCGTTGAGTATGGTCATGGACTTTGAACACCGGATTATCTGTCGGGCCAACGTTTCATCGTCTGGTAACTCACCCCGGTTCATGTAAGCCAGATATGGGATCGTCCAATCCGGTATGGCATGCAGAGCTGCCACCAAATGAGCCTCCGCATCAGGAATAGCCAAATCTTCTTCGATTGGCACCTTGACTGACGGATGATGCAACACATCAAGAAATACATTGAGCGGGACAGGTTTACGCTGGGAACCAAGACGACTTAAAGCATCCGCCGCTTCATTCTTCTGCCGGTCTATATGGTCCACCTCATAACCCTTAAAGTGACCAGCCACTGCGTCCACCTCTCGCCGATATGCAGCCATGTGTGGGTCCTTAGAGTCCCAAGTGCCGGACACCTGTTGAGCCACTAGATCTGAATCGCCGAAGCACTTAACCCGGCTCAAATTCATCTCCTTAGCCATCCGAAGACCGTGGAGCAAAGCCTCATATTCAGCTGCATTGTTAGTACAAGGGAACATTAAACGGAGGACATAACAAAACTTGTCACCTCGTGGGGAAGTTAGTATGACTCCAGCCCCCGAGCCCTCCAACTGTGTGGATCCATCAAAATGAATAGTACAATATGTATTATCTGGTTTCTCTTCAGGCGCTTGTAACTCCGTCCAATCATTGATGAAGTCCACGAGTGCCTGGGATTTGATCGTTGTGCGGGGTATATATTTGAGCCCATGAGGTCCAAGCTCAATAGCCCACTTGGCAATCCGGCCAGTTGCCTCTCTGTTTTGAATGATATCGCCCAAAGGAGCTGAGCTGACCACTGTGATGGGATGGCCCTGAAAATAATGTTTAAGCTTCCGGCTTGCCATAAATACTCCATACACCAGTTTTTGCCAATGCAGATACCTCTGCTTTGACTCAATGAGCACCTCGCTGATATAATAAACCGGTCGTTGAACCGGATATTCCTTGCCAAGCTCCTTGTGCTCTACCATAATGGCTACGCTAACAGCCCGGGCATTAGCAGCCACATATAATAATAATGGCTCTTTATCGATCGGCGCTGCAAGCACGGGCGATTCAGCTAGCTGCCTCTTCTGATCCCCGAACGCTTTATCAGCCGCCTCACTCCAGACAAAGTTATCTGTTTTCTTGAGCATCTGATATAAGGGGATGGCCTTCTCTCCAAGGCGACTGATAAACCGGCTCAAGGCTGTGATCCGGCCGGCCAGACGTTGAACATCGTTGATACACGCCGATTTAGCCAAGGATGTAATTGCTGCAATTTTTTCCGGATTAGCCTCAATGCCTCTGTTTGACACCAAAAAACCCAACAGCTTGCCTGCCGGGACACCAAAGACACACTTCTCTGGATTGAGCATCATCTTGTAAATCCGAAGATTGTCAAAGGTTTCTCTTAAATCCTCTATCAACGTTTCCTCCTTTCTGGACTTTACCACAATATCATCCACATATGCATGAACATTGCGCCCAATTTGTTTATGAAGGCAATTCTGAACACATCGCTGGTAAGTTGCCTGGGCACTCTTGAGTCCAAAAGGCATGGAAACATAGCAGAAGGCTCCAAAGGGAGTTATGAAAGATGTCTTCTCCTGGCCCTTAACCGCCATTTTGATCTAATGATAACCAGAGTAAGCATCCAGAAAACACAAACGGTCACAACCCGTCGTAGCATCAATTATCTGATCAATGCAAGGGAGAGCAAAGGGGTCTGCAGGGCAAGCCTTGTTTAAATCTGTGTAGTCCACACACATGCGCCAAATGCCATTTTTCTTAAGAACTAGCACCGGATTAGCTAACCACTCTGGATGAAAAACCTCCATAATAAACCCTGCGGCCAATAGACGGGCTACCTCTTCACCGATAGCCTTACGTCTTTCTTCATTGAAGCGGCAGAGGAACTGCCAGACCGGTTTAAACTTAGGATCAATGTTGAGTGTGTGCTCAGCGAGTTCCCTCGGTACACCTGGCATGTCAGAAGGTTTCCATGCAAAGATGTCCCGATTCTCACGGATGAACTCGATGAGCGCGCTTTCCTATTTGGGATCCAGGTTAGCGCTGATGCTGAACTGTTTGGATGAATCGCCAGGAACAAAGTCAACCATCTTAGTGTCTGTAGCCGACTTGAACTTCAGCGCCGGATCATGTTCTGTAGTCGGCTTTTTCAAAGAGGTCATGTCTGCCAGATCAACATGCTCCTTATAGAATTTCAACTCCTCCATGGCACAAACCGACTCAGCATAAGCCGCATCACCTTCCTCACACTCCAAAGCACTCTTTCTGCTTCCATGTACTGTGATAGTCCCCTTATGACCTGGCATTTTAAGCTGTAGATAAACATAACACGGCCTTGCCATAAATTTAGCGTAGGCTGGCCGCCCAAACAAGGCGTGGTACGGACTTTTGATCTTTACCACCTCAAATGTCAATGTTTCTGACCTTGAATCATAGTCATCTCCAAAAGCTACCTCCAAAGCTATCTTTCCAACAGGATATGCAGACTTACCAGGCACCACACCATGAAAGACCGTATTCGACGGTTTAAGATTCTTATTTGTTAACCCCATACGCCGGAATGTATCATAATATAAAATGTTGATGCTACTTCTGTTGGAAATATGCCCTAGAGGCAATAATAAATTGATTATTATTATATTTCCTTGTTCATGATAATCGTTTATTATCCATGCTAGAATTGTATTGATAGGAAACTCAGATACATGTGTGGATACATAGACAACACCATGTCCCTAGTAAGCCTCTAGTTGACTAGCTCGTTGATCAATAGATGGTTACGGTTTCCTGACCATGGACATTGGATGTCGTTGATAACGGGATCACATCATTGGGAGAATGATGTGATGGACAAGACCCAATCCTAAGCATAGCACAAGATCGTGTAGTTCGCATGCTAAAGCTTTTCTAATGTCAAGTATCATTTCCTTAGACCATGAGATTGTGCAACTCCCGGATACCGTAGGAGTGCTTTGGGTGTACCAAACGTCACAACGTAACTGGGTGACTATAAAGGTGCACTACAGGTATCTCCAAAAGTGTCTTTTGGGTTGGCACGAATCGAGACTGGGATTTGTCACTCCGTGTAAACGGAGAGGTATCTCTGGGCCCACTCGGTAGGACATCATCATAATGTGCACAATGTGATCAAGGAGTTGATCACAGGATGATGTGTTACGGAACGAGTAAAGAGACTTGCCGGTAACGAGATTGAACAAGGTATCGGGATACCGACAATCGAATCTCGGGCAAGTATCGTACCGCTAGACAAAGGGAATTGTATACGGGATTGATTAAGTCCTTGACATCGTGGTTCATCCGATGAGATCATCGTGGAACATGTGGGAGCCAACATGGGTATCCAGATCCCGCTGTTGGTTATTGACCGGAGAGTCATCTCGGTCATGTCTGCATGTCTCCCGAACCCGTAGGGTCTACACACTTAAGGTTCGATGACGCTAGGGTTATAAAGGAAGTTTGTATGTGGTTACCGAATGTTGTTCGGAGTCCCGGATGAGATCCCAGACGTCATGAGGAGTTCCAGAATGGTCCGGAGGTAAAGATTTATATATAGGAAGTCCTATTTCGGCCATCGGGACGAGTTTCGGGGTCATCGGTATTGTACCGGGACCACCGGAAGGGTCCCGGGGGCCCACCGGGTGGGGCCACCTATCCCGGAGGGTCCCATGGGCTGAATTGGGAAGGGATCCAGCCCAAAGTGGGCTGGGGCGCCACTTCCCCCTAGGGCCCATGCGCCTAGGGTGGGGGGGGAACCCTAAGGAAGAGTCCCAAGGGGGTAAGGCACCTCCTAGGTGCCTTGGGGGGGAGGGAATCCTCCCTTGGCCGCCACCCCAAGACCCATCTAGGGCTGCCGCCCCTCTAGGGGTGGGAACCCTAGAGGGGGCGCACCCTCCTCCCTCTCCCCTATATATAGTGAGGCCTGAGGCTGCCCATAACACGCGATCTGATCTCTGCCTGTTGGTGCAGCCCTCCCTCTCTTTCTCCTCATATCTCGCGGTGCTTGGCGAAGCCCTGCAGGATTGCCATGCTCCTCCATCACCACTACGCCGTTGTGCTGCTGCTGGATGGAGTCTTCCTCAACCTCTCCCTCTCTCCTTGCTGGATCAAGGCACGGGAGACGTCATCGGGCTGTACGTGTGTTGAACGCGGAGGTGCCGTCCGTTTGGCACTAGGATCATTGGTGATTTGGATCACGACGAGTACGACTCCATCAACCCCGTTCTCTTGAACGCTTCCGCTTAGCGATCTACAAGGGTATGTAGATGCACTCTCCTTCCCCTCGTTGCTGGTCTCTCCATAGATTGATCTTGGTGACACGTAGGAAAGTTTTTGAATTTATGCTACGTTCCCCAACAACTTCCCCCATCCATGAGTACTTTGGTAAACTTGTATCCCCCAACTTGAGGGGCTACTACCAGGGCCAAGTGACCTGGATTGTCAACTCGGGGTGGGTGATCCTCTCTACTCCACAGAATAGGTTGCTCAGACCAGCGTAAATACTGAGGTACTGCCGGTTCAACAGAGTTTACTGCCCTTTTGTGAAGCTTCTGATCACGCTTACACAAACTAGTAGTGAAGACATGATATTGCCCGCTATTTAGCTGCTTGGGATTGCTCTGATAACCCAACTGCTGCTGCTGCTGATTCCCCTGATGGTTGTAACCTCCCTGGTTACTTTGGTGCCCTTGATTGATGTGTCCGGTTTGGTTGCCTTGAAATCCTAAACCAGAACCGCCACCTCCATAGCCCGGCCCATGGAAACCTCCTCCTGAACCGCCGGGCGGGTTGTTATCATACTGGAACATATTGTAATTCTTGAAATCCCGCATGATATAACAGTCCTTCCAAAGATGTGATGCTGGCTTCTCCTTTGATCCATGCTTTGGACAGGGCTGATTTAACAGGCGCTCCAAATTGGGGCCTGAACCTCCGCCCCTCTGGGGCTGCTTGCCCTTACGGCGCTGGCCATTCTCTTGTGCATTGGTGTTAGCAACAAAGTCCAAGCTGTTGTCGGCCTTGCGCTTACCGCCGTTTCCATGGCCTGCCGGATTATGCTGCTGACCCTTGGCATTGTCGTTCTTCTTACCTTTCCCCGATTTATCCTCCTCTGAGTCCGGGTCCTTGGTATTATCTAAATCGGCGTATTTAACCAAAGCAGCCATGAGCGTTGACATATCATTGCAGTGACGTTTGAGTCTTCCCAACTTCTGTTTGAGTGGTAAGAAATGGCAATTGCCCTCCAATGTTAACACTGCAGTGTCTGCATTGATATGATAAGATGAATGCAAAATCGGTGAGACCTGTTTGACCCAATGGGTCGTGGACTCCCCTTCCTCTTGGACACAAGCGGCCAGATCCACGATTGACATCGGCTGCTTACAAGTATCTTTGAAGTTCTGGATAAACCGGTGCTTTAACTCAGCCCATGATCCGACAGAATTGGTTGGTAAGCTTTTCAACCAAGTGTGAGTTGTTCCTTCCAACATCATGGTGAAATATTTAGCACACACTGCCTCATCCACATCTAACATCTCCATTTCCATCTCATAGCTCTCCACCCACGCCTCTGGTTGCAATTCGGCGGTGTAATTTGGTACCTTACAAGGTCCCTTGAAATCCTTGGGCTGTCTCACATTGCGCAAAGCGGGGGTAAGACATGGCACCCCTAAGGAACTGAACACCACACCTGGCTCCACTAAGGCCGTAGGGTGAACCGGAGTATGTTGTCGTGTTCCGTGTCGAGCTGTCAACTCGGCCTCCCGACGTGCGCGGCCATGGTCCACAACATCCCGCGCATTAGCGCCTCCCCCCGCCGGGTTGTTTCCTCGTGGTGAATTTTGGCGACGTGCACTACTGGAAACGGCCGGTTTGTCCTCCACGTGTCTGCTATAGCTCCGGCTTGGACGGGGAGTGGAATGAATCCTCTCACGACGGTGTGAATACGCCTGTTGTTGATTTAGTGCTGTTTGAAGGAGATCCCTGGCCCGACGTGCTTCCACCACAACTGGTGACTCGCCGTCGGTTGGGAGGGCCGCTAGGCGTGAAGCGGCAGCCACAATGTTGTCCAACGGGTTGGAATAATGCCCCGGAGGTGTTGGTACATACTGTAGCACAACGTTGTTCTGGCGAGGCGGGTCCATCAGGCGCGGTTGAACCGGCGCCCCTGTTCCCGGCGCCTCCGCCCGGTTTAGTATGGGTTGGTTACCAGCTCCTGCTCCTGGTGTGTTGAAGAGATTCTGCGGCTCATAAACCGACGGGAGACGCGATCGGTACCTTCTTCTCATGACATCCTCTGAAGCATTCTGATCCAGCCTAATCCGGTAGGCCTGTGCTTCCAATTCAGCCCGCTCTGTAGCCATCCTAGCATTTTTCTGTCGCCAGGTCCGCTTTAGCCTGGGCTATCTGATATTTCACCTTTGCAATCTCCGCATTGTGCTGATCCCTGGCTACTGCATCCACCTCTGCGGCCATCAACGTTGCCAAATCGTCGAACAAATCAGACAGGACTTGGGCTGGAGGAGGCGATGAGCTTCCTGCCCCTGTTGGTGTGGCCGTTGTTGAACCGGAGAGCATTGCCGCAGCGGTAGATGAATGAGGCGCTGATTGTGTGCCGGCCATGAAGATGGCGGCCCGGTTTGGCAAATCAGGGGAATCCGGAATACTGTTACGCTCGGATCCTCCATCAATCCGGCCGTCCTGCAACTGGTAAAGTGATTCGGTCTCTCCAGAGGACTCGTCATCAGAACAGACCATGGTCTCTCCATCGGACACCGGCCCGTCGTCGTACCTCGATCCATGGATGACACCCACGAACACATGCCTTGCCTCGGGCTGAACCGGCGAAGAACTTGCACGCCGAGCCGTTTTGATGATGTCGGTGCAGATGTCCGGCTTAGGGGCCGGTTCGCCGATCTTGCCGATGAAGACGTGAATCCCACCAAAGGGGACCCGATACCCGTATTCGATTGAATCGGCCTCGGGACCCCATCCTGCGTTGTCGATGTAGAGCTTGCCGCGACGACTCTTCGTCATCCGGCCCACAGCGATCCCTTAAGTCCACCGAAGCTACCCTTCAAGAACTCAAAACCATCGTGCGATAGCCCCACGGTGGGCGCCAACTATCGTGGGTTTGTCACGGCAGATGTCCTTGTGAAGGGACTTAGTCGCGGAGCCTTCGCTACGGGTTAGCTTAAAGGGGTTAAACCGGACAAGGGGACACGGGGAGTTTTATACTAGTTCGGCCCCTTCGAGGAAGGTAAAAGCCTACGTCTAGTTGTGATTGGTATTGCTAGGGTTTCGAAGGCCAGGGAGCGAATCCGCTTTGTCTGGCTATCGAGTTGTTGTCTGTCCCTAAACCGCGGCCGGGTCGTCCCTTTATATTTATAGGTTGACACCCGCCGGGCTATAGAGTCCCGAAGCCGGATCATAAACGTGTCCGGTTCGGTCTCTACTCTTCCTACCTTATAATACAAGTTACATGACTAGGTCGATTTACATTTACAGGCCGTAACCCGCCTTTGATCCTTGGGCCTTCCGTAAAGCGCCACTATCCTTGCATCTTCATGGGCGTCTAATCTTCAAAGAGTCAACCCGGCTACATAAGGCCGGTATACCTCCCGTAGTAATATCCCCAACACATAGTAAAGGCCAATGCATAGTATAAATAGTTTCTTGCAATTTTATCATATTGGAAACATAGAGAGGTAGAGATATAGTTCCTCTCTCATAATAATTGCAAGTAGGAGCAGCAAGCACATGCATATTATATCTATCAAAATCATCATGTGTAATAGTAAAAACCAACCCATCAATATAATCCTTAATAAGGGTAAACTTCTCCGATATAGTGTAGTTTGGAGAATTCAAAAAGATAGTAGGACTATCATGCGTGGGTGCAATAGCAACAATTTCATGTTTAACATAAGGAACTATAGCAAGTTCATCTCCATAAGCATAATTCATATTGGCATCTCGGCCACAAGCATCATCAAAAAGGGATATTTCAAAAGAATCGAAGGGATCATAACAGTCATCATAGCAATCATCCTTCGGTAAGCACGAAGGGGAATTAAACAATGTATGAGTTGAAGAGTTACTCTCATTAGAAGGTGGGCACGGGTGATCAATCTGCTCTTCCTCCTTTTGTTCTTCGCTCTCTTCCTCATCTTTTTCATCCAATGAGCTCACAGTTTCATCAATTTCTTCTTCCATAGACTCCTGCAAAATATTAGTCTCTTCTTGGACAGCGGAGACTTTCTTAATAAGTGCATTAATTTCGTAATTTTATTCATAATTCTCATAACAATATTTCAGGATAGCTAAATTTTCAGGTCTATAAACAGCATCATCAAAATCTTCAAACTCTTTAAACATAGATTCAATTTCATAAGCACCCATAAAAGCAACAAATTCTTTTATTTGTTCCACATCATAGTAATCGTATATACCATTAGCATAAGAAGCTAATCTTTTATTATCATTAAATTTGCATGAAAAGGGAAGGTGTGGAGCCTTCATCCTAGAGCAACAAGTATAATCATAACTCAAGCATACTTGCCGAGCATACCACTTCAATATATGAATTTGATCCCATAGTAGTTTCCCTTTTGTGTCAAGTGGTAATCCCTAAAGTATTCACGTTGATCCAATGTTACTCCCATTACATAATTGAATGGGGTTTTCTCAGGATTATTAAAGTAGTACATAATATCTTTCACATAACTAGCATCGAGGGTTTTAGGAGGTTCCCCATCTCCATGAGCAGAAAGTACACCTAATTTTTTTGGTATTTCGTGTTCCATATCCATAACTAAAGATAAAGAACAACTAAGAGCAGCAAACAACAATTACTTAGTGATAAAGCAAACAAGCACACACGAGAATATTCACCCAATGCTATAACTCCCCGGCAACGGCGCCAGAAAAAGGTCTTGATAACCCACAAGTATAGGGGATCAATTGTAGCCTCTTTCGATAAGTAAGAGTGTCAATCCCAACGAGGAGCTAAAGGTAGAACAAATATTCCCTCAAGTTCTATCGACCACCGATACAACTCTACGCACGCTTAACGTTCTCTTTACCTAGAACAAGTATGAAACTAGAAGTACTTTGTAGGTGTTTTTGGATAGGCTTGCAAGAAAGTAAAGAGCACGTAAATAAAAGCTAGGGGCTGCTTAGATGAAGACACAACTAAATTAGTTTTAGTAGAGAGCTTGTTGTCACGATAAAGTTATTTGTCCCTAGGCAATCGATAACTAGACCGGTAATCATTATTACAATTTTATTTGAGGGAGAGGCATAAGCTAACATACTTTCCCTACTTGGATCATATGCACTTATGATTGGAACTCTAGCAAGCATCCGCAACTACTAAAGATTCATTAAGGTAAAACCCAACCATAGCATTAAAGCATCAAGTCCCCTTTATCCCATACGCAAACAACCTACTTACTCGGGTCTGTGCTTCTGTCACTCATGCCACCCACCATAAGCAAATCATGAACATATTGCAAACCCTACAGAGGGGATCCCTCACACTTGCGCGACACGGAGAGCACCGTAGGACAGAACCAATAATAAAACATGCAACTCAAACCAATCTTGATCATCAAATAGCCATTAGGACAAAACGGATCTACTCAAACATCATAGGATAGCCATACATCATAGGGAAATAATATATAGTGTTGAGCACCATGTTTAAGTAGAGATTACAGCGGGTAAGAGAGAGGTTACACCCGCTGCATAGAGGGGGGAAGAGTTGTTGGTGAAGGTGGTGAAGTTGTTGTTGAATATGACGGTGATGATGATGGCCCCTGGTGGCACTCCGGCGCCATCGGAAGCAAGGGGGAGAGGGCCCCCTTCTTCTTCTTCTTCTTCCTTGACCTCCTCCCTAGATGGGAGAAGGGTTTCCCCTCTCGTCCTTGGCCTCCATGGCGTGGGAGGGGCGAGAGCCCCTCCGAGATTGGATCTGTCTCTCTGTCTCTCTCTGTTTCTGCGTTCTCAGATTCTACCCCTTCACCGTTTCTTATATTCCCGGAGATCCGTAACTCCGATTGGGCTGAAATTTGAACACGACCTCTATCCGGATATTAGCTTTCTTGCGGCGAAAGAAGGGCATCAATCGCCTTACGGGGTGGCCACGAGGGTCAGGGGCACGCCTGCCCCCCTGGGGGGCGCCCCCCTACCTCATGGGCCCCTCGAGCATCGTCTCGCATTGATTTCACTTCCCAAAAATCACATATATTCCAAAAAAATCTCCTTCCGTTTTTACTCCGTTTGGACTCCGTTTGATATGGATATTCTGTGAAACAAAAAAAACATGCAACAAACAGGAACTGGCACTGGGCACTGGATCAATATGTTAGTCCCAAAAATAGTATAAAAAGTTGCCAAAAGTATATGAAAGTTGTAGAATATTGGCGTGGAACAATAAAAAAATATAGATACGACGGAGACGTATCAATTACTTGCAATTGTTAGGCTCACTTTCATATTCCGCATTATTGCCTAAAATTGCTAAGTAACAATTAAAATTTGTAATTGTACCTATTCACCCCCCTCTAGGTCCATCACGATCCTTTCAATTGGTATCAGAGACTCGTGCTCTATTCTTATGGCTTAACCGCCCTAGAGCGAGATGAACCACGATGGGACTCCCCTTGTTGCAGATCTGAAGAGTACGGGCGTGGCTTCCATGGAAGCCAAGTCCTTCACTTTAGAGGATCTGGAACAAGCTCTTACTAAGCAAAAGGAGGATCATGATGCTTCTCTTGAGGCCTTGGTCCCGATGAGGATAGCCACACTAACCACGATGCTTGCACCACTTTCTGGTGGTGTGGCCTCGAGGCCAGCTATGCCTACTCCTTCACTTAGCCAACAACCTCCTAGTAATGAACGCTCTAGTGTTCCTTGGCTTTATGCAAGATCTCAAATAGAGAAACCTAAGTATAATCCTCAAGGCAAACCTCCTTTACTTGATGACACTACCGATTTTGCTTTGTGGAGAGTTGCTATGCAGGATCATCTTCGATATGGAAATGATGAGATGTTGGAGATCTTGGAGTATGCTACCAAGCTGTTGACCCAAAGAATATTACTCCAAGAGAAGTATATGACAAGAATCTCAAGGACACAACAACCATGTTCATAAGAAGAGGCATGACTGACAAGCAAAGGAGACCATACATACATATCACAAGTGCCAAGGAATTATGGGATAGCATTCTGAGGACTAAGACTGGTACCTCCACTCCTGGACTTGCTCAATCTGAAATTGCCAAGGGTCAATTGCAAAACTTTTGTATGGATAAAGGTGAATCTCCCAAGCAACTACTTGAGCATCTCATGACTCTCACCGCCGACATTGAGTCATGTGAATGTGACAAGACTCAAGATGGATTCAACTTGACTATGCAATTTCTCGTGGATAAGTTGCTTCATGATATTGCTCCATATCATCACCAAATGGTGTGGGACATAACACAACACCATGGATTCAAGGAAATGACTCCAGATGACATCATGTCCACTTTCCAACTATTTGAAGAGTCAAAGGCACATGCCACAAAACATCTTGCCATGCATGGTACCTCTACATCAAAGATCAATCTTGCATTGAAGGCCAAGCATGTATGTGAAGAAGAGCAAAGTGAAGAAGAAGAAGATAATGAGGATGGTGATGATATTGACTCAGATGAGAGCCCGTCATATGAAGACATTACTCTCTTTGTCAAAAAGTTTAGTGCGGGAAAATTGAAGGGAAGATTCTAGAAGAAGAAGGTGAGAAAATGCCACAACTGTGAAGAAACCAACCACTTCTCCAATGAGTGCCCTTATGAGAAGAGAGAAGATAAACCAAGTTTTCCAAGAACTTTCCCAAGAAGAAGTTGACAAATCCTTTGAAATCCAAGCTCAAGAAGAGAGATGGGAAAGCAATGGTTGCTCATGAAGAATCCGATCCGGATGATGTTAGTGGTGTTGCCGGAGTTGCTCAAGATTCTCAAAACACTTTGAGGCTAGTCAACAAGAGTGGTGATGTTGTCACCTACAACTATATGAAAGACTACAAGGTCAATGCTCACAAGTGCCTAATGGTAAAGGCCGTGGTAGAAGATGGAGAGGACCAAAGCTCTCCTGACAAGGTCAAGGTAACCCCACGATCAAACCCTCCTCTCTTCACTCCTTCTACTCCTAGTGATTAGTATCTTGATGTGAAGGATAGTTATGAGGATGATGATATAGATGATCCTATGCTTGCTAAAATAAATAAGTTCATGTGCTCCCTCAAAGGAAAGAAGCTCACTATGTTTCGTATGTTTATGGAGATGGTGAGTAAGCACACCATCACCATTAAGGAACTCAAAACCCTCGTCATCGAGGAAAAATGAAAATATGAAATCCTTGAGAGGAAATTCCAATATGAGGAAGTATGAAATGATGAACTATGCTTGAAAATTGGTGCAAACATTTATGTTCATACTAAAGATCTTGCCTCCTTGAAAAAGGCTAATGACTCTTGAGAAGAGTTGATGAATGATAAAAGTAAACTTGTGAAGTCTCATGCTTCTCTCTCTAAGGATTGTGAGCTCCTATCCGTGTCCTTCAAGACTAAGGAAGAAGAGCTCACCCTTCTTACAAAGAGTTTTGAGACGCTCAAGCTTACTTATCTTGAAACTCTAGCCAAGGCCTACTCTTCTTCTATTATCAATGTTGATACTTGTACTACTAACTCTAGTAGTGATCTAGCATCTATTCTTGAGGATAATCTCTTTCTCAAGGCTAAAATCGAGAAAGGTCTCATGACATGTGCTCAAGGACAAAAGAACCTTAATGAGGTATTGAGCCAACACAATGAAGTGTTTGCCAAAGTGGGGCTCGGGTTTGACCCAATCACAAGCAAGAAGAAGACGTCTTCTCAAAAGTGCACCACTCCTCTAAACGAAAATTTTGTACAGGAAGGGCACAAGTAGAAAGGTAAGGTTGTTAGTGGGAAGGCCACAAGGAGCATGCCCACTCTTAACAAGCCAAAAGAGTTCATGCCTCCATCCTATGTACTTTGTAAGACTAAGATGGAGAAGTTTATGCAAAATTTGTTGGTCCTCGAAATGCATTCTGATTCTATGCTATTTGGGTTCCTAAGATCCTTGTGACTAACTTGAGAGGTCCCATTGCAAAATGGGTGCCTCTAACCAAGCCATAATTGTGTGTAGGTTTCCTTCTCCGGTGGAGTAAAATGAGTGATTGATAGTGGATGTACCAATCATATGACCGGAGATAGCAAATTGCTCTACGATTTCATGGAAGCTATTCAACCATTTGTGAGCATTATGTTTGGTGGACGATCAAAAGGATATGTACTCGGGTTGGGCAAGGTGGCTATCACAAATGACATGTCTCTAGCAAATGTCATGCTTGTTCAATCCCTTAAATATCATTTGCTTTCTGTTCGCCAATTGGCTTCTATTGGTTATGATACACTCTTTGGACTAATGGATGTGAAAGTCTTTAAGAGAGATACTCTCGAAGTGGCCTTTGTTGGAGAGTTGGATGGCAACCTTTACACGGTTGATTTCTCAAAAGAGAGCACATTCCATGCGACTTGTCTGATGGCTAAGGCTGACAAGGGGTGGCTATGGCATCGCCGGCTAGCCCATGTCGGCATGAGAAATCTTCAAGATCTCTTAAAGGGTAATCACATCCTTGGACTAACCAATGTCTCTTTTGAGAAAGATCGTGTGTGTAGTGCATGCATAGCCGGGAAGCAACATCAATCAAAGCACCCACCCAAGAATATTGTGTCTACTTCAAGGCCTTTGGAGCTCCTTCATGTGGATCTCTTTGGTCCTCCTTCATGGAATAGTCTTGGTGGGAAAAAGTATGGGCTTGTCATTGTTGATGATTACTCAAGATATACATGGGTCTTCTTCCTCAAGTCCAAGGACGAGACGAAGATCACCTTCATTGATTTTGCCAAGCAAGCACAACGCAAGTTTAACAAAGAAATCTTAGCAATAAGAAGTGATAATGGCTCTGAGTTCAAGAATCTACACCTTGGAAGAATTTCTTAGTGATGAAGGGATTGAGCATCGATATTTAGCTCCATACACTCCTCAACAAAATGGTTTAGGAGAAAGGAAGAACCGCACACTTGTGGAGATGGCGAGGTCCATGTTGGATGAATATAAGTCGCCACAAAGTTTTTGGGCCGAGGTTGTCAACACCGCATTCCATGCATCAAACCGGCTCTTCCTCCGCACTATATTGGAAAAGACTCCATATGAGCTCCTAACTAGGAACAAGCCGAATGTCAAGTACTTTCGTGTATTTGGGTGCAAATGTTTCATCCTCAACAAAAGAGAATGGTTAGGAAAATTCAAATCCAAAACCATTGAGGGCATATTTGTTGGCTATGGATCAAACTCTCACGCCTATAGAGTCTACAACAAATCCAATGGATGTGTTGTAGAAACTTGGGACGTGATGTTTGATGAATTTAATGGCTCCCATGGGGAGCAAGTTGATCTAAGTGATGTAGGTGAAGAAGATTCTTCTCAAGATATTTTGACCATGGGTGTTGGTGCACTCCTTCCAATGGAACAAGAACCTCATGATGATGATGAAGAAGATGGAAGCTTCACACATCATCAAACTACTTCAACACCCATACCACCACAAGCTCCTATTGCTCAACCAATGCCCTTAGACCAAGTACAAGAAGATGATCATGTCCCTCGTCATGATAATCTTCAAGAACAAGATCATCATCAAGGGCAAGAACAAGAAATTGTAATCATTGATGATGAACCTCAACAAATGCAAGATTAAGAAGAAGATCTTCGACCACACATAAATGATCCATATGTTGAGGATGTGGATGATGGACATGAAGTTGAACCTCGCAAAACTCTAACATACATCATGCCTCGAGTGGCCGGTCGTGTTGATGTTGACAAAATTCTCACTGGCATATTGATAACCCACAAGTATAGGGGCTCGCAACAGTTTTTGAGGGTAAAGTATTCAACCCAAATTTATTGATTCGACACAAGGGGAGCCAAAGAATATTCTCAAGTATTAGCAGCTGAGTTGTCAGTTCAACCACACCTGGAAACTTAATATTTGTAGCAAAGTATTTAGTAGCAAAGTAATATGATAGTAGTGGTCACGGTAGCAAAAGGTAACAGTAGTAAAAGTAATGTTTTTTGGTATTTTGTAGTGATGATAGCAATAGCAACGGGAAAGTACATAAGCGAAGAACAATATATGGAAAGCTCGTAGGAAATGGATCGGTGATGGAGAATTATGCCGGGTGCGGTTCATCATGTAAAAGTCATAACCTAGGGTGACACAGAACTAGCTCCAGTTCATCAATGTAATGTAGGCATGTATTCCGAATATAGTCATATGTGCTTATGGAAAAGAACTTGCATGACATCTTTTATCCTACCCTCCCATTGTAGCGGGGTCCTTACGGAAACTAAGGGATATTAAGGCCTCCTTTTAATAGAGTACCAGAACAAAGCATTAACACATAGTGAATACATGAACTCCTCAAACTACGGTCATCACCGGTAAGTATCCCGATTATTGTCACTTCGGGGTTAACGGATCATAACACATAATAGGTGACTATAGACTTCCAAGATAGGATCAAGAACTCTCATATATTGATGAAAACATAATAGGTTCAGATCTGAAATCATGGCACTCGGGCCCTAGTGACAAGCATTAAGCATAGCAAAGTCATAGCAACATCAATCTCAGAACATAGTGGATACTAGGGATCAAACCCTAACAAAACTAACTCGATTACATGATAGATCCCATCCAACCCATCACCGTCCAGCAAGCCTACGATGGAATTACTCACGCACGGCGGTGAGCATCATGAAATTGGTGATGGAGGATGGTTGATAATGACGATGGCGACGGATTCCCCTCTCCGAAGCCCCGAACGGACTCCGGATCAGCCCTCCCGAGAGGTTTTAGGGCTTGGCGGCGGCACCATATCGTAAAACGCGATGAATTCTTCTCTCTGGTTTTTTTCTCCCCGAAACACAATATATAGAGTTGGAGTTGGAGTCGGAGGAGCTCCAGGGGGCCCACAAGGTAGGGGCACGCCCCCCACCCTCATGGACAGGTGGTGGGCCCCCTGGCCTTCACCTTTTGCAGGTATTTTTTATATTTTCCAAAAAGTTGCTCCGTGAAGTTTCAGGTCATTCCGAGAACGTTTGTTTCTGCACATAAATAACACCATGGTAATTCTGCTAAAAACATCATCAGTCCGGGTTAGTTCCATTCAAATCATGCAATTTAGAGTCCAAAACAAGGGCAAAAGTGTTTGGAAAAGTAGATACGACAGAGACGTATCAACTCCCCCAAGCTTAAACCTTTGCTTGTCCTCACGCAATCCAGTTGACAAACTGAAAGTGATAAAGAAAAACTTTACAAACTCTGTTTGCTCTTGTTGTTGTAAATATGTAAAGCTAGCATTCAAGTTTTCAGCAAAGATTATAACTAACCACATTCTCAATAACGCTTAGGTCTCAAGTTTACTCATATCAATAGCATAATCAACTAGCGAGCAATAATAATAAATGTCGGATGACAACACTTTCTCAAAACAATCATAATATGATATAACAAGATGGTATCTCGCTAGCCCTTTCTGAGACTGCAAAACATAAATGCAGAGCACCTTTAAAGACCAAGGACTGAATAGACATTGTAATTCATGGTAAAAGAGAGCCAGTGAAGTCATACTCAATGTAAACTAACAATAATGAATGCAAATGACAGCGGTGCTCTCCAACTGGTGCTTTTTAATAAGAGGGTGATGACTCAACATGAAAGTAAATATATAGGCCCTTCATAGAGGGAAGCAGGGATTTGTAGAGGTGCCAGAGCTCGGTTTTGAAATAGAGATGAATAATATTTTGAGCGGTATACTTTCATTGTCAACATAACAACCAAGAGATGGCGATATCTTCCATGCTACACACATTATAGGCGGTTCCCAAATAGAATGGTAAAGTTTATACTCCCCCTCCACCAACAAGCATCAATCCATGGCTTGCTCGAAACAATGAGTGCCTCCAACTAGCAACAGTCCCAGGGGAAGTTTTGTTTTGCAATTATTTTTGATTTAGTTTCTATAAAGCATGGGACTGGGCATCCCGGTGACCAGCCACATTCTCGTGAGTGAGGAGCGGAGTCCACTCCTCTTGAGAATAACCCGCCTAACATGGAAGATACGGACAGCCCTAGTTGATACATGAGCTATTCGAGCATACAAAATAGGATGATTATTTGAAGGTTTAGAGTTTGGCACATACAAATTTACTTGGAACGGCAGGTAGATACCGCATATAGGAAGGTATAGTGGGCTCATGTGGAATAACTTTGGGGTTTATGGAGTTGGATGCACAAGCAGTATTCCCGCTTAGTACAGGTGAAGGCTAGCAAAAGACTGGGAAGCGACCAGCTAGAGAGCGACAACAGTCATGAACATGCTTTAAAATTAATCAACACCGAATGCAAGCATGAGTAGGATATAATCCACCATGAACATAAATATCGTGAAGGCTATGTTGATTTTGTTTCAACTACATGCGTGAACATGCACCAAGTCAAGTCACTTAAATCATTTAGAGGAGGATACCACCCTATCATACCACATCACAACCATTTTAATAGCATGTTGGCACGCAAGGTAAACCATTATAACTCATAGCTAATCAAGCATGGCACAAGAAACTATGATCTCTAGTTGTCATTGCAAACATGTTTATTCATAATAGGCTGAATCAGGAACGATGGACTAATCATATTTATAAAAACAAAAGAGGTTGAGTTCATACCAGCTTTTCTCATCTCAACCCCATATATCGTCATAATTGCCTTTCACTTGCACAACGGACGATGTGAATAATAATAATAGTGCACGTGCATTGGACTAAGCTGGAATCTGCAAGCATTCAATAAACAGGAGAAGACAAGGCAATATGGGCTCTTTTGTCAGATCAACAATTATGCATACAAGAGCTACTTCAACAATTTAATTATGGTCTTCTCCTATCGACCCCCAAGGAAAAGAACAGAAATAAAACTATTTACATGGGAAAGCTCCCAACAAGCAAAAGAAGAACAGGAAATCTTTTTGGGTTTTCTTTTTAGTTACTACTACAAGCGTGCAAAGTAAACTAATTAAAAGCTCCAGCTAATTTTTTTCTTAAGGTTTATTAAACACACAAGAAGAAAGCATAAAAAAGAAAATAAACTAGCATGGATGATACAATGAAAAAGTATGAGCACCATCATCTAGCAATGAGTGTGTGAGCATAAATGTAATGTCGGTGGGAAATACGTACTCCCCCAAGCTTAGGCTTTTGGCCTAAGTTGGTCTATGGCCACAGCTGGCCTGGCTGATATCCGTAGTAGAAGTTGGGGGTCGTACTAAGCTGCAGCGGCTATCGCTTCCTGAGCTACAGCGTGGCGATGAGTGGCCTTCGCCCTCCTCTCGTACTCATCTGCCTCCTATTTGGTAATAACATATCTTCCTCTTGCCTGATAATCAAAGAAGGCAGGAGTAGGGAGAGTAATATGGACAGCACGACGTCTGTCAAAGATTAAGCGATACTGGAGAGGTGATTCATTCCTCTCGACAAACTGGTGGTGAACCATAGCATTAAAGTCTAGGTAAGTAGGGGGTAATTCAATATCATCTTCGCGTATGGCTACACCAATAAAATTAGCTATGCGGGTTGCATAAATTCCACTAAAGAAATCTCCATTAAATCTATTAAGATGCAACCTACGTGCAACAATGGCTCCCAAATTGTAAGATTTATCTCCCAACACAGCACTCCTAAGAATATTGAGGTCAGGGACACACATGTGACATGCCTCATCTTTACCATTAATGCATCTACCTATGAAGAGAGCAAAATAATGTATAGCAGGAAAATGAATGCTCCCTATGATAGCTTGTGTTATATCTCTAGATTCTCCCACAGTTATGCTAGGAAGAAAATCTCTAAATTCAGATTTGCGAGGATCCCTTATACTACCCCATTGTGGAAGTTTGCAAGCAGTGGTAAAATCCTCTAAGTCCATAGTGTAAGAATTATCATAAAGATCAAACAGGACAGTTGGAGAATTACGTGAAGATGAAAACTCAAACCTCCTCACAAAGGAACTAGTGAGATAGTGATACTGACTGCACTTCTCTTCCTCGAAGCTCACAAGATCGGCGTTACGCAAATATGTGTTAAATTCTTCTTTAATTCCCGCTCGATCCATAAAATTTTCCGAAGGCCATTCACAAGGACGCACTGGAGCGTCTCTTGGTGGCTCTTCATCAGCATCACGCATTGCAAGCCTGGGTCCTTGCTTCCTTGAAGAACCACCTTGCAACATTTTCCTAAGCATATTTCTTCCTCTGAATAATTTGTGAAATTTTTAGTAACTTCAAAATAAAAGTAAACCAAACTTAATAATATTGATAAAAAATACTCATACAAGTGCCTAGAGCCTATATCATGCATCAAAACTACTTTTGACCATATAAATTTGACATGCAAGCTCAAGAACAAGGTCACCTAAGCAGCAAAAATTTGCAATGAATAAAGCACTAGAACAAAAACTAATTGGACCAATGGAGGAGTCACATACCAAGGAACAATCTCCCCAAGCAATTTTGTGAGAGGTGCTTTGAGCAAGGAGATCGAAAATGGCAGCAAAATGAGCTAGAACTCGTGCTTGAGCTGGATATTTGTGTTTGTGGGAGGAAGAAGAAGTGTGTGTGTGCAGGAATAAGTAGAGGGGGGCCACCATGCGCCCACGAGGCAGGGGGGCGCGCCCAGGGGGTAGGGCGCGCCCCTAACCCTCGTGGCCAGGTGCCAGCTCCTCCCGTTGTGTTCTCAGTGCCAAATATTCTCAAATATTCTAGAAAATATCATATTTAAATTTCAGGGCATTTGGAGAACTTTTATTTTCAAGGTATTTTTATATTGCACAGATAAATCAGATAACAGACAGAAAATACTTATTTTTATTTTATTAATCATAAATAACAGAAAGTAAAAGGAGGGTACAGAAGGTTGTGCCTTCTAGTTTCATCCATCTCATGATCATCAAAAGGAATCCACTAACAAGGTTGATCAAGTCTTGTCAACGAACTCATTCCGAATAACATGGAACCGGATAAATTTTGAATAACACTATGTTACCTCAACGGGGATATGCACATCCCCAATAATAATAATATCATATTTCTTCTTGACAGTAGGAAGAGGAAATTCAAAACCTCCAAATATAATCGATGGAATTTTTCCAATAGAGTTGATACTATGAACTTGAGGTTGTTTCCTCGGAAAGTGTACCGTATGCTCATTACCATTAACATGAAAAGTGACATTGCCTTTAGTGCAATCAATAACAGCCCTTGCAATATTCAAAAGGGGTCTTCCAAGAATAATAGACATACTATCGTCCTCAGGAATATCAAGAATAACAAAGTCCGTTAAAATAGTAATGTTTGCAACTACAACAGGCACATCCTCACAAATACCGACAGGTATAGCAGTTGATTTATCAGCCATTTGCAAAGATATTTCAGTAGGTGTCAACTTATTCAAATCAAGTCTACAATATAAAGAGAGAGGCATAACACTAACACCGGCTCCAAGATCACATAAAGCAGTTTTAACATAGTTTCTTTTAATGGAGCATGGTATAGTTGGTACACCGGGATCTCCAAGTTTCTTTGGTATTCCACCCTTAAAAGTTTAATTAGCAAGCATGGTGGAAATTTCAGCTTCTGGTATCTTTCTTTTATTTGTAACAATATCTTTCATATATTTAGCATAAGGATTCATTTTGAGCATATCAGTTAATCGCATACGCAAAAAGATAGGTCTAATCATTTCAGCAAAGCGCTCAAAATCCTCATCATCCTTTTTCTTGGATGGTTTGAGAGGAAAAGGCATGGGTTTCTGAACCCATGGTTCTCTTTCTTTATCGTGTTTCCTGGCAACAAAGTCTTTTTTATCATAACATTGATTCTTTGATTGTGGGTTATCAAGATCAACAGCAGGTTCAATTTCTATATCATTATCATTACTAGGTTGAGCATCATCATGAACATTATCATTAACATTATCACTAGTTTCAGGTTCATTACCAGATTGTGTTTCAGCATCAGAAACAGAGATATCATTTGGATTCTCAGGTGTTTCAGTAATAGGTTCACTAGAAGCATGCAAAGTCCTATCATTTTTCTTTTTCTTCCTTTTAGAAGGACTATGTGCATCTATATTATTTCTCTGAGAATCTTGCTCAATTGTCTTAGGGTGGCCTTCAGGATACAAAGGTTCCTGAGTCATTTTACCACCTCTAGTCATAACTCTAACAACATTGTCATTATACTTACTATTCAATTCATTGAGAAAATCATTTTGAGCTTTAAGTACTTGTTCTACTTGAATGGTAACCATAGAAGCATGTTTACTAATAAGTTTAAGTTCACCTTTGACATTAGCCATATAATCACCCAAGTGTTCAAGCATATTTGAATTGTATTTCAATTGTCTACCAAAATAAGCATTAAAATATTCTTGCTTAGCCATAAATTTATCAAGCTCATCTAAGCATGGGCTAGCAAACTTAGTAAATGGGATTTCAGCTTTATCAAATCTATAGAGAGAATTTACCTTTACTACCTGTGTTGGGTTATCAAGACCATGAGTTTTTTCAATAGGTAAAGGATTAAGATCATATGTTTCTTCAACGGGCAGTAAATTAAGACCATGTATTTCTTCAATAGGAGGTAAATTCTTAACATCTTCAGCTTTAATACCTTTTTATTTCGTAGATTTCTTTGCCTCTTGCATTTCTTCAGGACTGAGAAATAGAATACCCCTCTTCTTGGGAGTTGGTTTTGGAATAGGCTCAGGAATTGACTCCGGAGGTGTCCAATTATTTTCATTTGTCAACATATTATTCAATAGAATTTTAGCTTCATCCGGTGTTCTTTCCCTGAAAATAGAACCAGCACAACTATCCAGGTAATCTATGGAGGCATCAGTTAGTCCATTATAAAAGATATCAAGTATTTCATTTTTCTTAAGAGGATGATCAGGCAAAGCATTAAGTAATTGGAGAAGCCTCCCCCAAGCTTGTGGGAGACTCTCTTCTTCAATTTGCACAAAATTATATATATCCCTTAAAGCATCTTGTTTCTTATGAGCAGGGAAATATTTAGCAGAGAAGTAATAAATCATATCCTGGGGACTACGCACACAACCAGGATCAAGAGAATTAAACCATATCTTAGCATCACCCTTTAATGAGAACGGAAATATTTTAAGGATGTAAAAGTAATGAGTTCTCTCATCAGTAGTGAACAAGGTGGCTATATCATTTAATTTAGTAAGATGTGCCACAACAGTTTTAGATTCATAGCCATGAAAAAGATCAGATTCAACCAAAGTAATTATATCAGGATTCGACACAAGGGGAGCCAAAGAATATTCTCAAGTATTAGCAGCTGAGTTGTCAATTCAACCACACCTGGAAACTTAATATCTGCAGCAAAGTATTTAGTAGCAAAGTAATATGATTGTAGTGGTAACGGTAGCAAAAGGTACACTACAAAAAAAATACACTTCCGTGATGATATGTGTTTGTCACAGTAGGTCGCGTTTTTTGTCATGCATGTACATCCATGACGATTTTATGACAGAATCAAGATAGTCATACATGTGCTATTGCAGAAGTGTTCCATGACATTAGCAAAATTATCATCACGGAAGTGTGCACTTCCATGACGATAAATCGCGCGTCACAGAAGTGCTTTCATCAAGGGTGACCGACACGTGGCATCCACCGTAACGGAACGCTGTTAAGCTATCGGGCCGGGTTTTGGATCCGATAACCCGTTAACAACGCCGACCAATGGGGATTTTCCACATGTAAAATCATCATTGGCTGGAGGAAACACGTGTCGGCTCATCGTTGGGACAGATGTCATCCACTCATCGGACAGAAGGCGCCTATGATACGTCGACACGTGGCACGGCCCAACAAAGGCCCATTCCTGTGAAAAGGCCGGCCCATTTGACTTGGTCAAAAGGTGGCGGGCCAACCCATGGAAAGCGTGTTAACGGCCTATTCGCATATAGCCCATTTAGAGCCCGCTAACCCAAGGCCCGTTACGCCCTATCCGAATTAGGCCCAGTAGCGTCATCTGGGCCATCCAATATGATTCCAGCCCATTTTCACTTCTGGCCCATGTATGGCCCATGACGTCTTTCGGCCCATATGAGGCCCTATGTAAATCTTGGCCTATTAACAACCCATGGTGAAACTGGCCTGTAATGAACAGTGTATCACTTTACACCCATTAACAGCCCATGGTGAAACTGGCCCGTAATGAACAGTGTATCACTTTATACCCATTAACGGCCCATTATTCCGTTGGGCCGTTTCCAACCCATGTTATCTTTCGGCCTTCTCAGAGCCCATTTATTCTTGGGCTCATTTCCAGCATTCGTTTACTTACGGCCCGGTACTGTCACTTTCTGCTTGTGGGCCAAATTCAGCCCATGGTTACAGTCAGCCCGTTTGTGGTCCATTAATACGTTGGGCCATTTTCATAGCGTCATCAAATATGGCCTATTAACGATGGCCCGTTATGGTCGGCACATGAACGAATGATTCCAACTCTAGCCGTTTACGGCCATAATGCAGCCTGTTATTGGCCCATGTTTGGCCAATCGATCATACGGCCCGTATAAGGCCCATTGATGATACAACCCGTAGAAGGCCCATTGTTTCTACGGCCCGTAGAAGGCCCATTGTTTCTACGACCCGTAGAAGGCCTACTGTTTCTACGGCCCTTAGAAGGCCCACTGTTTCTACGACCCGTAGGAGGCCCAGTGTCACTATAGTAAATATTAGCCCATGGTTATTGTGGCCTAGTTTTAAAAATAGGTTATTGCAGCCACTAGCAAACCGCGGAAAAAGAACTGCACTGACTACAAGCAAAAAAATAAACAAGACAACAAGGAAATAAATAAGCAAGCAACTTATACTAGGCTATCACGGCTATTACACATATTACATCCACTGGGCATCAAAGTTCGCCACCAGTGCAAATATAAGGAACAAAGCAGCATATAAACGCCGCAGCAAAACAAATCCAGAACTGAAACCACTTTAGAAGAGTTCAAGAAACAATATCCTGGGTACCCATAATACTGGCAAGATGCTTAGCAAGCTTATTAACTTTCTCTTGTTTAGCGCTTAAATCCTCCAACGCTTGCTGTTACACAAGAAAGTACATATCTGAATTCTGCAGGAACTTCCTCGGTCATTCGGCTTCTTGCCGCAGCACAGCTGACTGATGCCTTTCAACTTGTAGCTGAGACTGAAGAAGCCGAAGTGATTCAGGCAGCGAGTTCGAAGAGCTTGTGCCAGCGGTACTGGCCAGTAACTCGAACACTACATCAACGCATGATTGTGGGGTTTTCTCACTGTCTACAAGATCGTTTTTATCACCTTTCTTCGAGACCAACAGGGTTGTCTCACTATCTTGAACCTTATCTGCATTACTTTCTCTACCATTGCATACTGGGGTGCTCTTCTCCAATATTCTTTTTGCATACTACAAGAGAAACAAGCAGACACATCACAGGTTTAGCTTGTAGTATACGAAACTCATTTTAGTAAACCGGTTCAGTAGTAAGGTGGATAGGATAACAGCATGAAACAAACATATATCTATGTACTATGGTCACTGTATTATCCATATCATTCTAGTTTATGTTCCCTAATCAAGATAGACACAGTTCAACTCATATATTTTTAAGACACAACAGCATAGACAGAATATAAGCGTGAGAAACTACACAGCATTGGCAGCACTTGTAATGTGCATCACATGAGAACATAACTGTTTATACAACTTAAACTCAAATCAACATAGAGCAAGAAGTTAGAACAGCAATCCAGTTAAAGAAATAGGTTTAAAACATACCTGTTGCGCCATTGGAGTTTCAATTGGATCCTTCAAATTCGAAAGTAGTTGGTATGAGTAAATACAGTGATGCAACAACAAAGGAGTATGGACCATAGCTATGGAATCTGACCTGAGAACAATTGCTCTTCTGCTTTAAACGTGGAGTATGGGTTAGCTGTGGTGGTATTCGTGCTTTGGGCACTGCGGTAGCTTTACAAACTGCTCGTGTGGGGGTACTCTGTGGTGGACATGGTGCTTTGTCAACTATAAGTGGGTTACTATCCGCTGGGGTTGCGGTTAGATGGGTTGTAGCTGGTTCTCTGCCCAATGGTGTAAGTGTGCAATCTGGAAGAGTCTCGATTATGTGTGGTGGGGCTAGTTTGTGGGCCAGTACAACCATGGTTCTATCTGCATCGACGGGTAGCACTGTCTTTTGTGAAGAACGGGTTTTTGCTCCCTTAGATACTGCCATCACCCCCTCCAATTCAAATGGCTGATAAACAAGAAAAGAAATTGAACGTACAGACATTCTATGATAGACAGATGTGGTAATTCACATATATGTTGTCTAAGCAAACAGGACAGCCTGACACAATTTCACATATATGATGCCTAACTAAATAGGATAGCATGACACAGTTTCAGATATATGATGGATAACTTAACAAGATATAATGGCATAATTCAACATATGATGAGTACCTAAACAGGATGACATGACAAAACTATATGATGTCTTTCTAAAATAGATTGGGATGAAATAATTCACATACATGTTGTCTAAGTATACAGGATGGCATGATATAATTGACATAATTGATTCATATACTAAGCAGCTGGCACTCGCATGTATGATCTCTAAACTAAGCAGATAGAATTCAATATTGTGCATATGATTTATAAACTAAGCAATGCAAGAAACTATATGCATCATATGAGAAATATAAACATTGCAACTTAGAGCATACACCTCAGGTGGGATATAGGACTGGTCATCTGTCTCTGAATCCTCCTTTGAGGAGCTCCCTGTAACCATCGAGATATATGCTTCAACAGGTACCATTGCCTTCTCTGAAGACCTTGTTTTCACTCCAGATTTTTCCATAACCAGCTCAAATGGCTGATACACATGAAGAGTAGTTAATATACATAGATTGTCGACAAATGGAATACGTAATGGAAAAAAAGATGGCATTAGATAATTCACATATATGATGCCTGGCTCCATGGCGGTGCATAATTCACATATATGATAACTGGTTGAAAAACATGGCATTGCATAATTCACATATCTGATATAGAAAGCAAACAGGAGGCATTCACACAAAGCATGTCTAATCTAAGCAGATGGCATGGCAATGCAAGACACCATATGCATGATATGAGCAATATAACCCAGCCAAGTTAGAGCATGCACCTCGGGGAGGAATACGACTGGTCATCTCTCTCTGAATCCTCCCCTGAGGAGCTATCTGTAACCAGCAAGAAATCGGCATCGACAGGTAGCACTGACTGCTCAGAAGACCTTGTTTTCACTCCAGATTTTCCCATGACCGACTCAAATGGTTGATGCACAGGAAGAGTAGATGAATGTATAAACGTTGTTGAAAAATGGAATACATTATGGAAAAAAATATGGCATGATACAATTCACATATATGATGACTGGCTAAACAGGATGGCATTGCATGATTCACGTATATGATGCCTAGCTAAAGAAGATGGCATTGCATAATTCCCATATACTCCCTCCGTTCCTAAATATTTGTCTTTTTAGAGATTTCAGATGGACAACCACATACGGATGTATATAGACATGTTTTAGAGTGTAGATTCACTCATTTTGTTCCGTATGTAGTCACTTGTTGAAATCTCTAAAAAGACAAATATTTTGGAATGGTGGGGGTATGATATAGAAACCAAACAGGTGGCATTCACACAAAGCAAATCTAAACTAAGCTGATGACATATAAGATGTATAATGTAAGCAATGCAAGGCGCCATATGCATGATATGACCAACATCAGCATGCCAGGTTAGAGCAAACACCTTAGGTGGTAAACAGGCGTGGTCGGCTCCTTCTGAATCTCCATCTAAACAGTTATCTTCCTCTGGAATACAATCTGGAAATGTAGGAGGGGGGGGCACTTCGCCCACCATGGAGCGGCGTTTGCATGACATTATATTCGCACGCAACGGTCTTCTCTTTTTCTCTACATGTTCAGTACGATTGTGTACAATATCTGACATGCATAATAAAAAAATAGTTAGATTTTGTAAGGCCTAAGGGGTGCATGCAAAAATCAAGACTGATGGTAGCAAACGAGTGGATGGATCCAAAATTAATGATAGCAGGTACATTATAGCTTCAGTTTAAAAATATAGACAACGGATCATCTATTGTTTGTTGCCCACCCAACATGAACCACATAGAAGACCCTAGATGAACCAGATAGTAGACAGATACTATTCGTTGCTGGCTTGATATGAGACCCATGGGCAATTCAAAACTCAAGATTGAACAATAAAGTAGCAGGTAATAATAACCGATGTATAACGTAAGCAAACACGAAAGACTGCGACCTCTCTTCCAGAACTGTGTAGTCCTCAGGTTCGTCTGCTCAGTCGATGATGGTAATGCAGTTGGCGTGGCTGCCGGCAATGGGGAAGATGATCTGAGGCGGTGAAAGGAAGTCTGCAGGGGGGATCTCTGCTATAGTGAACGCTTCTGTCGATGGTGCACCTCGGGTGGGGTGGATGACGGCACGGCAGGAGCAGGACATAACACACAGAGTTTTCTTTGACGCTTATCTGAAAATGAAGTAAATCTGTAACGGCTCCTTAGAATTGGAGGATTCTATAAATGCAGGGACATGAAAAACACAGGAATAGGATAGGAATGCACGTGCAAAACAGAGCATTTGGAAACATAGGATTTCAGTCAACCTGGGTGTTTGGCTCACATGAATTAGAAGAACAGAGGAATGGAGAAACAAAGTGATGCGACGAGTGTACAACCTCTTTGGCATAGCCTTGTGGACCTCAACATCATTGGGTTGGATATGGAGGATGGTGATGATGCTGGTGTGACTGTCGGAGGCGGGGAAGAAGATCCGAGGCCTCTGGAAATGGCGCCGAGGGTACTGCTCCGCTGTGATGGACGGTTCCGTCATTGGAGAAGCTCCGCTAAGGTGTACGGCGACGAGGCTGAAGCATGACAAGACAGACAACATTAATCTGAAGTGGGACCCTAATATCATCTGCAATAGATGATGTAAAATACATCACCAAAAAGTGCTAGATGTAAAACACATCAGCCGTGCCACGGCCACTCCGACAGATGCTGTAAGTACTGTTCACTTTGAACTTAACTGAAGAAAATGAACTTCACAGTCGAAACTGAATTTTACTGTCGAAACTGATTGAACTAGTAACAGAGCATTGCAATAGATGTTTAGGGCGTTCGAGCACTAGTTGCAGAGAAGCAGTGATCTAAATCAGCAGACGCTCGAGCAGGGAACGCACTAGCAGAGAGCAAGTCGTGCAGTAGCACCACGAGCGAGTGCTAAAGCGGCAACTCCTGTAGGTGCCGGAGGTCGTGCAGCAGCAGTAGCGCAAGCGAGAGCAAGAGCAGAGCAGCAGCATCAACAAAAGCAGGAGCAGTGCAGCAGCGCGACCGATAGCAAGAACAGAGCCGCAGCGCGAGCGAGAGCCAGAGCAGCTGCAGCTAGTGCCGTTGTGAAAGTCGCCGCCGAGGAAGCAATGACATGGGGGAGAGATGTCATGGATGATGTGGCCGGCGACGGCGCCGTGGATGGAGACACGCCAGGTCTGCTCGGTATCGAGCACCGGTAGCCCCATGAGATCGAATAAAAGATAAAATGCAGCGGTGAGTGCAGAACCTCCTTGATGGCGCCGAGTTGGCCTCGGCTTCATCGGAGGAATTGGTGAGGGTGCTGCGGTTCCGGTGGGGCAGGTCAAGACGGCGTTGTGGGGATTGAGGTGGCGTGATGGATGAGGCGAACGTCGGGGCAGGTCCTTGGAGGTGGAGGACGGGGTGGCTGATCCGGCGGGACAACGAGATCGACAACGCATCCTCATCCGGTGCGGTCGATGAGGGACGGCGAGCTGTTGCGGTGGATGACGTAGTCAGGGAAGAGTCTCCGGCTGGGCGGCGGACGGGAGGCCGATGGAGGAGCGTGGGGTTTCGTGGGTTTTGGCGGCCTCGGTGTACGAATGGGGGGCGAAGGGGGAGGGGGGAGCCAAGCTTAGGGACGCGCTTGTCCGGAATGTAGGGTAAGTTACCAGCGTACCCCCACCGGTTTTGACACCGCGATGTGGAGCTTCATTTCTGGCTGAGGGGTAGAAGGGGTATTTCACGTGTCTGGGCTGCGGGAGCAATTTCGGATGAGGAGGGAGTTCTCGCGCGCGTCCAAATTTCGGGATAATAAGGCGCGGCGCGGGTTGAAGAAGCGGGAGTTTCAAAGCAGGTGAGACAAAAGATACTCGAGCTTGAAAATTTCGGGATAACAAGGTGCGGATTCCTTGTTCGGGAGAACGAACTTAACGTGTAAAAAACAATTCATACAAGACACAGGAGAGTCATCTCCCCTTCTACTATATTGCTATAGATGCCATTGAAAAAACTACAAGAAAAATGTAAAAAAAATCGGGAGAACAAGATTACCCTGCACAGTACCAAATCGATTCGAACTTCCCTCAACTACAACAAAAAACAAATCAAATCCCACCAAAGAAAGAGTATTGTCCCTTTTTATATGATTACAGATGCCATGATCTCAAATTTCAATTTTTGAATCCATGTTATGTTGAATTCGAATATATCGTTAGGTGACCTTGCGGTTTATAATTGATGTAGTCGTACATTTTGATCTTCCATCATATATGAACATTTTACTCCACCATGTGAACATATATATTGTCGTCTACCATATGGACTAAATTTGAATCAATTTTCCTTATTTGAATACGATTGTTGTCAAGTTATACAATAATTTAAATATTATCTTGATAACAAAAAACATACATATAGAAGTAATCATATTTCACTATGAACTACATGTACCATACGCTCTCCAATTCAAATATTTGTATCCATTTTATGTTGAATTCAAATCATAGTACATTATTGGTCAAGGTAGCGAGATGTTTGGGATAATCTAAACCATGTTTTCATACGTATAATTTTTGGCTAAATTGGGACAAGTTTTGGTATAAGCCTCTTGCAAAACCGGAGATTCTCTCAACAAGCCTCGTGGTTCCGAGAGGGAACGTGTCCCCCTAATTTTATTTAGAGAGGCAACATAGAACTATGTGAGTGCCCTATTAAATTTTGGAATTATTTCGGGTTCATTTGGCCTTTTTATACATTAATTGAGTTTCTGGACTTTTAATGTGCATAATCTAAATATGAATTGCATGCACATGCTCCGGTGCACCAAAGTGGGTTGAAAAATCACATGTGTGTCCTTGGTTGAATTTCTAGGTCCCATGGAAGAAATGAGAATGAAATTCAAACATCTGGGCATCATGACTCGCCCGAGATCATCGAGAAACTTTGATTTCAAATTCATGTAAATCCAAAACTCGCCTGGAAATCATGAAACTTGGCATGGTGTCATGTCATGGCACTAACATGTTGTGGTAAAAAATTGGGCCGATTTGGAAGCTCGTGGTTCTAAGAGGGAACGTGCCACCTTTGAGTGTGAAACGATATACGCTACCCCCCCTTTAGTTTCTTAACAAAGGCAACATAGAACTACATTAGTGCCCTATTAAATTTTGGAATTATTCCGGGTTCATTTGTCGTTTTTTATACATTAATTGAGTTTCTGGTCATTTAATGTGCATAAGTCAAATTTTGAACTACAAGCACATGCTCTCGTGCACCAAAGTTGGTTGAAAATCACATTTATGTCCTCGGGTGAATTTCTAGGTCCCATGCAAGAAATGAGAATAAAATTAAAACATCTGGGCATCGTGGTTCGGTCGAGAACATTGAGAAACTTGGTTTTAAAATTCTTGTAAATCCAAAACACGTCTGAAAATCATAAAACTTGGCATGGATGTCATGTAATGGTACTACCACGTTGTGCTAAAAAATTTGGCCGAATAGGAACAGATTTTGTTATAAGCTTCTTGCAAACCGAAGCTTCTCTCAAGAAGGCTCGTGGTTCTAAGAGGGAACGTGCCACCTTTGAGCGCGAAATGATATATGTTGTCCCCCTTGAGTTTATTTACAAAGGCAACATAGAACTACATGAGTGACCTGTTAAATTTTGGAATTATTCCGGCTTCGTTTGGCCTTATTTACACATTAATTGAGTTTTTGGTCATTTAATGTGCATAATTCAAATTTGAACTACAAGCACATGCTCCCGTGCACCAAAGTTGGTTGAAAAATCACATTTGTGTCCTCGGGTGAATTTCTATTCCCTCCTTCCATCTATATAGGTCCTAATGCGTTTTTCAAGGCTAACTTTGACCAAACGTTAGAGCAATAATATATGACATGCAACTTACACAAAGCATACCTTCAAATTTGTATGTCAAAGGAGCTTCCAATAATATAATTTTCATAGTATACATCTCGTGTGCTATTAATCTTGTCAATAGTCAAAGGCTGTCTTGAAAAACACATTAGGCCCTATATAGATGGAAGGAGGGAGTAGGTCCCATGCAAAAAATGAGAATAAAATTCAAATATCTGGGCATCGTGGCTCGGTCGAGAACATTGAGAAACTTGGTTTTAAAATCATGAAACTTGGCATGGTGTCATGTCATGGTAGTACCATGCCGTGGTAAAAAAATTGGCTGAATAGGAACAAGTTTTGGTATAAGCTTCTTGCAAATCGGAGCTTCTCTCAAGAAGGCTCGTGGTTCTGGGAGGGAACGTGTCACCTTTGTGTGCATAATTCAAATTTGAAATACAAGCACATGTTCCAGTGCACCAAAGTTGGTTGAAAATCACATGTGTGTCCTCGGGTAAATTTCTAGGTTCCATGCAAGAAATGGGAATGAAATTCAAAATTCTGGGCGTCGTGGCTGGGTTGGAAACATTGAGAAACTTAGTTTTTTAATTCCTGTAAATCCAAAACATGCATGAAAATAATGAAACTTGGCTTGGTGCCATGACATGGCACCAACATGCTGTGGTAAATTTGTAGTCCGATTTGCGAAGGCGCACACATTAACAATTAACAAAGTCATTTTGGAACAAGTGCTGTCACGTTACAATCGGAAACACAAGTATTATTGAAACCGTGGGCGTTCTACTTACTAGTACCATTTACGTGCCGCCATGTGTCCCCATTTTTTATTAGCTAGGAGGCGTCGTGCAGGGTAGCTATTTGAGTACGAGAGGCGTGCGATCAGACCTGTGCGCGTGCTTATCGGGAGGAGAGCCCTTTGACCTTGCCGTACTGGATCATGTGCACGGGCATGGGATGCACGGTGCTGATGTGGTGGTAGAGCGCCGGCGGCGGGCCTTCGTAGCCGCAGACGGGCACGGGGCATTTGCAGGGCGTGAGCAGACACACGCTCTGGTGATCGGCGAGCTTGTGGTAAGTGACGTAGAGCCCATAGCCTTCGTGCGGGCACTCCACCCTCACCGACGAAAGGACGGAGTCCACCGCCGTGTTCCGCATGTCGAAGCCACCGCTGCGCTCGCACTTCGGGCACTGCCGCTGGTTCCCGAGGCGGTCGACGCGGCAGTCCGCGCAGGCCAGGTGCCCTCCCTTGCACTTCAGAAATCAATCGAACAACACATCAATCAAGAAACCAGCACCATGCTCAATCAGCCGAATGGACGAGGTGTATTCGAACCTCATACACTGGAGGCGTCAAGGGGCGGAGGCACAAGGGGCGGTGGAGCACGGTGAGGTCCATCGAGACCTTAGAGAGCTCCATCGTCGGGTCCTGTTCGGTCTGCATGATCTCGCCCTCCTCATGCACAACCATCTCTCGACTTGGGCCGGGGTATTACAAAGCTTTACCGTCACATATTTTATACTACTTCAAGGTGCATTAAATCAACACATGCAAGTATCAAAAGGAGAGTCACGGCATGCATGCATGCGTTGTAATTAATGCATCGGTAAACGCAAATTATTGAAATATATCGAGTGTAGTGCTTTGATGTGTCGCGTTAACTCGTACATCAACGAGAAGTTTGATTATCCTCTCCCTCGCGGATTTAACTGCACCTGCCTTTGGCTGTATGACAGGTTGGCCACACACCTGTCGGGCCCACCTGTCATACACGCAAAGGCAGGAGCGTCCCTCCCTCGCCCATGAGCGTGGTGGCTGGCAAGACTAGGAGAAGCTTTCACTACACACTCTCCCTCCCGCACGTGGTGGACATGCGGCAGTTCAATCGGTGTCAGATGGCCAGAAGCGTACTGTAGTACTCCTCCAGTGCAGTAGTACTCCATCATTGTTCGACTTCCCGAAGAGGCGAAGAGCCAAGGGCAACCTGGACGCTCGTGTGGCAGTTTCATGTGTAGAGTAGTCTAGGATAGCGTGTACCGTGCCTGTAAGCTTAAAATCGTTGGGTTCGGCTCCATGCTATGTGGTCGTCTCGAAGTTTTTTTAAAAGAATTAAAATAGTCTTCTGGCCCTACCTGACACCCTGGTGATTCTAGTTTGCACGCTCATCTGGTCAAGACAGGAATATATATTTTAATTTGTTTTTTTAAAAAAGGGGGGACTCCCCGGCCTCTGCATCGGAACGATGCATACGGCCACATATATTTTAATTTGTGGTGGGTTAATGTTAGGGGTTGCAGCAAATATATTGTACACTACGGGTCTTTCAGCCAAGTTTAGAGGCAAGCATGTGGGGCCAGTGCTATGATGTGTCGCGTCAACTCGTACAACGAGGAGAAGCTTGATTTTACTACACGCCTTCTCCCTCACCCATGCGCGCGGTTTCTCGCAAACGAGGACAGGCTTTTGCTTAGTAGTACTTCTACAACAAGCTATATGTCCCGCTCGTGGTGGACGGACATGTAGCAGTGAATTCGACACTGTAGAAGCAGTAGTAGTAACATCATTGTTCGTCTTCTTGAAGAGGTGAAGAGCCAAGCGCAAACCGAATGTTGCAGTTGCGAACATTGGAGCACGCATATCGCCAGGCTCTTGCATGAGACAAAATTGCTATGTGATCCCACTATTATACTAGTACGTACAACTACTTGCTAGTATAGCCCTGTAAACCAGAAAGGAGTATTTACCCTTCTAGAGATTTCAATAAGTGACTAGACTACACTGAGACGGAGTACATATGGAGCAAAATGAGTGAATCTGCACCGTAAATAAATACGTACTAGTTCTATCATTTTCCTCTCCGAGGTGCACAATATTGAGTATACTGACTAGTCTCTTTTTGACACTCATTTACGGGTTTTTACACAGTACAGACGCAAGCGCTCATATACACGCGCATACACTCACCCCTATGAACGCACACACGCGCGGCACTATCATCTTGAAATTTACGAAGTCACCATAGGCACCTCGTCGTTGACGGGTCCATAGGTGCTTGAATGCCAAGGAGGGAGAGGGTAGTGGTTCTCGAGACGTTGAACGGTCAATGATGCATCCTCAATTACATGCAGAGGGAATTAATTGGAGAAGCAGAATAGAGCCAACACGATGTGAATGCAACAGAGTTTGGACTCTCATATAATAAAGGCGCCCCACCACTCCAATCCATCTACTCCCAAGTCTCTGCGCAACACTGCTCAGTCCAATCCAAGACCAACTGACCAGAAGCCACAAACACCTATGGAGGCGATGGACGCGAGCGGCAGTCGGCTGTGCCAAATCATCCAAGGTGCCGGCCTATGGCCCCGCACCGTGCAGCGTTTCCAGACAGTGCTGGTGACCGCAGGCATCGTAGCCCCGTGAGATCGAATAAAAGATAAAATGCAGCAGTGAGTGCAGAACCTCCTTGATGGCGCCGAGTTGGCCTCGGCTTCATCGGAGGAATTGGTGAGGGTGCTACAGTTCCGGTGGGGCAGGTCAAGACGGCGTTGTGGGGATTGAGGTGGCGTGATGGATGAGGCGAACGTCGGGGCAGGTCCTTGGAGGTGGAGGACAGGGTGGCTGATCCGGTGGGACGACGAGATCGACAACGCATCCTCATCCGGTGCGGTCGATGAGGGACGGCGAGCTGTTGCGGTGGATGACGTAGTCAGGGAAGAGTCTCCGGCTGGGCGGCGGACGGGAGGCCGATGGAGGAGCGTGGGGTTTCGTGGGTTTTGGCGGCCTCGGTGTACGAATGGGGGGCGAAGGGGGAGGGGGGAGCCAAGCTTAGGGACGTGCTTGTCCGAAATGTAGGGTAAGTTACCAGCGTACCCCCACCGGTTTTGACACCGCGATGTGGAGCTTCATTTCTGGCTGAGGGGTAGAAGGGGTATTTCGCGTGTCTGGGCTGCGGGAGCAATTTCGGATGAGGAGGGAGTTCTCGCGCGCGTCCAAATTTTGGGATAATAAGGCGCGGCGCGGGTTGAAGAAGCGGGAGTTTCAAAGCAGGTGAGACAAAAGATACTCGAGCTTGAAAATTTCGGGATAACAAGGTGCGGATTCCTTGTTCGGGAGAACAAACTTAATGTGTAAAAAACAATTCATACAAGACACAGGAGAGTCATATCCCCTTCTACTATATTGCTATAGATGCCATTGAAAAAACTACAAGAAAAATGTAAAAAAAATCGGGAGAACAAGATTACCCTACACAGTACCAAATCGATTCGCACTTCCCTCAACTACAACAAAAAACAAATCAATTCCCACCAAAGAAAGAGTATTGTCCCTTTTTATATGATTACAGATGCCATGATCTCAAATTTCAATTTTTGAATCCATGTTATGTTGAATTCGAATATATCGTTAGCTGACCTTGCGGTTTATAATTGATGTAGTCGTACATTTTGATCTTCCATCATATATGAACATTTTACTCCACCATGTGAACATATATATTGTCGTCTACCATATGGACTAAATTTGAATCAATTTTCCTTATTTGAATACGATTGTTGTCAAGTTATACAATAATTTAAATATTATCTTGATAACAAAAAACATACATATAGAAGTAATCATATTTCACTATGAACTACATGTACCATACGCTCTCCAATTCAAATAATTGTATCCATTTTATGTTGAATTCAAATCATAGTACATTATTGGTCAAGGTAGCGAGATGTTTGGGATAATCTAAACCCTGTTTTCATACGTATAATTTTTGGCTAAATTGGGACAAGTTTTGGTATAAGCCTCTTGCAAAACCGGAGATTCTCTCAACAAGCCTCGTGGTTCCGAGAGGGAACGTGTCACCTTTGTGTGCGAAATGATATACGCTGCCTCCCCCTAATTTTATTTACAGAGGCAACATAGAACTATGTGAGTGCCCTATTAAATTTTGGAATTATTTCGGGTTCATTTGGCCTTTTTATACATTAATTGAGTTTCTGGACTTTTAATGTGCATAATCTAAATATGAATTGCATGCACATGCTCCGATGCACCAAAGTGGGTTGAAAAATCACATGTGTGTCCTTGGTTGAATTTCTAGGTCCCATGGAAGAAATGAGAATGAAATTCAAACATCTGGGCATCATGACTCGCCCGAGATCATCGAGAAACTTTGATTTTAAATTCATGTAAATCCAAAACTCGCCTGGAAATCATGAAACTTGGCATGGTGTCATGTCATGGCACTAACATGTTGTGGTAAAAAATTGGGCCGATTTGGAAGCTCGTGGTTCTAAGAGGGAACGTGCCACCTTTGAGTGTGAAACGATATACGCTACCCCCCCTTAGTTTCTTAACAAAGGCAACATAGAACTACATTAGTGCCCTATTAAATTTTGGAATTATTCCGGGTTCATTTGTCGTTTTTTATACATTAATTGAGTTTCTGGTCATTTAATGTGCATAAGTCAAATTTTGAACTACAAGCACATGCTCTCGTGCACCAAAGTTGGTTGAAAATCACATTTATGTCCTCGGGTGAATTTCTAGGTCCCATGCAAGAAATGAGAATAAAATTAAAACATCTGGGCATCGTGGTTCGGTCGAGAACATTGAGAAACTTGGTTTTAAAATTCTTGTAAATCCAAAACACGTCTGAAAATCATAAAACTTGGCATGGATGTCATGTAATGGTACTACCACGTTGTGCTAAAAAATTTGGCCGAATAGGAACAGATTTTGGTATAAGCTTCTTGCAAACCGAAGCTTCTCTCAAGAAGGCTCGTGGTTCTAAGAGGGAACGTGCCACCTTTGAGCGCGAAACGATATACGTTGTCCCCCTTGAGTTTATTTACAAAGGCAACATAGAACTACATGAGTGACCTGTTAAATTTTGGAATTATTCCGGCTTCGTTTGGCCTTATTTACACATTAATTGAGTTTTTGGTCATTTAATGTGCATAATTCAAATTTGAACTACAAGCACATGCTCCCGTGCACCAAAGTTGGTTGAAAAATCACATTTGTGTCCTCGGGTGAATTTCTACTCCCTCCTTCCATCTATATAGGTCCTAATGCGTTTTTCAAGGCTAACTTTGACCAAACGTTAGAGGAATAATATATGACATGCAACTTACACAAAGCATACCTTCAAATTTGTATGTCAAAGGAGCTTCCAATAATATAATTTTCATAGTATACATCTCGTGTGCTATTAATCTTGTCAATAGTCAAAGGCTGTCTTGAAAAACACATTAGGCCCTATATAGATGGAAGGAGGGAGTAGGTCCCATGCAAAAAATGAGAATAAAATTCAAATATCTGGGCATCGTGGCTCGGTCGAGAACATTGAGAAACTTGGTTTTAAAATCATGAAACTTGGCATGGTGTCATGTCATGGTAGTACCATGCCGTGGTAAAAAAATTGGCTGAATAGGAACAAGTTTTGGTATAAGCTTCTTGCAAATCGGAGCTTCTCTCAAGAAGGCTCGTGGTTCTGGGAGGGAACGTGTCACCTTTGTGTGCATAATTCAAATTTGAAATACAAGCACATGTTCCAGTGCACCAAAGTTGGTTGAAAATCACATGTGTGTCCTCGGGTAAATTTCTAGGTTCCATGCAAGAAATGGGAATGAAATTCAAAATTCTGGGCGTCGTGGCTGGGTTGGAAACATTGAGAAACTTAGTTTTTTAATTCCTGTAAATCCAAAACATGCATGAAAATAATGAAACTTGGCTTGGTGCCATGACATGGCACCAACATGCTGTGGTAAATTTGTAGTCCGATTTGCGAAGGCGCACACATTAACAATCAACAAAGTCATTTTGGAACAAGTGCTGTCACGTTACAATCGGAAACACAAGTATTATTGAAACCGTGGGCGTTCTACTTACTAGTACCATTTACGTGCCGCCATGTGTCCCCATTTTTTATTAGCTAGGAGGCGTCGTGCAGGGTAGCTATTTGAGTACGAGAGGCGTGCGATCAGACCTGTGCGCGTGCTTATCGGGAGGAGAGCCCTTTGACCTTGCCGTACTGGATCATGTGCACGGGCATGGGATGCGCGGTGCTGATGTGGTGGTAGAGCGCCGGCGGCGGGCCTTCGTAGCCGCAGACGGGCACGGGGCATTTGCAGGGCGCGAGCAGACACACGCTCTGGTGATCGGAGAGCTTGTGGTAAGTGACGTAGAGCCCATAGCCTTCGTGCGGGCACTCCACCCTCACCGACGAAAGGACGGAGTCCACCGCCGTGTTCCGCATGTCGAAGCCACCGCTGCGCTCGCACTTCGGGCACTGCCGCTGGTTCCCGAGGCGGTCGACGCGGCAGTCCGCGCAGGCCAGGTGCCCTCCCTTGCATTGCAGAAATCAATCGAACAACACATCAATCAAGAAACCAGCACCATGCTCAATCAGCCGAATGGACGAGGTGTATTCGAACCTCATACACTAGAGGCGTCAAGGGGCGGAGGCACAAGGGGCGGTGGAGCACGGTGAGGTCCATCGAGACCTTAGAGAGCTCCATCGTCGGGTCCTGTTCGGTCTGCATGATCTCGCCCTCCTCATGCACAACCATCTCTCGACTTGGGCCGGGGTATTACAAAGCTTTACCGTCACATATTTTATACTACTTCAAGGTGCATTAAATCAACACATGCAAGTATCAAAAGGAGAGTCACGGCATGCATGCATGCGTTGTAATTAATGCATCGGTAAACGCAAATTATTGAAATATATCGAGTGTAGTGCTTTGATGTGTCGCGTTAACTCGTACATCAACGAGAAGTTTGATTATCCTCTCCCTCGCGGATTTAACTGCACCTGCCTTTGGCTGTATGACAGGTTGGCCACACACCTGTCGGGCCCACCTGTCATACACGCAAAGGCAGGAGCGTCCCTCCCTCGCCCATGAGCGTGGTGGCTGGCAAGACTAGGAGAAGCTTTCACTACACACTCTCCCTCCCGCACGTGGTGGACATGCAGCAGTTCAATCGGTGTCAGATGGCCAGAAGCGTACTGTAGTACTCCTCCAGTGCAGTAGTACTCCATCATTGTTCGACTTCCCGAAGAGGCGAAGAGCCAAGCGCAACCTGGACGTTCGTGTGGCAGTTTCATGTGTAGAGTAGTCTAGGATAGCGTGTACCGTGCCTGTAAGCTTAAAATCGTTGGGTTCGGCTCCATGCTATGTGGTCGTCTCGAAGTTTTTTTAAAAGAATTAAAATAGTCTTCTGGCCCTACCTGACACCCTGGTGATTCTAGTTTGCACGCTCATCTGGTCAAGACAGGAATATATATTTTAATTTGTTTTTTAAAAAAAGGGGGGACTCCCCGGCCTCTGCATCGGAACGATGCATACGGCCACATATATTTTAATTTGTGGTGGGTTAATGTTAGGGGTTGCAGCAAATATATTGTACACTACGTGTCTTTCAGCCAAGTTTAGAGGCAAGCATGTGGGGCCAGTGCTATGATGTGTCGCGTCAACTCGTACAACGAGGAGAAGCTTGATTTTACTACACGCCTTCTCCCTCACCCATGCGCGCGGTTGCTCGCAAATGAGGACAGGCTTTTGCTTAGTAGTACTTCTACAACAAGCTATATGTCCCGCTCGTGGTGGACGGACATGTAGCAGTGAATTCGACACTGTAGAAGCAGTAGTAGTAACATCATTGTTCGTCTTCTTGAAGAGGCGAAGAGCCAAGCGCAAACTGAATGTTGCAGTTGCGAACATTGGAGCACGCATATCGCCAGGCTCTTGCATGAGACAAAATTGCTATGTGATCCCACTATTATACTAGTACGTACAACTACTTGCTAGTATAGCCCTGTAAACCAGAAAGGAGTATTTACCCTTCTAGAGATTTCAATAAGTGACTAGACTACACCGAGACGGAGTACATATGGAGCAAAATGAGTGAATCTGCACCGTAAATAAATACGTACTAGTTCTATCGTTTTCCTCTCCGAGGTGCACAATATTGAGTATACTGACTAGTCTCTTTTTGACACTCATTTACGGTTTTTTACACAGTACAGACGCAAGCGCTCATATACACGCGCATACACTCACCCCTATGAACGCACACACGCGCGGCACTATCATCTTGAAATTTACGAAGTCACCATAGGCACCTCGTCGTTGACGGGTCCATAGGTGCTTGAATGCCAAGGAGGGAGAGGGTAGTGGTTCTCGAGACGTTGAACGGCCAATGATGCATCCTCAATTACATGCGGAGGGAATTAATTGGAGAAGCAGAATAGAGCCAACACGATGTGAATGCAACAGAGTTTGGACTCTCATATAATAAAGGCGCCCCACCACTCCAATCCATCTACTCCCAAGTCTCTGCGCAACACTGCTCACTCCAATCCAAGACCAACTGACTAGAAGCCACAAACACCTATGGAGGCGACGGACGCGAGCGGCAGTCGGCTGTGCCAAATCATCCAAGGTGCCGGCCTATGGCCCCGCACCGTGCAGCGTTTCCAGACAGTGCTGGTGACCGCAGGCATCGTAGCCCTCGCCGACGCCGGCTTCGCCTCTCGCATGGACGACCAGATGGTCAACTCCATCCGCAAGTTCACCGCCGTCAAGAAGCGCGCGGACGACCTTGCCGTACTGCTCCAGCCCACGCGCCCAGGCTCCTCATTGCCTGCCACCCTCATCGGCCTCCATGGTGACGAACTCTTTCAAGCCCTGGTGGCCCTGCAGGTGCCGGAGGTCGCGACAAAGAATGTGCATCTCGAGGCCGCGCTCGCCGTGCAGTGCCTCGCCATGCAAGAAACCGTCGACCTGCACATCCACATCTACGAGGAAATCGTCTACCTAGGCCACTACAAGGCAAGCAAGGATAGAAAGACGTTGGCCTTCTTCCAGCGGCTGGAATCTTTGGACGCCATTGTTCGGAAGCACGTCGACCTGGCCATGAAAGCCGCTGCTACTTAGGCGTCGTTCGGTGGGCCGGCGCCCTGACTTGAGGAGGTGGACGTCGTCGATGGATGCATCTCTTCTTCTTGCCTCCTGTAACCAGCACTGCATCGCCTCGTGGCCTTAATGTTCTATTAGTATAGTACTCCCTCTGTTCCCAAATATAAGTCTTTCTAAAGATTCCAGGAAGTGACTACTACATGTAGAGCAAAATGAGTGAATCTACACTCTAAACTATGTCTACATACATCTGTATGTTGTATTCCATTTGAAATAGTATATAAAAAGGCTTATATTTATGAACGGAGGGAGTATATGGCATTTTTATTGCAGTCGTAACGTTTTCACTGTGAGGTGGGGCCGCAGTTGAGCAAACCCACCCCGCCCAGCGGGCGTCGGCCGAGTTTAGAATTAGAAGAGAGAAACGAGGGAAGAGAGCTAGCTGTAGCACGGACGTTGTTGTCATACGGGACTCGTGTTTATAGAATAGGAGTACTGAGCACTCGTGCCTCTTTTTTTTTGAGAGAAAAATTAGTCGTATGTCTAGTACCACTAGTTGGTGCGTGCGACCTGTAGCTGTCATCACTTTAGGTCTCCTTTTCGAACAGCGGCTACACTTCACAGTACATATTATTTCACACATTTATCCTCCTATATGTACTCCTAGGCTATTTCCACGTGCTCCCATTCGCCGACATGTGGGACATAGATCATCTGGGTCGTAGTGCATGCATGACTCGGAGCATATGCCGGGGTACTTTACATTTCAGACCTCACGAATTACATGCAAACCCCCTGCAGAAGAATAAATAAATGAATGAATTACTACGTGAAACCGGATTATTTTCGTGGAAACCAGAGCATGTTCATTAAATTTTGGACATAACACGTTTATAAAAAATGACCGGACCGAAACCATTCTAAGGGCCTCTTTGATTTTTCCTGCAAAAAAGGGCCTCTTTGATTCGCAGGATACTGAAAACACAGGAATGGGGAAAGTATGATAGCGATGAACCGAGACGAGGAGAACTCTAACTCAGTTAAAGGTTAGAGTTAGATTCTAACCCTGAACTAACTCTAAACCAAAGAGGTGTATGGATGGCAGGGTTAGATTGACAACAAATGCTCTATCTCAATCATTTGACTACTTTGGACCCTATTTCCTGCCGGATTTGCCGGGCGTGCAGCGAACGAGGGAGGGGTAGTAACTGTTGTCGCCTGTACACACTTAGCTTACTGTTGAATCCAGTTCCCCAAGAGCTGAAAAATGAACTGCCGCCGCCTACACACTAGTTCACTCGAAGAGACTCCAATGGCGATCCGAGGGGTGAGCCTGCTGGATATGGACTTCAGCAAGGAGTTCCCCTTTGAGTTCGCCGTTCAGTCCTATGGCTGCACCAAGTTGAATGTGATGTACACCAACGATACGGACTCAGTGAAGCTCTGCCTCGCCTCAGTCCTATGGCTGCACCAGGTTCTGGAGCATTCGCCCGTTACATCGGCAGCGCTGACTGCACCTTCGCTACGGTGGACAGAAGGAAGAACGCGACGATTCAGCCATCTGGTGCAACAAGCTTGTCGACATCCAGAAGCAATACAAGATCATCAGCAACGGGAAGGAGAAGGACTCCGTGGTTGACCTCGCTGAGACCATCATCGACCCCTGATACGCCAACATGAAAGAAGACGACCTAAACACGCAGGAGGTACCTCTGGATCTAGCCTACATAACCTACGCGGCCAAGGACGCATACGCATGCTACGACATGTACAGACAGATCTTGGACATGAGGGCGTGTCTGCTTCCCGTAACCGACGAGTACATGGATAGCCGCAGCGTCATGATCAAGCGTGCCAGGAAGGTCTAGCTGTTGCACTTTATCTGTTTATAAGCACCTTTATCATCTGAGTATTTCATGCATTAGCCTATGTGTCGTAATTATCTATTTTGTCCGAAATATTTCTTTTAAGAACCCATTAACCTGATTTCTTTTTTTAGTGGCTATTTGCTTATGTATGTAAACTAGTTCACTTGTCCGTAAGAAAAACTAGTTCCCTCGGCTGTCGTGCTTTGAATCTCCTTCCTCCCAACATATTCCCCTCCTCAGGTGGACCCAGCAGGTCTCTGAATTTTCTCCCACTTTCTTTTTCGATGTAACCTGAGTTTTCTCCCAGTACTTTCCCCTAGAACCAACTCAACTGTCCCACGTCTAGCCTAAAAAATAATAATACCCCACGTACTATTAACTCATCAAATTAAAATGATATTTTATTTCGTAAGTTGAAAGTTCTTACAAAATAAAAATAATAATTGTTTATATATAACTTGGCAAGTTAACTCCTAGTGATTGCGTACATAAGCTTGCAAAGATTTTACTGACGTGCAATCATGTGTTTATGTTTTTATAACATTTCTCCGTCTAGCCTAATATGATATTTTCACCCAGCCCAGCCCACGTATTTCGAGAAAAATGCAAATGGGATTTAAACGAGCTACATAGATGCTACATCATTGTTTCACCCAGCCCACCAAATGGACTAAAAAACAAATGGACTGGCTGACATGTGGGCCATTAGGTCGAAGCCTAAGAAGGCGTTGGATTCACATCCAACGGCCGGCATTCTTCTTCAATCTCTCGTCTTCTTCCCCTAGCGCTGCCGGAACCACCTGCTCCAGCCTTCGGCGTCCAGCGGCGTTGTTGTGTGCTCCTCAGCGAAACGCTACCCTGCCAACGGCCAGGCCATCCCTCCACTCCGCACCTCCTGTTATTCTCTGACGAGTGTAGGCCCACCCCATACCCGAACCAGTCAAGTTTCCCACTCCTCTCCGTCTGCAACTCCACTGTCGTGTCTTCCCCATCTCCGGGTCGTTCCAGCCTGGGGCCTCGCCATCGTCCACCGCCTCGGTGCGCTCGGTGCGGCGTGGTCAACATACGAGAGTCATCGGAAGAGGACTGTACGTGGAGAGCCTGGCGGCTAGGACCCACGAGGTCCATGGTCGCACGCAAGGGAAGTTCCTCCTTATTACGCATTGTACGTGCACTGTACGTGGGAAGGGCTTCTGTATTTCGCGAAAAAAACGTTCCCCCCGCTAACAAGTCAGACCCGCCAGCTATATCTTCGCACGCAAGTGCCTCCTTATTACGCACCAAAAATTGAATACCCCCTGCTAGCTGCGACCCACCATAGTGGGTGGCTGACTTGTGGGCCTACTAAGTTGACGAGGATGGAGGGCTTTGTCAACTTAGTCAATATGAATGATTCTAGCTCCAGTGATCGTACGATGTCCATCCAACGACCATAGTGCTTCTTCAACCTCTGGTCTTCTTGCTCCAGCCGCCCAAAGCAGCGCCGGTCGTGTCGCCTGCTCCTGCCTCTCGTGGCCGGTTGTGATGACGCGGAGGCCTCACCGCCCCCTACTACTCCCATGGCTGGCCCAAGGTATCCCTCTACTCACCCACACCCCCTGTTATTTTGCGGCGACGGTAGCCTCACGCCGCAGCCGAACCAGTGAACCCTCGTACTCCTCTCCGCGTGGGCATCCACTGCCGCGTCTTCCCCGGCTCCGCGTCGTCCCCTTCCTAGGCCTCGCTGTCGTCCACCGCCATGGTGCTCTCGGCGCGGCGTGGTCAATGTGGTGAACGACTGACTTCCATCGAAAGAGTACTGTACGTGGAGAGGCTGACAGCTGGGTCCACGGCCACAGCCCAGTTTTTTTGTGATTTGCCAAGTAAGTCGCTTGGTCAGGCCTGTTGGGCTGCAAATCTTTCAAGACAAGGAGAGCACCATTCGTCTGGCCGAGAAAATGGTCTATCAGTAATGAGAAATGGGTTGTACATTTTTAAAACACATCAAACCGACAATCAGTTTCAAATATCTTTTTTTCATTTCAAGATTTTTAATTTACATTAATTTTTATGCGTGGAGAATTTGTTGGATTTTATATTGATATACATTTTTTTAAATCAGTTTGAATGTGAGTCGAAATTTCGGGATTAAAAACAGTTCGGACCGCACCGAAATATGCAAAATTTCGTATAATTTTTTAACCGTGGCCACAATATGGGCTGTAATGCTAACAAAAAGAATATGGGCTCCAAAAAAACCTTAAAATTAGCAAATGGGCTATAAATTATTAGAAATAATGGCAGATGGGTTGTATGATGTTTTCCATAGATTTGAGGCTTTCCTAAAAAAAAGGTTGACGCATAAGCAGTGACTGTTGGATGTCCATCGAATGGCCGTCGTGCTTCTTCAATCTCTGCTCTTCCTGCTCCAGCCGCTCAAACAAGCGCCGGTGGGACTACCTGCTCCCTCCTCCCCGCGGCCGGCTGTCCTGCCGCGCAGGCCTCACCGCCCCACCATACTCTCATCACTGGCCTAGCCATCCCTCCACTCACCCACACCCCCTGTTATTCTCCGGCGACGGCAGACGAACCAGTAAACCCTCGTACAGTCGTACTCCCCTCCGCGTGGGAAACAACTGCCGAGTCTTCCCTGCCTCCGTGTCGTTCCCTTCCTAGGCCTCGCCGTCGTCCACTGCCCTAGTGCTCTCGGCGCGGCCTGGTCAACGTGGTCAACGACCGACATGCATCTGAAGTGGACTGTACGTGGAGAGGCCGGCAGCTGGGTCCATGGCCGCACGCAAGGAAATGCCTCCTTATTACACGCAAAATAATGATTCCTCCACCTGACATCAGGGACCCATCAAAAGGGCCTCTGTATTTCGTGAAAAAAACGTTACCGCCGCTGACAACCCGGACCCACCAGCTATATCTTCGCACACAAGGAAGTGCCTCCTTATTACGCACAAAAAAATGAATACTCCCCCTGTTAGCTGGGACCCAGTATAGTGGCAGGCTGACTTGTGGGCCTACTAAGTTGACGGGGACGGAGGGCTTTGTCAACTTAGTCAATATGCACGATTCTAGCTCCAGTTACCATACAATGTCCATCCAACGGCCGTAGTGCTTCTTCAACCTCTGGTCTTCTTGCTCCAGCCGCCCAAACCAGCGCCGGTCGTGCCTCGTGCTCCTGCCTCCCGTGGTCGGCTGCGATGCGGCAGAGGCCTCACCGCCCCTACTACCCCACCGCTGGCCAGGCCATCCCTCTACTCACCCACACCCCCTGTTATTCTACGGCTATGGCAGCCTCACACCGCAGCGAACCAGTGAACCCTCATACTCCTCTACGCGTGGGCATCCACTGCCGCGTCTTCCCCGGCTCCGCGTCGTCCCCTTCCTAGGCCTCGCCGTCGTCCACCGCCCTGGTGCTCTCGGCGCGGCGTGGTCAACATAGTCAAGGAACGGCTTCCATCGGATGTGGACTGTACGTGGAGAGGCTGACAGCTGGGTCCATGGCCGCAGCAAGGAAGTGCCTCCTTATTACGTGCAAAATAATTATTCCTCCACCTGACGGTGGGGGCCCACCAGACGGGCCACCATATTTCGTGAAAAAAATGTTTGCCCCTGACTACTGGGACCCACCAGCTACATCTTCGCACGCAAGGAAGTTCGTCCGGGCAAAAAAAACGATTCGCCCCCCTGACTGCTGGGACCCACCAGCTACATCTTCGCAGGCAAGGAAGTGCCTGACAGTCGGGACCCACCTGGTCGAAGCGTACGTAGCGTTGTCATTCTGGTCGCGAACGTGTACGTATATATATACTGGTGGATGTAGAGGCGTGCGTGTGTCGTAGTATAGGCGCGTACGTGTCGTAGTAGAGGCGCGCCCATAGCATGTACACGTACGTACAGCAGCCAGGGTGCAAGAAAGAAAATACGGCCACGTATGTGTACATACGAGCGGGGTCTCGAACGCCTACTCGCGCATACATACGGCCAGGGCTCGTGTACATGGCTGGGTCAGAACGGAGAAACAGCGTCGTCGCCGTGTTCATGGGGAGGCAACGGAATGCGTCGTGTTCATCGGGAGGCAACGGAACGCGTGGGAGCCAACCGGCTGGGTCGAAACGTGTAAGTGCATCTAGTGCCACCCCTAGTTTGTTTTGGAGTATTGACGACAAACCTAGTTGAGGGACTAATGTGTTTATGAGAATTGCAGGATAACACAGGTAGAAGTCCCTCATTGATTCGGTTTTCCTACCAGAGATGACCCCTAAAAATGTATGAAGACATTGAAGTCAAAGGTGGTATATGAAGATATTCACATTGAAGACTATGACAAGAGAAGACACCACATGAAGCCTATGGAGCTCGAAGACTTAGATCTTTCGTAGTTCTTTTTCTTTTGTGTTGAGTCATAGGAACCACCGTACTGTTAAGTGGGGTCCAAGAGAACCAGTCAGAATGACTGAAGTGATGCCTGACCAAAACCTATGTCTTCGAGTGAAGACTATGAGAGCGAATCTTGTCCAGAGTCGGACAAGTCAGCTTTGCTTGCAGCCCAAGTAAAGTTGCCGTGTGAGTTTGAAATCTGACCGTTGGAACACGTGTCAGTTCCTTAGTGACCCAGGGTCATTTCGGACAAATCAGGTCGGGTTGCCTAGTGGCTATAAATAGCCCACCCCCTACAACCATAAACGGTTGGCTGCTCAGATTGAGAGTACGGCTTTTGTCGTTTGAGAGCAACCCGCCTCGAAGCCTTTGAGAGAGAATTCCTTGCGAGGATAAAGCCCTAACCACCCAGAGCCAAAGAGAATTGGGCATCACTTAAGTCTTCTTGTCTGTGTGATCTGAAGACTTATTACACTTGAGGACTGTGCATCCTCCAGCCGGTTAGGCGTCGCATTCTGAGCATCCAAGAGACATTGTGGATTGCCGGTGAACGAAGTCTGTGAAGGTTTGGGAGTCTACCTTGAAGACTTACCAGAGTGATTGGGCGAGGTCTGTGTGACCTTAGCTCAAGGGGAATATGATGAGGACTGGGTGTCCTGAGCTGCGTGTTCTGGACTGGGTGTTCGGGATTGTGTGTCCTAAGGTTTAAATACCTAGCCGCCCCAACCAGACGTACAGTTGTCATAGCAACTGGAACTGGTCCAACAAATCATTGTCTTCAACGAGTCACGGGTTTCATCTTCCCTTCCCTTTACTTACTATTGCTCCTTGTGAAGTCATTGTATGTTTGCACTATCTTTTGTCTTCACTGACTGACTGCATGTTCTGTATGGCTACATAATATCTTCCTACCTGATCCTTACTACACTGCTGCTATTAAGTCATTGTGCTTTCACTTTATTGAATACTTGACTTTGGCTTGCCTAGTGTAGTCTACCTTCCACTGCATGGTAATAGGTTTATTTCTATTGTTTGTCTTCATAACTTCCACGTTTTGAAGACTTTCATAAAAATCGCCTATTCACCCCCCCCTCTAGTCGATATAACGCACTTTCAATTGGTATCACAACAAGGTGCTCCCTTGTTCTGTGTGATTCGGTTTAACCACCTGGAGTTTTAGCTATGTCGACTGCAGGGATAATTAAAGTCTCCGCTGCGTGCCCCGTCTTCGATGGAACTGAATATCCCTGCTGGAAGAATAAGATGCGCATGCATCTTGAAGCCATTGATGTCGACCTATGGTATGTCGTTGAAAACGGTGTTCCCAAGGCTAGAGAAGGTGTCACTGCTGCTAATGTCAAGAAATTTGTTCAACTGGACTCTACTGCCAAGAATATCATCTGTGGTCACCTGACCAAAGGACAGTATGGCCGTGTGAGTGCTTTGAAGACATCTAAGCTGGTCTGGGACTAGCTCTCCAAGGTCAATGAAGGCATCTCAACCCAGAGAGATCAGAGAATCAGTGTCCTTCGCAACCGCTTCAAGCGAAATGACAATGAGAATGTCCAGCACACATTTGACCGACTCAATGACATCACAAATGAGCTTCAAGCCCTCGGCGCTACTGAGATCACCAAACATGAAGTCGTCAAGACACTATTGAGATCACTTGATAGTTCGTTTGACATCCTAGCCCTGATGATTCAAGAACGTCCTGATTTCAAGACACTCGATCCATCTGACATACTTGAGAGGCTCAACACACATGAGTTTCAGCTTTCTGAGAAAAGAGATATCTACGGTCCAAACTATGGGCGAACTCGTGCCTTGAAGGCAAAAGCTGTCTCCTCATCTGAAGAAGAATCTGACAGCAGTTCTGATGATCCCGAAGACATTGGAAGGGAACTTGCTATGCTTGTGAAGAAGTTCCAAAAATTCACCAAGAAGAAAGGTTTCAGAAAGTCTTCCCGATCAAGCTCAAGGAATGATGAAGCTTCTGCTCATGACTACAAGAAGAAAACATGTCACAAGTGCAAGAAACTTGGCCACTTCATCTCTGAGTATCCACAGTGGGACAATGAGAACAAAAAGAAGAAGAAGAACAAGGAATATGACTCTGACGACAAGAAGAAGAAATACTCAAAGTCTTCTTCCAAGTCTTCCTCAAAGTCTTCATCACACAAGAAGAGCTCATCTGGCAAGGCATGTGTGTTTGTTGGCAAGGAAATGGATTCAGAGGAGGAGTCCGCTTCTGAGGAGGCGGAGGTGGAGTCTAAGGAGGAGTCCGATTCAGGCGTCGCAAGTCTGGCTACAGCATACGTTGCCAAGTCCATCTTCAATACTGAAGACAATGACCTCGTCACCGACACCGATGCAAATGACAAGGACTACTCCGCTTCTACCTACTGCTTCATGGCACGCGGTGCCAAGGTAAACACACGCACTACTCACCATCAAACATCTAGTGACGATGACTTTGATTGTAATTCAAAACCCAGCTACAAAACACTTGCTAAAATTGCAACTGAACAACAGAAAGCTATGGAACATATTCAAAAACTGTTAGACAGAAGCGATGATCTGTTAGGTGCTGAAATGACTCGATCTGAATCCTTAATTGAAGACATAAAAAATCTTCACGTTAAGTATCAGGAACTTGAAAGTCGTCATGAAACTCTCTCAACAACTCATGAAAAGCTTTCGTATGATTATCTTCAAAGCAAACAAGATCTTGAGAAATTGAGAGCGCTTCATGAAGATCTTCAAAAGGAAAACGAGTCACTTCGCGCCAAACAGATCAGTCCCGCTCAGGAAGGATTTGAACCACCATGTCTTAAATGCATTGAGCGTGATAATGCTACTTCTGTTGCTGAATGTTCTACTGCTACTACTGTTGCAATATCTTCAACTATTGATGTGGTAACTAACCCCTCTGCTGAGGATACTACTGCTATTGCTGATGAGAATGCTAGGTTAAAGACATTGCTTGAAACAGGGATGTACAAAAGTCTTAAAGGGCATCAGACACTATGTGATGTCCTCAAAAAGCAGATACTAAACCGAAACCAGAGGAAAGAGGGTGTTGGGTTCGTAAGGAAAATGAATGCTGATGGCTCTTACTGGAAACCTGAGTAGTACCCCAAAACCATGTGGGTTGCTACAAAGGAACCTTCAGCAGACCCATCCAATCTATCTGGCTTCACTTGTGCTAACCCCATTATCATTGATGAATCCTTTGATGCAAACTATATACTGTTTAAGAATCAGAATGGTGAAGTGTTTGCCAGGTACATTGGTACTAACTGCAGGAATGGGCCGCCTATGAAGAAGATCTGGGTTCCGAAAAGGTGTCTGGAGAATCTTCCTGTGAATGTCATCATGAAACATCACGTGAAGAAGACAAACCTCAGACCAAAGGCTTCATACGGTCCAAAGGCTTCATACAGACAGAGGACTCACCTGAGTTGCACTAACGCAAATGTTTTGCAGCGAAACCATACTCAGGCATATGAATATGAGAGCGGGTCATCAAACCGCCATGTTCATAAGACCAAGAACTATTCTGCTTATTCTCAGATGCTGCACTTAGACTTATTGCTTCTCAGCCACCCTTGAAGATGTGGGTGGCTAAGAAAGCTTAACTCTCTTTTGCAGGGAAAGGTCTCCAGCAGAAAACCAAAATCGTCTGACGCCATTGCTAGGGACCTTAAACATCTTGTAGGGCACAAGATCAAATGCCCGAATGGTCTTACTATGTACTTCGTTCCTGAATCGCTTGCTACTCTCCCTATTAGTCCTAATCTGGATCTAAGCTTTCATAACCCATTGGTTCGTCAAATGTTTTTGCTTCACAATGCTCTTGGTGAAGCCTATCCCCCTAACTGCACTGTAGGGTAGGACACCAGCGTCTTCAGAATGGATTATTGATAGTGGGTGTACAAATCACATGACTGGCAAAAGAACTCTTCTTATGGACTCAACCTTACATCCATCCGACAAGAGCCACATCACATTTGCGGACACTGGTAAAAGTAAGGTATTGGGTCTAGGTAGAGTTGCAATCTCAAGGGATCAACACATGGATAAAGTCATGCTTGTTGAATCCCTTGGATTCAACTTAATGTCTGTCTCAATGCTTTGTGATTTGAACATGATCGTAATATTTGGAAAATATCGTTGCCTTGTACTAATGGAATCTGACAAGTCTCTAGTATTTGAAGGGTATCAAAAATATGATTTGTACGTGGTAGATTTCTCAGCAGGACCACAGCTTGCCATATGTCTTCTAGCAAAAGCTTCAGAATGCTGGCTCTGGCATCGGAGGCTTGGGCATGCTGGCATGAGGAACCTCCACACCCTTGTGAAGAAGAAGCATGTCATAGGCATCAAGGGCGTCAAGTTCAAGAAAGATCACTTATGCGATGCCTGTGAAGCAGGGAAGATGACGAGGGCCAAACATCCCTCGAAGACAATCATGACCACTACTCGACCCTTCGAACTGCTTCACATGGATGTTTTCGGTCCCACTCATTACTCAACTCTTACTACTACTGCTTGCCTCTATGGCTTCGTTATTGTTGATGATTATTCTAGATACACTTGGGTGCACATAATCCTTTACAAGACTGAAGTGCAGGATGTCTTCAGACGCTTCGCCAATCGAGCTATGAACAATTATGGCGCCAAGATAAAGCACATCAGAAGTGACAATGGCGCTGAATTCAAGAACACTGGCCTTGATACATATCTTGATACCTTGGGCATCACACATGAATTCTCAGCCCCATACACGCCACAGCAGAATGGCGTCGTCGAACGCAAGAACAGAACACTCATTGAGATGGCTAGAACGATGCTAGATGAATACAAGACCCCAAGAAAATTCTGGCCTGAAGCCATTGATACTGCATGCCATACAATCAATCATGTTTATCTTCACAAGCTGCTGAACAAGACATCTTATGAGCTCCTTACTGGCAAGAAGCCAAATGTCAGTTACTTCAGAGTATTTGGCGCAAGGTGCTGGATCGAGGACCCACATCACACTTCAAAGTTTGCACCAAAAGCACATGAGGGTTTTATGCTTGGATATGGAAAGGATTCGCACTCCTACAGAGACTTCAATCTCTTTCATTACAAAGTGGTTGAAACAGTGGATGTGCGGTTCGATGAGACCAATTGTTCACAAAGAGAGCAACTGCCAAATGTGCTAGATGAAGTTCCATCCAGTGAATCAATCAAGCTGATGGGAACTGGAGAAATTATACCTTCTGAAGCTCATCCTGAAGAAGAACTTATCATCTCAGCACCTGATCAACATGAAGACAATGCTCAGCCTGAAGACATTCCTTCTAACAACGACAATGATCAGCAAGAGTAAAGTCTTCGCCCTGTACATCCTCGCGTTGCCAATGAAGTGCAGATTGAAAGAATAATTGATAGCATCAATGCACCCGGTCCACTCACTCGTTCAAGGGCAACTCAGCTAGCAAATTTCTGTGGGCACTTCGCATTCGTCTCAATAACAGAACCCAAGAAAGGTGAAGAAGCCTTCATGGAACCTGAATGGATTCAAGCTATGCAAGAAGAGCTTCAACAGTTTGAGCTGAATAATGTATGGGAACTAGTTAAGCGTCCTGATCCACGGAAGCACAATATAATAGGCACCAAATGGATATACCGCAACAAGCAAGATGATCATGGTTAAGTTGTCAGAAACAAAGCTCGTCGCGTTGCTCAAGGATATACTCAAGTGGAAGGCATTGACTTCGATGAAACATTTGCTCCTGTGGCTAGACTTGAAGCCATACGCATACTGCTGGCCTATGCAAATCATCATAACATACTTCTATATCAAATGGATGTGAGGAGTGCTTTTATCAATGGCAAGATTGAAGAAGAAGTGTATGTTGCGCAACCGCCTGGCTTTGAAGATCCAAAACATCCTGACATGGTATACAAGCTCAACAAGGCACTGTATGGCCTCAAACAGGCCCCTCGGGCCTGGTATGACACACTCAAATACTTCCTAAAGAGCAAAGGCTTCATACCTGGTTCCCTAGACCCCACTCTCTTCACGAAGACATATGATGGTGAACTGTTTGTGTGCCAAATATATGTGGATGACATTATCTTCGGCTGCACCAATCAGAAGTACACTGAAGAGTTTGGATATATGATGCAAGAGCAATATCAGATGTCCATGATGGGGGAGCTGAAGTTCTTCCTCGGTCTTCTAATACGACAACAACGCAACGGCATCTTCATATCTCAAGAGAAGTATCTCAAAGATTGCCTGAAGAAGTTCGGTATGCAAGACTGCAAAGGCTTCACACACCAATGCCAGCCAAACATCATCTGGGTCCCGACAACAATGGTAAAGAGTTCGATCAAAAGGTATACCGCTCCATGATTGGTTCCTTACTTTATCTATGTGCATCTAGGCCAGATATTATGCTTAGTGTTTGCATGTGTGCTTGATTTCAAGCGGCACCAAAGGAGTCGCATCACTTAGTTGTGAAGCGAATTCTTCGATATTTGGCTCACACCCCAACTCTAGGATTATGGTATCCAAAGGGCTCAGAGTTTGATCTGGTTGGATTCTCGGATGCTGATTATGCTGGTGACAAAGTTGATCGCAAGTCTACATCAGGCACATGTCACTTTCTGGGACGATCACTTGTATGTTGGTCTTCAAAGAAGCAGAACTATGTATCTCTCTCCACTGCTAAATCTGAATACATTGCTGCTGGATCTTGCTGCGCTCAGCTTCTGTGGATGAAGCAAACACTCAAGGACTATGGCATTCATCTGAAGCAAGTGCCACTTTACTGCGACAACGAAAGCGCCATCAAGATCGCCAACAACCCAGTTCAGCACTCGAAGACAAAGCACATTGAAATTCGTCATCACTTTCTCAGAGATCATGTTGTGAAGGAAGATATTGATATCATACACGTCAACACTGAAGAGCAATTGGCAGATATCTTCACCAAGCCCTTGGATGAGAAGAGATTTTTCAAGTTACGGTGTGAGCTAAATATCCTGGAATCCTCAAATGTCCTTTGATCAGGCACACATCCTAACCCTAATGCATATTGATGACTTAGATGTGCAACACACGAAGTAAAGTATATCTTCAATCAATGAAGACATACATTCTAAGTGTGAATACATTAATGTGGAATTTGACTTCGGAGCACCACGATAATTGTGCACCGTGTCTGGGTCTAATACTTCCTATACGGTGGGCAATGCCACCACCAAAGGTTCTATTCTGAAGTGTTTCACTCATGGCGTTACCTTGCAATGTCTTCATATTTGGTTTGGCTTCGATCTCAACATATCTTCATGATTATCTTCACTATGTTGATTATATAGATATATATATATATATATATATATATATTAGTGTTCTGTCCTCTACAACATTCACTTATAGCTATGTCTTCATTTTTGCATCTTTTGAACTAAGTGAATGTGATCGGACCCTAACCTCTCTATGCTTTCTATCTCAAATTCTATCTCTCCAAATCATATGCATTCTATTGAAACTGTCGAACGTCTTCTCTGCGTCCTTGTCAGCAGAAGATACAAAGACAATCATTAAGTCCGTTTTCAATGCTCATTCCTCCACATGAAACTCGGAGAAGTAGGAACGACCACCCGACAATCAAGGCGTGCGTGGGACGTGGAACAAACCCCAAAATTCCGCATAATGGCCACGTGTTCCTCAGATGCGAATCGCCAGGGACACCTGCGTAATAGCGCAGTGCCACCCATGTACCTATAAATACACACTTCACCGCAGTCATTATCTCTTCTTCCACTCTCGCACGAACCCTAGCGCCACCGCTAGCCCTCGACGATGCCGGCGACGAAGCGCTTCGCTGCCGCAACCTCTCTGACGCCGTCTTCACGCCGACCGCGGACATCGTCCTCTCCGTCGTCACCGTAGGTGTCCTCCGTCGCCAAGTTAGGGCACGGAAGATCGAACTGCTCGGCCTCATCTTCCACTTCGTCTAGCAGTTCTTAGTGTGGTAAATAAAACTTCCTTTTTACAGCACCATTGATCCTATGGATTTGTCACTTTCTACCACAAGCAGTTTCTATTCACACAAGTTAGATCTCTCTCATACTGCATCTCATAACATGCCTAGTATATTCACGTATGCTTCACAAAGTAGTTAGATTCCTCACTTGTACTGATCTGTGGATTCGTACAAATCTGGAACCAACTCCTTATCTATGAGTGAATGTCTTCGCACGATGAGGTCAATGTCTTCTAAACTGATTTATCTTCAAAATCTTCTGAGAATGCATATGACCTCTTCCCCTTCCCTCGCACCTTAATGCTGTCACAGGTACATGTCCATGGGAGAATCCTTTGGTGCTCATAGTCTGCATTCATTTGCAGAATTCTTACAGCATCACATTAATTCTCCCGAAGCCAGTTCATGTTGGTCCAGCAAGCGAAAACCTTTGAAGCCTTTGAACGTGTTGAAGCCTTTCAAGTTAAAGTTTATGGCTTCAGAGAAAGCAGCAAGGAAGGGTGGCAGAAAGCGTCATGGAGAAACATCCAGAGATCTGCCAGATGAACTCTCGGAACTGTACAAGACAGATCCTGAAGAGGATTACAATCAGCGCAAGACCCGAATCCAATGGATTCGAAGATATTGGGCAGAACAATGGTTCAAATACCGATTTGTAACCCAGGAATATGCTAAGAAAAATGCCATCAAGAGACCATGGGGAGACATCCTATACAAGAATCTTCTACCCAGGTCCAGAGATGAAGCCATTGCACAAGGCTTCTATCCATGCATGGTCCGTGGGCCACAGCCTGCTGATCCACACCCATCGTCACTACTATGGTGTCGTGACGACAATCTGTTCAAGCGCAACTTCCAGTTTGCCCAGAACTCAGTGAAGCAGAACAAGAAGACTTTGGGGTTAGATTTCAACCCTGGTCCCATAGCACCAAGGGCAGATGGCACACGAGATGCAGAACCCAATGTCATCGGTCCCTTCTACAACCTTGAAGGCCTCATCACCCGTATCTTGGTTCAAGGGACTGCAGTGAATGAGCCTGCAGCTGACGCTGAATCTGAAGAAGCGCCTGCAGCACCGAAGACAAAGAAGCTGAAGAAGCCTAAAGCTTCAAAGCCTGCCCCCTCACCAAAAATCTCACGGGCGAAGCCACTGGCAACTGCACCTCCTGAAGACAGTGTGCAGTCTGAAGACTTATCTCGCATCTCCAAGCCCAGAAGGTCAAGATGCCTCTGCCTCACACTGGACAAGAGCTAACTGCTACTGCCATTCTGCGCAATGACGACATTGATCTGTCAAGTGATGAAGATCTAGCAGATGACGCTCTTGAGCAACTCATCAAGAGCAAAGAAGAAGCAGAAATCTTCAATGATCTGCCTCTCTTTGATGTGACCATCATCCACAACTTCATTGACGAGTGGTTTGACACGCCAAACATCAGCTTTGAAGATCTGCAGCTACCAATTGGCCTCAGTGTCGCCTTCCAAGGCGCCATTGCTTCAGAACTCGCTATTGCCCAGCGCATTGTTGAACTGAAGCAAAAGATTGACTATGAAAAGGCTCAGTTCAAGAAGCATATGGCCAAGCTCAGTGTGCAGGAAGTGAAGAACTTTAAGAGTATGATGCATGAGCTCAAGGAAGCCTTTGTAAAGAAACGTGCAGAAGCTCAGGGTTCGCGTGAGCGCATGAAGACTCTGGCTGACAGATGTGTGCAAGCCTACAATGAGGCTGAGAAGCGCAAGGCCCTTGGGCGTCCTGGCATCGACCCCAGGATGGCCGCAAAGAAGAAGAAGAAGAAGCCTGCTACGGCTGAACCTGACGCAGCAAGGCAGGAAGCAGTTCCGATTGTCTTCCCAACTAGACTAACTGGCTCGAAGCCAAAAAGCCGGTCAACCGCTTCAGAGCTCAAGAAGACAAGGACTGCTGAGGCTGAAGCCAGGAAGAGGAAACATTATGAAGCCTCTCCAACTGCCCCCTCCAAGAAGAAGAGGAAGACCAAGAAAGATTGGGCTGCTCCCACAGAGCCCTTGATGGTTGAACCCATTTCTATGGTCTATCCTAAAGTTGAACGCCAACTGACTATCCATGAGCCTGCTTCCACAGAGGCTCATGAAGCTGAAGACTTTCCAGCAGCTGATCCCATCGTTGCTGAAGACATTGGTCAACATGACAATGTAGAAGATGGTGCAGTCCTTCCTCAGCTTGAAAAAAGCAAACTCATCAGCATTGGTCGTCCACTGACGCCAATTGCACAGGATGCTTCATGGGCAGATCGCCCACAAGAGGAAGAAGACTTTGAGGCCCAGCCAACTCCAACTCCACAGACGTCGCCTGCGTTGCGCAGGCTTCGCAAAGGTCCAAGGCCTCAAGTCTCTGCTGAAGACAATCCGGCTGCATCAGCCGCGGAAGATGAAGTCCCACAAGTTGCCACTCCACTATCCCACCAAGAAGCAGTTCTCAAGGAGAACGTGCTTGAAAATCTTGCGGCTACCACAACCACCAATGAAGCTAATGTGGAGCCCTCCCCAATGGAAGAAGAAGACAGCGAAGCCACTGATCCCGTCACTTCTGTTCCTGAGTCTGCTGCTGGTCCCCAGTTCGACTATCATGTTGAGCATAGGCCTCAGGTACAGAAGCCAATCCCAAGATTGCCAAGGTTCCCAGGTCCTGCATCAGCACCTGGCTCCTTCAATATCAATGGCTTCAGGGCAGACAACACATTCTTTGATAGCTCCAAGAACCCCTACTCAAGGGAAAGGATATCATCTGATCAGTTCTGGAGCTATCCTCAGCGAAGCTATTACTCATGCATTCTTTACAACCAAGGTCGCATCTTCCCACACAAGCGCCTTGACATTGAAGCCATAGCTGGTCTGCCCTGTCTGGAAGAAGCTTTGGATTGCTTCAAGGAAGTTGGACTGCTGCCGTTCGTTACTGACCAAGAGCATTGGAATGAAGAGCTGCTGCTCCAATTCTATGCCACACTTCACATCCGCGGGTACAGCAGAGATCTGAAGACTTGGATCCTGGAGTGGATGACCGGAAACGTTCATCACGAAGCAAATGCATTTGACATCATTGAGCTCACTGGTTTGCCCACTCCTGGCGATCTCTACGAGCATGGCTGTCAGCTGCATAGTGAAGCTATTGAGAGCATCTTTAAGAGGCCGGAACCTGATATGAGTCAGATGCTCAGCATGATGAAGCCATGGCCCCAAGATGCTGCTTATCCAACAGAGTTCTTCGTTGAAGACCTTGAGTATCTGCCAAGAACCATCTATCACATCATCAGGCGAACTCTCTGG